>NC_136414.1:181651312-182851312 GCF_051521515.1 Lactuca serriola
TAATAATATGTATGTTATAGGGAGAAAAAGACAAAATCACTGCTTAATTTAGTTTGGGACTCATTCGTAAGTTATGGTAAAATAAAGAGACTTTAATGGAATAGGTAATTAATGAAACCGGTAGATCGGGAATAAGGGGTTAAATCGTCATTTTTAACGATAATTCATGCTTTTTCATAAACAAATTTTAGTTTGAGAATTTTTCGTAAATTAAGATAAAATATTAGGGCTTTTATATGAAGATTTCCCATCATTAAATTATCATTTTATTTATATTTTGAATAGTTCATTATAAATCATTGTTGTTGCATAAAAAGGCAAACAAATAGCTTACAAGCATTAAAATTTGTAATTATAGTGTGAATTAGATGTACATGAGACTCACACACCTGTTTGACAGGATCTTCGTTGCAGGCATTTGAATCGTAAGATAAGATCAAGTTAATATTGAGAAAAAAATACACATAAAAAAATTCATGTTTTTTTTAATGCTTAATATATAACGGTTTGCTCTCTAGCAAGTGGTGGAGAGGCTTATGTATTTACTGTTGACTAGCTTTTAAATGTTGTCTTGTCTTGTTTGTTGGATTCTTGATATAACATTTTTTATATAATAGTCCATTCTCTACTATATTATTAAATCTTTATAACGTTTCCTAACTATCAATTCGTGCTATAGTATTATTTATGAAGTTCATAAACTTTTCAATAATCAACTAATTATGGAGAAGCCGTTGCATGTATTTTCACACACAAAACAAATATTACAATGCATTTGGTTAACCAAGGTTTGAGTTTGGTTGAAGTTTCATATGTAATATAAGCTTCACAACCCCAAACCTTGATTCATACCGTAGAAAACATTGCCGCCATGACTAACCTACCCCAAGTAATATAACATTTGCAAAATTCTGTTTTTCATGCTTCAAAGTAATGCTTTTATTCTGCTTCTTCAACCCCAACTACATTTCTTTAAGTTCCTTTAATTTCAACATTTGATCTTCCAACTTATATTATCGTTTCCGTTCTTTTTTCTCATCTCCAACAATATTTTCTTCAATTCTGACTACATATCATTTATCTGCTTGTGCATTTCAACAAATTTCTAGGTTTGTAAAGTTATTTCGTCATCTATCTATGTGAGATATTCATAGTCTTTTCTCTGGTCTAATAAAAATTTGACATAAAATATAAATCTATTGCACTTCCTATATATATACTTACCAAACATACATAGAAATTAGGACATCCGAAAAATATTCTACTAAGATTAAAGGAATCCCATGAGGTAAATAATGAAGCTTCAACATCACAGTGACACATTTGGATTTCACCATTCCGTAGACCATCCTAGTATAAATATGCTCTTTGAGCTTATGAAGGGAAAACGGTATACACACAAACTCAAACAGTTTGATAATGTGGAAAATAGGTCCCAAAGTCTAAAGAACAAATTTGTTTAAGAAATTGTTGTGTATTTATTCAAAAATAGTCTAAAATAAATAATTAAAACTACGAGTATAGCAACAAAAGCAATTTTATGTTTAATAAACTAAAACCATTTTACCCACACTGATATTGCTATATTTAATCATATATTCTAAGCAATATTTAAGTACATCTAGCTATATTTTAATCATTTATTAAGATATTTGGAACTTATTAGGTTTATATTTTGATTTTGTACCGAAAAGGACATTCTCGTGGAGAAATGAACTAAAACGCAAACTGGAATCAAAAGGACTTGAAGATATCATTAAGAGAAGAAAAAATGTGCATAAAAAAAGTATATGCTATGTCGTGGGTAGGGCTGTTAATCAGGTCAACCCGATCGGGTTTCGGGTTAAACGGGTCGGGTTAGTCGGGTTTTTTATAAAAATAATTTCACCCGGAACCCGACCCTATTAAGGTACGGATTATCCGGGTTCGGGTTATTCTGGTTTCGGGTTTATAGGGTCGGGTTAGTCGGGTTAATCGGGTTACAATGTAAGACAAAAATATTGTGTCATATTTATAATAATGTTTATTTTCAGAAGGTTAAATTAGGATGTGTTAAATCCAAATGACTTTGAGTGCATATGGTTTATTTTTCTTGTTTATACTATACAAGTAAAAAACATTATTCATTTGATTTTTGACTGTGTATTTTTTATTTTAGGCCACGATAAACTACCATTGCATATTATTTTACTATGCTACATATTAATTTCCATTTGTACAAATCAATATTTTGTTCTACAATTGTGTTGCATCTTATTTTCCTCTTTTTTAGGCCACATAATGTACAAAAATAGAAGATGTGAGGTGGAATAAAATACATAAATTGTAGTGTATTTTTATTCGGGTTAACCCAAAACCCGACTTTTTAAAAAAAATCAACCCTAAACCCAACCCTAACTATAGTTCGGGTTTGTCGGGTTAACCCGATTAAGAATTTTGACCCTATAAAACCCGACCCTAAATGCCTTAATCGGGTTAGGGTCGGGTCGGGTTAATCGGGTTCGGGTTTTTTTGACACCCCTAGTCGTGGGCATACCCATGTGTGGACGTGTCCAACATGGAACCCTCCCTGATGATCTGCATGGAAATCTTGGAACTTACATAAATAAAATGTCTCCCACGATGTGTCGTTGAGCCACATTGTGATGGCTAATTTTTGGCAACTTATTTAAACGACTTCTAGGTCCAAATTTAAAGATGTGTTGCGATTACCTAAGATAAAAAGCAACCCAAATCCTTTTAGAAACCCTAAGAAGGCAGAGGTTGATTGTAGAACAAGGATTAGGAGATCTAGATGTGAAGAACACCATAAATCATTCCATTTGCTTGAATTCATCATGTTTAATCTAGTTTACTCTATGTTTATGTGTCTTTCAGATTTAGTGCTGGCTAAAATCCCTAACTTTCATTTAACATAGATGAACCTAATAACTATATGTTGATTTCAACTTTTATGGGTTAATTTATGTTGGTTTTTACTTTTGTTTGATAGATCAATATCCTAACATGTTAAAGTTCTAATTTTTATCACTTATTTGCAAGTTTGGTGCGGTTAGATGACCATTCTAGTGGCATGAACATGATATCTAGTTATTTATGATTACTGAATTGCTAGATCTAAAGATAGAACAAATCCTAGGGTTAGGTGGTGATAGTTAGTAATTCTAATTGGAGTAAATTACACGAATAGTCCATATGGTTTAGGGTAATTTGCACGTTTGGTCCCTACTTATTTTTTTTAACTCGGAAGGTCCCTACTGTTTGTTTTTGTTACGCGATTGGTCCTTGTCTTACCTAAAAAGACTATTCTGCCCTTGATTTGTTAATTTATTTAAATAAACACAATCTCAACCCCACCTCCCTCATCTTACCTTACCTACCGCACAATTTTTCTCTATTTAAATAATAGTCTTTTTAAGGCAGGGACCAAGCGCGTAACAAAAACAAACAGTAGAGACCTAGCGTGTAAAAAAACAAATAGTAAGAACCTTCCGAGTTAAAAAAAATAAGTTAGGTACTAAACGCGCAAATTACCTCAAACCATATGGACTATTCGTGTAATTTACTCTTCTAATTGTGTTAGACAACAATAATAATGATATTATGTGCTTTATTTATTGTCTTGATCATAGATAAGAAAATCACTAGATATTGTCATTTAAAGTCCAAATAATTTTAAAATCAATTTAGTGTTCTTATGTTGCATGACCATTGTAATAGTAGTTTATGAATTGATCAAACACTAGGAAATCGGAACAAGACAAATAGTAACGTCATAATTTTGTAACCAACTAAATGATCCATTTCATTAGAAATCAATCATAGGGTAAAGATGATTCGAAGCTAAATGAAAGTGCTCTTTAATCTTGGTTTAAAATAATTTTTTGTTGCTTGCTTTAATTTAAAGTAATAGTAGTTGAAATTTAAGTTTTTCTGAACTTACAAAATCAGATAAAAAAACCTCAATTTATAGTTATTTTTCTGTTTTAATTAGTAGTAATTGTTTTTATGTAAAATCATACTCATTCTTGTTGCGTTCGACACCCTTTCTTACCTTTACTATACTATTACGCGACCACGTACACTGTCTACTGTCTTTTAGTTGGTTTAGATTATATAGGTTTTATAAATTTAAAATTGTTAGAGGATAAAACACACATCACCCACCAAGGATCATTTTACAAAGCTTAGAAAAATTAAAACTGTTGGATTAGGTGTCTAACTTATAAATATAATTGGTATAAACTTATATTAATAGTAACACAGTCCTTTTGGATTGCCCTCAAACCTAGCAATTGGGCAAGATGATTTTTGGAGAGAAATGTTGATTTATTATTTGATTAATAAACTGAAATAAATAATTTATGTATATATTATGAGAATAATATATTAATTATATATAGTAATATTTAATTAATAATTAATCAAAAATTAATTTGAATTAATTTTGGGATTAATGTAATTAATTAAAAAGTGTAAGGACTAAAGTGTAATTGTTTAATAGCTGAACAAAAGGCTCCAAAACCTTCCACACATAGGGTGGACGGTTTTTAGAGGCATTTTAGGGTTCTAGAATTATCTTTGGAGGATAATTAGGAAGCTATACAATTACCAATTCAAGATAATATTATTATATTGGTTTTGGGCTTATATAGGGTTTCCTGGTTGCACAATATAAGGACTCCTAGTCCTTCATATTTTGGCCATCATTCTATTATAAAGGCTAGGCCAAAATCATACTCTCCTCCCTCTTCTCTCCATAATCTCTCTCTTGCTAGCTTAGATGTGAAGCATTAAAGGCACGACATTTGTGGTGCTTATTTCCAAAGCTTCTACAAATCAAGGATAATTGTTATTTGCTATAATAACAATAAGGTGTGTAATCCTGAACCCTTTCCTGTGTTTTTCGAAAATTACCTAGGGTTTCTAGGGTTCTTATTTTGATATTCTTAATTATGGATTCAATAGTGAAAACATAGATCTTGTTTTAGGTTGCATGCACACTTAAGAGTTGTAAGTTTGTTTTTGTTATGCCTAAAAGCCATAAGTGGTATCAGAGTGTTTGGTTTGTTTTCAGTTGAATTTGCTATAATTTTTGAATTTGATCAAATTAGGGTTTAAAGAAATTAAACCCTAAAAGGCTTAAAAATTCGAAATTAGGGTTAGGGTTTTGAAACCCTAGCCTTCCTCCCCAAGCAATTTCAAAAATTTAGGGTGCGTTTGTTTCACATGATTCTTAAGGAATTAGAAGGAATTGGAAAATAAAATCATTTGGAGATTATGTTTGGGTTACCAAAGGAATGGAATTAGATTTCCATAATTATCATTTAAAAGAATTCTAATTCCTCCACCGTGCATCAAGAATGTAAATTCAATTCATTATCTTTATTTTAACTTACACATCATCCTCCAGTTATCTATGAGATAAGTTTACAAAATAATAATAAATAATAAATAAAAACATCCACGTTACTTTTGCCTCTTTTTTTTTTTGTTTTCCCTCATTTTTCATTTATGTTTGCATTCTTGGAGAAAATGACAAAAATCCTTAAATTATTTAAAATCCATTACTAGTAACCACTAATTTCACAAAAATAAAGTTGACAAATTGTTTAGTTTTCAATTTCATCGACATCTCTATTTGATAAACTTGTTTTTTTTTTTTTTAATTTAAATTTTGATGAAGAGTTCAATAAAAATGTTGTAATTAAATAAATAATCGTCATGTTTATTAAAAAAATATAATTAGTTGCAAAATATTATTAAGGGTATTTTTGTCATATTACAAAATTTATTTTCCAATTCATTTCTGAAATCAGCATACCAAACAAAAAACATATTACATTCCATGTCAACCAAACGCGTTGCTGCTCCTAATACATTTAGATTCCAATTCCTTTAGATTCCAATTTTTTTGATAAATTTCATTCCTTCCAAAAACATTCTGCGAACCAAACGCTCCCTTATAGTTTGTTAGGATTTTTTTTAAAATTTTGGTAATTATCATTTTACTTGCCTAAAAAGATATAATTAAAATTGAATAAATCTTATACCCTATATTTTCAAAAATTTAGAGGGAAATGATTAGGATTAAATTATTTGATTAATTTAATTAGATAATCCTTATTTGATTTAATATATTTAACTAATTGTTAATTAATAGATAAATATTAAATAATTTGGTTCATTTTTAAATTTAAATTATTTATTAATTTTCAAAATTTATTATAAACCTAGTATTTTGAAAAAGTTTTAAAATACATCTTATACTATATGTAAAATTAAAAGTCTAATAATTACTATATGTATAAGACTAAGCCAGTCAAATCAATAGTAGATCTCATTCAGAAAACCATGCTATAAAGTGGGTATAAGGAAGCAACCTATAAAATGACCGTTGAATGGGTGTCCGCTTTCACCCACCACTCTCCTGTGTGGTTGTTAGCCGAACACATTTGATAAGATAATTAATTCTCATTAATAAGTATAATGAATTAAAAGTAACCAAACCCTTTTATTGAAAAAAAATCATAATCTTAGTTACTTATGGAAAAATGTGAATTTGTATGCTAACACATGAAATTGCACATTACACTTTATAAGTCGTTAGTAGAGCGCATGTGGTTAACCAACACACTAATAAGGACTAATAAAGAGTAGTAATTGGTATCTAATAAATTATCATTGTTGATGGAGCATGTGTGGTTTACCAGCACATCATTGAGATGATAAATGACAATGAGGTTACCAAGCACATTTGCATGGTTACATCTTGTTTGTGATCCTCGGTATCCTAGTCACAAATAGAATAACATAATTTGAGATTAAACATGCCATCGGATAGTTTCAATAAATCTCAAAAGACCCGGGAATTTCACTTAACTAAATTTCTTTTAAATTTCATTTTTTATTGGTGGAATTGGTAAATCGTCATTTACCTACCTTTACAAAATTTACAATTAGATTACGGCATCCCTTTTCTAAATTGTGAATTATATAGTTGGATCCTAGCCTTAATATTTCATTTTGGGTTGTTATATCAAGGATTATTCTTATCTAACTAAAACTACCTTCCTTTTACAAATGTCTACTTCAAATGATGCTTCTAGTTCCTCGTCCTCCTCCCATAACTTTTTGTTGTTGAAAATCTGCTCAAAGGTGACATTGGATGGCACCAACTACAACGACTGGATGCACAACATCAAAATGACCCTTCCTTTCGAGGACAAAGAGTATGTCCTTGAGAAAGAACTAATTGAGATTGACGAAGAGACGACCACTCTTGAAGAGTTAGCTGCCTACAAGAGGCACTATAATGATGCAACAAAAGTTGCTTGCGTCATGGTCGCCACGATGAACCTTGAGTTCCATAGGTTCTATGAGGATTACTAGGCGTATGAGATGAACAAGGAGCTTGTGGAGAAGTACCACAAGCGAGCTCATCAAGAGAAAAACAAGGTGGTAAAGTCTCTCATGGCTTGCAAATTCAAGGAGGGAGACTCTGTCTGTACCCACGTGCAGAGAATGCAACTCTACGTGGAGCGCCTTGTTAGGATCAACATTCATTTTGATGAAGAGCTTGATATTAACATAGTGTTGAACTCTTTGCCAAGCAGTTATGATCAGTTCATCCTAGCTTATCATTTGAACAACAAAGAGACTACATTGGCTTAATTGTAAAATCTTCTGCAGACAGTTAAAGCAAGTATGAAGGGAAAGAGTATTGCCTCCTCTCCTACTAGTGATATCGTCCTAGCCATTAGACAAGGGAAGGGTACAAAGAGGAAAGGTCCTCCAAAGCAAAATAGGAAGGGAAAGTCCCATGTGGGGTTGTCTAGTAGTGTCCATAAAGGAAAGTCCAATTCTGGTCACCCACCCTCTTCTGATCCCAAATAGGCTATCTACTTTTACTGCAATGACAAGGGGCATTAGACACGAAGCTGCCCGAAATATATGTAGGACATCAAAGATGGCAAGGTAAAGCCGACTTCTGCAGGTATATACACTATCTCATCTAATAAATCATCATCTTCTCATTCTTGGGTCCTTGATACAAGATGTGGATTTCACATTTGCTATGATTTGTAGAGGTTAAAAAGAAGTGAGGAGGTGAAGCACGATAGAATGAACTTGATCATGGGGAATAGGCGATCTTCACCTGTCACCAACATTGGAGTTTATAGTCTAGTGCTTAGTAATGATGTTAGTTTAGATTTGATGAATTGTTGCTACTCGTCAGAAATGACGAGAAACATTATCTCCTTTCATGAATTGGTCAAACAAGGGTTTAGATATTCATTTGATGATTACAATGGTTCTATTTCCATTTATAAAAATGGTGTTTTTTATTTGAAGCTTTACCTTGTGATGGTGTATATGAAACTGTGACATGTGTAGACAATTTAGGTAATAGTGTATTTCAAATTGATCTGTCTAATGGTATAGACAAATAATACTTGTGGCATTGTCATCTTGGACACGTCAACAAGAAACGCATCGCCCAACTCCAAAAAGATGGAGTGTTGGAATCATTTGACTTAAGGTCGGATGATGCATGTGAATCATGTCTTTTAGGAAAGATGACAAAATCACCTTTCACGGGGTCTTGTGAAAGAGGTCAAGGTTTGTTGGATCTTATACACACATATGTATGTGGACCCTCCAGATCATCTATAAGGGATGCTAATCGGTTCTTTGTGACTTTTACTAATGATTATAGCAGTTATGGTTACATCTACTTAATCAAACACAAGTTGGAAACCTTTGAAAAGTTCAAAGAGTTTAAGCTAGAGGTCGAGAATCAATTGGGCAGATGCCCCGATCAGATAGAGGCGGAGAGTATCTTAGTATCGATTTCAATGACTACCTCAAGGAATGTATAATAATTTCACAATTGACCCCTCCTAGGACACCACAACTTAATGGTGTGGCTGAGAGGTGCAATCGAACCTTGTTGGACATGGTTCGTTCCATGATGAGTAGAGCTTCTGTAACATCCGGAATTTCAGGTATATTATCGTATGATTGAATTATTGAGGTTTATGGAGTGATTCGACGAGTTGGGAGTCCAACTCTCCGAGTAGGGTCGAGTTGTCGTGTGGGATTTAATGAATCAACTCGACGAGTAGGGAGGCAGACTTGTTGAGTTAGTGTTGGGCAGAGAAACCCTAATTTCCTAGGGTTGGGGCCTATATAAGGGAATTTATGCCCCCATTTCCACCTCATCAGTTACCCTACACCCATGAGAGCAAACCCTAATGGCTATTTGAGCTTGAGAGTGAGAGAGAAGGTCATACTATGGTTCTTGTGCATCATTTGAGGAAGGGGATGAGGTTATCAAGCAAGGAGCTGGAGGTGAGGTTGTTGGATCCAGTGATTTCCTGTCCAGAGCTCCTGAGGAAGGTATGAAGCTTTCACCTTTCTTCTTATTTTGGATAGATCTCATATCTATGGAGTTTTAGGGCTTTTTGCCATCTTTTGTTTGGGGTTTTGAGTAGCATGAGTTATCAAAGAGTCTAGACCTCATATATGGAACTTGTGAGGTCCTTAGAGTCTAGGTGTCCCAACTTTATGCATCCATATGAGGGTTTTTGGGCTTAATCATTGATGAAGGGCTTGTATTAGCATTTTGGAGGAATAACATCATGCATGAACGTAAAGATTGAAGCTTTATGTACTTATTGAGCCTTGAGATGACAGATCTAATGTTTGGGGTGATAGATATGTTTGAAATCGTCTGAATGAGGAATCAGATCAAAGGGACTCGTCGAGTCCATGGCCTGACTCAACGAATCGGTGAGGGTTTGTCCCGATGAGTTTGATTGTGCGATAACTCGATGAGTTGGGGGTCAACTCGACGATTTAAGCTGGACCTTCTTGAGACTTCTGGGGAAATGAGTGGACTCGGCGATTCGCAAGAGTGCACTCGACGAGTCGGGTCAAACATGGACTGTTGACTCGAAGTTTGACGTCTGTTGACTTTAGGGTTTGGTCAACATGAATTATGGAGACCATGGAGGGGTAAAATGGTCTTCTACCCAGTTCAAGAGTTAAAGAGAGAAGAATAGCTTTTGGTCTCTTAGAGTCGAGAATCAAGTATTTATTTAGGTAACTACCCTGTATGTAGGCGGTGGCTAGTTCGAGATTCGAGTACAGGGATGCGTGCTTGCTGTCGAGTTGAGTCTTTTCACTATACTTTACCTTGAGCGGTATTTATGTGTGACCAGAGGGTCTTATGTGTTTATTTGAGTACTGTGATATTACTACATTATGTATGTCTGATTTATGCTATGTGTATTTAGAGTTTACAGAGTTAGGGCCGAAGGGTCCACGGAGTTAGGACCGGAGGGTCCATCAAAGTTGTGGGACTGAAGGGTCCCACTGAGACACATTGACCAGAGGGTCTTACAGAGTTATAGCCTTGAGTGGCTAATGTGTTGTATGTGGTATTTTGGGGAACTTACTAAGCTCTGTGCTTACCGTGTTATGTGTTATGTGTTTCAGGTTTTCTCAGGATCGCGGGAAGGCACCGGCTTGATTGTACACACATCGAAGATAGAGTTAATTTGAGAGGATCCTGGGGTTTTGATATATACAGTTCTTGAATATGAGATTTAATGATTTGAAGTTGTGACATTTTGGTGATTTTATAATTGTGATAATTTTATTTTTAAATTGAAAATTTTGGTTTGAAATTTACGGTGTTACAGCTTCTCTTCCAATTTCATTTTGGGAGTAGGCCTTAGAGACTTCCGCCCACATTCTTAATCTTGTCTCAACTAAGAAGGTTTCCAAAACACTTTACGAGATGTGGACATGGAAGGTTCCCTCATTAGCACATATCAACGTTTGGGGTTGTGAGGCTTCGTTATATGAGAGACTCATGAAAAGCTTGAACCTCGAAGTGAGAGATGTATTTTCATTGGCTACCCATAGAATTCCTTTGGATATTTGTTCTACAGACCTAGTGAGAACATGGTCTTTGTAGCACCAAGATGAGTCTTTCACGAGAGAGAGCTCATCTGCAAAGAGGATAGTGGGAGTACCATTGACCTTGAAGAGATTCAAGAATCAAACGATGAAGGAACCTCTGAAGACACTATGGTTCAACCAGAGGAAGAGACTCCAGTTGAACCAGTTGACAAGTCATTACCTCTTAGGCGTTCCAGTAGGGTTAGCATACCACCTGAGTTCTATGGTTTATATATAACTATAGATGGTGATATGTTTATCAGTGACAGTACACTGGTAAATTTGGATAAACCTACTAACTACAAGGAAGCAATGCCAGACCCTGAGGTTGCCAAATAGAAAGAGGAAATGGAAAATGAGATCAATTCCATGCATGATAACCAATTTTGGAATTTGGTAGATAATGTACCAGGTCGAAAGACAGTTGGGTGCAAATGGATCTTCAAAAAGAAGACCGACATTGTAACGCCCGCAGATCCGGGCTAATCAATTTAGAGGCAATAAGTGTCGAAAATGACTTTTCGGCAAAATATTATCTAGAATAAATAATCTTAACCAAGTTGTAGTATATGTTACAAGGTTTCCGTACATATAAAGAACGCCGAAATCCGAGTTATAACGAAGAAGTTATGGCACGTCGAAGTTTCGCGACGGAACCGACACGACACTGGGAAACGTAAATAGTGAATTTATGATAGAGAAATATTCAGCCTTAGTGATCTAAATGAAATTATAGAATACGTTAAACCGAGAGCGTCCATAAAAAGAATGCCCAAGTCCGACTTCAGTTATGATTTTTCGAAATTTCGGCTTAGCAGTGTACAACCCGAAGTTCGAATATTAGATCGAGCGGTTTTTAGCGGACACAACCTAAACGAGAATCGAAGATCTCATTAATAGTATCGTAACGATAAAAAGATGGACAAAAACGGACGTCGGATGAAGAAGTTATGGATTTTTAACGGACCAATCATGTCCCGGCCTGTTAAAAATATAAATTTTAAAATAAAGTGAAAATTAGCCAACGGAGTCTAAACAAAAGTTGTATATTACGTTTCCGCCTTCGCGTGGATATAAAGAATGTCGAAAATGGAGCTCGTATGCGAAAGTTATGATTTTTAGAAGTCGGGAAGCAAAATTGCGAATCTGCGAGAAGGGTGATGACGTGGCCGCATCTGAGCCGTTGCTTGTTGCCCAAGGCCTCGCTTCAGATGGATGACACGTCCCGTCGCATTACGCCCCACGTCCAAAGATGGGTACGCCCGACGTACTTGATCTTGTCCGGTTCCGAGTCAGATGTGCGAGCCAGCTGGTGCGAAGTTGGCACCCTTATCCGAAGCCTACGCCCCGCGTAGACTACTGGACGCCCATCCTAACCTAGGCTGCTGGCCCCTATAAATAGATGCGAAGGGTTCCGAGTTTTTCACACCTTTCTTCACTCTCTCTCTAAGATCTTTCTTTCTCTAAGGCTCCAACCCCCCCCCCCCCTAAACCCTAGGTAAAACCCCTAGCACCCAAGGGAAGCCTCGAGGCTCCCGGAGTCCCGAGAAAAAGGGTCTTTCGGTTTCGAAACGCTACTCCAAGCGAAGCCCGGTTTTCTTTAAAATCTGCTGTAAGTAAGCTACGCTTACGCAATTTTTAATATAACTTTCAAATAATTATAGTAATGTTATTAGGTCCTTAAAATAATTATTTGTGCTATTATTATAAGTTATATAAGTATCGTTTAACGCTTATATAATAGTAATAATAGTCAGACTATTAATTAGTCGCGGTTATCGTTAGACTAAACCCTAGTGGTATTGATAGTAGGTTTTATCAAGGAATAATTGTTTTGAGATACCGAAGCGATGTTCGAGGGCAGAATCACCACCTTTTCAGGTGAGTGCATGGTCCCTTTCATCTTACACATAGATATGAAGTATTTTAATATAAATTACGTGTTATGTGTGCATATTGTCTGAATACTTGTTGTCTATGCCAGTGAAAGATTTTTATACATGTTTTAAATGATGTAAGCTGTATAAAGTATTTTATATCTACAAAATATGTTGGGTAAAACATGGGTAGATGAATGATGAGGGATAAAAGCTGAAATAGAGGAACATTAGTAGTATGGACCTAGTGCCATATAGGTAAACATTGGCAGCAGTGGACCTAGTACCCTATAGATGAGCACTGGTAGCTGTGCCACAACCCGTAGATGTTTTAGATCTACGGTAAACGTCCTAGAAGCTGTGCTCTAAGGACAATATCGGCAGCTGCGCCTAATAGGGAGCCTTATGACCATGACAGTAGCGTTTAAAGGTCAATATCGGCAGAAGCGCCTCATAGAAAATGTCCTAATTCTGGCAGCTGCGCTTGACCACTGTGTCATTGGCAACAATGGACTTCATGTTGTTTCCTTAGGATGATCCTTAGGAATGAATGAACAAGGATTAGCTAATCCTTAGGGTAAATCCTTAAGAAGATAATGGGAATGGATAATTGGGTTGATTGTTTGATGTTTAAATATAATAATTATATTATTGTGGGTTGAAAACCCTATGTACTCACTAGGTTTCCCAACCTAACCCACTCAGTTTATTTATATCACAAGTGTTGATATGAAGTCACATTATACTGATAGATTAAGGAGATATAAATCAGTAGTGATAATAAATGTAAGTTCTGTTTATGCTTATGTTTCTATATTGACAATGACATCCCAAATGTTTTAAAATGAATAAATATACTTTTCATTGGAAATGCTTCGATAACGTATTTATCATGTTTTAATGGGAACAAATTCCGCAACATTTTTATTAAAAAAGGTACTCTGATTTTTATAAAACATAAACAAAATCGATCTTTGTTGGCCGTGAAAATGGGGATGTCATAGACATGGATGGAAAGGTACATACTTTCAGCGCTTGACTGGTTGTGAAGGGATTTACTCAAACCCCAAGGGTTGACTATGTTGAGACCTTCTCACCAGTAGCTAAGATAAAATATATTCAGACGCAAAGGTCCTTCCATAAATGACTGCCATTCCTTCTTGAGCAAATTCCTACACGTCTGATCTCTGACTTCGTTGTTGAACTAATCGTGCTAATTCGTATATAGATCTTCCAAGCGATACCCCTAAATTGTCCCCATCAACAAACCCAAATAACCATCGGACGGACTAAATCCAGATCACAAGAGGTGCCCCACTCATAACTCTTGGCATGCAAAAAATGGCATATAACAATTCTCGATGATATAATGTCGGAAATAACAGAGAACTAAACTAAAGATAATGCTTACCCATATCGATACAAGATTCCAAATCGAATATAAATACTAATATTAAGGCATGAAGGAAATACAAGGATAACATACCCGCGATAGCATCAGTTGAGATTTTAGCCTCCCCTGACTGACACTTCAATCCTCAGCTCCTCGCTGCTGGGACTTCTGCCCTGCCCCCACGACCGTTAGTGATCCTAAAAGTAATTGGAGTAGGTGCACTAACTACCCCACCCCATAACATCGGACAATCGTCTTTCTTGTGGCCCGTCTGATTACAATGAAAGCACATTGGAACCGACCCACTGGGGAAATCCCTACTGAAATGACCCATTTTTCCATAGCTGAAACATCCCCGACCTTCCTCCTGACATCCTCCCTCATGGGTCCTCCCAAAATTGGCACAACGGCCACCAACCTTGATGGCCACCCAAACGTGAATCCCGAGTCCTGGGCCTCTTCACCAGGCCCATTGCAATCTAAGTCTGCTCTGACTTCTTATTCCCGGGGTGCTCCAAATCAATATCCCGCTCTCGGGCCTAGGCGATCATATCATTCAGGGTCTCGCACCTTAAAAAACTCATAAGCTCCCTGATGTCATCCTTCATCATGTCATGATACCTTACCTTCTTCATCTCCTTGTCTGATGCATATTGCGGAACCAACAAGGCTCTTTCCCGGAACCTGGTAGTAATCTCTGCCACAGTCTCAGTCGTCTGGCGAAGGTCCTGAAACTCCCTCGCCAACTGCTGCACCTCAATAGCTGGTTCAAGCTCAACCCTAAACTGGGTCACAAACTCATCCCAAGTCATCATCTCCAGGGCTTCGCCTCCCAAAGTGAAGTCTACTACATCCTCCCACCAATCTCGAGCTCTGACTTTCAGAAGAAAGGAAGAAAATCTAACTTTCGATCCCTCGGGGCAGAAACTCGTCCGGAAAGCATTCACCATATCAGCTAACCGTCTCCTACTACTAATGGGGTCCTTCTCCTCAAAGAACTCGGGAGCTCCACAAGCACAAAAGTCACGAAAGGAAAGAGTGAGAGCTCCAACAATAGCCAAAATCTCAGTACGGAATATGCCCACAAGCTCATCCAAAATCTCCATAATCCCCTTATTGATTGTACCGAAAATCACCGGAGTCTACTCTAAAATACCACGGGTAATCTATGACGAGATGAACTCCCGAATCCGCTCATCAATCGGCTCAGTACCTGCACCTAAGCCTAAACCAGAACTAGAACCTCCTCCATGCATGCTCATCACCATTCAGAAAAACAATCATACCAATGATTAGAACATACCCAAAAGTCCTCATCTCATAGGTTTCCTAGATTCTCCAGGACTCTCCTTGCTTCGAGTATGGATCCTGTGCTTTTAGTAGTATGGGCCCAATATTACCTTCCACACCTATCTATAATTTCCTGGAAAAATCTTTCTGAATCCTCTAAGTAACCTTCTCAAATTGGTACTCCGAGTACTCGCTAAACAACACATCTGAACCTACTAAAATACTTCCTAGGCTCTCCTAGGTTCCTCATCCTCACCCGCCATCAGCTACTGAAGATCTCCCACTAACATCAGCTAACTACTTCATAAAAACAATCAAAGACAACAAAGTTTAGATAATCCTTTGAGTAAAAGACTCATGCCTACAACGGTTGGACTTTAACAAGAGTTGCGCAATATGGTCAAATCCATCACTCTGAGATTATTTAACCGGGTTAATGACCTAGAAAGGTAACGAACTTTGGTCTTCGTCCACATTTAGGTAATCATGTTTTTTTTGTTCACATTTGACCATTGAACTTGTTTGACCTGTCTAAAATAGGGTAATATGTCTGGTAATTACGGTAATATTACCATATTATGAACAAGTCAAACAAGTTTATTGGTCAAATGTGTACGGAAAAAATATGGTTACCTAAATATAGATAAAAACCAATGTTTCTTACCCGTTTTGGTAATATTGGACAAGAACCGTCTCAGGGATTGTGCCCTGGGATTAGGCTCCGACAGTCAATGAACAATTAGGTTAGACTTGGTCTAACCTAGGTCAGTCCCAGCTAGTCATGGGTTAGGCCGTGTTGCTAGGTCTTTAAAGCACATACAACCTAACCCCTAACCAGTTGGGCCTAAACTGGGTTGGACCAACACTTGACCATCTCCTCATAAACAAAGATTGGACAACCCGATTAGTTGCACTTAACATAAAGAACCCAATATTACCAAAATGGGTAATGAACTTTGGTTTTTGTCCATATTTAGGTAACCATGTTTTTTTGTACACATTTGATCAATAAACTTGTTTGACATGTTCATAATAGGGTAATGATACCGCTAATTACCAGTCATATTACCTTATTTTGAACAGGTCAAACAAGTTCAATGGTCAAATGTGTACGAAAAAAACATGGTTACCTTAATGTGAACAAAGACCATAGTTCGTTACCTTTCTAGTTCATTAACCCTATTTAACCTTTGCAGCATGCAACTTAACATATTCAAAAAATAATTAGCTCATATCGGTATGAGTCCCACAAATCATAAAGCAAGTACCATTTGGGCATCAGAAAGTCTAACCAACGTTCCAACTAATCAAGCTATTCTAACCAACGTTCCACACTTCTCCAAGAAGCTCCTTCTTCTTTAAAGAGCACTAAAATTCATGAAAACACACCAAAATCTCAAGAACCACACCAATGGAGGCTAGGGTTTCTTTCTAGGGTTTAGTAGGATGGGGGCTGAAGATAAGAGGGTTTGAACATAAGTTAAGGAGCTTAAATAGGGTCCAAGACCCTAAATTAGGGTTTGGGTCTGACTAGAGTACGCCATAAGTACTCCTAGTATGCCCAACGTACTCTATGAGGCATCTACGACTTCCCTACCTAGTACACCCATCGTACTCCTAAGTACGCCCAATGTGTTAAGCTTAGCCCTTAAACCTCCAAACTTCCGAAAGCCATAACTTCTTCATTCTAAGCCCGATCTCGACGATCGTTATAACCACGGAAAGGTAATGAGAAGATTAAAACTTCTATCAACTCATCCTTTCCTTGAAACTTTCTGAACAAAAATCCAAAATTCATAAAATGTACAAACTGCCAATTTACGGATATACCCTTGGGCTCCAAAACACAAACCAAACTCCCAGGTCATCTAACTTACACTACCTATACTCAAGTGGTCTAAATCTCTCTATCTCAAAGGCCTTAAGCCTTATGATAACCAATCTTTGGGTCACAGCTCCGAATTAGGAAACGATTCGGAACAGGGTGTTACACCTAGATAGCTAGACAATGGAGATAACATGAGATTCGTACATTTTAAATTTCTAGTTAATGGATTTGACCTCTACTCCTTTGTTATCTCATCCAGTTGACTTCAATATTCATTTGAGTCTTCAAAATTAACCTTTATCATTTCTAAGCTCTTTAGAGATTGATGTAAGTGAAATTAAGAGATGGAAATAGGAACTAGTGTTCTTAAGAATTCTAAACTATGACTCCATAAGAAGCCATCGATCATAATACAAATATAATGGATGATTAGATCATCATCATATAGAATTCATAAAAGCTCAAATCACTCATGGAGTTGAAATTAAGTAACATCAAATGGGATTAATAATAAATTGGAAATATAATGATATATCAAAGTTAGAATTTCATTTTAACATCAGTTCCACTATAGGATCACAAGTTTGGAAAGAATAAAAAATCCCAGATTACTAGAAAATGGAGATAATTAGAGATTCATACATTTTAAGTTTCTATTTGAATAATTTGACATCTAATCCTCCGTTATTTCATCCAATTGACTGCAATCCTCTGCAGTAGAAAAGGTGGATTAAACAATTACAACTTGTAATAAAAATCTATTTATTTTTTAACGTCTGCAGACTACTGCAATAAACTAATTTTGCAAACTTTCAACATATGTAATTCATACTTTAGCAAACACAACCTTACAATCTAGGCAATTATTAGTACAATGCTTTTAAAATAAATAAATAAATAAATATCTATATATATATATATATATATATATATATATATATATATATATATATATATATATATATATATTCATACATCTCCAGGTTACAAAGATACAAAGGGGGAAGGAAATCAATTTTTAAAGCCCAAAATTGAAAATTGGAAATATAGTCAAATTTAATTATATACATTTGCAATACATACATGTAACTTATAACTTATTTATGTAAATAGAATAGTGAAAAACACAAATTCACATCATTTTTTCACTTTAGCTCCCTTGATCAAAATTCACTTACATATTTTTCATAACCCATGTGATTATCCATTGACAAGCTTTTCTTTTGTCTTCAAATTAACATCAAAGATAATCCATACTAACATCACATATTGACTGTCCCTTCTTTTGACACCTTCATATCCTAACATTATTAGAGTTGAAGTTGATTTGACTTCATCTATGTGATTTCCTCAACACATTTGTGAACCTCTGCAATAAAGTAATCACATGGTCTGAGCAAGTAAATTCAATAATTATCGTAACTGATTCTTTGTTCTTTAATAAATGATTTATTGACATTTTATTCAACTTTACTGATGCAAAATACATCATTTTATAGCAACTTTGGTTAATCCAATTCGACGAAAGGCGTATCATTAAGCTAGATATAATCAGATGATTTACATACAACCTAGTTAGCCTTTAACATTGCTACTGAGACTTGTTACTTTGTGTTGAATACAAGATTATACACGAAATTCACATACATATCCAACTACAATTTTAACAAATAGAAAAAGCAACAATTGATTTCATCTCTTGATTAGTATCCACATCCCACCAAAACACAACTCAAATGATAGTTCATGAACAATCAATTTTAGGAAAAGATTAATCAGAAATCTAGCACTAAATAACTTAAATAATGATTTTTTTAATAAGTTACTTCCTCCTTACTTACCGACTTAAATAAGAAGTTTTTGTTTAGGTACGTTCTCATTACACGTATAAGCTGACTTTGCCAAACACTAAAAATGTAAATTATCAACTTATTATGTTTTGGTGCCGAATAAGTTAATCCATATTAAACTTCGTTTTATTACTGAAGAAACAAATAAGCACTTTTCAAAAATTAAAAAAAAAATCATAAGGTGTTTTAAATAAGCAATGCCAAACACTAGGGGTGGAATTGGTACGGTACCGAGGTTTTTTTTCTTCAAACCGTGTACCGTATTAACTATAGTTGGTATAAGATTTTAGCTACCAGTACCGTACCAAGTGTAGTTGGTACCAATTAATTTGGCTACCAACAAATTTGGTTGGTATATATTGGTATTTGGTATATACCAAAATTTTTTACTAATATATACTATTATAAGCAAGTGGACATTTGGTCGTTGGTTCACTTGCTTATGGTAGTATTTTTTTTGGAAACCACTAAAGGATTAAAAGAAGTCCACCCCTAGCAAGTTGCTAGAGGAAACAAATGGTAACAGTACAAGTACAAGGAATGAGAAGCTAATATTCATTTTTAAGTTTTAGTGTATGTATCACCGATCTCGTGCACATCAAACAATAAGTATCAAGAAATTTGTCGGTCAATGTGTTAGTTTAGTAATTCTAAGATTTGTTAGTTGTTATTCTAATTAAAACATGAAGATATGAAAACTCATATTTCTTTGTATTTATGAATTGATATATATATATATATATATATATATATATATATATATATATATATATATATATATATATATATATATATATATTGGTTGGTACGATACAACCGTGGTATTTAAAATGTCATACCATTACCGTACCAATACCACTTAATTGACATGGTATTACCAGCCAAACATATTGGCTACCAAACAACTTGGCTACCGATTTAATTGGTTCAGTTGGTAACATGTTGGTTGGTTCTCTAAGATACATATTTGTCAGCCGTATCAAACACTCAAAGAAAAATAAAAAGAACTGGTAATGTGTTTTGATAAAATAAAATAGCATGTACATATATTAACAGATTAACTAAGGCTATGTTTGGCGTAGTAGCTGAAATGCTAGCTGTTAAATAAAAAGCTAGCCGATAGATGAAAAGCTAGCTGATAAAAAATGACGTTCGGTAAAATTAGCTGAAAGATATAAATTTACATAAAAAGACATTTGAAAGAATGTGTTTCTATAATTAATTAAGGGTATATTTGAAAATTTTAAAAAAAAATCATAAAAAGCTACCTTATAAAGTAGTTTTTGGCTTGCCAAACATGATAACTTAAAAAGCTCGAAAAATAAACAAGCTTATCAGCCACTTTTAACACGTCAAACACAACCTAAATGTCATGTGAGCGAAAAAAATATATCACAATTGATGGTTGAGTATCATTACTTTGTAAATAAGATGATTACTAGATGATTTTTTATGACTAACATATATATATATATATATATATATATATATATATATATATATATATATATATATATAGCTAGGTTTAAATGTTTTTAGCAAGTATTGTGTGCCTAAATGCACAAATGAGAATTCAAGAAATAATAAACAATTAAATAAATCATTTAAGGGTATTCTGGACATTTTGTACTTTTTAATTAAGGAATCATTTAATTGAAATCCTGCAATTAAGGAAATAAAATCAATATTTTTGACCTGGTCTGTCTCTTGCGTCGTGTCATATATTCAAGGAATTACCAAGATGAATGACCGACACCCCACAACACAACCGTTCAAGACCTCGATTTCTTCTTTCTTCTTCCAGTCGACGCACATGGTAAACCATCATCCATGACCATCTTCGCAGTTTACATCTCATCTATATAATTCATATTTGCGTACGATTCCGTTGTAGAAAGTCTATTTGATTTCGGTAAGCCCCCACTCACCATAACGCGTCTTTTACAAATTGATCGGAGTAATTGATCCATCAGTGTCATCAAAGATGGAGAACAAGAAAGAAGAACCGGTGATGGGGATCCCCTACATTTCCAATTACCAACATCCTCCTGTTTACGCTCCTCCACAACAGCAATACTATGTCGGAAATAACCCCAATAACTAACCTCCTCCACCACAGCAATACTATGTCGGGAATAATCAATATCAATCTGGCCAGATCCCTCCCAACGCCGTCATCGGTGATCCTAAAGGTGTGCCTCTTCAGCAGACGATTTATAGAGACACTCCCACTCCCATTAACTGCGCCTTCTGTGGCAGCTCCAGTCTCACCAGCGTCAGGTATTCATATCGATTCCTTACCCTTTTAGGGCATTTCATGCCTTTACAAGATAAGATTTAATCACAGAATCACTATATAGAGAACAAACCATAAAAATTGATTTGTCCCTCAATTGTTGGTCCTTAGATAAGATGAATCTGTATTGTAATTCGATTTTCCATTATACAAAATGGTCTGAGTTTCATCATTCATGTGGAGGACTTGAGATTTTTATGTTGTTTTGCTTGTGAATGAGATCTTATGCCTTCACCAATCACTGAAGGTTCTGTTTAATTTTGGTAATTGAACCAACTTTTCTCCGTAGAGGAAGCGTGTTGACTCTGTAAATCTCTGATTTATAACTAGAAAAATCAAATATGTATATGTAACACTTGATAACTTATATTTTCATCACTTTTACTTGGTTCAAAATTTTGTCTATCTTTGAATTGTCATATCTCTTTCACACTAGCAACAAATTAGCTGGATTTTTTCCTGCATATTCTACTTAATGCTAGTTACAACTTAGGCTTTGGAATCATTCTGATTCGACTAATACTGGCTGATATACAATCCCTTGAATAGGGGGCTGTTCGGGCCAAATTTTCAGCACAATTTGTTAATTCTTATTTTCTGATGCAGGATACGATTATTCAACATTCAAGAATGATTGAAGAATGCCTAGAACTTATTTTCATGGCAGAATTCTCACAGAATGTAAGTGCCTAGAATTTGATTTCATGACATTCTCATAGAATGTAATTTTTTTATCAAAGTTACAATTTAATGGTTGTAGATAGTAATTAATTTAACTAAAAATTCACATGGTTCTAAATTACAAGGTATTTTTTTTATTAATTTATAATGCAATTTGATTTTAATGAACAATGGAGCTTTTGATTTAGAAACATTGAGGCCTTTTTGAATTGTGATAGTTGATTGAAAGCCAAATGTAGTGATAAGAGTAAATACACTTCTTCATACACTTTGGTTCTTGATCAATTGATTTGAGGATTACATTCTATTAGAATAAATTATAATTCGTTAATGTCTACTACATTTTATCAGAATTTATTGTTTTTATTCTCTTAGAATGCACTGGATTTTTTAATATTTGAAAGTTAATTATTGTTTTCTTTATGGATTTAGGTATTGAAGAGGCTGCCATTGATGTGGAAAATGAAAAAAACATAGAGAACGAGAGTATATTCTAACAGAATCTATTCTGCCAGAATATGTATGAATTAGTTTTTGTTGCATTTGTGATAAGAATGGTTGGAAGAATGGCTTGAAAACCTGATAAGAATGACTTGAAGAATGAGCCAAAGATTGATGACACTCACAGTTTAAGCATGTTTTTATTTTTTAAGAATTACAGTTGTATTTTATTCATTACCTGTATATTCAAGAATGCTGATTTTTTATTATATTCTTTTAGAATATGTATAAATATATTAAAATGTAGAAGACTATTAGTATGTAAGAATATGTATTTAAGTTCGAATGTATATGAAAAATATTACAATGTTATTATTCTTCAACTAGGAGTTCAAGAATTCTGCTACTCTTCATTAATATTCTAATAGAATAAAACTCTTAAAGAACATCATTCAAACAAAAATTCATTCTGACGGAATAAAATCGGTTATCTTTACAAATTATGTTTAGAATTAATTTAAAATATTCAAAATTTTAAAATGAGGAGTGTTAATGATCCTTTAAAATCCGAAAAATTCATATTTTAAAATAGGTTAATTGACTAAAGTACCATTCTGTTGAAATTTGTGTGATTTTATGGTACATGTTATCCTATTGTAATATTATAGACCATCAGATCATGATCATTGATTCTATTCATCTGGTAGTCCAGATCTGTACATTCTGGCACACAATAATTAGTAAAAACAAAATAACCTAAACCTATATATATATATATATATATATATATATATATATATATATATATATATATATATATATATATATATCGGCATAAATTAACAAAATAAAATAGCATATTTATGTTGTGTGTACTAAATAATATCAAAGGCTTGGTGTTTGACCGTAGGGGTGAGCATGATGCGGTTCGGTGCGGTTTTCGGCCAAAACCGAATCGAAAACCGCAACTTCGGTTTTTTGAAATTTAGAAACCGTACCGTTCGGGTTTTATGCAGTTCGGTTTATGCGGTTTTTTTTGCGGTTTTTTGTTAGTTTTTTTTTTTTTTTTTTTTTTTTTTTTTTTTTTTTTTTTCATTTTCCCTTTTTACTAAAACTCAAGTAACTCGGCGAGTTACTTTGACTCAGATAAGGAGTGATAATCATTTTTTGGAGATGAACCGATACCACCACCTCTTGGTTTGAAATCAAATTACATAACCACTCATCCAACATTATTCTAATGTTTGAACATAATACGAATTTAATATAATATTTGTTTCACATGTATATGCAATAATATTAATGTATTTATAAAAATGATACTATCATCACTATTATTTTTCACATTTAAATGTTAAAAAATATCATAAACATTATTTGTTATTGTAAATATCACTGATTGTATACTTAAAAATATACAATCATCATCCGATATATATATATATATATATATATATATATATATATATATATATATATATATATATATATATATATATACGGTGTGGTTCGTTTTTTTGCGGTTTTTGCGAGACTAGAAATCGCACCGCACCGAGTATTTTCGGTTTTTGCAAAACTAAAAACCGCACCATCGGTTTTCATTTTGGTTTTGGTTTTTCAGTTTCGGTTTATGCGGTTTTTTCGGGTTTCTTGGTTTGCTGTTCGGTTTTTGCTCACTCATATTTGACCGTATAAAATACCATAAATAGTCGTTGAATATCGTTTCTTTGTAAATAACATGTTTATACTTTCCATTATATGATTTTTTGGACCACAAAAATAAAAAGACACTGATGTTTACTAATATTTACGGATAAAATAAGATGTTTATGCTCTACGACATTTGAGTAAATTAAATACTATAGAGAATGGTTATCTTTTATTGGCTTGTATATAGCATGATTATACTTTTAATATGATGATTTTTAGGACCATTTAAAAATATAAAAATCTTTTGGTTTGTGTGTAAGATGTTTGTGTTGTATATATTGATATCAAGGAAATGGTGTTTACTATTTAAATTTAAGAAATACTATAAATGATGGTTGAGTATCGTTACCTTGTAAATAACATGTTTATACTTTCCATTAGATGAGTTTGTAGGACCGAAAAATAAAAATAAAATAATTTATACCGATAAAATAAAATAACATGATTTTACCTTCAATTAGATGCTTTTTAGGACCAATAATATAAAAGGCTGTTGGTATATTTTGATAAAAAAAAATGTTTGTATTGTATTACACTGATATTAAAAAAAAATAGGTTTAAGTGAAGAAAATATCATAAATAATAATGGTTAAATATCATTCTCTTTAATTATACTTTCAATTATACTTCTTTGAAATAGCTCACGTCTTGTCGACTCCTACCACAACAAGGCATTAGATTCACAGTCGAAATTCTTCTCATTTTTTATTTGGTGGGTCTTGTCGACTCCTACCAGAAGGCATTAGTCCAATGTGACAATACTTCTTTTGACAAGAATTCACATGCAAAGGGCAAAGACACGTATACGTCTCATGTAATATGAAACCCACCAGCAAAATAATCACTAAAATAAACAAAATATCATACTTTTAATATTTATTATTATAAGTAACCTTTATATTTTTCGGAAAATGTTTTTTTCTCATGAAATATTTTTTCCCGCATTTCTTGCGGTATAACCACGATGTCATTTCGCTATAAAAAGAAAAAGAATTCTACAATTTTTAAAGTTGTGCATAGTGGAGACTAGAGATGAGATTTAGAACTGGAACCGGAATCGGACTTGAACCGGAACCGTTAGAACCGAAATATGTAGAATTGGTCTAGGTCCCTGGTATAAAGAATAACTTTATCCGGGTTCCGGGTAATCCGAGTTTTGGGTCCTTCGGGTCCGCATAAACTAGGTTTTAGAACCGGAACCGTGTTAGGAACCAGAACAGGTTTCTATGAAAAGTTTAAAACATGCATATCTCATTTGTTTGAAGTTGGATTGACATGATGTTTTTTCCAGAGTCTAATTTATAGTTTATACATGATTTTAGACTATAATTTTTTTTTTTAATTATTTTTGTGTTAATATTCATTGACTTGCAGTCCCTCAAAGTCGAGATATCAAAACAGAACATTTTATGTTTTTCAGTTTTTTTTTTTGGGTTGTATTATGTGAATGTTTTAAAACAAACATATCTAATTTGTTTGAAGTCGGAATAATATGTGGATTAAAGGTTTAGTTGTTTAGCATGTCATGTTCCTCCATATCTAACAAGAATAAATAAAAAAGAAAATGGATGAGGAAGGTAATCAACTATTGATTGTGTTCATATTTGATTCATTTTATACGCAATATACCATCTAACTTGTTATTTGTGCTCATCATAATCACATGTGATTGGTCAAAATGATTATGATGAACACAAACAACAAGTTAGATGGTATATTGCGTGCAAAAAAACAAGTCGACCAAATGTAAACAAAAGCAACAGTTTGTTACTTTCCTAAGTTATTTTCCTATTGATTATTGTCAATAACTAGGTTATAACCCATGTATTACACGGTTGACAATAAAAAAAACTTATATTATAAAAAATCATATCATTACAAACAAATATATGTATATAATAATTGATCTATATGGGTAAGTATAAGATCGTCTTTCTTAATAATTATCTAAAATTGTTACAAAAATTAAATAATGTTATATAAATCATTATTAATGAGAAAAACATAGCGGTGTAATATGAAACATTTAAATTTAATATACTTAATATGAAAAAAAACAATTATACATGATAGAACAATATAAAAAAAAAACTCAAACTATCAATATTCTTTTATATATATATATATATATATATATATATATATATATATATATATATATATATATATTAAAGATGACCACTTTTAGGAATAGTGAAGTAGTGTGCTTTTTGGCAAGAATAGTCCATGGATGTGTTGTTTCCATTTGATTTTTGTGCCTGGGCATTTTATGGAAATATTCACATTCTTTTATGCACGTGTTGATGATCGTTTGGTTTTATCCGCTTCCGGATCTGTAACATCTCAAAAATCAGGTATACCTTGTGAACCTTCTTCTTTGAGTGATTGTCATATTTAGCCCTTGATAAGAAGATGTTTGGTTGGTAGGTATGCGGGGCGTACTGGGGTGTACGCTCAGCGTACTTGTCCGTGTTCTGATCGTGAAGGATTGCCAGGTACGCGGGGCGTACCCGAACCAAAAGAGAAACCCTAATTCCTTGAGCCACCCTATTTAAGCAACCTTATGGCCCTTTTGTTGGCCACCTTTCCCAGAGCATTATCATTTCTAAACCCTAAATCTCGTTCATATAGCAAGGGAGTGTCTAGGAGAGAGTTTGTAGTGTGTTCTTGGCCATTTGGAGCAAGTGAAAGCCTTGGAAAAGGAAGAGTTAGAGCTCAAGCTTGTGGATCCGAGATTAGCAGTGAAAGAAGCTTCATTTTGAGGTAAAAAGCTTCAGGCTTTACATCTTTTCTGTTCATACCTTGTAAGAGAAGTTTTAGGGTTTTTGTCCCCAAGTTGATAGCTTTATGAGTTAATGAGCTCTTAGAAGCCGAGATCTGTCCCATGCTAGCTCATTTAGGGTTGTTATGTGATAAAAATCCAGTCTTGGTTATCAAAAGTTGTTCATGCATGAGATATGGACCTTTAAAGGTTGGAAATGGAGTGGTTTGGGTGTTTGTGACTTACACAGCCATGCAAAGGCCTAAAGTCACCGACTTTATGGATTAAGTCGTATTAGAGAAGTCAGATCTGGAATTTGGACGCAAGTCTTAACTAATTAAGACCCAAAAATCAAAGAAGACTGAAACTGGGAATTATGCCGAGCGTAATCCCAGTACGCAAGCCGTAGGGGATCGCGTTCCCCGTTTCTGTAAGGTTGCCGGGTACGCCCAGCGTACAGGGTTGGTACGCGCGGCGTAACCCGGAGAGAGTTGACTTTTGTTGACTTTTAGGGTTTGGTCAATATTTGGGTCTTTGAGCCATCAGAGGGGTAAAATGGTCTTTTACCCTTCTGAGGATGTCAAGAGAGAGTTCAGTCTAGCCTTTGAGAGTTGTATTGATTAGGGTATTTATTCCATGTAATTAGGCGGAGGCTAGACCAGATTTTTACCGAGTCAGAGATTTACCGAGACACCCGACGTGAGTCTTCTCACTATACTTTACCTTGAGTAGGTAACCAGAGTTATGAGATAGAGTATCTTGTATGCTATTTATGTGATGTGTTGCACTGCATTATTTCTATGTGACTTATACTGTGTGTATATCAGAGTTAGGACCGGAAGGTCCACAAAGCTAGGACCAGAGGGTCCACATAGTTAGGGCCCAAGGGCCCATAGAGTTATAGCCTCATAGAGTTATAGCCTCGAGTGGCTAATATGTGTTATATGTGGTATTTTGGGGAACTCACTAAGCATTTATGCTTATAGTGTTTTGTGTTATGTGTTTCAGGTACTAGTGACGATCGCGGGAAGACGCCGACATGATTCGTACACACACGCGGAGTTTTATATGTTCTTTTGATCTTGGGATATGTTTTATGAATTGAGATGTGATACATTGAGATTTTTATAATAAATATGAATGGGAATGTGTTTTGAAAATGCGAAAAATTGTTTAGATTTTTACGGTGTTACAGGATCTTTCCCCATGCGTCCTTGTAGCACCTGGTTCCTAGTACGTAAATCTTATTTGAGTATTCTCTTTCTTTTTGCCTTGGACTCGGCGAGTCATAGGTCAGACTCGCCGAGTAAGGACGGGACTCGGGACATGTTTAAGTTGGCGACTCGGCGAGTCCATATTCTGGACTCGGCGAGTCACCGCTGTTGGATGAAACCCTAAGTTTCAGGGGTTTGCACCCTATTTAAACAGCATATCCGCCCCAGGCCAGCCCCCATTCACCCCCAGAGCTCCCAACCCTCATTCTAAGCTTGTTCCTTGAGAGTTTGAGGCTATTTTGTGTGTTTTTGAAGGTTTTGAGGCAAAAAGGGGAAGTAGATCAAGAGGAAGGAAAGGAATCCAGGCATCTTTGCACTCTTTCAGCAGTTCCTTTGAGGTATAATCCGTTTTCCCCTGTTTCTATGCTTATTACTTCATGTAAGTCACTCTTGAGCCAATCCCCAAGTTTGTATGTGCAAATTATCTCGTAATAGGCTGATTGGCCCTTAGATCTAGGCATGGTTGAGCTCCACGAGCTCAGATCTGTTGCCTTTATGGACCCTCATTGCATGAAGACCCTAGATCTACCCTCTTGAGTACATTTTGAACCCTAAAATCCTCATGGGTGAATATCTACACATAAAGTTGGAAACTTTACGTGTGATTCGTGTTCTAGAAGTCTAGATCTGTGAATGGCATGGACTGGAATCGAGCAAATCTGTGTATTTAGTGGGTGCATGGCAACGACTCGGTGAGTCGTTTATGTGACTCGGCGAGTCTGCTCGTGAGTCTCCGAGTTTGTCCCCTTTTCGTAGTGTCGAGTGTGCAGTGAGTCACGGGGTGTGACTCAGTGAGTTGGCAGCTGAACTCATCTATGGAGGAACTCGGCGAGTCGATTCCCTGACTCGGCGAGTTCAAGGCAATCTCCTTAGATCAAGAACAGACTCGGCGAGCTGTTCATACAACTCGGCGAGTCTTAGCATATGTGTTCTTCGGATGAAGATGAACTTGGCGAGTTGTTCATACAACTCGACGAGTAGGATGAAGGACTTGAATATCAGTTTAGAAGAAGAACTCGTCGAGTCATAGCCTAACTCGACGAGTAGAAACGAGACCCAGGATAATCGTTTGGGTAGGGACTCGGCGAGTTGGAAAGCCAACTCGGCGAGTCGGGTCAACTGAAAGTTGACCCTGACTTTGACTTAGGGCGTGATCAGAGGTAAAATGGTCATTTTCCCCAAAGGTTAGCCAGCAGTATTTGATTGAGTATGTTGTGGGAATTGCAGCCGGAGGATTTCCGGAGCAACAGCAGTAGCAATAGACAGTCAGTTCCCGATCAGATCAGCAGCTACTTCGAGGTGAGTTACCTTCTAGTAGCAGTGGGTCTTCGGCCACAATGCCGGCCCACCAGTAAGAGTTGTATGTAGATGATTGTCTCTGTGATATTCATCTAAGGGATTACTACTACCTGTGTTGCATTTATGTACTAGTGACAGTAGGGGGAGATAGTCCCCAAGATATCCGGTCGGTAGGGCCGAAGGGGTAGTCATACCCAACCATGTTAGATAGATTCTGATACTGTGTTACATGTTATGTGGTAGTGGTAGAGGGGAGACATGGTTTCCTCAGTATCCAGTCAAGAGGACCGAAGGGGAGGCCAGCACCCAGATATGCTAGGCAGTATCTGGTCGAGAGGACCAAAGGGGAGGCCAACACCCAGATATGCTAGGCAGTATCCGGTCGAGAGGGCCGAAGGGGAGGCCATCACCCAGATATGCAAGGCAGTATCCGGTCGAGAGGACTGAAGGGGTAGGTCAGGCACCCAGATATGCCTGACAATTAATGTATGTTATGTGATTATGTGTTATGTGGTACAGTGGGGGAACTCACTAAGCTTTGTGCTTACGTTTTACAGTTTTGGTTTCAGGTACCTCTTCATCGAAGGGGAAGGAGCTGGCGCGGTAGCGACACATCATGCACACACTCTGGTTTCCACATTTACGAGATTCTCTGGGATTTATACTCTGATATTTTGATGGGTTGTATGATTTGACTTTTAAACTTGGTCTACGTTGTATTATGGTTTGATTCAACAATGTTTTTAACTGATGATATTTCCTAAAGTAATGTTTTTAAAACGAAATTTTTGGACGTGAAAATTGGGTCGTTACAAGTTGGTATCAGAGCCCTGGTTTGAGGGATTCGGACTCACCTTCGGGGGTGTCTGAACTCAAATCGAGGGATTAAAAGATTTTTTAAAGAAAATGTTTTCTAAAATTGAGAAAAGAGTTTAAGAAAGAACGAAGTGTGTGATGTGCGCGACCGGCCGAGCTCAAGTAAGTATTCCCCAAAGTACCCATACAAGTTTATGTTATGTTTATCAGCTTTTGTAGAACAGCATGCTAGAATAGGACTAAGGATCTAGGAGTGATGCCTTATGTGCCTGCTTTATGTGTTCCAGCTGTATGAGAATTGCATGCTAGTATAGAGTAGACAACAGTAGGGTAGCCTGTTAGGGTGTGCCTGATAGTTTGAGTTAGCACGGTGTGCTAGTTCAGTTTCTCTCTATGAGAGCGGAATTGCTTGAGGTGGTTTCCCTTGTCTGAATGCTGCTTGCTTCGTGCTACGTGGGACTCCGAATAATGGGAATTAGCCATTAGGCGAATACGTCACGTCGCATGTGATCAGAGTTGAATAATCTTAGAGTACCGGACTTGATCCTACTGCGCAGCTCTTGTTTGAGTCCAACCGTTGTAGGGACGAGTCGGGTACTTAAAGGATTATCTGAGTCTCGTCGCATGTGATGGTATTCGGGTGATGGCTAATTGGCATTACAAGGAGGCCTGCAACAGCTTAGGACTGGATCGAGTAGAGTCGGAGATTTCCCTAGGGCGAGCCTGGGATGAGTATAGTAGTGATCAACCTTAGTGAAAGGGATCTGGTGGAGTCGAGGCAGTCCTTGAAGAAGGTACGGATAGATGTGGAAGGTAGTATGGGCCCGTACTACTGAAAGCAGAGGATCCGTACCCGAACCAAGGAAGGCCAAGACAAGACCAGGGAACTTGTAAGTAGCTGTGATCCCTCAGGAAGTATCTGTATCTCTAATAATTGTTGTGATGTATTGCAGAATGGTGGTACTTCGATCGAGGCCGGTGGATGGCGGTTCAGGAGAGGGGTTAGGTTCGGGATCAGGTTCCGAGCCGGTAGATGAGGGGCTACGCGAGTTCATCGCGTCAGAGATCACCAGAGGCATTCTTGAGTCGACCCCCATCCTCTTTGGGTCGATCAAGGAAGGGATCATGGAGTTGATGGAGGATCGCCTGCGGGCACTCAGGAGTGATTTGGCATATAGCCAGTCGGGATCCCGCACACTGTCCTTCAAGGACTTCAGGGGCAATGGTGCGCCAGATTTCCATGGGGTGAAAGACCCCATTGCTTCCAGGCGATGGATTGCAGACATCGAGTCTGCACAGTTGACTAGCTTCTGCCCCGAGGGGTCGAAGGTGAGGTATGCAGCAGGGTGTTTACAGGACCAAGCCCGGGATTGGTGGGAGTCAGTGGGTGACTCATTTGGAGCCTCAGCCATCGAGGCTATGACCTGGTCGAACTTTGTGACCAGGTTCAGGGCAGAGCTTGCGCCGGCTGTCGAGCTTCAGCAGCTGTCCAGGGAGTTTCTGGACATGAGACAGACGACGGAGACTATGGCGGAGATCACCGCCAAGTTCCGGGAGAGGGCTTTGTTGGTGCCCCAGTATGCTGGTGACGAGGATATGAGGAGGACTTGTTATCACGATATGCTATGGGCTGACATCCGGGAGCATGTTAGTTTTTCAGCTTGCCCCACCCTGGACTCTATGATTGCCAGGGCGAGGGAGAGGGAGATAGATTTGGAGCATATCCGGAAACGGAAGTCAGAGGAGGGTCAGGCAGGAGGGGCTTCGGGAAAGAAGCCCAAGGGATCAGATGTGGGGCCGAAAGGCCAATAGGGACGTGGACGCTGCCGGAAATGCGGCAAGTCGCACGAGGGGGCGTGTAGGATGGGATCATCAGGCTGCTACAAGTGCGGCAAGTCTGGACACATCAGCATGGATTGCATTGCTCCGGCAGCAGTTATTCAAACATCAGAGTTGCTGTGTTTCCACTGCAACCAGAGGGGCCACAAGAAGGCCAATTGCCCCCAGTTGACAGTTTCAGCGCCGGTGAAGGCGCCAGCTCCAGCGACCCTGCGGATCACGGATGGCCGGCAAGGCAAGGCAGAGGCTCCGGTGGTGAGGAGCCGAGCATTCCAGTTGACTACCGAGGAGGCACGCGCCGCACCCGATGTGGTGACGGGTATGATTCTTTCCCTCTATCTTTTGTTTATGATGTTATGATATTGATATGTGCTCCGTATGTATATGTATACATTAGGATTGTTCCATGTGAACGACATCCCAGTTCAGGTATTGTTCGACTCGGGTGCATCCCGATCGTTTGTTTCTCTTGCGCTTAGCAAGAGGTTTCATGAGACTTCAGGCGAGTTAGATTGCCCTTTAGAGGTAGAGATTGCTGATGATCGATTGGTGCAAGCATCGATGGTGTTTCGAGATTGCGTTCTGCGTTTGTTTGAGGAGCGTTACCTGGTAGACTTGGTTCCCATTCCGTTGCGTGGGAACAAGGTGATTATTGGCATGGATTGGTTGAGCCCTAATGGGGCGGTGATAGACCGCGCGCAACAGCTAGTGCGGGTCAGGACCCCAAGCAGGGGAGAGTTAGTGATTCATGGCGAGAGACCGCAGTGTGGACCCACTGTATGTTCAGCAACGAGGGCTAGGCGCTATCTTCATCAGGGATGCGCAGGATATGTCGCGTATGTGATGGATACCCGGGAGGCGGGTAAGGCGACAGTGAGCGAGGTTTCGGTGGTTCGAGATTTTGCAGATGTTTTCCCGGAGGAGCTACCTGGGATACCTCCGGAGCGACAGGTGGAGTTCAGGATTGACCTTATCCCCGGTGCGGCTCCGATAGCCAAAGCACCGTATCGGTTGGCTCCTCCCGAGATACAGGAGTTGTCTACGCAGCTGCAGGAGCTGCTAGACAAGGGATTCATTCGTCCGAGCAGTTCACCTTGGGGAGCCCTGATTCTATTTGTGAAGAAGAAGGATGGGTCGCATCGGATGTGTATAGATTACCAGGAGTTGAACAAGGTAACGGTGAAGAACCGTTACCCACTTCCGAGGATTGATGACCTCTTTGACCAGCTTCAGGGAGCATCTTGGTTCTCCAAGATTGACTTGCATTCGGGTTATCATCAGATGAGGGTCAGGGAGGAGGATACGCAGAAGACCGCGTTTCGGACATGCTATGGCCATTATGAGTTTGTGGTGATGCCGTTCCGGCTCACCAATGCTCCTGCCGCGTTCATGGACCTCATGAACCACGTTTGCAGACCGATGCTGGATCGGTCTGTGATAGTCTTTATCGATGACATCTTGGTTTATTCCAAGACTCAGGAGGAGCATGAAGAGCATCTGAGAGAGGTGTTGGAGGCCCTGAGGAGGGAGAGCTTGTATGCCAAGTTCTCCAAGTGTGAGTTCTGGTTGCGCGAGGTGCAATTTCTTGGACACCTCATCAACCAGAACGGGATTCTGGTCGATCCGGCCAAGGTCGAGGCCGTGATGAGATGGGAGGTTCCGAAGTCTCCATCTGAGATTCGGAGTTTCCTGGGATTAGCGGGCTACTATCGGAGATTTATTCAGGATTTCTCCAAGATAGCCGTACCCCTGACGCGGCTGACGAAGAAAGTCGTGGTCTTTCGGTGGGGACCCGAGCAGCAGGCTGCATTTGAGACACTGAGACAGAGATTGTGCGAGGCGCCGATCTTAGCCCTGCCAGAGGGCGTAGAGGATTTTGTGGTTTATTGTGATGCGTCCATTTCAGAGTTGGGCGCGGTTTTGATGCAAAGGGGGCATGTCATTGCCTACGCCTTGAGGCAGCTCAAGCCTCATGAGGCGAACTACCCGATGCATGATTTGGAGTTGGGGGCGGTGGTTTTTTCCCTCAAGATTTGGCGACATTACCTCTACGGGGTTCGATGTACCATTTACACGGACCACAAGAGTTTGAGGTACCTCATGGATCAGCCGAATCTGAACATGAGGCAGCGTCGGTGGTTGGACGTGGTGAAGGATTATGATTGCGAGATCCTCTAGCACCCGGGGAAGGCCAATGTAGTGGCCGATGCGCTTAGCCGCAAGGCAGCACCGATCAGGGACGTTTGCTTGAGGATGACCGTAGTGACTCCCCTATTGGAGCGAATTCGGGAGGCTCAACAGGAGGCTATCAAGGAGGAGCATCGGAAGAGCGAGCGCGTGGTGGGTCAGGTGTCCTCCTTTGATTATGATAGCCGAGGACTATTGACACTACACCGTAGGGTGTGGGTGCCGTATCACGGAGGCGTGCGCTAGATTTTGATGGAGGAGGCGCACAAGTCCCGATTCTCTATTCATCCCGGGGCGACGAAGATGTATAGGGATCTTCGTCTGGATTATTGGTGGCCCTGAATGAAGCGGGATGTGGCATGGTACGTTGAGTGGTGCTTGACCTGCAGGAAGGTCAAGGCCGAACATCAGAGACCGCATGGCAAGATGCAGCCGTTGGATATTCCACTGTGGAAATGGGAAGATATCACGATGGATTTTATTACGAAGCTTCCCAGGACCGCGCGTTGAGCGGATTCGATTTGGGTCATCTATATCAGGGAGAGCATATCGGCCGAGAAATTGGCTGACATCTATATCAGGGAGATCGTGGCGCGGCACGGGGTGCCGGTATCGGTGATCTCGGATAGGGATGTGCGTTTTACTTCCAGATTTTGGAAGAGAATTAATGACAAGTTGGGCACTCGTTTGCATTTTAGCACCGCCTTTCACCTGCAGACGGATGGCCAGAGCGAGCGGACCATCCAAACTCTGGAGGATATGTTGCGGGCATGCGTGCTAGACTTCGGTGGTAGCTGGGATACCTATCTTCCCCTGGCCGAATTCTCATACAACAACAGCTATCACACGAGTATTGACCGTCCCCCTTTTGAGCTGTTGTACGGACGAAGGTGCAGGACCCCGATATGCTGGGGTGAAGTTGGCCAGAGAGTCATGGGGAGCACCGAAGTGGTGCTCAAGACGACCGAGAGGATCCAGCAGGTCTGGAGCAGGCTTCAGACTGCTCAGAGTCGGCAGAAAAGTTACGCCGACAAGCGTCGATCCGACTTGGAGTTCCAAGTCGGGGATATGGTTCTCCTGAAGGTGTCGACTTGGAAAGGCGTCATTCGATTCAGGAAGCGAGGCAAGTTGGGCCCGAGATTCATCAGACCGTTCAGGGTTGTAGCCCGGGTGCGCAAGGTGGCGTATAGGCTGGATCTGCCAGCCGAGCTCAGCCAGATCCACAGCACTTTCCATGTTTCTCAGCTGCAGAAGTGCCTAGTGGATGATTCAGGGGTAGTGCCGTTAGAGGATATTCAGGTTGATGACAGCTTGAATTACATTGAGTGCCCAGTCGCAATCCTCGACAGGAAGTCGAAGGATTTGAGAAACAAGAGGGTGGAGCTAGTGAAGGTGCAATGGCAGCACCGCAGGGGTTCGGAATGGACTTGGGAGCCGGTGGACGAGATGATGGAGCATTACCCCGAGCTGTTTCAGGATCGAGCAGCAGACTTCGAGGACGAAGTCTAAAATAAGTGGGGGAGATTTGTAGCACCTGGTTCCTGGTACGTAAATCTTATTTGAGTATTCTCTTTCTTTTTGCCTTGGACTCGGCGAGTCATAGGTCAGACTCGCCGAGTAAGGACGGGACCCGGGAGATGTTTAAGTTGGCGACTCGGCGAGTCCATATTCTAGACTCGGCGAGTCACCGCTGTTGGATGAAACCCTAGGTTTCAGGGGTTTGCACCCTATTTAAACAGCATATCCGCCCCAGGCCAGCCCCCATTCACCCCCAGAGCTCCCAACCCTCGTTCTAAGCTTGTTCCTTGAGAGTTTGAGGCTATTGTGTGTAATTTTGAAGGTTTTGAGGCAAAAAGGGGATGTAGATCAAGAGGAAGGAAAGGAATCCAAGCATCTTTGCACTCTTTCAGCAGTTCCTTTGAGGTATAATCCGTTTTTCCCCTGTTTCTATGCTTATTCCTTCATGTAAGTCACTCTTGAGCCAATCCCCAAGTTTGTATGTGCAAATTATCTCGTAATAGGCTGATTGGCCCTTAGATCTAGGCATGGTTAAGCTCCAGGAGCTCAGATCTGTTGCCTTTATGGACCCTCATTGCATGAAGACCCTAGATCTACCCTCTTGAGTACATTTTGAACCCTAAAATCCTCATGGGTGAATATCTACACATAAAGTTGGAAACTTTACGTGTGATTCGTGTTCTAGAAGTCTAGATCTGTGAATGGCATGGACTGGAATCGAGCAAATCTGTGTATTTAGTGGGTGCATGGCAACGACTCGGTGAGTCGTTTATGTGACTCGGCGAGTCTGCTCGTGAGTCTCCGAGTTTGTCCCCTTTTCGTAGTGTCGAGTGTGCAGTGAGTCACGGGGTGTGACTCAGTGAGTTGGTAGCTGAACTCATCTATGGAGGAACTCGGCGAGTCGATTCCCTGACTCGGCGAGTTCAAGGCAATCTCCTTAGATCAAGAACAGACTCGGCGAGCTGTTCATACAACTCGGCGAGTCTTAGCATATGTGTTCTTCGGATGAAGATGAACTCGGCAAGTTGTTCATACAACTCGGCGAGTAGGATGAAGGACTTGAATATCAGTTTAGAAGAAGAACTCGTCGAGTCATAGCCTAACTCGACGAGTAGAAACGAGACCCAGGATAATCGTTTGGGTAGGGACTCGGCGAGTTGGAAAGCCAACTCGGCGAGTCAGGTCAACTGAAAGTTGACCCTGACTTTGACTTAGGGCGTGATCAGGGGTAAAATGGTCATTTTCCGCAAAGGTCACCCAACAGTATTTATTTGAGTATGTTGTGGGAATTGCAGCCGGAGGATTTCCGGAGCAGCAGCAGCAGCAGTAGACAATCAGTTCCCGATCAGATCAGCAGCTACTTCGAGGTGAGTTACCTTCTAGTAGCGGGGTCTTCGGCCACAATGTCGGCCCACCAGTAGGAGTTGTATGTAGATGATTGTCTCTGTGATATTCATCTAAGGGATTACTACTACCTGTGTTGCATTTATGTACTAGTGACAGTAGGGGGAGATAGTCCCCAAGATATCCGGTCGGTAGGGCCGAAGGGGTAGTCATACCCAGCCATGTTAGATAGATTCTGATATTGTGTTACATGTTATGTGGTAGTGGTAGAGGGGAGACATGGTTTCCTCAGTATCCGATCGAGAGGACCGAAGGGGAGGCCAACACCCAGATATGCTAGGCAGTATCCGGTCGAGAGGACCGAAGGGGAGGCCAGCACGCAGATATGCTAGGCAGTATCCGGTCGAGAGGGCCGAAGGGGAGGCCAACACCCAGATATGTTAGGCAGTATCCGGTCGAGAGGACCGAAGGGGTAGGTCGGGCACCCAGATATGCCTGACAATTAATGTATGTTATGTGATTATGTGTTATGTGGTACAGTGGGGGAACTCACTAAGCTTTGTGCTTACGTTTTACAGTTTTGGTTTCAGGTACCTCTTCATCGAAGGGGAAGGAGCTGGCGTGGTAGCGGCACATCATGCACACACTCTGGTTTCCGCATTTACGAGATTCTCTGGGATTTATACTTTGATATTTTGATGGGTTGTATGATTTGACTTTTAAACTTGGTCTACGTTGTATTATGGTTTGATTCAACAATGTTTTTAACTGATGATATTTCCTAAAGTAATGTTTTTAAAACGAAATTTTTGGACGTGAAAATTGGGTCGTTACAGACCTTATCTTCGAAATTTTAGATGAGCATCCAAACCTTTCGTTTTCTTTCTTCCTTCGGAGGTGCTAGAGAAGGTGAGTCGCCACTTCCACCGCTTTCTAATTGTTTCAATCTTTTCTATTCAGCCACAACCACCGTTGCTTACATTTCTTCATTAGGTTTCATCTTTTGTCTTCGACGGTGGTGTAGAACGGAGTTAATGTTGTTGTGTGGTCATGGAAACAAAAAAAAGTGAGGATGCTAGTCGCTGATGGTGACGGTCGATCACTGGAGACTACAGCGGCAAGGTCCAGCCGAAGCCTATCGGAGGTATTCGATGATTGACTTGTGGAGGCATCTCCAAACCTATCTGCTAATATATTTATCTCTCTCTCTCTCTCTCTCTATATATATATATATATATATATATATATATATATATATATATATATATATATATATCTTGATGTGTGATTTAATATGCTTATATTTTATTCAAGTTAATTTTATAAAAATAATTTACTTAACTAGAATATTAAACACACTAGGCAGTGTACCTAATCGTGAAATAGTATAGCTATGGTAAGAACGAGTGTCGATCTCAAGGAACGGTGTTTCAATTAACTTTATTCTACTATTAGCTAATTACTAATTAAATTAGAAAGGTTTTGTTTTCCTAGTTTTGCAAGACTAGATACTTAAATTACAAATTAACTCAAAATTCACTTAATTAAACTAACACTAAGCTAAGCAAGCAAACAAGTATGAATTAACCAAGGTGAGAAAGAGACTTTCGTTTAGCTTTGGGTTTGTTGTTATTACGGTTGTTCATAGAAGTGCAATGGATTTAGTTTCTTTGGCTACCGATTCCTAAGATGACCAAATTGGTATTCACCAATTTAATCCTTTAGCAAACTAGCTTATTTATTCGGTGATCAAGCGGACAAACTTACAAGTTCACTAGTGTTCAGTTCGAGTTGCTTAGACTTATAATTAATTGACCAATTAATTTCATTGATTCAATTTTATATATGATTTTTCGTCATATATTGGCTCCTATACTTTTTTACCCACTTTTCTACTTACCCCTAGGTTTTAATCAAAAGTCTAGTCCTACGATTTTGCAAGTCACAAGATCATAAGATTCAAATTCAATTAAGAAAAATAGTCATTCTATCCTAATCAAATTCAGCAATAAGCAGATTGAAAGCAGTTATCAAAAATACTTGAGGTTCTTTAATAAGCAAAAGTCAACAAATAACCAAATCACTAAATCCTAACTATGAAATCAACCATATTTAGTCAACTCATCCTAGCCAAACGAAAGTCATGAGTGTTTAGCTCATGATTTCAGCAAAAAAAATCATAAAATCGAGATTCAAAAGTAAAGACATCATTATTCCTAATGAAAAATCGAAAAGTAGAGTTTAGTTGCCTTGAATCTCCTTCGCCTAATGATTGTGATTGAATTCCTTGCTTCCAATGCTTAATTCCAGTGCCTTTTCCTTAAAAAACTTCGAATTCTCCAGAGCCAAAAGTCCCCATTTGGAGGTTTATGTGAGATATTTATACTTCTCCCGAAAGCAAGGCACCACGTCGTGGTAGGTACACCACGACGTGGTGATTGTGTTTATCCCGTATTCTACACGTCATCGAATCTGATCGGAAATCTTCAAGACACCATGTCGTGGCAGATATTACCACGACGTGTTGGGCATATTTTCCTTCATTTTAGAGCTCTAGTCCAAACTTTCAACGCCAAGCTTCTTTAATCCAGCTTCCAGCTTCCTTTTTTACTTAAACAATTCTTCTAATACCTGCAACATGATTCATAGCAAATTAAGTATCTTTTGTTCTAATAAGGGCATAAAAGTAATTATAATATCAGGATATGTTGTATAAATATGTGTATAAATATGCACATATCAAAATACCCCACACTTATTCTTTGCTTGCCCCCAAGCAAATTTATTTAAAATTTTACCAGCAAGATACAAAACAATCCATTTCAAACCCATCCATTATCCCAAGACCTCAATGCATGTAATTGTGTCTATAATTCCTAAGAACTTCCCATTCCTAAATACTCACAATCCCTATGAATCTTCACCCCTTAACTTATATGACATTCATTTTTGCAACCCTTCGAATCAATCCTCAGAAATCTTGCTTTCCCTCAAGGTGTTTTTGGCTAAACAACCAAGCATACATAAATTCTAGAAATTACAACTTTGATACCATAATAGAGCTCTCTCTCTCTCTCTCTCTCTCTCTCTCTCTCTCTCTCTCTCTTTTTTTTCCTGAATTCTTCACCTTGTTGTATATTTGATCTTTGATTTACTTGAATTCACCACCTTATTTGTTTGATTTTCTGGTATCTTCAATTTTTGATTTCTTCAGAAATTCTGTTCTTTTGATCTTCACACTTTGAAAACTCTAAACTTCTTTAACTCTTTAGTAATTTCTCTCTCTTTTTTTACATATATTCTCACTTTTTTTTCTCTCAAATCCTACATTCTTAAGCAAGGAGCTTAGCTTCAACCTTTATTGGGTAAGATATCAGTCTAAGTGCAATGACTACCTAACCTTTCCTGGATAGATTTCAGGTTTAGGCTGCAAAACGTGTTATGCCATATAAGCTACCAGATTACCTTTCATGCTTCATGACTTTCCACTAGAAAATGGGAAGCCACAAATACACTATAACATGTGTTGGCTCAAGTAAACATTTGGGCTCTCATCGGATCATCTAATACTATACTAGCAAAAATTTTAATTGGCTAAGTTTCCTAAATTAGCATATTAAGAACTAAAATTTAAAAATCAAATGCTTTTCCTTATGTTAAATAACCCCTACCACACACTTATTTCATGCAATGCCCTCATTGCATGATATGCAAAATATAAACTTAAAAAAAGGGAGAAAAAGGAACAGAGTCCCCTGGGATAGAAGATGTGACTTGACTCATGGAAAAGACTTCTAACTCGCTGGAACGTGTGGACACAGAAGTTGAAAGAATAGCGGCTTCCTTGTGGTAATCGGTAGAATTCTTCATTAAAGCGCGAAAAGAAAATTCAAAGGCATGGGAACAGCTCATCCATACCATGAAAATAAATATGACGCTACCCACATTACGGAGACTAATGGAAATACGAGAGTAGGTTCGGAAAACTGACTCGAAAAGCACCACGTCGTGATGAATATAACCACGTCGTGGTAGACCAAAGAGAACACTTCTCAGTGATGAAAATTGCGACACCACGTCGTGGTGCCAGATACCGCGTCATGGTGGTGTTGAAAAGTGAAATTCGAAGGGTGAAAAGAGCTGCAACTTGAACTAAAATGACACCATCTCTTCCATACAGTTGTAGGACACGAAGCTTTCACTCTATGACTAAATTAGACCTCGAAAAATGCTCTCAAATCACGGTTCTCTCGACGTTCTCTTATACCTTCACTCTAATGAACTTTCTTGTTCCAAATATACCCTTACTTGACTCTTACATATAACCTGAGACTAGGACAAAGGAAACGGTAATAAAAGTAGGAAAAATATCCAAACAACCAAACCATACAAAAAAAACAAAACATAAAGTAAACAAAAGAAAACCATAATAAAAAAACTAGTCTAGAACAAGACAAAATAAAACCAAAGAAAAGGATAAGAACTCAATCTTCTGCCTCATCACCAACTCCACCACCACTGCCTCCAGCTCCACCCAACTGCTCTTGCCAAATGTCGCCCCCACGTTGGAACATGTGGGTACGCATAAGGAAAATGTTGTGGACGAGATATACACATAGAGCTCATTAAATGATCTAGGCTCATGTTGGTGTAATTTGCTGCACTAGACATATAGTCCTCATATCGTCTCCTTGCCACACTGTAGGGATCCATGGGCATCTCATCTTCTTCCGGTACCACTGGCTCATCTGCTTCTGCTTCATTTCCCCGTTGCCTTCCACGGCTTGGAACCCGGTGTCGTGGAGTATCGTCAGGAATGCTAAAACCATCCATTCCATGATCAACAATAATCTGAGCCCTCTTATAAAGAAGAGTGGAAAAGGTCTTTTGAGGTTCAAATGTAAGCATAGAAGCCTCCCGCTTCTCAAAAATACCAAAAGATCACGTGAGTTGGGTAATCCACATACCGCCATAAAGCAGGGACCCACGCTTGTCCTTGGCTGCCCGGACTATAAGGAAATCAGCCAAGAGAAAAGGTAAATCAGCATAAACCTCAGTTGAGGTGAGAACCCATAAAAAGAAAACATCCACAGTAGGACATTTATCCCCCTCTTGACGTTCATTAATGGTATTAGTGATCAGTCGGTGTAAAAGGCGGTGAATTGGCGACCGGATGTCGCTTTCTTGTGCAGTACCCTTGTGGTAAACCCCATTAGCAATAGAATGCCAATGGTCCTTTGTCTTGAACCCTTCAATGTTCCTAATGGAGGCTGCTATAAATTATTGGTATAAGGGTGTATGGACTTCCGCTGGAAGGTAGATACCAACCTGTAATGCAAAATCAGCTAGGCTTAAGGAACGCCTTTCCCCTCCAAGGCAAAAAAATAAGATTATCATCCGCATAAATTCCATCTTTTTTTTGCGAAAGATGCTGTGGCAAGAAATTCATACACCAATTCTTTGTAAACCACCTCTTGAATCTCAAAAATTTGCCTCCATCCCAAACACATAAACTGCCCTTGAACTCCATTGAATACCTTGTCAAGATAAGGCTCCATAGCCTCCATCAAACCTGAACTTCCAATCCAGTACCAATCAACCTTAGCTGGAACATGCACCTTCCTTTTCTTGAGTAAATCAAGCTTAGCAGTCCATCGCGCACGTGTCTCGGGTGCAACATCCCGTGGAAAAGAATACCATGGAAAATCGCGAGTAGCGGGTTGACTTCTTCTAATCCTGCTAGTCATTTCTGCATAATAGCCACAAAATAACAACCAAACAAACCATATGCATTATTATAATCGAAACAGAAGAAGAAAAACTTTGATTCCAGCCACCAAGACGAGGACAACGATGAACTCGTCGTGGCGTTGTGACAGTGACGAGATAAGATCAAATCGCTCCAATTTCAACGTCATATTAACTAAATCCAAGTTCAGGGTTTGTTCAGTGGATTAAATAGAGTGGAATGGTAGCAAAATTAGGGAGCAAAACATCCTAAATTGGGTCCGATTTTTGCAAAAATCGGAACCCTAGTTTCCCAAAATTAGCCCTAAATGTGTTCAAACTAAGAAATAGATGTTCTCTAATACCCTAATAACTATCAAGAGTAAGCAAATCACAAGAAAATCATACATTTTGAGGACAAGGAACACAAAATTGATGGAGAGGACAAAGAGTTCTTCGTGGAGGCTCGCACGACGAGAAAGATGGGGTGGTGCAAAAAGTGAAAATGTTTTAAACTAAGTTCAAAAACCCTTTAATTACAGCAGTTATATTTGTCGCCACGACATGGTAGAATACAACACGTCGTGGTGTCGAGGTTTTTTTCATAGTAAAATCGTGAAAAAGAAATCACCACCTCGTGGTGGGCAAAATTTTTTGTTTAACAAAAACGCTTAAAAATACACACCCACACTCGTTTTATGCCACACCCCATGACGAATTCATAGACAAACCAGAAGAATTAGATAATAAAGACCTAGATAAACTAAAAAAACAAATAAAAGAAAAGAAAAGAAAATGCAAACTCAAAACCACAAGTTGCCTGCTGCAAGCGCTTCTTTTGAAAGAGTCATGAGCCGGACTCCTTTCCAAGCTACGTTGTTTCCGCTCATGTGAACTTGACAATTTCACCCTCCCTTTCTTCACTTGGCATTCCGTCCTCGTAATGCTTCACTCGATGCCCATTAACCTTGAAAGGGGTCCCGTCTCTTGAAATAAGCTCGATAGCTCCATGTGGGAAAACTTGTTTGACAACAAATGGCCCGTCCCACCTTGTTTGCAATTTTCCGGGAAACAGTTTCAACCTTGAGTTTAAAAGTAGCACTCTTTGTCCTTCATGGAACTCTTTATTACCTTTAAGCCTCATATCATGCCACTTCTTAGTTTTGTCTTTATAAATCAAAGAACTTATGTAGGCTTCGTTTCTAAGTTCTTCAAGAGCATTCATTTGTATCAACCGGTTGGCACGTAGTTCATCTAACTCAAAATTACATATCTTTAAAGCCCAAAAATGCTTTATGCTCTATCTCAACTGGAAAATGGCAACTCTTCCCATAAACCAACCTATATGGTGTAGTACCAATAGCTATTTTAAAAGCTGTTCTAAATGCCCATAATGCATCATCAAGCTTATCTGACCATTCCTTTCTATTACTTCCAACCGATCTTTCTAATATTCTCTTCAATGCCCGATTTGTAACTTCAGTTTGTCCGCTTGTTTGAAGATGATATGATGTCGACAATCTATGGTGAACACCATATTTTTGCAACACCTTAGCTAACTGATCATTTGCGAAGTGGGAGCCTTGATCACTAATTAGAGCCTTAGGAACTCCAAATCTTGAAAATAACTTTTTGAGGAAACGTACTACTACTCGAGCATCATTTGTGGGTAATGCTTGTGCCTCCGACCATTTGGATATATAATCGACTGCTACCAATATGTATTTATTCCCCTTTGACATTGGGAAAGGTCCCATGAACTCGATTCCCCAAATATCAAATATCACAAACTTGAATGCTATTTTGGGGCATCTCATTTCGTGATGAAATATTTCCCGACCTTTGGCATGAATCACATTCTTTGACAAATTTTGTAGCATCTTTAAATATAGTAGGCCAATAAAAACCCGAATCAAAAACCTTATTCGTTGTATATTGCGCTCCATGATGTCCTCCGGTGGGCCCGCTATGACAATGCTTCAAGATTTCACGACTTTCCTTCCCGAATACACATCTTCTTATCATACCATCAACACAACTACGAAAGAGGTATGGCTCATCCTAAAAGTAATACTTGATTTCTAAAAAGAATTTCTTCTTTTGTTGGCGGGTCAAGTCGTTTGGAATGTATTCACTTGCTAAATAGTTAGCTATATCCGCAAACCATGTAATCTCTCTTGCTATAACCAATAAATATTCTTTGGGAAACTTGTCTCCAATCTTTTTTTCTTCTAACTCCTCTAAGTGCGGGTTTTGCAGTCTCGATAGATGATCGGCAGCCACATTCTCCATCCCCTTTTTATCTCGTATTTCGATGTCAAATTCTTGTAGCAGCAACACCCAATGAATCAACCTTGGCTTAGCATCTTGTTTGGAAAAAAGATACTTAAGGGCAGAATGGTCGGTAAAAACTATGGTTTTAGACAAAACCAAATAAGATCGAAATTTATCAAATGCAAAAACCACTGCTAGTAGCTCCTTTTCTGTAGTAGTGTAGTTCTCTTGTGTTGGGTTCAAGGTCTTACTTGCATAGTAGATAGGCTGAAAATGCTTGTCAATTCTTTGTCCCAAAACAGCTCCCACCTCGAAGTCACTGGCATCACACATAAGCTCAAAAGGAAGACTCCAATCTGGAGCTATCATAATAGGTGTAGTGGTCAATCTTTCCTTCAACAAATGAAATGCATCTAGACACTCTTTAGAAAAGTTGAAAGGGGCATCCTTCAAGAGAAGTTGAGTCAAGGGCCTTGTGATCTTGGAAAAGTCTTTAATAAAACACCTATAAAATCCCGCAAGACCTAAAAAGCTTCTTACCCCCTTGACATTTGTTGGAGGTGGTAATTTGGCTATGGTATCAACCTTCGCTCTATCCACCTCTATCCCCATCTTTGAGACCTTGTGACCTAACACAATGCCTTCCTTCACCATAAAATGACACTTCTCCCAATTGAGAACAAGGTTGGTCTTCTCACATCTTGCTAGCATAAGATCCAAGTTGGACAAACAGTCTTCAAAAGAGGACCCGAAAACTGAGAAGTCATCCATGAAAACCTCCATAAACTTCTCGATCATATCATGAAAGATAGCCGTCATGCATTTTTGGAAAGTGGCTGGTGCATTGCATAACCCAAAAGGCATGTGTCTATATGCAAATGTTCCACTTGGGCATATAAAAGTGGTTTTCTCTTGATCTTGTGGGTCAATCCGAATTTGAAAGTACCCCAAGAAACCGTCAAGGAAACAATAATAAAGATGCCCGGACAACCTCTCTAGCATTTGATCGATGAATGGCAGCGGAAAATGATCTTTGCATGTTGCATCATTAAGCTTTCGATAGTCAATACAAACGCGCCACCCGGTAACTGTCCTTGTTGGGATCAACTCGTTAGCTTCATTGGTTACCACTGTCATTCCTCCTTTCTTTGGCACAACATGAACTAGACTTACCCATGTGCTATCAGATATTGAGTAAATGATACCAACATCTAATAGTTTCACCACCTCTTTTTTAACTACTTCTTGCATGTTTGGGTTGAGTCTTCTTTGGCGTTGTACTATTGGTTTAACTCTTTCTTCTAAATTGATCTTATGAGAACAATAGGTTGGACTAATCGCCTTGATATCCGTGATCTTCCATGCAATGGCACCTTTTCTCTTCTTTAGAACTTTAACTAAGCTTTCTTTCTCGTGTTTCGCCAAGTCGGAAGCAATGATTACTGGCTTTTGTTGTTCTTCTTCTAAGAATGCATACTCCAGGTGTTCGAGAAGGGCTTTCAGCTCGAGTTTGGGGGTTGCGTCAGCTACCACGACGTGGTGATCCTGCCATATCGTGGTGTCGTGGTTTTTAATTCCAGATCGAGAAAAAAAACTTTGCCACGTCGTGGCACTCTTACCACGTCGTGTTGTGTCTTCTGTCTCTTGCATTGCTTCATTGTACTCCCCTTCTTCCAATAACTTCTCCAATTCTTGAAGGTCGAATTCAGGATCAAAATTTCCTTCATCAAGCACCATAAATCCCTCATTTTCTTTTTCTTTCCAACCCACTAATTCTTTTTCCAATATTTCATCCAACACATCAACGGAAAACGCCGTATCATCACTCATCCTTGCATGTTTGATCGCCTGATTAACTCCAAAAGTCACCACTTCCTCTACAACACGTAATGTAAGCTTGGATTCCCTTATATCAACTAAAGCTCGGGTATTGCTCAAAAATGGTCTTCCAAGAATGATCGGGACTTGCTCATCTTCCTCCATATCAACCACAATAAAATCCGTGGGGAAAACGAACTTGTCTACTTTCACTAGTAGGTCTTCACAAATGCCCCTTGGGAAGGTCATAGTCTTATTGGCTAGATGGATAACCATGCGGACCGGTCTCGGTTCGGGAAGATCAAGCTTTTTGAAGAAGGAGTATGACATCAAGTTGACACTTGCTCCTGAGTCGGCTAGAGCACGACTTGTTGCTAGATTCCCGAATAGGCACGGTAAAGTTATGCTCCCTGGATCCCCCATCTTCTTTGGTAGCATGTTTAGCATAGCAACAGAGCAAATTTCTTTTAGTACAACTTTTGATAATCCTTCCATTTTCTTGAGGTTTGTCAATAGGTCTTTCAAAAACTTGGCATACTTAGGCATTTTAACTAAAGCCTCAAGGAATGGAATGTTGATTTCAAGAGATTTTATGTGATCTAATAACTTCCGGTAATCTTCAGCATGCTTCTCTTGAATTGCTCTGCTTGGGAAAGGAAGTGGTGGACGATATGTCTTCGCCGGCTTGGTATTTTTCTCCTCAGAGTCTTGCCACGCCGTAGCAGATCCACCACGTCGTGGTGATTGCCCAGACTTGTTATCTTTATTTTCTTCTTGTCCTTCCTGTTCTGCTTCAGGTTCGTTTCTGTCAATAGGGGTTAAGTGAGTGATAATTTTCTCACTTCTAGTGGTGATGGCTTGGATGTGTGCTCCTCTTGGGTTTTGTTCGGTATTTCCCGGAAGTCCTCCCGGTGCTCTTTCATTGAATTGTGTAGCTAGTTGCCCAAGTTGTTTCTCTATATTTAGGATCGAAGCTTGCTAATTTCTCAAGAGTGCTTGCTGGTTTTTCATCATCTCCTACTGTTCCTTCATCATAAGTTGTTGCTCTTTGATTGCTAATTGTTGCTCTTTAATTGCTGCTTCTGTTACCTCATGCCTTTTTCAGATATTGCTGCAAATCGAGTGAGCATACTCTCAAAATCAGATTTCTTCTCAACCGTTGGTTCTTCTCTTTGATAAATGCCCCTCCCTCTTTGTTCATACTTTTCTTCCTTGGCCTTTTTATACTCATCATAGGGCAACCACTTCTTCTTCTTAGGCTTTTTCCAGTCTTCATCTAGACGATCGTCACTTGAGTAGCAAGCTTGGACCTTTCGGTTTCCATTTTCATCTAGGTCACATTCCTTGGTTAAATATGGCCCGTTGCAGTTTTCACACCCAAACCGAATAGCATGGATTGTTTGGTCCAGTTTAGTCATTCTTCTATCCATGCTTTGCAACATTGCCATTACCGCTGACATATCCTCCGAAGCAGCATTTGCCGAACCCCTTGTCACATCATTCCGTGGATTATGGTATTCTCTAGAGTGTTTAGAGAATTCTTCGATAAGTTGCTTAATTTCTGCCAGATTTTTCTTAGTAAGAGGGCCTTGAGAGTCAAGAAGTTGGCGGGTGGTGACGTTCACCCCATCATAAAAGATCGAGACCTCTTGCTGCACATTTAGGTCATTTTGGGGGCAATTCCTTATTAGACCTTTATAACGTTCCCAAGCTTCATATAATGATTCCCCCAATTGTTGTTCAAAGTTGGTGATGACCTTTTTGAGCTTAGCCATCTTGGATGGTGGGCAAAATTGTTCCAAAAATAGTTCACGCATCTGTGCCCATGTTGTTACCGCGCTTGGTGGTAATGCCTTCAACCAATCTTTTGCGGCTCCCTTAAAAGTGACAGGGAGCATTCGTAACAATACAATTTCTCTTGGCACATTTGGGATGTTAAAGTAGTCAGCAATGTCGTTCACTTCATCTAGATGCTTGTAAGCGTCTTCATGATCCTTTCCAGTGAAAGGAACCTCCTTTAGTGCGGTAAGTATATGCCCCTTGAGTTCAAAAGTTTCAGTGGCGGGAATGGTGGGTTGCACGAGGCCCGGTCCGGTGTCGTCTCGAACTCTCTTCTTGTATGCCTCCATTGAGAGGTCCGCAATGTTGAATGGTGTTGTCAGGTTCTTCGTGATCACTTCCTTCAAAATCAGTAAAACCTTCCTCCTTCTTGGTATCGTACTCAGTGTCTTCTTTTGTGTTGCTGGACTCCCCCATCTTCTCTCCCTTCTTTTTATCAAAAACCGATTTCAGACTCTTTAAAGGGGACTTCTTCGGAGTATCTTTGTCAGAGTTGTCCTTGTTCTTTCGAAGAACGGATTCCAGGTCTTCGAGTGGTGGAATCAAAGATGAATTTGATCCACGGGCCATAAACGGTCTGCAGATAAACAAAGAAAACACGTGAAAGAAAAAAAAACGAAAAATAGAATTCTTACAGTAGCTATACCACGACGTGGTATAAATCACCACGTCGTGGTGAACCTAATTTACGAAAATACTTAAAATTAAAACTAAACTCTAACAGAAAATAGTCCTAACAATAGCAATATAAAGTAATTAAAACTTAGCCGTTCCCCGGCAACGGCGCCAAAAACTTGATGTGTGATTTAATATGCTTATATTTTATTCAAGTTAATTTTATAAAAATAATTTACTTAACTAGAATATTAAACACACTAGGCAGTATACCTAATCGTGCAATAGTATATCTATGGTAAGAACGAGTGTCGATTTCAAGGAATGGTGTTTCAATTAACTTTATTCTACTATTAGCTAATTACTAATTAAATTAGAAAGGTTTTGTTTTCCTAGTTTTGCAAGACTAGATACTTAAATTACTAAATTAACTCAAAATTCACTTAATTAAACTAACACTAAGCTAAGCAAGCAAACAAGTATGAATTAACCAAGGTGAGAAAGAGACTTTTGTTTAGCTTTGGGTTTGTTGTTATTATGGTTGTTCATAGAAGTGCAATGGATTTAGTTTCTTTGACTACCGATTCCTAAGATGACCAAATTGGTATTCACAAATTTAATCCTTTAGCAAACTAGCTTCTTTATTCGGTGATCAAGCGGACAAACTTACAAGTTCACTAGTGTTCAGTTCGAGTTGCTTAGACTTATAATTAATTGACCAACTAATTTCATTGATTCAATTCTATATATGATTTTTTGTCATATATTGGCTCCTATACTTTTTTACCCACTTTTCTACTTACCCCTAGGTTTTAATCAAAACTCTAATCCTACGATTTTGCAAGTCACAAGATCATAAGATTCAAATTCAATTAAGAAAAATAGTCATTCTATCCTAATCAAATTCAGCAATAAGCAGATTGAAAGCAGTTATCAAAAATACTTGAGGTTCTTTAATAAGCAAAAGTCAACAAATAACCAAATCACTAAATTCTAACTATGAAATCAACCATATTTAGTCAACTCATCCTAGCCAAACGGAAGTCATGAGTGTTTAGCTCATGATTTCAGCAAACAAAATCATAAAATCGAGATTCAAAAGTAAAGACATCATTATTCCTAATGAAAAATCGAAAAGTAGAGTTTAGTTGCCTTGAATCTCCTTCGCCTAATGATTGTGATTGAATTCCTTGCTTCCAATGCTTAATTCCAGTGCCTTTGCCTTAAAAAACTTCGAATTCTCCAGAGCCAAAAGTCCCCATTTGGAGGTTTATGTGAGATATTTATACTTCTCCCGAAAGCAGGGCACCACGACGTGGTGATTGTGTTTATCCCGTATTCTACACGTCATCGAATCTGATCGGGAATCTTCAAGACACCACGTCGTCGCAGATATTACCATGACGTGTTGGGCATATTTTCCTTCATTTTAGAGCTCTAGTCCAAACTTTCAACTCCAAGCTTCTTTAATCCAGCTTCCAGCTTCCTTTTTGCTTAAACAAGTCTTCTAATACCTGCAACATGATTCATAGCAAATTAAATATTTTTTGTTCTAATAAGGGCATAAAAATAATTATAATATTAGGATATGTTGTATAAATATGTGTATAAATATGCACATATCAATATATCCGTTATCTGATTCTCTTATGTTTCTAATGGTTGCATATGTCTTTGTTTTGTTTTCTGTATGTGATGGGAAGAGAGATGAAACCGATGATACTATATTTGATTCTCTTGTTACACTTGAAACGTTTGCTGAAAGGTATTACCGCTATGGATGCAATCTTCACCACCTCTCTACTTCTCCTTTGTTCATTTTGTGTGTTCCATGTTGAAAGGAATAGAGGAAAGGGTTTTTCGTGTTTGATTTGGGCTTCCATGTTCTCTGGTCCTGTTGTAAGGTTCCTTACAAGTTCTACTCAAAATTTTCTATTCATCAAGGTTCGTATACAACTATACTGACATTATTTTGTTTTTTTTTGTTTTTTTTTTGTTAGCATCGATTTCTTATAAATGGTTACTAATGAGTCGTGATTTCTTTACTTCACCATATTCTGCAGTAATTGACCGTTCTTTCTTTAGTAATCAACTGAAATCTATTCAACATCAGGTTAAGCAGTGTTTGTTAGCAGTCACCACTTTCCAGTTATAAGCTTTTTCTTTCGCCTCTGAATTTTTGATCTCGAATCAGGTAACTAATAATGTCTAATTCTTTCTGATTTTGTTAAATTGTATTTGGTATGCTGATTTGAATTGAAAAGTAGGTCCTTGCACCAAGAAATTGTCTTTTCAGGTGGAGTTTCAAAGATTGCATGCCAATTGTTCGATGAAAGTACTCAAACAGCCACCCACCCATATGGATGCCACCACCTGGAAGAGTTGGCGGTGTCGTGTAGTGGAGGTAATATACACATACATGCAGTTAGATAACTTGGTTTTGCTTGAAATTAGGTCTAAAATTGGATGCAATTAGGGCTGAAATTAGAAACTTATATCCAATTAAACGTATTGTGTGATTCTAGGATAAATATAAAAATGTATGTATAGATAAACGCTTGCAGAAGAACAAAAATGAAATAATAACGCACAGTGAGATGAGATTTTAGAGTTTTATCAGATTATCATAATGTTGTAGCTTATCAAGTTGGAAGAATTTTTCCCATCTCTATTTTGACATAACCCGTTTTATGGCAGGATAGTATTTAGTCATCAGGTTCACAAGACTCCCCACATGTTGATATCAAAGGTAACACAAGTACAAGTCCTTATGCCCATTTTCATATTGCTTTTTCCTTTAATAGAACCTGTGCATTGGTGTGAAATTTGTCTTGGTGATTAGGTTTCTTCTGCCATTTGTATTAATATAATGTCAACTGGTTCTATAAAATTAGAGTAAGCATCTATTTTTTCCAAGAATACATATATGGATAAACCGATATATGTCGGGATTAAGTCATATATGGGTTGGACTTTTGTTTCAAGAAGGATAGTGTCATTGAAAGTATAAACGGTCAAACCGATATTCTTCATAATCATTTCATATGTAGGACAAATTAAAAAATAAAAATTAATAGCCTGCTTTTTCAATTTATGTAAGTGCCAAGAATGGCTATAATTTCTGAGGTAATTTGTGCTCAACTGCTCTACATGGAAATAACTCGCTTTTGTGTACTTTTTTTTGTAGCTTCATTTTTGTTGTTACTGTGATTTCGCATGTGTGTTTTGTTTTATTTTTATTTTTTTATTTTCCAATCTCCACTATCATTTTCTACAGACTCTAACGATTCTGTTCATACCATATTCTACAGCTATAGCTCAAGACCGAAGAACTACGATCTCGACCTGCCAGGTATTCTTCCGTTATTTGAAATTACATAAACTGCAAGAATTTGTTGATCTACAAAAGTCTATATGTTTGTGGGATTAGGCACTCTTCATGAAAAGTGTCTATTGTTTACTCGATCTGTTACATTGTTAGATGATTTCCTGTAATTACAACATACTCCTCCATCCCAATATTATTGTCCACAGACAAAAAAACACATAGATTAAGGAAGCATTAATTACCACTAACTTTATACAATAAAATGACAATTTTGTCATTACTTTGCATTTAATGTTCCATTAAATGCTTAGTTGGTTAAGTAATAATGAGAGGTATTCTGGTAAAAATACTATTTATTTTTAGAAGTGGACTATTATTTTGGGACAAACCAAAAAGGAAAGATGGACTATAATATTGGGATGGAGGGAGTAACATTTTATATCTTAATATGTTGCAAGTCATTGTAAGCCAATACACTGGTAATGCTCACTTTTGGGTTAACGATGATGGATCTTATCAAGAAGAGGGATAGAAAAACACTAGAGGATATATATGGGGAGATGTGACACCTTTTTATAAATATGTTTCATGTTTATGTTTTTTGTTGTTTTCGAATATATTTTTTTTAACATAAAGTTTTATTTCAGGTTGGAACAAAGCTGGTTTGTGTTGTTTTATCAGTACCAGTTCCAACCAAGACAATTTATCCCACTGGAGAGCAATTGAGCAACACACTTACTCAATCAATCCCATACTATTTTGACCAAAATGCCCCTCGAAAGCTTCTTTTAATTGGATGTTGTGGGTCTGGTACAAGTATAATTTTCAAATAGGCTAGAATAATATATAAAGAGACCCATGTAGTTGAGGAGCTCTGGAATTATCCATCCATGAAAGCTACTTACAAGAGGAGAATGGAATTGGAGATGCTCCCCAGAGTTTCCAGTTATTTCTTGGAGCAGGTATGTATAACAAAAACAACAAAATTACAAATTTAGTCCTTGTGGTATACCAGAAGTCGTGGGGTATGTCCAGCTGTTTCATTTTATTGCATGTAAGGGACTAAACTGGTAATTTACATAAAAAAGTTAACAATGTAAGAAAACATATTTAATAATATGTTATTGTGTGTGAATTTTGCAGGCTATTGAAGGTATATACCACAAGGATTAAATTTGAAATTTTGTTGTTTTTGTAAATTACCTACTCTAAGTGGTTCATGATGAATATGCACCTAGACATAAAGCAGGATTTTTTTTTTCTTATAGGTGGACATCTCCATTTGTGTTTGTTACACACCTATTGGAGGTCGCAAATGTGTGGTCAAATAAAGAACATGTTCCATGCTTTGTTTGTAAGTGTTTAACTACATTGCCATTAGGTACATTTTCTATTTTTTTGTACTAAAATGCCCTAAATAACAATGTACTTTGAAGTTGTACCTATTTTTAGGTTATAGATGTAATGAATAGCACTGTACTTCAAATTTAAAAAATCTTTCCTGTTTTAATTGAAAATTTTTCCCATAAAACTTTTGATCGTATCTGTTTAGCTCCATGCCCCGCAACGCGGGGTTCCTCATCTAGTTCATATTAAAAACATGCATAACGTTTGGATTTTGAATAACTGATTGTGATTGTAGTATAAATGTTTTTGGATTTTCTATTATCCCTATATAATATTCTAAATTTTCTAATCCATTTAGCATCGATATATTCCATGTTCTTCTTTAAATTTGCAAATATATATATATATATATATATATATATATATATATATATATATATATATATATATATATATATATATATATATATATATATATATATATATATATATATATATAATAGTTATTTTAAAGTGAAGATGATATACAATTAGTTATTTAAAGCTAAACATTTTGTAAGCTTCAAGTTTATATGTTTGTGCCATTTTGTTAAAAAAGTAATCAAGTTGACCGATTGGTATATATATATATATATATATATATATATATATATATATATATATATATATATATATATATATATATATATATATATATATATATATAGTATTGAAAGGCTTAATGAAATAAACTAATTACTATCACTTAAAAAATAATAAAATATTTAGATAAAACAATCATTCATTCTGATTAGTTGGCGAGTATAAACTAATAATATAAATAAAAAAAAGTTGAAACTAAGTTACATTAAACATTTGAATAGTAGATAGGTTCACATAGTTATTCCTACTTTCATAGCAATGTCATGTTCATGATAGTTGGTTAAAATAAATATGCAAATGTGAATTAAAAGTAGGATGCTGTATAAAAATTATTTAACTTAACGGTCCATGTGTAATAAGTAAAAATTAGCAATGTACTTTACTGTATGATTTAAAAATTAAAACTTGTACTATGTATCTATAAAAGTAGGATGTTATATAAGACATACCATTGAAAGCACATGCTATTTCATGTTCAACCAAAACATACAGTGCTACAAATACACAAATACAAAAAAACTACAAAAATAAAAAATGTTGGCAAATAGAAAAATGCAGAAAAAACGTAAAGAAAAATGCAGAAAAATAGAAAAAAAAATAATAAAAAAACTCTTATGAAATTAATTATTTACTCTATATGAGACATACCACTGAATGACCTTTAATATTTAATGTTTTATGAAGACAAACAGTAAAAGACAACATGACGACAGATACTTAAAAATACTACTTTGATTTTCTATTTATTTGGATATGTAGGAAGAAAAAAGAACCAACATAACCAAAACCTAGTAAGCATGAACAATACACAACAATAGAAACTAACACAAACACCAACATACATTGAATATTATAGCAGCGAACTTTGATAGAAGTTACGTGGTATATTCTCATTTGTTTGGTCATGATTGTGTAGCAAACGAAATACGTAGAAGCAAGAGAAGTTCTTGTTAATCGATTCTATGGGCTGATGGTATATATATAAGAAGAAATTTTAATATGATTTTGAAGAAAAAAATAAGATGAGTCCGTTTATTAATCCTTCATTTATGGGATAAAGCATAATTTTAGGTTATATTTAAATTAGAATGTTTAATTAGATATCAATGAATTCAAACGTTAATTTAGGTTATGATTTATATCAAACAATGAATTGATTTCCGAAATTAAAGATACTATTTATATCAAACAATTAATTCAAAATTCAAAATTAGGATATATATATATATATATATATATATATATATATATATATATATATATATATATATATATATATATATATATATATATATATATATATATATATATATATATATATCTTCTCTTCTAATAAAAGACTCCTAAACATGCCACATGACATCTTCTTAGACCCTCTATTTGCCACTTGACAGTTTTTTGTTCACCTATGTTTTAATTTCCTGCTCATTTTGAGTCTCGATCAGATCAATTTGTATCCCGAATAATCAGCAAACGTTATTGTTCTACACTACAGTCTATTTGCTACTCTCTAAAGTTGGACATTTTCAATCTATCCCATAAAATCAGGATTGATTTATCTTCAACCCAATCTCAATAAATCACTATTGAAATCAACTTATCAACAACCACTCCGTTTTCGTCTATCGCTACGCCCTAGGACTCCCCTTCTATAACCAACATTTTACTCTCTCGCTATCTCTATGAAAAACTTAGAAATTTGAATGAACCACCACCACCTTACCTCCGGTGCTACACCCCACCACTGCGATCTAAACCGATATCCAAACACCACAACCAATACCACAACACCACATCTCTTCCACCATCGCATGATTTCCATCACTTCCTTCTCAGTCTCTCTTACTTGAGATTTGTTTTCCTACTCATGCATCTTACCACCACTGAAAAAGATAGAACAGAAGCACCAAATGATTAGGTTGAAGGTAACATATCCCTATTTCTAATTAGAGGTCGATTGGATTATGATTCGTTCTCTCTTTTCTTTTTATTTTTTCAAAATTTTCCAAAGAAGAAGAGTCGTTCTCTCTTTTCTTTTCATTATTATTGTATGTGTTTAGTTTTGTAATTATTTATCGAAGTTTTTTGATGAAATAGTGATTAACAGGCAAGCATACCAGGTGTTTGTGAAAATGTCTCACATATACCATGATTGTATCTGTTCATCAAATCACCACAATTATAATTGGATACAGTTCTTTTCAGTTACTTGTCTATTATAAATTTTTATTACATTTTCCTTTGTTAAATGAAGTTTTTTTTTTCAGAGCTTTGTCTTCACCTCCAAATTGGAAAAAAGTTGTTGATGAGAGGCGTGCATGTATAACACCTCAAAACCATGTTATTGAATTCAATAATGGAATCTAAATGATATAATATCAATGTAATTTCATAGTTGGAGGTGAAGATCATTCATATTAGTTTTATTTTTTCAAATTCTATTTTTAGAGGGCAATGATTTTTTTATTCTTGGCTATTCCAAATTCATAGTTCACAGTAAGGATCCAAGTTTCATCCTTTTTTACCGGAGTTTTTTATTTTTGATGACAACAAACTCATAATGTTGGTGTTTGTTTGAGTACATTACTAATTTTATCGAGAGGCGAGCTCTTATTAGTCTCAAATATTATATAAACTTTAAAATAAAATTATTAGCAGATGATTAAAAAAAGTTAGCATTCAATTGCTTAATAGTTGTAGATCTAAAGATGTAATTAGAATAAGTTTTAGATAAGCAAGTTTGTCACTTGTATAATCTATATTGTTGCATGACATAATATGTCAAATTTGTAACATATACACTTTGTTTTTTTTTCTCTAACGTTTCATTCTTGGGTGGAAACATATAAAGCTTTCATATATTTCTTTTTCCAGAGTTAGGTGGAGATGAAACACACCTATTTTTTTTCAAAGTACAACTATTTTGTTACTTTGCCCCTTTTTTTCTTCCTAGGTACATTTAACTTATTTGAATCCTCTTTTGAAATTATGTTGGTTTTTCAGGATTACTGGTGGTTCCTGCAGTTGTCGGAGCATGATCTAAATTGATAAATTTATAAATAAGACAAATATGCAACATGACCATAAGTGGTTTTCATGAGAATGTTTGTAACATACACCATTCACTATAACCTTAGTTAATAATTTGTTTTCATCTCTCTTTTTGTTTTTGTGGCATACATTGCACAAATTAGTAGATAGAGTAAAGTATATTTCTATTTTCTGCACTTTATCTACACATGTTATATTTATTATCTTCTGAAAATCTATCTGAATTCTAACTTTTAAAGAGAGCTAATGATTAAGTAGTTAACAAACTAAAAGGGAAAATATATTTAATATTTTAAACACATTAGAAAGTGAAACATAAAGGATGAGAGGTATATCTGCATCATTTTACATTTATTAACAAGTTATTATTTTGATTTTTGATTTTACATAATACTACTTTACAAAATACTACTAACACATTATAATGAAAAAATATGAGCCAACTTTATTAATACCAAGTATAGAAACAAAAACCTGTAACTAAAAGGCACAATATTAACATCAAATTTTATAGAATTTGTAGTATTTACAAATTTATTATCAATGACTTTATTTTTGTCATTATCAACATTATTTTTATTTATCAACCGTGTAATATAAATAACGTTATTTTTAGAAAAGTTATTGATTTTAGATAAAAATAGTAAGTTGACCTATAAAACTTACAATATTGTAATAAAAGAAGTGTTTCGAAATCTATGTTAAATATTATGTTTATTTTATTTATCACGTTAATTCAGGTTTACTTACAATCCAAAATAAGCTATATTTTTTTGTTGACATTTAGTAGGGGTGTTCATGAATGGTTAACTGAACTGAAAATATATTTTGGAAGGTTAACCGATACCATCGGTTTGTTCATTTCTTGAACTTAAACCTAAACTGAAAAATCAGGTTATCAGTATTCGGTTAACCTATTTTCTCGGTTAGGTTATCCGGTTAACCAATTAACCATTACTAATTAATAAAAAATTGTTAAGATTACTAAACCCCATAACAAATTTCCTAAAAAAGAATGAATGTCAATGAATAATCCGTATAATTTGTTTAGTTATGTTGTTGCCGTTATTAATAATGGAATTATGATGAATTATCAAATATCCATGGAATATAGAAAATAATATCGACTAATACAAAAATATATTTTTTTAAGTAATAGATAAAAGATAGTCAAATATTTAGTTATTTATATGAAATGGTAATGAAATGAAATGATAATTTTAATCTATATCAACCTATGTATATTTATAACAAATGTTAATGATGACCATTATTGGTTTATAATGGAAAATATAAATAATATAACCCATTACTAATTATAATTGGAAATTTCTAAGAATAATTTGATGTTAACTTAAATGACAAAATATAAACAATATTTTAAAAAATAGAAAATAAAATTTCAATTTTTGGTTAACCGTCCGTAGCAAAAAACATGAACCTTAATTGGACCGAAAAGCCGAAGATTTTACCGATTCGGTTAACCAAACCGAAAAATTCAAAAATATCGGTTTGGTTAACCTGAAAATCGGTACGGTTTTTAGGTTTTTCGGTTCGATTTTGGGTCTTTGGATATTTTGAACACCCTAACATTTAGTATTCTTTTTTGTCTATATAATAATTTTACATACCAACCGTGAAAACCACATGTTATAACCTAGTATATATATATATATATATATATATATATATATATATATATATATATATATATATATATATATATATATATATTTTCTTTCAAATTTTGAACATCAATTTGAAATTATAACCAAAATTAGTGGAATACAATTAATAAAAGCGGGAAGAACTTAGAATGGTGCGATGTGGCAAATAAGGATGCTAGAAAATAAACATGTGACAAATTTAGGATTTGTTTATTAGGAGAGGTAGATAAGTACTTTTGAATAAATTATAATGAAACAACTATAATGAAAAATTATTTAAATCAATAAACAAATATTCATTTACTTTATCCAAAAATTAAAATAAATTATTTATTACAAATATCAAACCACAATAAATTAATAAACACTTAAAATAAACAATCTCATTATCCCAAACACCCCTTAACCTCCGTCAATCACGTGATGATTTATGTAGTGATAATAAGTTGTTCTGATTTAATTATAAGTCTTGGATTTTTGGTCACAATAGAAGTGTTCTTATAGAAATATATGCAAATAATAGGAAATAGCAACATATTTTGTCTTTTTTTTCTATTAAATACTAGTTTATAACTCGTGAGAACTACGGTTACAAAATTAATTAAACTTTTATACTAAAAATTCAAAGTTATTAATCAATTATTTTTAATAAATTATTAATTAAGAGACTTTTTTAGTTATATAAAATTATAATCATTGAGTTAAATAAATATGTGAAATTATATCACTTTATAATTTGTATTAATTTTATTTTAATTTTTATTTTAATGTTATTAATTTAATATAAATAAAGTGGAAATTTAAAATTTAAAATTTAAAATGAATAATCAATAGGTTGACAAGTGACAAGTATTAATTATGAAACATAATAGGGTGACGCACGGCAAAAAAAAGAATAAAATATGCATTAACTAAGAGATCTAATAAGGTGACATATGTAAGGAGAATAACACTATTCTTTTATTAGAATAATCTTTTATTAGAATAAGAATTTTTACTTCAATTTCTTATTGAGTCAATCAGAAACCATTATAGTTTATCTCAAGAACATGGCATTATGTTAGAAAAAGGGTATCAAAACAAAAAAGTGACCTTCTTCACAAGTATAATGTATTAATGTACCTAAAATGAATAAATGTATGTGTGTGCTTGAGACTTTCAAATTTGTAAACATCTAGCCTCCATCGATTCTTTGAATTTGTTTAATTGTTATTATCCCGCTTCCATTGATTACTTGAAGTCATTTTCAATTGCAATTTGATGAGTAGTTAACGTAATTAGTAATTACATGCAAGCTTGATGGTGATTACCACATAACATGCCACATAAGCAACATAAATTTAAAAGTTAAATCTTGCTATATAGTTCACATACATTTTCACGATGCTCTAGCAAGATCTCTCAAAAAAGAAACCACATCATCCGATGTATCGAGCATGTATCGCGCATTCGTACGTTTACGCCCAACCGCACACGAGAAATAGTTATCCCCTTTCAGATCAAGTACGTTCCACGTTATTTTATCCGGGGATTGTGACGACCGCCTCCCACCATTCCCAACACTGTTACTGTTACTGCTACCACTACTGTTAATACCATTACTAGTGCTGCTACTGTTATTGTTTCGCTTGTTTTCTGTATTTCGTTGAGTTTGCTTCTGAGATGATTTCGAACCACTTCTCCCGGACTTCCTATCTCCACACGGCTTTGTCGCATCACTTATCTTCGGTCTCGCGATGCCAATATTGTCTGATGGAAGCTCCGGCTCGAAAAATGTGTAAATATCTTCGTCCTATAAACATGTTGAGTTTAATTCATAAACATTTTGAGAAAAATATATTTATTTTGTTGAAACATAATTATAGATTGGAGTGTATATCCGGATACCTTCCCTAGGGAATGGCCTACACATAGGACATAATCGATAGGCGCCGAAATTGATTTACTGTGAACAATCTCTCCTAATATTCGAACAATCGTAACACCCTATAAAGATTGATTCAAAAAATATTAAATCAGAATATCTTGTAAGCTTATTTACTCGAATATTTTTTAAACATCATTTATCGAGACAGAGAAAGAGACAGAGACAGAGTGCACCTTTGTAACACCCACGGCTCGAACCTCAACAGATCGGCTACCTTGGACAACATCGACCGACGCGTTGGATATAGGGCCTGTCCAAAGATGCTGTAACATATCCCTAGCTTGCAGCCTCCCAAATTCCACATCTGTGTTCACAAACAATTTAAAAAGGGTAAATCACGATGTTATTTCTAGTGATTTTCCTTTTAAAAAAAATGATACTTAATTACTTATAGTTTTATTACAAATGTGAACATAAGAAGCATATACCTGAATACTTGTAGTTCCATACAAGTGATGTTTCCCGAAGCTCGAAATGAGATCGAGGTGTTCTTTCAGTAAAATACTCAAATACATGCTGTCAAGAGTTTATTAAGTTTATAAAATAAATAAATAAAGTCAAAAATGGAAAATAAATAAATAAATAAATAAACCTTAAAAACTGCAAATACAATGTGGGAATTAATACCTTTACACTATCAACCCATTCCATATTTGAATGTTCAGGCATCGTTGTCATCCAGTCACCTCTAGTGGACCGCAAAAACATTCCATTTTCAGCAGCCAACCACATGTCGTAATCACCAAAGTTCTACAAACATCAAAATAAACAAAAATTAAAATTAAAAAAAAAAAGCCAATAGAATCCGAACGAGACTAAATGACCATTTTACCCCTATATTACAAAAAAACAAATTCCACAATGTTAACAAAATTTTTAGAGGAGTTGGGAGGGGAAAAAAAGGAAAATAGATTTTTTAAATGGTCTGAATGAGAGTCAATGACCATTTTACCCTTTTAGAAAATGTACCTCATCAAGTACACCTCTGTCACTTCCACTGAGTACAACCACTGTGGTTTTTGGATCACTACAGAGCCTAGTGAGAGGTTCTTTCAAATCCGGGTGTAATTTAAGATCCATTTCTCTTATCTGATCACCCCCACGTCTATCAGGACTATCAACAGGTTCAGTTAATGTCGCATTAAATCCCTGTAAATTTTTTATATATATATAAAAAAATCAATATTAGAATGCAAATTTTATAAACTGAAATGTAAGTTTTCTTTTACTTGCCAGTATAAGAAGTCGGTTGCTTGACTGCAAATATCGATCAATTGCCTCTTCAACAGGAAGCAAAGGTGGAACTTGTCTGATTCTTTGTTGTGCTTCAAGCACAGTATCATTTAGTTCACTACATAAATTTCAAAAACAATAAATCTTTAGATCCTTCAATGGTAAATTTCAATAAATAGCAAGGGCATTTTGGTCATTTTGTAAGTACCTTACAAAAGTTTCTGCCCATTCCTGAGCAGTGTGAGTTGTGACATGTGAGAAATTATGTAAATGACGTTTTTCTCTTTCTTCAGCTGACATATTTAAAGCTTGGCCAATGGAAGCTGCAACTTCAGTTATGTTCCATGGGTTAACAAGAATGGCCCCTGCACCTAGGGACTGAGCAGCACCAGCAAACTAGAGGAATACAAGTTTATAATTTATAAAAAAAAAATATTGAATTGGTTTTTTTTTTTTTTTTTTTTTTTATAAGATTAAGAATAAGGCTAATGAACTAATCATAAACTGATGATTACTTCACTTAAAATGAGAACTCCTCTTTTCTCATCTTGGCATGCGACAAATTCGTAACTAACAAGATTCATTCCATCTCTCAAAGATGTCACAAGTGCTATATCTAGTAAAATCACAAGAGTATAACAATATATTGTCAGTAAAAAAAATGCAATATTTCCTTTTTTGGAAATTTATTATTATCTATTTTAGTCATTTGGTATTATTCAATATAAGATGATGGGATTTAAAGCTTGATAAACATACCGGTGACAGCATACAGAGCACATAAAGCTTGAAAATCAAGAGAACGATCCTGCAAATATTGGTAGTGAAATGAAAGTACATTGTTATTATAGGTAAAGAATAAATTACATTGCTATTATAAGAAAAGAAATATTAATATAAAAAAAGTACATTGCTATTTTATTTACCAGATGGTGAATTGGAACGGTTGTTAATGTGCCAAATCTACCATTTATCCGTCCCACAATTTCATGAACTTGACTTGTGAGTTTTTGATCTGCAATACCACATAATCGAAAATCAATGAAATGAAATGAAAGTATGTTGCTATTATGGAGACATACATTCAGGAACATCGGTTCTTGTTGGCACTGCAATCTGTAACAAAACCACTTTATCATGCCAATATTGATTTTCCTCTAGAAACTTCTCGAACGCGAGTATCTTTTGTGGAATCCCTTTGATCATATCTAACCTATCAACACCTAACATCACCTGTAAAAAGTAAAAAAGAAAAGAAAATAATCAAGAATCTAGAAAAAAATAATTAAAAAAAAAGATAAAAGTTAAAAAGGTAAAATTACCTTTCTCCCGGAAAATCTCTCCTTCAATTCCCTAATGTGCTCCTGGACTTGAGGAGCCTCAAGAGCATGTATGAAGCGATCTGAATCTATACCAATTGGGAACTGTATTTCCATAAATTAAAAAATTAAAAAAAATCAATTTACAATGTTATAAAAAAAAAAAAAAACTTACTGCTGCAACACGAGTAAGCCTCCCTTGATCCTCTACTCCTTCAGGTGTTCCCTCGAGTCCCAAAATACGAGTACACGCACTCACAAAATGTCTTGCATAATCATACGTATGAAAACTGCAAGAAACAGCCCATATTGGAAAAAGATAAAGTGTGTTACAATTGTAAACAATAAGAAAATTACAAACTTACCCCACCAAATCAGCAGCAAGAACAGCACGTAAGAGCTCGGATCTAGAAGGTAAAGTCCGATGAATTTCAGAAGAGGGGAAAGGCGTATGAAGAAACCAACCAACTTTCATGTTTTTGTTGTGATCTTTGAGACATTTTGGAAGAAACATAAGATGGTAATCATGGCACCAAACCACATCACCTTCTTCATAATGCTCGTTTACCACGTCAGCAAACATTTGATTTGCTTTTTTGTAGGCAGCAAATTGGGATTGGAAGCTTCTAGTTGTGGCCAAACGGTCTTCTTGTGGAAGTCCGAGGTAATGGAAAAGTGGCCATAATATGTTGTTGCAATACCCGTTGTAATATTGATGTACAATTTCTTCATCTAGAAACACCGGTATACACCTCTGCATCAAATATATTTAAGATTACATTTTATGTCATTTTTAATTGAAAAATAAATAAATAAAGTATAAATGGTTTTGTACTTTTGTAGTTTATACTTTTTACTTTATACAGTACCTTTTCTGCCAGTGCTTTAGTTAGTGCCCTCTGCCCAGGCTCATCTGGGACATTAACACCTGCCCATCCAATCCATTTTGCCTCCACCTCCTTCACACCTTCAATAATTTAAAATAAAAAAAATTTTACATTCAAATTGCATCATAAAATATGTTTTAATGAAGAAAAAAAAGAAGGAAATTTAAACTTTTTTTACTAGTAACATACCCAAAAGTGCACTAACAAGGCCACCACCACTAACTTCAAGAGACCAACTTTCTTCACCTCTACGAACAGCAGAAACTGGTAGTCGATTAGCAACGACTAACAGTCGTTGTGTAAAAAGTCCACTATCTGGTTTTTCCCATCTGTCACGAGCAGCGGAGGCTCCTTCAAGATATTGTTCCACAAAGTCATCACCTTCCCTTAATCGCTGTTCATGATCCAAACCTTCATTGCCATTGACATTGCCGTTTCCATTAGCGTCGTTAGAATTTGAAGCTTTGTTGTTCTTTCGTAGCCTTTGTCTCAGCAGCCGATCTATTCGACTCGATGGGACTGGTGAATTCGCATTGTAATTATTCCCAGGCATAACCCCAATTTGTTCTAGATCATCATAAAACCAAAAATTGAAGAACGTCAGAATCAAACACCGACTCAATCGATGAAATTGAAGGTTTTTGTAATAAATTAGCGGTTATGTCGTGGATTTGAGGGAGAGAAAGAGGGGAAGAAACAGAAGAATTTGGGTTGCAGATGAGAGAAAAGAGAGGGGAGATGAATAGTAATGAACAGTGTTGTAAGCTTTATAGAGTGTGTGAGTGTCTATGACTCACAGCCATGCAAGAGGTGAGGTGAATCAGCAAAATTTGTTGGGATGATGAGTTTTCATTGATTCAATTAAATACTCATAGACTTTTTTCATACTGATATTAAATGATTTCATTCATTGCTTAGGTCAGTAGAAGAACACGTAACCGAAATGAAGTGGAGCCGATGGTATTTATGATCCTCTTACTCGATTTCTTTTACTTTTATTCTTCATCTTCAACAGTTATCTTCAATCACCTTTCAATCCAAACATAATTTGTAAATGAAACATAAGATCGATATTGATAACAATAACCAAAACCTGCAACTGAATAAACAGATACGTGTACCCATTGCTTTGAATGTTGTACATGTGGCACAAACAGCTGCGTGAAAGAAATCTACCCGAAAATAGTCGGTTTGCATCAAGAAAGATGTTCAAAATCACGCCCCTGAACGAATTAGATCGGTAGATTGATTGGATGGACGCCTTAGAGGAAGCATATCGAGTTGGCCGAGATGAAGAACAAAATGAAACCAACAAGCGGTGTTGATTGTTGAAGATGAGAAGATCCAAGGAGGAAGCAGAAGAGAAAATACGAAACCAACCACGACGATGACGATGAAGATGAAGATGAAGCTCATCACTACGTTTATCTAATTAAGTTTTGGATATCTTCCTCTATCGAGATGTTAATTTGTTTTAACTTTGTGTGTTTTATAAGATCTGTAAACTTAGATCGTGATAGTAAATGTTTGTAAGCGGTCGCCGTAAGCTTTGTTTGTACGATATTATTATATTAATAAAATTATTTATTAATTTTTAAAAATGTAAAATTATATAAAACTAAAAGTTAAAAGCTCTAAAAATTACTTAAATGATTTTTCTAACGTTTTCTTAAAACTCTCAAAAGCTTTCTTTGGCATAATGACTAATTTCTAAATGAACTCGATCTTTAAATTTTAGAGAATCATAGGTTTAAATTTCCAACATTAAAGAGTAAGTACTTGCAATGTTATGTCACCTTATGACTAAATATCCATCCGTTTGTCTACATATGAGTGATAATTTTAGAACTAAAACTGTAAATCTAGCTTATCTAATTTGAGATAATGAATAATTTAAGATAATAAATGAAACATCAAAATTATTTGATTTAGTCTAAATAGTTAATTAAAATAATATAATGCCAATGGAAAACATAAAATCTAAATATCAATTATGTTAGTATTTTTAAATATAAATCAATTAAATTTTTTTTCATAGATTAAATAAAGTATCAATAAAAAGTTAAAAGCAAATTATCATTTTATTGATATTCTTTAAATTTTTATAAAATATATAAATATTGCTAGCGATCTTATGATCATGCTCATGATTTTAGGATCTTATAAACAATCTTACAATCATACGCCGATTTTATCCCTAAATCGATCGTGTCAAAATCGAGATTGTTTTTAGAAGGTAGGATTATTGTTATAGCAGCTCTCATAATTTACTGAAAATAATCATTTTAGTTGTCATTATAGTTTCTTGAGCTGGACATGTGCCCCACATAGCTCTTCTATAACTTGATAAGAATCTTGAGCTCTGCTCCATCCTTCACAAAGAATTGATAATGGGAGTGATTAGGCTGTGAGGACACTGGTCACAACCAAACCACTAGCCAACTCAACGTCAAATAGGTATTTTACCATTTCACAACCATCTCACTATGTTGTGAAATGGTGTTCACCGGTAGGTTGGTAGTGAAGGGGCAAAAATGAGAGAAAAAAAGAGAATATGTGAGGAAAAAATGAAAGAACCAATCAAATGTATGTCTTCCTCTGTCTTCACAACCACTACAAGCCACTCTATAGCCAAACCACTGGTCCACGGGGAGGTGTTCACCGTTGAGTTAGTGTGCCACATAGGAAACTCAAGCATGGGTTAATGGCCACTCCAGATACCTTAAGTGAACGATTATGGCGAGCCATATCTTTTTCAAGGGTAAACTATACGTAACAATATGAAAAACAATAACTATACGATGAATACCTTGTGTTTATTATGTTATTATCCTTTTAATTTTTGAAAGTTTAAAATCTTCTTTTTCTTCTTAAGCAAAGGATATGACCATCCAGTGGCGGAATCAAAGACTTTAGGAGTAGAGACACATGCCCCCAATAGCTAAAAATTTTTACATATAAATATTTCAATATTTTTAATTTTACTTTAAAACCTTTTATGTTTTTTGAAAAAAATTCAAAAAGTGCCCCAATAGAAAAAATACATGTTGGAATCGTCATTGTGACCATCATCATCTTCTTTTCGGTTTATCTTAAGTGTAGGCTAGGGATGAGCAGTTTGTACCAAATTCCGATCCCGTACCAGTACCGAACCGAATCAAACCAAATTAAAAAATATGGGATGATATTCGGTACTCCAAAATCACAAAATTATGGATTCGATATTGTACCGAAAACTTGTACCATTCCCGATACCAGTAACGTTAATTCGATACGGTACTTAAGATTGACTTTCGATCAATCTCGGTATTCGGGGAATCCGGAATGGTACCGGTTCCGTCCGACACTCATCCGTAGTTTAGGCTTGATGGAGTGGACTTGCAGTGGTGACATGGAGTTGACGCACACCGCTCCTTGACCTTGGCAAGCCAATCTCCGGAGCGGTTCTCGGCAATGGCACAACGAGTCTCTCTTCTTCTTCCTCTATCCCCCCCCCCCCCCCCCCCCCCCCCCTGTTTCTTCCTTGCTATGGCTGATGTGGAGTTCGACATCCTCTGCACGACTCCCTTTCAGTCTTATAAAAAACACAAATTGAATTATGAAACTGAGGTTTTCAATCAACCAAGAAAATATGATTTTAAAGGAAAAAAAATCCATGAAATACCATACTCGGAAAAATGGTACCTCGAGAAAATTTTGCTTAAGTTTTTGTCAGAAAATATTATATCATGTTTCGCTGAGTTTTTTCTTTAAGTGATAATTTTGTGATAAATGTTCACAAAATATTATCTGGGCTCCAAATGTTAGTGAATAACTCTACATTTTGTTTTTACTTGAGGCTAATCTTAAAATTATAATTAGAAAAAGATAATGACCAAAATAATATAGAACAATATACATTATTAATACAAGAGAAGAGAAGCATAAGTTTGATTATTACTATTATAAGAAGAAAAACAAAACTTGTAACAAGAAACATAAAAAGTATAGCTTTTAAGTTTAGGAGGTCTATGGTGATTATGTTTCACATATATGGAAATAAATAAATAAATAAAAAGTATCCAAAAACAGTGGTACATTTATTTTTATTTGATTTTTTTTTTATGAAGAGAAAATATCTATACGTTATGATTAGAAAATATTGCGAGGATCAAAAAGACAAAGAATGGTGGCAAGTTGGGGTAATTCGACAGGAACAAAATATGTGTCCTCGGGATTTTGCATTCCAAAACGACAACGCTTTCCCAAATAAGTCGTCTGCCACAAACAAACTGCAGAATACTACAATTCATTGCACGGAATTTTTCACATGCATATTCATAATTTCATATCCCTTAAAAAAATATAATTTTAATTGTATTATATATATGGTAATCAAATATATTCAAAATTAATATTATTAATTAAAATATCTTAATTTACTGTTTTTTGTACGTCATATTTTCCTTTTAATATTTTTTTTTGTGTGGAGAACTAAAAGCAATATGGAATTAGTGATTAATCGTGTGTATATTAAAGATATTAAGTGTGACACCCATTTATTATAAGGATTAACTATTTTAAAAAAATTAAACATTAAAGTGTAAACGGTTAATAATTTTTAATGTAAAACTTAAAAAAAAAAAAAAAAAAGAAACATTTTCATTGCAATTTAATTTCATATATACCATATTTAATACATTATATGTATAAGTGTGTGATTTTAATTTTAAAAAATTGAAACAAACCATAAATTAACAAGTGAATAATATTTATTTTAAAAATACCACAAAATAACAAATGTCAAAACTCATGAGAGATTGAAAAGTGTCATTTATTTTCATTTATTATGTAGGATAGTTATATACGATCTTAACCTAATTTATCTATATATTAAAAAAAGGTCATATGTAAAATATCCAAAAGCATTAATATAAAAGAGACCTTTTTTCCTTAATCATTCACTAATCAAACATCCTCCAAACAAACTTTCTGGTTATAGTAGAAAGTTAGAAATATATATATACACAGGTATATCTAAACGAACACTTAAAGTTGATGATCATATATATGATCATGAACTCAAGAATTCTGCATCGTGTTTGAATTTTCTTTTAACTTTTAAGATCCAGAATCCGAAGTATGAATTCAAAACGCATTTCAACAAAACTTAAACGACGCACAGACATACATACATAACACGCTGCATTTTCAGAAAGGTTTCATGATTTCTTCATCCATTTCTGGAAACTCCTAACAATTTGTCATCGGAATTATAGCACTTAATTACTGTTATTCACTGAATTTTTTTTGAAGATGGTGAATTAAGAGTTGATCGGTTTATTTCAGCTGGAATTCGTAATGAATACATGAAAAATAAGCTGACCTTGATTTAGTGTGAATCCACGGCGTTAAGTGCAGCAGTACTTCGATTGACAACCGGAGCTCGAGAAACTGGAGGAGTGAGGGAGGGGGTTTAAGAGTTTTAGTGGTGGAGTGGAGGAGATTAAGTGTGTTCCGCGTCACACTGAGCCAAAGAGTAGAGGGAATCCCAAAAGTAAAAGAAAGAAGCTTTTGCCAAAAGCTGTTTTTGGTGCCTAACCATTTGAAGGCTCTGCTGATCAAATTATATTGTAATTTTTGTAAATTTATAATTTTCCAAAGAATATTCTTTATCTTATTAAAAGACTACAAATAAGAATAAGATAATGAGGATTGGGTTAGTTACTAACATAATTATATGAATATACACAATAACAATAATATACTAACATCTTCTCAAGTCAAGAAATAGCACATACGGTAACCCATAGTAAAAATGCCAGCCTCAATGACGATAATGGAATGTTAAGTACTCAAATCTGCCTCAAAATGTATTGTGAATCTCAATGAGCTTCCTACTACTCATACTGAACTACATTGTTTTAGAGATAGATAACACTAACATTGTCACAATAAATAATTTTAGTAGAAGTGGACAACCTGTTCAGTTCACGAAGTAGATTACGAATCCAACGAATCCAACAGGCCTCAAAAATGATGTTGACAATGCTTTGGTACTCAACTTCAGCACTAGTACGAGAAATACGAGAAATAATGTCATGTCATTCGGAGGACCAAGAGAGTAAATTTTGGACCAAGAAATACAAAGTAATCAGATATTGACCGATGAGTGATCGAATAACCCACCAAGTCAACATCAAAATAAGACCACGGGAGGATAATGCAAATAGTTGTAAGAAACCGATGGTACCACGCACATATATTAGAATCCGTTTAAAAGTTGTAAAATTAAATGTGGCTCACGAGAATCATGCATGTAAAGACAAACTTGTTGACCAAAATAAGCAATATCCATTCGAGTAAATATAAGATATTAAAGTGCACCTGCGAGGTTGTTGTCATGTGGGTCGAAACCATCAAGTTTGGTGTTGATATCGTTAGGGGTGCAAGCAGGCTTTTGTAGTTAAATATGTTGGCCCTTTTTAAAATTTCCAAGTGACCTCGGTAACTTTGTGTTATTGTTGCCCAAATTTTGATAAATAAGTGGTTGCTTATTTGTTTAGCCGTGAGTATTGTAGGAGAATAACCCGAATCAATAATTTAGAGAGACTGATTATTTACTCGATTCATTCTTTGTTCTTTGAGAATGAGCATCAAATAGGTTTTCAAGAATGACGAAAGTTGTGAGCAATGGCGAATGAGACTTACGAGGTAATAAAACTTAGAGGAAAGACCATCGATATTGTAAGTGCCAAGTTTATTTTCTAAAACAGTCACGTCGATATTGTCAAACAAATCAACAATGGCTTTGTAACGTCCCAATTTTCATCCCAAATTTCTCATTTTTATTTATTCAATATTCAGTTACATCAGAGTATAATGCGGAAACATGATTACGAATGTGCGTGAGTATAGTCGAACATTGCCCTTCTCACGAACCAATGAAGTGCATGAAAAAATTTTATGACAACTAGGTAAGCGCTAGGCTTAGTGCGCTCCCCAAAATATCATATCCCACAATACATATACAATGCATACACATAATGACCTTCAATATAAAGTTGGTCCGCCCTTTGGCCTTCAGCACGAAGCTGGTCTGCCCCTTTTTGCCTACATCATATAGCTGGTCTGCACTTTGGTATTTAACATAATGCTAGTCCGCCCGAGTCTATTGGCCTTCAGCACGAGGCTGGTCCGCCCTCAACCCCCCACATAATATATTGATAGTACAACAGACAATAATCCAATACTACATGCAATTAGCAGAACTAGCCTAATGGCTTACTACAGGGCAACTATATCCTAACATACAGAGGATATATACTTGAGCACATAATATAGTGAGAAAACTCACCTAGGCAATTTATCAGACGATTAATAGATATTCCTCCAATGTAACGGGTAACGCATCTAACATAGATTAAGCTAGAATATTATAGCTTATTAGTTCCTAAGACAATCTGATGGTGAAAGTTAGATCCATAACTAATCCCAATGAATACCGAGAGTTCTATCAAATAAGAATCAGCCAGGCCGGATAGTCGGGAAGCATGATCATTTCGGTGTATAGCCTTTCTGAAATCCAACAACCAAACCAACGTGACCATTCTAGACACCTTTCTCGTAAGTAGATTAATCAGCATTATAACTGGAATTACTGATAAATCTTATTTAAATTGTAAGTTCCCAAAAATCAAGGTAAATTTTCCATTTTTAAAATCCAACCAAAACCATAATTGTTTACAAAACATAGTTCCCAAACGTAATAATCACGAATCAGAGTATCCCAAAATCAAATATCATAAAATCAGAAGAATGTGCACGATCACGCCTTTGCTTTCCGCGATCATCTGAAGTACCTGAAACATAAAACTTAAACCGTAAGCCAAAGCTTAGTGAGTTTCCCCCAAATACTACACAACATAACATATAAATGTAACATCCAGATTCCCAGGTATATTTATTTACTAATTTATTTTTGAGGTTTATTGATCTACTCGATGAGTTGGTGCTACAACTCGTTGAGTAGAGGCGGGTGTGGCCACATGGGTTTAATGATCTACTCGATGAGTCCGAGAGTCGACTCGCCAAGTAGGCACTGTGAGTGGAAACCCTAAATCCCCGGGTTTAGGGCCTATATAAGGACTCTTATAGCCTCATTTGCGGCTCCCCATATGCTTCCCTTCACTGAGAGAAACCCTAATCGCCCCCTTGAGCTTTTGAGAGAGTATTAAGCCATCATTTGAGAACCTTGATGCATTTTTGGTAGAGAAGGGGAGGATTTCAAGCAAGGATCGTGAAGAGGCTGTTAGATCTGCTGCTAAACATCAAGGAGCTTTTGTTTAAGGTATAAAGTTCATATCTTTTCCATTAGTATGAGTTGATCTCATGGTTTTAGAGTTAGGGATTCATTTCCATCTTATTTTGGGACTTTGAAGGTTTTGAGCACCTTTTTAGAGTTGGAAATCAGATCTGGACCTTGTGAGGCCTTCTCAAGCATGTTCTTGCCATTTCTAGCCCTAAAGTGCCATGCATGATCGTAAATATTCAAGCCTTGAGAGCTTAGATCTAGAGTGTGAGGGAGTTTTCTGCCTTGAAATCGTCTGAATAAAAATTGAGTCTGAATGGACTCGTCAAGTCGATGAGCCGACTCGACGAGTCTATTAGGGTTTGTCCCAATGAGCTGGACCATGCCATAGCTCGGCGAGTTAGGGGTTAACTCGATGAGCTAGACTTTCATGAGACTTCTGAGGAACGTTGGGACTCGACGAGTTAGGTCAACTGGGGCTGTTGACTCGAGTTTGACTTTTGTTGACTTTAAGGTTTGGTCAAAGGGAGCAATGGAGATCAGGGAAGGGTAAAATGGTATTTTACCCATTCTTAGGGCTAGAGTGAAAGAGAGAACAACTTTTGGTGTATTTAGGTATGAGTAGAGTATTGATTAGAGACGCTTATCTAATGTGTTAGGCAGAGGCTAGTTCGAGATTTCCGAGTACGTGACTGTTACTTGCTAGTTTATGAGGTGAGTCTTCTCAATATACTTTACCTTGAGTGGTATTTATGTGTGACCAAAGGGTCTTATGTGCTTACTTGAGTTATGCATTTTGTCTGTGTGATATATATGCTATGTTATGTGTTACCGAGACCGGACCGGAGGGTCCAACGAGATGTGAGACCGAAGGGTCCTCACTGAGACCGGACCAGAGGATCCAACGAGCTGTGGGACTGGAGGGTCCCACTGAGATACATAAACCGGAGGGTCTTACAGAATTATAGCCTCGAGTGGATAATGTGCTATATGTGGTATTTTGGGGAACTCACTAAGCTTCGTGCTTACCATGTTATGTGTTATGTGTTTCAGGTACTTTCGAGGATCGCGGGAAGGCACCGACTTGATTGTACATACACATCTGAGTTGGAGTTATATTTATTTTGGATCCCGGATTTGTGAAAATCAAATTTTGAAATGTGTACTGATATTTGATACTTGAAGTTTTTGGAGAAAATGTGTTATGTGTTTTATTGTGTTTGAAAAATGAAAATTTTGGTTTGAAAATTTACGTCGTTACAATAAAAATAATACATACTGGGTCCACAACCTCCCTGTTGGATTACCCCTGGCCCACAACCTTCCGGTTTGATTGCCCTGGCCCACAACCTTTTGGTTGGATTTCCTCCTTCTGGCCCACAACCTCACGATTGGATTGCCACCGGCCCACTACCTTTCGATTAGATTGCCCATGTTTGTAGATTGGCAGCAAAAAGCAATACAATCTCAACCCAACCACACTATGTCGACATGTAACACAACTAAACACATAAAAACAACCCGATATTCATGCATATTTTAACAGTTTACTACAATATAGTAACATTCCAAACCCGAATACACAATCTATTGGGCCAACATTGGTGCCTTCGACCCACAAGTACAGTAAGGAAAACTCACATCACAGTCTGAAAAGATAGCAGGAAAGAATGTTGCTCCAACTGTCAACTCTATGGGTCAGCTATATAGAAAATAGTGACCTTCTAACATCCCAAAAAATATAAGGTAAATTTTTTTTAACTCAACCATAAACACCATCTAATCATTTCAAAGTATATCAGAGTAAAAATAGTTATCATAGTTATTGATGTATCCCATCAGGAATACGTCAGGTGTAACAGAACCATCAGCTTTATAGAAAGCCTAGGCAAAAGTCGGTGTACGCCTAATGTCACGTCCTCTCCCTCGCCCTTCGCAATCCCGTGTTCATTCCTTGGCGTCGAAGCGCTAGAACCAACATTAAGACAAAATAGTACCAGTCATCCCCCAGAGCGACAGGTGTAACGCTCAGCTGATCCCCTGTCAAGTCTACACCAATAACAAACAGCCACTCACAGAGCACGATCTACCAATTGGAAGCCGCCTGTCCCTGCCAGACCTGAAAAAGTAGAAGATATGGTCGGGGTTCTGTTCCCCCGACTCCAAGTATAAAAAGGCCCCTTCTCCTCCAAGAGAAGAGACCGATACAGAATACTATCCCTTTGTCTCATACTTTTTCACCCTCTCACCGAAACCTAGAACCGACTTGATCGTCGGAGCATCGTTTCGGGACAACCTCCCGCACGAAGACTGACAGTCTTATTTTCTTTGATGTGATTCTCAAGCCCCTTTTTTCCATCTCTCACGGAGCAGGAATCGAGCCAGGGACATATCACAATAGTTGGTGCCATCCGGACGTACACCCAGTACGTCATAACCTACTTCGCAACACCAGGTGTCGGAAATGACGGATAAAGGACTTATACAGCAGGAAAGCAACAACAATAGCCCGGTGAGACCAATGCAGTCCCTCGATGGAAGCAGTCCGTTGAAACTGGAATGACAACCGCTCACTCAGACACCAACGACGCCGCCAGTCGGCTCCACGACGGAGTTTATTGCCAGCTTATGGCGACCACCGCCTGTCACAACAGAACAACCGACCACAAATACCACCACAACGCTCATAGAGCGCCGAACACCAGATCACAACAAGTAGCAAATCGACCACAACCATCGGCACGAGAGGTGGGGACCAGCGCTTGGTCCCCCAACACCATTCTATCATCCGCAACACTTGTAGGCCACCAACCTTCTCTAATGGCCGCCATGTCACATATCCTGTTATTCACCCAACAACCATCATTCAACCCATAATCATACCACTACCAAGGCGTGTACCCTCACATATAGACACAAACCCACAACAGTCAAAGTGCGCCAACACAGGGGACGAACGCACAAACTACAAGGCCAATGGAGCCGAATTCGCAAACGAATAATCTAATGCATGTATACGCCATGCAGTTATCATATATGCCTCAAGCGAAAATGTATAACCATGGGTATCATTATGAGTTTGGCCAAGGGTACAACAACCCATACTACGTGCAACATGCGATGATCGGCAAACCCTTTAACTACCCATATATGAATAACCCCGTAACAAGCATCAGCTCGACATTCTGCCAAGAGCTATTATAGTACGAGATACCACATTCCACCATGATACCAAATATCCCAAAGTATGACGACACGACGGATCCTAACGAACACATAAATACCTACGAGTGGACGATGAAATCCCTCCAGACGGATAAGCGATTCACTTGCACCTACTTCCCGGTCACACTATCGGGAAATGCTAGCAAATGGTTCAAGGCACTACGTTCGGGAAGTATCTCTAGCTTTGAATAGTTGAGATACCTTTCCCTCCACAACTTCATGCAATTGAGGAAAGTCAAAGGAGATGCCAACTCTATCATGGAATGCAAGAAAAAGAGGGAGAATCTATACAGGCATACTATGACCGGTTCACCCTCACGACCCTGAGCGTCCCCGACCACGAGGAATTCTGAGTCACGGGCGCCTTTGCCCAAAGGCTACTCCTAGGCCCCCTATCAAAGAAAATGCAAGGAATAGTGCTAAAATCCAGGGATGAGCTTAAATACATGGTCGAGAAATACCTCAGGCGGATCGAGGGAGAAGAACGAAAACAAGCCAACCTAAAAGCCATAGCGAACGCCCACCTCAAACAAGAACCAGCCAGCTCCCACCACTGCCATAGCCACAAGGAGTGCAACGATGGAAGCTATGATAAGCAGCACAGACATTCAAGACACCCTCCCGTTTGTCAAGGATGAACCAAGGAGCCATAATATGGAAGTGTACGCGATGGTCCCCCCCCCCCCCCCCCCAGCGGACAGAGAAAGAGAAAAGCAAATATTTTGAATATCACAAGAGCAAAACCCACCACACCGGATAATGCACGATCCTCAAAAAAGAAGTAGAAGACAAACGACTGAGCGGAGACCTAACAGACATCGCAAAGAATCTACAGTCAAAGTTCGAAGCCGAACAGAAGGATGGCAGAACCAAGAAGGAGACGAACAAACAACCAATAAAAAAGATGAAATCTTTGAAATCGCAAGCCCCGGGAACAGAGCCAGGCGTCGACTGCCAGCCGATGGCCAACCCAATGATACTCTCAACATAAGTTGCTCTCCGGAAGACCCACGAGCGCCTAACTAGGACACTGCAGATCCAATCGTAATCCCCGCCTTCATACAGAAGCATCAGATTTGGCGAGTCCTGGTCGACGGAGGTAGCAGCACCGACATCCTCTATGAGCACTGCCTCGAACGACTCCCACCATCTCAGAAGGAAAGCCTACCAACCCGAGCCCCACTCGTTGGACTCACGAGACACAAACTATGGCCACTCGGGACCATAAACCTCCCGTTGATACTACTCAACCACGACATAAACAAAAAGGTAATAAAGATAATAGATTTCTCGGTAGTTAAGCACAAGTCCGAAGACGATATGATCCTAGGGCGACCTGCTCTCTTCTGGCTACAAGCAATCCCATCAACAATACATGGTACAGTCATGTATAGCATGACAAACGGCTCAGCAACAGTGACAACTTTAAACACACGAGCAAAACCACTTCGGGCGATCGCCGCCTGGGCCACTACACACATCCCAAGAAAACGGCGCACAATGACAATTAACACCCAAATGGTCAAGCGCAAAAAAATGTTCATCCGCGTTCAAAGCAAGGGTAAAGGACGCCAACCCCTAACGAGCAGCCCTCGTGGGGGGGGGGGGTAAGGGCGTGATATCAATAACATCACCACCCCGCCATCAAGGATTGTACTCATGAATACCAAACGAGTTGGACGTGACTAAGCATGCATACTCGTCTCATGGCAGAAAAGGCACAAGGCATGGAAAAGAAGGGACGAAGGAGTGCACACACGAAGTCCTGGAGCTCGATAGGAGGCACGAACAAGGAGCCATTGGTATTAGGGGAGAGAGGATAGGCAATCACCTAAAAAAAGAGAGTGTAAATAGGAAAGTCACTACAAGCATACGAATCCACATCTAGCAGATGTTTCCCCCAAGGGGACACCAAGTCAGTAACCTCACAGAAAATAGATCCGCCAATGTAAAAGGAGGAAAAACCTCTCAAAATTGATAACCAAGCGACCAAAATTGGAGAATGGAGGAAATTTAAAATCATTTCCCAAAAAATGGCCGACCCAGAAACAACCAATCATGGCTCCTTGACGAGCATGAAAGCTGGAAAGCTTGCAGATCTGAGTCGCCGAAGAACACAAGCTAAGAAAGACCAAGAAGAAGAATTTGTCCTAATGACTTGGGAGCTCTTGAGCCCAAGTCAATAGCTTTGGCTTGAGGGGAATCAAAGGAGGGAACCAAGTGATCAAACTCCTAACGGATAATCACACCCTAAATAGTTAGTTTAAGAGCTAAATCTAGAATAGCAAACGCCATCGGACTTTCGATGCTTATCTGTTGATGTAGATGGCCTCTAAGGAACCAAAAAAACATGCAATGAAAACAAAATTTACAGCAAACGAGTATCGACACACTTTTGTACGAATGGAAAATAATAACAGACCGATCACCTGTGCCACCCAACACAAATCTAACGAGACAAAAACAATCACCGGCCTCAAAGGCTAATCACTTCCCCCTAATAAACATGTCAACAAGGTCAGGAGAGTCGTAGCTCCTTGTCATGACAAATAAGAGGCCTTAAAGGATCATAACCTTTCCATAAAAATATACAATGCCTAAGCTCCTAGATCCCAAGGTGACGACCTCGATCTTGCTTAGACGACTAAGGCTGGAGTACAACTCCCCTTGACCCAAGGCTTAGAACAAAGCCCCGCGACGAAATATTTCAGCTAGGAAAGAAATCCTAACAAAACAAACCGGCTAGAGTTCGCACCTACACTAACCTCTAGGGAGAATCTAAACCAAGGTTGACCAACACAAACCTTCCAAAAAACAACAAACACGATGAACTGAAAGCAAACTTAACATACTGAAAACACAAAGAACACATTGTTTAACCCGGAAAACCCCCGAGATTTTAAAATGACTATGCAGGGCCAAAGAAGACAACCAAACATTGTACTAAAAATTGTTTGACAAGCACCATGAAGATACAAATGTTACCTTAAAACATTAAACAACAACAAAGGACAAAAACCATCACTTACTGGGGGTGGAGGAAGGTCTGGCCTGAGAAGCACCACTTTCACAATGGCCTTCCTTGGATTCAGGATCATCACACATCTGAGCGGCCCCCTATATCCAGCTCACCCAAGAGAAGGTATGAGGCGAAGTCCATCTCCATTAAAGATTTTATAGCATCATGCATCGCCTGAGCAAGCTCCGCGGTAGCGTCCGGTTCCCCAAGGACAAACTTTCCAGCGACAACCTGCTCCCAGATAACCTGCTTGCTGCTCTCCATGCCGGAAGTCACACATGTCGTCTTCATCCGCTTCACCCCAATGCGATTTTAACACTCTCAATAACCTTATCCACCACTCGGACAACGCCTTTTTGAAGCAACCATCCTAAGTTCTCCTCTACAACTTTCCTCTTCGCAACTTCCTCCTCCAGCCTCTTGTGAGAATGCTCCGCCTGGACCTCCAACACCTTCTTCTGCTCCACCTAGACTTAAATCCGCTGAGAAAAGCGATCCACTGACCCATCCAAAGTAGCCTCTTGGTCCTCTAAGGAATCCTTCTCCCCCGTCTAAAAATCATAATGCTCATCAAATGACTGCTTTTCCCCTTCCAATTTCCAGCAACCTTGCCCTCAGCTCATCCTGCTCATCCTTAACTAATGCTAGCTCACTAGAACTGGAACCGACTTGATGAAGGCGAGAGGTAGTCATCATCATATATGAACCAACCTACGCAACTGCGTATAAAAGGCTAACTGAAAGATGTGAATTAGAAAGAAGCTCTAAGGCCTCGATGGTAGCAGGCAGAAAATCATGGCAATCCCAATCATACGCCGTTGAGTGATGGGAAAGGAGAGACTCCCGGGTTATCTCCCATCCAGACACATATACGGCCGACACTGATGTGGGGTAGAAACAGAACCCCCGACAGCGTCGTCCCCAGCCAAGAGCAGGATCTCGGGGTCCGGAACACCTTCGCACACAGGGATCGAGTCAACACCAAGAACATCTTCACCAAGAGCAGAAGTTTCCGTTGGCTCTTCTTTAGGTTCACAGGGAAGTTCAGTCGCCCCTTCCTTCATCAACTCCGACTATTTTGGAGTGTCATCATCAGAGATGTCAACTACCATTGTGGCCTCCTATAGAAGGAAGTCCACGTTCTGCCTCTTTAGCAGGCGCTGACATGAGGAGCTGACATCAGTAAACTTCACAAGCAGCGAATCCAGCCATGAAAGATGTCGTTTAGAAGTCGTATGAGTATTATGCCGAGTCAACCCGATCGACATCTCCTCCTCTTCTGTATCCGACGACAAAGGATCCTCATAAGAAATACCACTGATAGGTACATCAACCAACACCTGACCAATGGGAGAATCAGAATCGGGATGAGACACAACAACAGGACCGGAAAGGGCCAAGGCACGGTCAGGACTGACTGCCAGAGGAAGCGTCTCAACTAAGGGCAATTCCCAGTGCAGACAGGTGCCCTGAAAACGGCCCCTTAGCACAATCTAAAAGGGAAGGATCCTCTTGTGACCTAAAAATGAGAGACAAGCCAACATAGCTCACAAAGCAAAAGAAAAAAACAATCCAAAAAGGATGGGGGATGCAGAGGCACTCACCGTCTTTCTCAATGTAGAACCGAGTCATCATCCCTCGAGCCCTCCAGGCAGTGCTCATCCCAATGACAGTTAACATATGATCCTCCTAGTCCTCACCATTAACACAAATGGTCTTTTGTGCGTGCGCCCAGTGGCATTGGCCCTAATCAGTTCTTGCGCCCGATCTGAAAAAGTGGTCAAGTGAGGATAACCAAAATCCACAAGATTGCAATTCAACCAGAGCCACCGATCTTGCCACTTCTTCATCGGGGATTTTTGGTTGATGATGGCTACATGTATACCTCGCCTTTGGGAAAAAGTCTGGACGCCGGATTGAGTAGAAGAATTGAAGAAAGCTTTAAAGGCCCAAAATTGTGGCAGAACTCCAAGGGCTCGGCAAACGAGTTCAAAGCCAACAATCTTGTTGACGGCGTTTGGAGTCAGATTGTCCACACGAAAGCCATATTGGCGCATTATCTCATCAAAAAAGTCCATTGTCAGCAACCTCAGACCAACCTCGAAGATCAGAATAGGGACCCCGACCTTCCCCTTTGGTGTGCGAGAAATTATTGCCCCCTTTCGAGGACACTCCATGCCATGCTCAGGTAAAAAACCAAACCGCTCTTGAAGAGCGGCGAATTCTCTTGAAGAAGGAACGATTTCGATATTCAATTCAACATTTATCTGTCGGAGAAGTAGAAACAGGAGAGAAAAGGAAAGGAACCAGAAGAAGTGAAATGAACCAGAAAAAGGAAGTTCGACTAAATTGGGGGAAGTTTTAAATGCCGGTGGGAAGCCCAACTAGTTACAATGATGAAAACCACCTGCGAAAACGCCTCCGTCATGTCAACGGTTGTCAAAAGCCATCCCCACTGAACGCGTGTCCATATCCAAGCTAGAACAACTCAGCTACCCTAAGCCTACGATTACGTCTACAAGCCTAGGGTACTTGTTGACGTATCCCATCAGGAATACATCAGGTGTTACAAAACCGTCAATTTGATAGATGTCCTGGGCAAAATTTGGTGTACGCCTAACGCCGCGTCCTCGCCCTCGCCCTTCGCAATCCCGTGTTCGTTCCTTGGCGCCCAAGCACCAAAACCAGCGTCAAGACAAAATAGTACCCGTCACCCCCAGAGCGACAGGTGTAACGCTTAGGACGTTGATCCCCTGGCAAGTCTGCACTAATAACAAATAGCCACTCACGGAGCACGATCTACCAATCGGAAGCCACCTGTCCCTGCCAGACCTGAAAAAGTAGAAGATATGGTCGTGGTTTTGTTCTCGTGAATCCAGGTATAAAAAGGCCCCTTATCTTCCAAGAGAAGGGACTGATACGGAACAATATCCCTTTGTCTCATACTTTTTCACCCTCTCACCGAAACCTAGAACTGACTTGATCGTCGGAGCATCGTTTAGGGAAAACCTCCCGGACGACGACTGACGGTCTTGTTTTCTTTGATGTTATTCTCAGACCCCTTTTTTCCATCTCTCATGGAGCAGGAATTGAGCCGGAGACATACAACAACAATAGTACAATTTCAAATTCATAAAGTGCGGAAACAAGGGTGGATGCTCTGCGAACAAGTCGGGCCCTTCCCTCGCGAACCAGGAATACCTAAAAAACACTTTAGACATAAACCACAAGCACGAAGTTTAGTGAGTTCCCCAAAATATAACATACCATACAAACATACAATCGATCATATCTAGGTACTTGTAATCCCATTTGGTCTATTTCAACCAGATATAGTCAAGCATATCTGGATGCTTGCAATCCCCTTCGGTCTATTTCAACTGGTACAATCAACCATATTTGGGTGCTTGCAATCACCTTTGCTTTATTTCAACCGGTATTGGGTCTATTTCATCCCCTACCACTACCATATAATATCATAACTAAAGAATCATAGAGTCAATAAGCAAATATAGGCATAACTGACAGTTGTCACGATGACAATCATCATGCTACATTATAATGTAATGTGTCACCATTGGCACCTTTGACCAATGGATACAGTGAAGGAAAATCACCTCAGTCTGTTTTCAATGGAGTAGATGCTCGGGCTTCTAAACTGGATAATCCCTGCGTTAACCAATCAAATAAAACCCAATTAATAATTGGGTCATAAGCCATAACCGGGAATCAAGTTAATTTGTCCAACTCCCATGGTAAAAGACCATTTGTCCTTTCCTTGCTTTGCCTAATAACCGAGGCCCAAACTCAATGGCATTAAAAGGCCTATAGTGACCGAATTCCTAAAAGATACCCAAAGCCCAATATGGGCCTAAATCCAAGAATGCTCAAAGCCTTACAATGGCCCAAAGTCATAAAGGCTAGTGGCCCAACAAGCCTGAAACCCTAATATTCCAAATATGGCCCAACCCAGAAAAGTCAATGAAATTCAAACGACTGAGTACGCCCCACGTATGCCACCTTTGGCCAGTATGTGTTGCGTTCCAGTTGGGTATGCCCATCGTACTCCATAACAACCCAATCTCACCATTAAGTGCTTAAATGGTTAAGCCACTAACTCCACTTCTCAGATCTGGTCCTAAATAATGTCTTGACATGTAAATTTGGCAACTTTACTCCTTTGCATGTCTTAATGGGACCCAATACTTGTTTTTACCCATGTAAATCCATAATATGAGCACCAACTCAAGCATGATTTAACCAAACCCATCAAGATGACATTTTTATGAACCCACAACCTCGGAAAATGCTAAGTGTTGGATTAGTGTCTACGTCCATAATTATAATTGGTATGTACTTGACCCAAGAGTAGTATGGTCCATTTAGGTTGCATATCACCAAGACAATTTGATAGGTTGGACTTTTGAGAAGAGGTTATTTATGATCCATTAATATATTATTAGTTCTAATATATTAATATGAAATCATATTATTTAATTAGTATTGATCAAGAATTAATTTGGAATTAATTTTGTGATCAAAAGAGACTAATTAAATATAAGGGCTGATTTGGTAAATCATTCATTCTTATAAAGTGGGCTTATGATCCATAGTTCTTCATGTTGGGCTAACCCCATGTGGTAACCCATGGATACCCCATGGTGGTTTTAACCCATGGAGCATGAGGGATATGGGAAGTCATTAAGGTTTACATGGTGTAACCCTAGTAAGCCACACTATATAAGAACCCCTCTAGCTCATGAAATCGGCACTTAGGTGGAATACTAGAGGGCTAGCCGATTTTTGTGTGCAAGGAATCTCTTCTCAAGTTATCCTTTGTTCTAGGTGTGTTGTGATTCCACTCGAAGCATTCATACTATTGGTGCTAAGCTCTTAAAGGCCAAAGGTTCAAGGTTTCCGACAAGGTACAAGAAAAGGTATGTCATCTAACTTGTTTTATTACCCAAGTATCAAAGTTTTGTATGCTAGTTAGGGTAATACCTTGGAAAGTTCAAGTTTGTATGTATAATTGGGAAAACATAGATCCAAGGTATTTAGGGTTGCATGTACACCTTAGGAGTGTTAGAATGCTCAAAACCCAACAGTGGTATCAGAGCCTAGGCTTGTTTTCAATTATACTTGATGATACTTGCTTGGAAATGCTTTAAAAATTAAAAATCAACTTTTTGGATAGTGGAATCGCTGAGTCCAAGCACAAATTCATCCAACTCGCTGAGTCAGCTCATGCACTCGACGAGTTGGTGCTCCAGAATGCAGTTTTTCGATTTTTTTTTGCTAGAATTGGACTAGGATCATTACCCTAAGCTGTTTTTGAACTTATAGACCTGTTTTTGATGTGTTAATGATCATGCTTATCCAATTTAGAAGATAATTGTCAAAGTTTCATGTTTTGTATTAGTTAGGCTAAATTACATGAATTTTTTTTGATATAAATTGTCTTGTTCTTATGAGTTTGATTTAGATCATAGACATAAGTTGTTTGATTTTCTTGTTAGAACTTTTTGGTCTAATTGTTTTGTTGAATTCCATGACTCGTCCTCAAGTTATGGAAATGAAAACTTTTTCTTTTAAAGAGATCATTAAACTTATAGGTTATGAACTTGACGAGTCTTTTTCCATAAATGTTTTTATGAACTCCATAACTTGTCCTCAAGTTATGGATTTTCAAGCATCTTTTCATTAAAACCTATATTAAACTCATAAGTTATGGATTCCAAAAGTTTTTGAATAGTTCAAAACTTTCCCTCAAGTTTTGGAATTTGTAAATATAAAAGTCTAACTTTTGAAACATTTAATTCCAAACCCTAGAATCTTAAAAGTTTAAAATTCTACCCTTATACTATTATAATATTATGGGTTTAATATGTATATATATATATATATATATATATATATATATATATATATATATGTATGTATGTATAAGAACAAAGTTAGTCTTACCGTTAGTAGGTCTCATTCACAAAGCAGGTATATAAGGGGGGTATAAGGTTAGTGCCTATAAAATGGCAGTTTAATGGGTGTCCACTCTCACCCACTACTTCCTTGACTGATGGAGACTCATTAGCCAAACGGGTAGGATATGACTCTAATTCTCCCTTCATTAAAAGTACAATGATAAATATAAAGTAACTAGGACTGACAGTGTGTGGCAAAGGGTAGCTTGATGTTAATCATAGATCAATGGAGCGTGTGTGGTTAACCAGCACATTGATTAGGTGGTTGTAACTTTGAGTGTACCAAGCTAATTTACATGGTTATTTACACCTTGTTTGTGTTGGATTAGGTGTCTAAGTTCATAACTATTTATGGAATGTAATTGACCCGATTAGCATGGTCCATTTAGGTCGCATGGCATCCTGCATTTGGATAGACTAAATTGAGAGAAATAACACTTAAGGTTTATTAATATATTATAAGTTCTAATATTTTAATAATATTATTTAATTAGTATTGATCAAGAATTAATTTGGAATTAATTAAGTGATCAAAAGAAGACTAATTAAATATATGGGTTGATTGTGTAAATCACCCATACTTGTATAGTGGACTAATGCTCCATGGATTATCAAGTTGGGCTAAAACCCATAGGATGATCCATGGAGGCTCCATGGTGTTTTAGAGCCCATGGATCCAAGAAATGAAGAGTCATGTCAATTAAGGTTTACATGGTGTAACGCTAATTATGACACACTATATAAGCAACATGTTGTAGACCAAAATCGGCACTAGTGAGAACAAGAGGGCATAGCCGATTTTAGAAGTGTTCTATTTCTATCAAGGTTAATCCAAGTGTATTTGGTGTTGTGTGAGGTATTTGAGGCATCACACTTGAGGTTCTAGGCTCACAAGGTTCTCAAGGAATTCAAGCAACTAAAGGTATGTATTTGTTACTATCTTTTATGTTTAAAAGTTCCCCATGTATGCTAGATAGGTTATGAACCTTGGAAAACAAATTTACATGTATCATAGATAAAACATAGATCCAAAGTTTCTAGGGTTGCATGTACACCATAGGAGTGTTAGAATGCTCAAAACCCTACAGTGGTATCAGAGCCTAGACTTGTTTGTTTGATACTTGATGCAAAATTGTGAAAAAACTCAGTTTTTTTGCACTCTGCAGCATGAACTCACCGAGTCCATGGTGGGGGACTCGACGAGTCCATGAGTAAACTCATCCTACTCGTCGAGTAGGTTGATGCACTCGACGAGTAGGAGCCCCAGAATGCAGTTTTTCGAATTTTGCTGCTGGAAATGGATTATAAACATTACCCGAAACTGTTTTGGTGTTTTAAAACTTGTTTTAGATGGTGTAATGGTTATGCTAATCCATTTACAATGGCTAATATCAAAATTCCATGTTTTATATGTGTTCATATGATTCTTGAAATTTTGATATGATATTCATGTTCTTATGAGTTATTGTTAGATCATAGGAATTACTTGCTAAATTGCTAATGATTAATTCTTGATCAATTATGTGTTTTAATGGAATCCATAATTTGTCCTCAAGTTATGGATTACCAAAAGCCACAATTTTAAAGACTATTAAAGAAACATATAGGTTACATAAAATGAAAAGTCTCTCATTTTATTAAACCATTAACTCATAAGTTATGAAATGAAAAGTTTTGTAAAGTTACAAAACTTACCCTCAAGTTTTGGAACATGTAAAGTCACTCTAAAAACTTTAGTTCCAACCTATAGAATTTTAAAAGTTAAAATTAAACCCTTATACTTTATAATATTATAAATTTAATAATAGTTGTATATGTTTAAGAAAAAGTCGTTTTACCGTTAGTAGGCCTCATTCACGAAGCCGGTCTATAAGGGGGTATAAGGTTGTTGCTTATAAAATGGCAGCTTAATGGGTGTCCACTCTCACCCACCGCTTCCTAGATCAGTGGAGGGTCGTTAGCCGAACGGGTAAGACAAGGACTTTAAATCTTCATTAAAAGTATGATGAATATAAAGTAACTAAATGTTTTTATAAATTCCCAATCTTAGTTACTTTAGGAAAATGTGAATAAGGTGCTAACCCATGAAATTACACTTTTCACTTTGATTAAGTCGTTAGTGGAGCATGTGTGGTTAACCGACACACTAACCTGGACTTAACAAGGTAGGCAAAGGGTAACTTAATATTTATCATAGTATCGGTGGAGCGCGTGTGGTTAACCGGCACATCGATTGAGGGGTAAATATTAAGGGTATCAAGTAATTTGCATGGTTACTTCACACCTTGTTATGTGATCCTCGGAATCCCAGTCACAAAACCTGAAGGGCACACTCGAGATTGAAACATGCCATTGAAAAGTTCAATGAATCTTAAAGAATCTAGGAGTTTCAAAACCAATTGAAACCAAATAATTTATTTCGTTTTTCATGGTGGAAATTGGTGAATCGTCATTCACTTACCTTCAAATATTTTATAGCTTGGATTACGACATCCCTCTTCTAAGTTATAAAATATTGTATTGGGTCCTAGCCTTAATATTACATTTGGGTGTTTTATTAAGGACTATCTTTATATCTAATCAAAACTTATCTTTCTTCTTTTCAGATGTCTTCCAACAATCCTGCTTCTGGCTCAAACCCTACTGGCTCTTTCTCTCTCATGAACCTTTGTGGGAGAGTCATATTTGATGGATCCAAATTTATGGATTGGATTAGGAACATCAGGATGGTCACTCGGTATGAGGACAAAGAATATGTCCTCGACAAGGAGCTTAAAGAACTCGAGCCGTCTTCTACTCCTGAGGAGATCGCTGAATATCAGGCCCATGAAAGAGATGCTACCAAAGTGGCATGCATCATGTTGGCCACTATGACAGCCGAGCTCCAAAAGTCCTATGAGGACTACTATCCTTTTGAGATGCACCAGGATTTGATGGACCACTACCATCAAAGTGCTCGTCAAGAGCGATATGAAATCATCTCCTCCATGATAACAAACCAGATGAAGGATGGTGAACCCATCACAAGACACATGCAGAAAATGCAAAGGTATGTGGATCGTTTGCTGAAACTGAATGTGAACTTCCCCAAGGAGTTGGAAATATACATCATTTTGCACTCCTTACCTTCATGTTATGATCAATTCCGTATGACATACCACATGAACTAGGAGGAAGTTACACTCAACAAACTTCAAGGACTTTTGAAGACCGCAAAAAGTGGTGTTAAAGGTAATTCGGTTGTTACCACTCCTACTCCTACCGCGGCCCCTGTCTTGGCAATCGGGCAAGGCAAAGGAAAGAAGAGGAAGAGCCCTTCGAAGGGCACCAAGAGGAAGACCCTTGATGACTCCTCTTCAAGTGGAACCAAGAAAGGTTTCGTCACTCCTTCTGCTAACGCTAAAGAGGCAGAATGCTTTTATTGCCATGAAAAGGCGCACTGGAAGCGAAACTGCCTAAAGTACCAACAAGATGTGAAGGATGGGAAAGTAAATCCCAACCATGCAGGTACATAAAGTATATTGTCTAATAATTCACCCCATTCTAATTCTTGGGTCCTTGATATAGGGTGTGGTTTTTAACATATGTACCGATTTGAAGGGACTAAGAAGTGAAAATATGGAGTATGGGAAGATAAACTTGATCATGGGGAATAGGAAAGCTTCACCTGTCACCAAGATTCGAGTTCATTATTTGTTGCTAAGTAGTGGATTAGTATTAGATTTGAATAAATGTTGTTACTCGTCTAAAATGGAGAGAAATATTATTTCCTTTCATGGTTTGTACAAACACAGTTTTACCTTTTCATTTGATAATGATAGTGGTGGTATTAATGCTTTCTTTAATAATGTTTTTTTTTATTTTAAAGCATTACCTTGTGATGGTGTATATGAAACTGTGTCGGTTGTTGATAACCTAGGAAATAATGTATTGTGTATCGATTCATCCCCTAGCTTGGATAAAGCATCTTTATGGCATTGTTGTCTTGGACATATAAGCAAGAAACGCATAGGCCAAATCCAAAAGGATGGAGTCTTGGAGTCGTTTGACCTAAAGTTAGATGATAGTTGTGAATCTTGTTTGCTTGGGAAAATGACAAATTCACCATTCACTTGTACTTGTGCTAGGGGTGAGGGTTTGTTGGACCTCATACACACTGATGTGTGTGGACCCTTCAGAACCACCACAAGAGATGCTAACCGCTTCATTGTGAATTTTACTGATGATTTTAGTAGATATGGATATGTCTACTTAATCAAGCATAAGTTAGAGACCTTTGAAAGATTCAAAGAGTTCAAGCAGGAAGTGGAGAATCAGTTGGGAAGGAACATTAAGATGCTTCGATCTGATCGAGGTGGTGAGTATCTTAGTACAGAGTTCCTTGACTATATTAAGGAATGTGGGATTATCTTACAATTGACACCTCCCAGGACACCACAGCTTAATGGTGTGGCTGAGCGGTGCAATTGAACCTTGTTAGATATGGTTCGTTCCATGATGAGTCGAGCTTCGCTACCAATCTCATTTTAGGGGTATGCCTTCGAGACTGCCGCCCATATCCTTAATCTAGTTCCTACAAAGATGGTTGCCAAAACACCTCATGAGATGTGGACCGGAAAAGTTCCCAATCTGTACCACATACTTGTATAGTGATCAAAAGAAGACTAATTAAATATATGGGTTGATTGTGTAAATCACCCATACTTGTATAGTGGGCTAATGCTCCATGGATTATCAAGTTGGGCTAAAACCCATAGGATGCTCCATGGAGGCTCCATGGTGTTTTTGAACCCATGGATCCAAGAAATGAAGAGTCATGTCAATTAGGGTTTACATGGTGTAACCCTAATTATGACACACTATATAAGCAACATGTTGCAGACCAAAATCGGCACTAGTGTGACAACCCGAAATTTCCATTAGGTCAAACCCTAAAAGTCAATCACTTCTTATTATAAGTTAATGTCATTATTTCTTATTTTTAGCAAATTTAAAGTTCGTTTGATTATTTTAATATTATTCTTTAAACGAACGGGTGAAAGAAAGTGTCGTCTCGGGTTTTGAAATTTAAAAACCGCAAACACCTCGTGTCTTAGAAGTTCACGGCCAAACTTTTATGTTTGGGTCGAAAAATCATCCAAAAACCGTGAACTCATGCATAAGCATGAGTTTACTCCTCAAATTAGTCACTTTTCATTATTTCACCCTAAAAGAGTAAACTTAAAAAGAGTAAACTCAAAAACCCTCTCAAGTATCATCCAAGAATTGATTCAAGATCTTCAAACTTGTAAGTGTTCTAGCCATTTCAAGTTGGTATAACACTTAATCTAGTGATTGTGCATCTTTTCATCCATTCATTTTTGTGATTTGATTAGATTTCCAAAAACACCAAGAACACACACTAAGTGTTCTTGGATTTTTAGCTCATTTCAAGGTTCCTTATAGTAAGTACTTCCATCCTTGAGTCTTATTAAGCTTGTATTACATGTTAGAATCAAGAAAATATGCCAAGAACACAAGGATTAAGGTGTTCATGGTCCAAGAATGTTCTTGGGCCGTAAACACCAAGAAAGGCACCAAAGTGTGCCTAAGTCCTTTATCTAGCCCTAGTTTGATGTTTAAGCCTTTCCTTGACATGTTTAAACCTTCCCTTTATGTTTTAAGCCTTGAAAAACACCAAAGACCACCATTTTTAGGTGTTTACGGTTTGGGGATCTCCTAAAACCGTAAACACCCTAAAGTGTGTTTTTTTGGGCCATATTCCTTCCTTAGGCCTAAAAACTAACCTAGACTATTACCTTGATGAGTTAAGGACTTGAAAACATAGCAATACCATTTTCCATATGGGTTTATGATAGTAAACCCAAATGGAAATGACCATGAGGCCGTAAACTCCTCAAAGGAGAGTTTTGTTGCCCTAGTCCCTTCCAAAGGCCAAACCACCAAGTAGAAATGCTTCAAAGGACTTGTAAAACCTCAAAACAACATATGGTCATAAGGGGTAGAGTTTACGATCGTAAACCCTTGAGTTTAATGCCGTAAACTCCTTGGGTAATGGTCATTAAAAGTATAAACTCCAAAGGAGTTTACCCTTGAACTCCAAACACTCTAGCTTTTCCCTACAAACACTTGGATGCAACCCTTGTGATCTTTAACACTTGAAACAAAGTGTTTTCACGTTCTAGAGTGTCCCAACTTAAATTATTAGTTATAAATTAGCTAATTAGTTATATATATATGTTCATTATATGATAACTAGGCTCGTGCGTGTGTACAAGTCTCCATTTGTCACCAAGCACCGTATCCGACACTTCAATCCAATCCACTCACTGCAAGTGAGTTCATACCCCTTTAACTAACATTTGAAATACTTTTAAATGTTTTAAATGATTTTATGGGGGGGGGGGAATACAATTTGAATACTTATAGTTATTACATCAATCACATGTGATTAATAACTACAAAACCAATGATTTTCTTACTGTTCAAACTGTTTTGCTTCAAACTGTTTTACAAACTCTTTTACTTATCAAATACCTTTACTTAAACTCTGTTATACTTATTATCAATTGCATTCCCATATATGTATAGTTATATAAGCAATGTTTAAAGGCTTTGGAAGGCCGCCTGCCCTATTTCCTTTTCGCGCTTGAGATGTGGTCTGGTGGGGTATCGGGTATCCGTCCGAAGGTCGTTTAGCTATTAGTTATATATCATGTGTACATATATAGTCATAAAAGTTCTTCCATATTCATACGTACCAGTTACATCATTAGTAAGTTACCATAGGGGTAGCACAGGATAATACTTATACTATCGCTAGAACAATGAGATGTTAAATGAGTCAGTACCTATTACTATGAGAACATATACAACTATACTAGAAAGAGAACATTTACAACTATACTAGAAAGAGAACATTTACGACTATACTAGAAAGAGAACATATACAACGATACTAGAACGAGTAACAATACATTACATATACATGAATCCGTTAACATAATTGTGATCCACTATATCAGAGCATGCCTTCAATATCATGGCCCGAGTTGTAGCCCGAGTCTCTTGGAGGGAGAGCGTGAGTTTCGTATAGATTTATAATGGATTGACTATCCTACATCTTGCTCCTAGCTACAGTCGGACCCGCAGGTCTGCGGGTGCCTAACGTCATACCTTTTTACGACTTACATAGTCGTGTTTCATAGTCGATAGTATGGTACAATTAAGCACATAATACCTTGATATAAATCCGGTTTAAGGTAGTTAGTACAGTAGTAGTTCCTATAATACAACACTACAGTACTACATTAATTTACCCTTTACATATATTTAGTGATCATTTCACTTAAACATTAATGTACAAACTATATTTTGTTAAGGATAGTTACACTTGGGAAAATTACACACTTTTACAATAAACGAACATACAAAACAGTTACGCCTTGGTAGAAGGCTACTTTTAATAGAAAATATAGGGTTCTCTAAGAGATTCAAACTTTTACAAACACTTACAAACATTCACATACTTTATCACCAATGTTTACAAACTCATACTTTAAACCATGTTCAAACGTTTTGATACAAACACCGACACTAAAATACTTATGAACTCACCAACTTAATGCTGATAAACTCCTTCAAAATAACTTGTATTCTCAGGTCATCAGTAGACAGGTACCGAGGCCAGCTTTTGAGAAGATGGAGCGCATTCAAGACTCATATTATTATTTTGATTTATATTTTTGGTGTCTATAACTGTACGGAACATGCTTGTATTAAAATTATATATTTAATGCAATGGATGATGTTGTTTGCTTGTTTACTGTTATACTGTGTTGTGATACTTTACATGACGTCCTCCGCCCCAGAACGTTTCCGCCGTTCTTGGTTTTGGGGTGTGACAACTAGTGAGAACAAGAGGGCATAACTGATTTTAGAAGTGTTCTATTTCTCTCAAGGTTATTCCAAGTGTATTTGGTGTTGTGTGAGACATTTGAGGCATCACACTTGAGGTTCTAGGCTCACAAGGTTCTCATGCAATTCAAGCAACTAAAGGTATGTATTTCTTACTATCTTTTATGTTTAAAAGTTCCCCATGTATGCTAGATAGGTTATGAACCTTGGAAAACAAATTTTCATGTATCATAGATAAAACATAGATCCAAGGTTTCTGGAGTTGCATGTACAACATAGGAGTGTTAGAATGCTCAAAACCGTATAGTTTGTGATCCTCGGCGTCCCAGTCATAAACTTGCAAAGCACAATCGAGATTTAAACATGCCATTGAAAGTCTCAATGAATCTCAAAGGATCTAGGAGTTTCAGTTCACTTAAAACCTTAAATTATTTTTCGTTCTTCGTGGTGGAAATTAGTAAATCGTCATTTACCTACGTTCAAATATTTTGCAGTTTGGATTACGGCATCCCTCTTCCAAATTGTAAAATATTGTGTTGGGTCCTAGCCTTAATATATTATTTGGGTGTTATATTAAGGACTAAAATCAACTAACTTGAATTTTTCCTATTGTAGATGTCTAGTTTAGACAACTGTGGTCTTGCCAAATCCTTTGGAACAAGTTTTCCTCTTAAAGATGATGTCTCGCGGTTGGATCATGGAAGTCATACTTCACTTCCTCCACCTCCTCCAATAATTCTCCCTAACCTACAAGTTCAAAGACTTGAAAAATTGAAGGTCACTCAAGCCCTACTTACAATGAAACATCAAGATGTAAGGCCTGTGTGTACTCATGTCTTGGAGATGAAGTCACATATTGACAGGCTGAGAGTATTGGGTGTCGAAGTCTCAAGGAAGTTATATGTTGACTGGGCTCTTCATTCACTTTTCGAGTCATATAGTGAGTTCATTAAGGACTACTATGTGACAGACCACGACATGACTCTTATTTATCTTACCTATTTTCTTGTTGCTACTGAATTAGCAATAATGTGGCGCACTAGAAAAGAAAATTTGATTTGAAGAGCTACTCCCCAAACTTCCATGGACATTGACAATGGAAACATTAGAAGTCCAGAAAAGATTTCTCTTTCCAAGGGAAAGAGAAAGGTTAAGTCTGAGATTGTCTCGTGTACCATTCCCAAAGAGTCTATATGTTTCTATTGCCAAGAAAAGGGACATTGGTTGCGAAGCTGCTCTGACTACCTGAAAGATCTAAGAGAAGTTAGAATCGAAACGTTTGACTCTGCTTCAGGTAAGTCTACTATCTAACTCTATTAAGTTTCTAATTGTTGATTCTTAATACATGATGTGACAAGGTTGCATTTTGTTGTTTTTTAGGATCATGCAAAGGGAAGGAAGCTTAAATGAAGAATATGCTGAATCTGATTACGAAAATGGATTTCTATCGCATGGTTCGATGATCAGATTTTTGAGCTGCTGCTTAGGAGTTATGATAAATTGCTAGGAAATATTTAATAACATACTTTTCATTTGTAGTTTCATTGTAAGGAAAAGTTTTTTCTGTATTTTATAAATAAATTAAATTTTGTTTTATTTTTATATCTCTTTATAATGGTATTTATGAAAATTGTTGTTTGTATGTTTCTATGTTTAGCAATGGATTTGATTCTTTCATTTGTGGTTGTGTCTAAATTTACCAAATAAGGAAAGATTCTCGTCACCCAAGTTTCATTTGGACAAAAACTTGGAATCATGCAAGTTGCATTGTATGATGAATGAGAATTTTTAGCTTTGGTAAATTAAGACTGATTCCTTGTTCACATGTATATGTGAGTCAAGTGAACGACTAGGGGATCTGGTACACTGGGTGTGCGCTGGTCAAGATCTACCACAAGGATTGATAAGACTATTCGTCATGATTTACTAAAGCTTAGTAAACATGGTTATGCTTACAAGTTTAAGTATAATTCTGAAACATTGGAAAAGGTTCAATGTATGGCATAACGAATGAGAAGAATCAAATTAGGCAGAAAGATAAAAGTTTCTCCAATCTGGAAAGATGAGAGAGTACTTTAGTATCATGTTTTATGATCGTCTTAATTTTTATGGAAAAACCATATCACAATTGATCCTCTAGAGACATCTTATTGCATTTGTATAGCTAAGAAGAGGAATCGTGAATTGTTGAAAATAGTTTAAATCAAGAAGATGAGTCATACTTCGTTCCCAAAACAAGTCTTAGAGTCATACTCCAAGATTGTAACCTTGAGTGACATAATCTTAAGAAAGGTTTAAAACACTTATCAAATGTAGAGTAAATGTTTTCTACTCATGTACATTTGAAATTGGTAAGTTGTGATGTTTTTGGATAAAAGAAAGACCAACTAAGGCCAATTGTGTGAAGTGTTTGTCTTGATAAGAATTCACACTAACTCTTGAATATTTGTTTTATCTAGGAATGATTCATGAAAAAAGAATATTATATGTCAAGAAGGCAGTGGGAGTCTTAAAGATCTTGGAAAAGCTTCAAGAACTAATCAAGAATAAAACATATTGTTTATCACTAGCACACGACTTGAGGTTTATAACCTATCGTGTTGACACATTCTTGTTTCTATGCCCATTCCAGTTAAAGTTGACTACGCATGTGAGTTCTATGAGTTCTCAGTTGTTTGCATAACTACTTGGAAGCAATGGTAGGCTCTTGTGCTGCCAAGTTGGAAGCAATTAAGATTGAACAAGTTTAGTCCATATGAGTTTGAATTTGTCACTGACCTTGTCTTGTGATTATGGTTATGACAAATTTACATGGATAGGAACACATACACCATAAAGTCTAAGTGTCATAAGGTTTCTCTCCGATTCATGAAAATGATGGTGAGGAAACGCTTTCACTAAGTAGATTTTTAAGGAGATAGCAGTTGTGATGTTTTCATTCTCAAATTTAATTATAATTATGACATCCCTTTTCATAATTTGAATTGTGAGAAATGGAAAAGGGTCTAAAATTGTTAAGACACACATGTGAGCTATCTAAGGAAAGGTGTGTGATTTTGAGAAGCATAGATAAAGTTTTATCGAAGCATCTCATATCAGAAATCTGAACTTTCGTAAGAAAGTCAATAAGTATTGATTTCTAGAAGTCCAACCGATTTCTGAATACATGTCAAAGCTAGTGGGAGCATAAGTGTTATGTTGGTAAGTTAATAATTATTATGCTAGTGAGAGCATAATTATTATGGTAAGTGTTGCAAGTTAGCAATATTAATTATAAAAAACAAAAGTTTCAATTCTCAAAGTCGTAGGGTTTGAAAAGTGGTTTTGCTATAATTAAGGGAGAGGAATTTATACTTCGTTTCAAATCTAAAAGCTTAGATTGTGAGATTTTGATCAAATTTAGTCATATATATATATATATATATATATATATATATATATATATATATATATATATATATATATATGAATGTTATGCTGGAATGGTTCAACATAAGGAAATTATATATATGGAATTGTTAATTGCGTTCTCAAAATTTGGTTTTGATTACGGCATCCCTCTTCATAATCAAAATTCTAAGAACTTGGAAAATAGAAATATTGTAGTAAAAGACTGGTCAAGTATCATGTCTTTATGTTAGACATTATGAATCATATCTCATATGCTGTAAGTATAGGATCGATTGCATATGCTATAATATTCTCGTGTTCTAAATTTTCCAAATGCCTAGGGCATTAAGAGGGAAAAAGGAATAGAATTGGATATGACTAAAGTGGTTAAACAACTATTAAAGACAATCTAAGGTTCGCGAAAGATTGGTCGCTTAAGGACAGTTAGAAGTATAGTAATGGAAGGACCATATTGACATTATTATGAATAGATAGGAGTCTATTAATAATGAGTTGTCGTATGGAAAATATGGAATGTTTCTATATTGGGAGTTGAATAATAGATGAGAAAGTTAGAAACTTTTATGCAAGAAGGATGTTCAAAGGAATGTACTTTGAATCTGAGACTTCATTTCCATGGAATTGTCTTGTAACAATCTCCAAAGGAATATTTTGTAATATCATCGGTTAAGTCTCTATGAATTTTGGCTCCTAGACATACAAAAGAATCATTTCTTGATAGTTTAGAATCTAACAATTTCTAGCAGTGACAAGAATTTGGAATTCTTACACTTGTAATAAGGATTTGGAATTTTGAAATGAGCATCATTGAAAATTTTTTCAATTGATATATTTCACAAATTAAGGACCATAGACAAACATAGTGTGCATGCTTGGTGCATGGCATAACTATCGTTTAGAAAAACATAGTGTGCATGCTCGGAGCATGGCATAACTATTGTTTTAATTCAAGTAATAAGTTAATTATTCGAAACATTATACAATGAATGATGAGTAATCAATATGGATCAAAAGTTTTGGGGCCATATAGGATTAGTATTATTCTTGTGTTTCACTTTGCATGTTTTGACTTCCCGAATAACTAGGTTATTCAAACCATCCACAGTCGATCATACTTTAGAAGTGGGTATTAAGGTAAGACTGTCATGAATGGGTTTGTAGTTTGTCTAAGACAAAGTGGCTGCAGTGTTCATGAGTGCTCCTAGAATAAGATTGGAGTATTGGATGCAACCCACGCTCATCAGAATCACTTCATGGATTTTATCACGAGTGATTGAGAGACGATAATATCTTATATTCTTGAAACAGAGACATGTGAGTTGTAGTTGCAAGTCGGTTGCACATTGACATATGCAAATGCATCAGTAACTTGGATGTTATAAAAGATATCGTTGTGTGTAATTTTATGAGCAAGTACAAGCAAGCATTTGGGTCGAAGTTTATCCGTTTCTTTTACCCCTTGTGGATAAAAGTGATATATGTGGGCCCTTCGATGGTTTAGTGATGACACCAGGCCTGGACTTATTTGATTTGTTCAATTAGTCGGTCGTCATAAATTGGTAATTGGGAAACAACAGATGGACATAGAGAATGATTATAATCCATGTCTCATTCTATATGATATCTAGAAAGGAGGAATATATGATCCCTTATCTAATGGACACATCATTGACTAGGTCAGAGTTCGACAACGGCTTTTAAGAGCTATGATTGCTAGTTGGTGTTGGAGTCATACTTGTAATAGTAGTTGTTAGACTTATCCAAGTGGGAGACTATGGGATTAGTGTATAAGTCCATATCTATAATTAGTATGTACTTGACCCGAGAGTAGCATGGTCCATTTGGGTTGCATATCACCAAGACAATTTGATAGGATGGACTTTTGAGAAGAGGTTATTTATGATCCATTAATATATTATAAGTTCTATTATATTAATATGAAATCATATTATTTAATTAGTATTGATCAAGAATTAATTTTTTGATCAAAAGAGACTAATTAAATATAAGGGTTGATTTGGTAAATCATTCATTCTTATAAAGTGGGCTTATGATCCATAGTTCTTCATGTTGGGGTAACCCCATGTGGTAACCCATGGATACCCCATGGAGCATGAGGGATATGGGAAGTCATTAAGGTTTACATGGTGTAACCCTAGTAAGCCACACTATATAAGAACCCCTCTAGCTCATGAAATCGACACTTAGGTGGAATACTAGAGGGCTAGCCGATTTTTGTGTGCAAGGAATCTCTTCTCAAGTTATCCTTTGTTCTAGGTGTGTTGTGATTCTACTCGAGGCATTCATACTATTGGTGCTAAGCTCTTAAAGGCCAAAGGTTCAAGGTTTCCGACAAGGTACAAGAAAAGGTATGTCATCTAACTTGTTTTATTACCCAAGTATCAAAGTTTTGTATGCTAGTTAGGGTAATACTTTGGAAAGTTCAAGTTTGTATGTATAATTGAGAAAACATAGATCCAAGGTATTTAGGGTTACATGTACACCTTAGGAGTGTTAGAATGCTGAAAACCCAACACTAAGATCTCTAACTCTATGCTCCTGGAGTAGCTCATACTCACAAGAACGACTCTAGGGGACAAAATAAACCCAAAACATGCCATAGACTAGATCTAACACATACAATCATCAAGTTAGAAGTTGTATACCTCCTGGAAGTTGATGAAGATGATTAGAGCTTGGATCCCAAAGCTCTAAGCCATGCAATGCTTATAACATGATCTTCTTCTTCTCCAAGGAACACCAAAATCACAACTAAGGCCTCAAGAATGCTCAAATGAAGGTTAGGGTTTCAACTTTAGGGTTAAGGTTGATGGAGGCTGAAGACAATAGGGTCTGAACATAAGTTAAGGCCTTTAAATAGGGTCCAAGACCCTAAATTAGGGTTTGCACTTGAATGGAGTACACCGTTCATACTCCTGGTATGTCGTGTATACTCCAAGGCCATGCGCGATCTACTCAAGCTACTACGCCTGAAATACACCTTGTATGCCCAGCATACTAGGCTTAGCCCATAAATCTCCAAACTTCCAAAAGCCATAACTTCTTCGTTCTAGGTCCGATTTTGACGATCCTTATACCCACAGAAAGGTAATCAGAGCTCTACAATCCTATCAACACTCCTTCGCCTTAAAACTTTCCGAAATTAAATCCAAAATTCATGAAAAGTCCACACCATCATTTTACGGTAATACCTTTGGGCTCCAAAACACAACCGAGCCCTCGGTACCCACAAACTACATTATCCACCACCAAATTGGGCCTAAACCTCTCCTTCCCAAGGCCTGAAGCCTTATAATACTTAGTCTTCGAGACATGATCCCGAATTATGAAACAACCCGAAACAAAGTGTTATAACTCTCTCCTACTTAAATTAGATTGTGTCCTCGAAATTGCTCATTTCTAACTTCTAACCGCCTAACAACTCGGACGATACCTCTGCAACCCCGATATAAACTGCTAAGTTGATCAATACTCACAACAACCTTTCATTATTACAATCGAACGTAGCCCTAATAGGTCTTACATACCCTAACGGAGAACATATACTTATTCTTTCAGCATTAACCATTGAAGAATAACCGTCACTACTCTGCCCGAAATTCCAAATCCTAATACCTTATCTGACTCCCTGACAGACAGGCCATTCTGAATCACTGCCAATTCGGCTCCACTATGCAATCCAAACTGAGAATATCCCCTCCGACCCTGGATTACCTTAGCTGGATTCACTGGGAAACAAGATTCCCTGCCGATTCGTTGATGCTGAAAACCCTTCGCTTGAAAACATGACGATTCTTAACGTGAGCCTCCAACGCTAGTACCATCCTAGGCTCATCTTTCTGACCCATCATTACATTTCTGATGCAGTCGAGACCTCTCTGGTCTCATGCTTAGCAAACAATTAACTGATATATAGTATTTTTAACTGGTTGCTGAGGCTGATTGCCACACACAATCGCACCACACGACTCTTAAACGAGGGTCTATCTGGCAAGAGTTGTCCTAGCTTGCTTGCCATACTAGCTCGAACAGCGCTTCTGATGAGAACATAACCAACCATTACATTAGTGCAACACTATTCACCTTGCTATAAACAAATGTTACAAGCCCAACTGTAGTCTTATGTCACTACCAGCCTCACACGACTGTCAACCTTCCTTAGTTCCTCGAATATTGTGTCCTTCCCACAATCTCAAAACCTGCCCTTCTATGGTTCAATCCCTACCTAGAAGAAACTACAAGCCCAAACAACAGGTTTACCCTGCTCTTAAACCTGCTCAAGAACCAAGCGTAGGCTACGGGCCACCCTGTAGTCATACAACACTTCCCAATCGCCATGGACCCAACCCATGGTAATACTGTTTATCAACCATAATCTAATACAGGTCAAAACCATATCGAATGAAACCCAACTAGATGTCCAAATTATTCTTTAACCCCAAATCCTTCATCAGAAAAGAACGGGCAGAGAGGCTTTAACACAACTCTCAACTTGGATCCATCCATATACCCACCATGCGTCACTACTGATGTGCAACAATACCTGGATATCCATTCTTTTGCAACCTTAAGAACAAGCGATTATCCCCCACTTGGATTCAACTACGCCCTCCCAATCCATCAAAAGTTGATGGATTCCCAATCCATCTCACAGCCTTACAATTCAACTTGTCATCAACAAGGGCTTACAACAAGTAGCATTCCATTACTAGCCAAACTTAGCGATCAAACACATTCCAAAACCAGATGAGCACTTCCCAAATTCTCAATGAGATCAATAATCCCAAGTATTGCCCATGATACAACTCCAAAATCCTTAAGCCACCTCGACTCATGGAATAGAACTATAACCATTAACCGGAACGGACGAATCATCAATTCAACAACTCACTTACCGAAGGATCGATGTACTCAAAGTGCACCAAAAGATACCATCCGATTTCTGTTGAAAATCCAAATGACTAAAATAACCCATGTGAGCAACAATTTCCCAATAACTAAGACTAAAATGTTACCTCTGCCCAATCCACACTGATGGTAGTAACCTGCAACCCGAGCTTTACAACGGCTATCTTTTCTTGACTAGCCAAACCCATCACTTCTACATTCCAAGACCGGATGATCATTCCTAAAACTTTAATGAACTTCAAGGTCCTAAGGCACTTCTTGTTGAATCCACTACAAGTCCTTGGTGACTGATCGGTCCATGAGGAGTAATATCTCAATATCGAACAAGTTCCCAATCCAACCAACCACTTACTTGCGCATAAAGAATTTCCCATGTAACCTGTAACTGACCTCGCTCCGAAGGTGTGAACTTGAAAACTACTAATCTTATACTCATGACCGAACGAATTCCTAACCACCTCGAAACCATGAACACCCCTACACATCCTGCATTCAACCCGAGATGCCTACCTTGTGTAATATGTTGGGTTTTAAGTACTATAACACTCTTATGGTGCACATACAACCCTAATGCTTTGGATCTAAGTTTTCTCTAGTTATACATGCAACAAAAATTATCCAAAGCATGAAACTTATAACTAGCATAAAACATAGATATTTGAAACATAAAAACTAGTTAGAAGAATACCTCTTAGTTGTAGCATGTAGAATTTGGCATTTAAAGAGCTTAGCACCTCAAGTGTGATGCCTCAAATGATTCATGAAACACCATTAACAAATTGAGGAATTTGAGAGAGAGGTTAGGAGCACACAAAATTGGCTAGGGTTTTCCCATGGAATCATTGGCCATTTTGGTGGTGCTAAGGGTTACATTTATAGTATGGAATTCCTAGAGTTTCAACTTGTAAACCCTAATCCACTTCCTTGGGCCTTTAATCCAATAACCCAAATGATAAGCCTTATGGACTAACACTTCATGGACTCTCACATAAACTTAGTCCATCACTAATCAATCATGGATCATTGGCCCAAATTATATGTATAAATGATTTACATAATCAGTCCGCTTAATTTAATTAATCTCTTTTGATCACTAAATTAGTTCCAAATTAATTCTTGACCAATATTAATTAAATAATATGATTTCTCAATTAATATATTATACTTATAATATATTAATAAATCACAAATAACCTCTTTCTCAAATATCCGTCTTATCAAATTGTTCTAGTGAATGCAAACCAAAATGGACAATGCTACCATTGGGTCAAGTACATACCAATTATATTTATGGGCTTAGACACCTAATCCAACAGTCTTCTGGTTGGATAAGTCTAATAGCTATTATTTCAAGTATGACTCCAAAACCCGATTAACAATCGTATCTCTCAAAAGCCGTTGTCAACTATGATCAATAATGTGTCCACTAGATAAGGGATCATATATTCCTCCATTCTAGATATCGTATGGACATGAGACATGGATTATAATCATTCTCTCTATCCATGTGTTGTTTCCCGATTTCCGATTTATGACGACTGACTAATTGAACAAATCAAATCAATCCCGGCTTGGTCAAGGGCTTAGGGTTGTCATCACTAAATCATCGAGGGGCCCACAAATATAGCTTTTATCCCTCTTAGGGTAAAAGGAACAGATAAACTTTGACTCATATGCTTTCTCTATTTACTCATCAAATCACACACAATAATATGTTTTATAACACCAAGTTACGGGTGTGGAACCAACTTGTAAGCTACAATTATATGTGTCCGTTTCAAGAATATAAGATATTATCATCTCACAATCACTCGTGATAAAATCCATGAAGTGATTTACGTGAGCGTGGGTTTAATCCCATACTCAAATCTTAGTAATGGAGTATTCATGAACACTGCAACAAACTTTGCTATGTCTAAACACTTTAGACAATCTACAGACGGATTCATGACAATCTTACCTCATTACATACTTCCAAATTATGATTGACTGTGGATGTTTGAATAATCTTATTATTCGGGATGTCAAAACATGCAAAGTGAAACACAAGAATAATTTAATCCAATATGGTTTCAAAACTTTTGGATGTAAATAAAACACTTATTATTTAATCACCATATTAATTTTACATTATTCTACTTGAATTAAAACAATAGTTATCCCATACCCAAGCATGCACACTATGTTTCCCTATGGCCATTTCTTTGTGAAATAGACACATTTTCAATAAAACTCATTTCACAATTCCAAATCTTTATCATAAGTGTAAGATTCTAAACTATCATGCAATGATTCCTTTTGTAATGTCACGGTACCAAAGTCACAGAGACTTAATTTGCCAATGATATTACAAAACTTTCCAATGGAGATTGATAACAAAACAATTCCAAGGAAGCGAAGTCTCAAATTCAAAGTACATTCCTTTGAGCATCCCTCTTGCATAAAAGTTTTCTAATCTACACATAGATTCTTTATATCCAACTCCCAACATGGAAACATTTCAATATATTCCATATGTCCAATCATTATTAATAGAATCTTGTCTATTCATAATAATGTCAATACAGTCCATCCATTACTATACTTCCATATACAAGCGATCAATATTTAGCGAACCACAGATCGTCCTTGACAGTTGTTTAATAACTTTAGTAATATCTAGCTCTAGTCCTCTTAATGTCCTAGGAATTTGTAAATTAGAACACGCGAATATTATAACATATGAAATCGATCCTATACCCGAAGCATATGGGACACGATTCATAATGTCTTACATAAAGACATGATACTTGACCAGTCTTTTGCTATAATATTTCCATATATAGAATTTCCAATGTTGAAACACTTCAACATGGTACTCATATATGACCATGACTAAGCTTGATTAATACTTTAATCTAAACTTTTAGATTCGAAATAAAGTATAAGTATCCTCTACCTTACTATAGTGAAACAACTTTTCAAACTTTGCAACTTTGCAAATTAGGACTTTGTTTCCTATAACCAGTATTTCTAGCTTGCAACACTTCACATAATAATCACGCTCCCACTATCATGATAATTATATTCTTACCAACATAACACTTATGCTCCCACTAGCTTTGACATGTACCCAGAAATCAGTTGGACTTCCAGAAATCAATAATTATTGAATTTCTTTCAGATTTCTGATACGAGATGCTTCGATAAGCCTTTATCTAAGCTCATACACCTTTTATTTGAAAGCTTATTTGTGTGTCTAAACTATTTCAGAAATTATAGCAATAAGTTTCTAATGTTCAAACTATTTTCTATTTCTCACAATTCGAACTATGAAGTGGGATGTCGTAATCATAATCGAATTTGAGAACACAATTAACACAACTGCTATCACCTCAAAATCTACTTAGTGAAAGTGTTTCCTCACAATCATTTTCATGAATGGAGAGAAACCTTATGCCACTTAAATTTTATGGTGTATGTGTTCCTATCCATGTGAATCTATCATTTCCAACCATTATCATAGGATAAGATCTATGACAAATTCAAACTCATATGGACTGTTCAATCTTCATTTCTTGCCACTTGGAAGCACAAGGGCCTACCATGTCTTCCAATTTGTTGAGTAGATCATCCTTACTGATCAATGGATATTCACTGATCAAGGTGCTTTACCTTATGCAAATAATTGAGAACTCATAGAACTCACATGCATAGCCAACTTTAATTGGAATGAGCACAGAAAAAAGAATATGTCAACACGATAGGTTACAAACCTCAAGTCGTGTGCTAGTGATAAACAATAGGTTTATTCTTGATTAGTTCTTGAAACTTTTCAAGACCTTTAAGACTCCCACTGACCTCTTGACATATAAGATTCTTTGTCAAGAAACATTCCTTGACAAACAAATATCCAAGAGTTAGTGCGGATTCTTATCAAGAATGACATTTCATATAATTGGTCTTAGTTGGTCTTTGTCAAAAACATCACAACTACCAATTTGAAATGTACAAGATAAAGAAACATTTCTATTCCACATCCTATGAGGTTCTATAAACCTGCTTAAGATATGTCACTCAAGGAACAATCTTGGAGTATGACTCTAAGACTTGTTTTTGGAACGAAGTACGATTTATCTTCTTGATTTAACCATTTAACCATTTCACGATTCCTCTTCTTGGTCACACAAATACACCAAGGTGTTCTTAAAGGATCAATTGTGATATGGTTCCATAATCACTAAGATGATCATAAAACACGATATATAAGTACTCTCCTTTCCATTCAGATTAGAAAAACTCGTATCTTTCTGCCTAATTGATTCTTCTTATTCGTTATGCTATAGATTGAAACTTTTCAACAATTTCAAATTATACTTAATCTTGTAAGCATAACCATATTTACTAAACTTTTAGTAGATCATGACGAATAGTCTTACCGTTCTTCGTTGTGGACCTGACCAGTACACAACAATGTGTACTTGATCCCCTAGTCCTTCACTTGACTCACATCTTTATGTGAACAAGGAATTAGTCTTAATTTCCCAAAGATGAAGGTTCTCATTCATCATATAATACAAGTTACATGATTTCAAGTTTTTGTCCAATTGAAACTTGGTGATGAGAATCTTTCCTTATTTGGTAAACTTAGACACTACCATAAATGAAAGAATCAAATCCATATTTCTAAAAATAAAAACATACAAACATCAATTTTCACAAATGCCATTGCAAGAAAATATAAAATAAAAAATTTTCTTTATTTATAAAATGTAGAAAACTAGTCCTTACAATACAAGTACATATGAAAACTATGTTTCTAAATATTTCTAAGCAATCTATCATAACTCCCAAGTAGCAGTTCAAAAATTCGATCATCGAACCATGCTAGCGAAATCCATCTCTTCCCGATCAGACTTTGCGTGCTTTTCCTTTAAGCTTCTTTTCATCAATCCTATAAAACATCAAAATTCAATCTTATCACATCATATATTAAGAATCTAGAAATAGGAACTTAATAGAGTTAGATAGTGGACTTACCTGAAGCAGATTCATACATCTTGACCTTTCCTTTCCTTTTAGGTAGATACGGAAACTTCGCATCCAAATGGCCCTTCTATTGGCAATAAAAACAAACAGACTTTCTTGGAATGGTACACAGGACAATCTCATACTTAGCCATTATGTTTACCTTTTGGTCAAATGGTTTCACCTTGGCCAATCTTTAGGGTTTCAAAGCACTCCATGGATGATGGCAATGGGCCCTCTTGATGAAGTGTAGGTTAAAAGCCCAAGACTTGTCTTTTCCCTATAAATAGTCATGTATTATTCACAATTAGGGCTAAGAGTGAGGCAAAATGTAGCCGCCACATTGTGAGGTTTCTTGTAGAGTTAGATTCTTATTTCTTAAGTGTAAATTTGTTCCTCATAATTCAATAAATCGAGTGATCATTCGATCGAATCTTCATATTTGTGTTTGTTCTTATTTTCCGCATCTTTTTCATCAAATCTCAATTAGGGTTTTAATCCTAACAAGTGGTATCAGAGCAGGTCTTTGAAAATCTAGTGATTTTTGAAGTATCGGTTCTCGATTTGGTGATTTTCAGCACATATATTGAATATTATTGGTGTTTTGGCGATATGGAATCAAGATTTCTGTTCAAGTTACTATTCATGGAGATTTATGTTGTTCTTCTATTGTTCATCTGGTATTGTATCAATCCGATTCGTTTTTCTTTTCAGATATTTTTTTTGGATCTGGTCATTCGTTTGATGCTGACAGTTCTAATTTCTTGTTTTAGCCCATTGATTTGTTCTTCGAACTATTACTAAGCCCAGTTTCTTCCGATTACTGTTAATGTGTTTTGAGCCAATGTATATTGATTTTTGTTCACTGAATTAAACCCATATGTCGTTCTTTATAGCCGCACATTCTGATTCATGCATCGGCACATCTCAAAACTGTGATTGTTGCATCTCGATTTCGCAATTCGTTCTCATATTCTATTTGAAATCATGATTCAAGACTCTATTTAATAATTTGTTATCGATTTTTGTTCTTGAGTGAAAGTTTCTAAACAATTTCCTTCTCAAAATTGATTTTGATTTTATTTGATTATGGTGTTTGAATCAACTTGCTTAATCTGTTCCACATCTTGATTGGGTGTTTATCCAATGGAAATTCCGAATTCTTATGATGAACTGATGATGAACGGATGAACAACACCGTATCTCGAGTTGATGGTCAAAATTGGGACTGCAATCTAAATCAGAATTGTGACTACAATCACGGATGTGATGTTAAGAACAAATGGTATCAAGATTGAATTTTGATCGGAATGATTTAAGCCATTGTTCTTGGTGGTCAAAGCAGAAAAGTCAAAATTGGTGTTCTTGGATTTCTGGTTCTAACTGTGATTGCATAAATTTAGCCAAATTTGAATGTATGGTGAGATTTCAGATGTAAATGCAATGGAACTCGTATGCTTTCGGAATTTACAGTCTCTCATAATTTGAACAGAAGATAAAATCGGAATCGGGAGTTGTTTCTAAATCAAAATTCAGAATCCACTAATGATCGGAAAAGGCTTTATGTTCGAAAACTTTGTTTCCAAGACTGATATCCCACTTGATAATGAATTCGAAATTGAAACTTAATCGGGATGAACGAACTGGTGGTCAATGCAAAAGGCCAAAATTGCTGTGAAAAGTTCTTACCTGTGAACGAATGAAGAATGAATCGATCTCTATTGGGAAGAACTAAAGTCAAACGAAACTCCAAATTAAGCTATTTGTGAACGAACGAAACTAGGCTCGTTCTTCTCCCATGATCGTTTGATTCGGAAGAGAATCTATGATTGGGTTCGTCTGTTTGCCTTGGAACGAAAGAGGAGAAAGTGAACCTGTGGTTCGGCTTGGCTACGGTTTCGCTCTTTGTTCGCATTGTGATGCTTGGTTTCACTTTTGTATCAATGGCCTTGGAACAAACTTGAGTTCGGTTGGTAGCACTTGGAACGAAAGAAGGTAGATTCGCTTTGGGTATACTTGGAACGAACGGTGGATGACATGGGACTCGAGCGAACCTATTGCAGTCGATGTTTATATGTGCCAATTTCAAGGTTTCACATCTAGTTTGAGTGATCGTTGAAAGATCAACTGGAGTATGATGCTGTGTTCATTCAATTGATGAAGATGACTAATGGTACATCAATGGTCCATGAAACTTCAGCAAATTGGCATTTTTGGTCCTTGTTGTTTTCACAGTTTGGCATTTTTAGACCATTTCCAATTTTTGTTACAAATAAAGTGGTATATTGATGCAGAATTACCATTCCAGCCCCTATCTTTCAGCAAGTAACAATTTCTACCCAATATTCAGAAAAATTTACAAATTTGAGGGCTGGTGAACAGTTTTGGATTTTTTAACGCACATATTTTTTTGTGAACTGAAAAATAAAGATTCCATCAAGTCTTGGCAGTTCAGAAAGTCGTTTTTCGTGATAACGTCAAATTTTCACGACTTTTTCGGATTTTATACTTTATTGTGTATATCATTTTGTCATGGGGGAGCACGATAATTATTTATCCGTTCAAGATCATTCTCATGATCATTTCAAGGCTTTATAATCACATTTTTTTATTATAAATCGGGGAGAATTTGATATGGCCATTCGAAATTGGATTTGTGACTTTTCAAATTTGAAGATTTTTTTATAAAGCTTGTGGCAGAATTATGAAGGTAACTTTTACAGTAGCAGTTCTTCATAGAACTCTTCTAAAGCTTTTGCAGAGAAGTATCATTTACAGTAGCAGTTCTTCATCGAACTCTTCTAAGGACTTGTTATATCTCCGACTTCTAGTATTTTCTCTATCAAGTGGCATTACGAATCTTAAAATTCAGGTTGTTACATGATAATTTTTGGTGGCTTATATCGTTAGCTTATTTGAAGATCATTGTGACTTGGAGGGGGAGCTCTTCAAAGACAAGAAGTGATTTGGTTTCTTTGTTCTGAAATGGGTTTTTTATGGCGGGTTTGGTTTTCATGAAGATTTTTTTGGGATTACATTCGAAAATAAAGTTTAAAGACATTACTTCATTGCTTGATTTATATATCCTAGAGCCCGTGTTTGAAGACTATTGAAGAATCAAGATTCGTGGATTGCTTCATATATTCCTCGTTGCAAGATATTTTTATTTGCTAGATGCTTGTTTTGAAAGTTAAAGCATTGTCATCCATTCCATACTTTGAGGGGGAGATTGTAGGGTTTCAAAGCACTCCATGGATGATGGCAATGGGCCCCCTTGATGAAGTGTAGGTTAAAAGCCCAAGACTTGTCTTTTCCTTATAAATAGTCATCTATTATTCACAATTAGGGTTAAGAGTGAGGCAAAATGTAGCCGCCACGTTGTGAGGTTTCTTGTAGAGTTAGATTCTTATTTCTTAAGTGTAATTTGTTCCTCATAATTCAATAAATAGAGTAATCATTCGACCTAATCTTCATATTTGTGTTTGTTCTTATTTTTCGCATCTTGTTCATCAAATCTCAATTAGGGTTTTAATCCTAACACAATCCCTTTCCATTGGGAAGAGAAATCTTTTCTGGACTTCCAATGTTGCTATTGTCAATCCCCATGGAAGTTTGGAGGCAGATCTTCCAATCAAATTTGCTTTACCAGTGCGCCAAATCATTGTTGATTCAGCAACAATTAGCAAATATGTAAGATCAATAAGGGTCACGTCGTGATTTCTCATATAGTAGTCTTTAACAAACTGACCATACGACTCGGGAAGTGATTGAAGAACCAAGTCAATAACCAACTTCCTCAGGAAAGCGACACGCAACATTCCTAGCTTATCTATAAGCAACTTCATCTCCAAGACGTGAGCACATACAAACTTTCCATCTTCATGTTTTCTTGCCAATAGGGCTTGAGTGACCTTGAACTTTTAAAATCGGTGAACATGTAGGTCAGGGAGAATTATTGGAGGAGGTGGAGGAAGTGAAGTATGATTTTTTGGGAACATCATGTTCATGAGGAAAGCTTTTTCCAAAAGATTCGGGAAGACCATAGTTTTCAGAACTAGACATCTACAAGGGAGAAATTCAATTTTATTTGAGTTAAGTCCTTAATATAACACCCAAATGAAATATTAAGGCTAGGAACCAACACAATAATTCACAATTCAGAAGAGGGATGCTGTAATCCAATTGTAAACTATTTGTTGGTAGGTAAATGACGATTTACCAATTCCATCATGAAAACGATTTTTTTTAAATGAATTAAGTTTTAAATGAAACTCCTAGATCTTTTGAGATTCATTGAACTTTTCAATGGAATGTTTAATCTCGATTATGCCCTTCAAGTTTATGACTGGGATACCGAGGATCACAAACAAAGTATGAATAACCATGCAAATTAGGTTGGTACTCTCGAAGTCATTTATCACCTAATAAATATGTTGGTTAACCACACACACTCCATTGATTTATGACAAACTACAAGCTACCCATTTCCATCCTTTGTTAGTCCATATTAGTGTGCCGGTTAACCACACACGCTCCAATAACTGACCCATAAGGTGAAATGTGAAATTTCATGGGTTAGCATCAAATTCACGTTTTTCCTAAGTAACTAAGATTGGGAATTTATAAGGGTTTAGTTATTTTATAATTCATTATACTTTTAATGAGGGTTTAGTGTCCTATCCTACCCGTTCGGCTAACGACCATCCACTGGTCAAGGGTGTGGTGGGTAAGAGTGGATACCCAATGACGGTCATTTTATAGGCCACTTCGTTAAACACCCCTTGTATATCAACTTCGTGAATGAGGCCTACTAACGGTAAGATTGACATTTTACTTATACATATATAATATATTAAACATTTAATTTTATATAGTATAAGGGTGTATTTTACACATTTAAAATACTAGATGGTTTAAACTGTTAATAAATTAGACTTTTAATTTAATTAAAATTAAACCATATCATTATGGATTTATTAATTCCCTTTTAATTATACACTTTAATTAATTTTAACAAAGTCCATAAAGTGTAATTTAAACTATTCAAAAACATCAAGGTTTTAAATATAAAAATTCAAAATTAAAACTATTTAATTAATTTTTTTAAGTTATAAAACCAAGAGTTGCACCTTTTGAAACCTTTCAAATTACTAGATGTTTTAGAATTCAATGTTTCATAAAAGAGACTTTTCAAATTCCAAAACTTGAGGGCAAGTTTTGTAACTCTTCAAAACCTTTTGACTCCAAAACATGATGACAAGTTTTGTAACTCCTTTTAAAAAAAACTTTTGAATTCCAAAACTTGAAGACAAGTTTTGTAATTCTTCAAAACATTTAGATCAATTTTAAACCAATAAAATATTCATATTTTTTTTATCTTTTACCAGTTTGACCTAATACAACGCTTGTAGCAAGATAATTTTAAATAAAAAATTTATAAATAATTAGCTTTATCATATAAACTAATAGCCATCTTAAAATTTTGACAATTATCTTTTAATTGGATGAGGATGATCACTACCATATCAAAACAACGAATTTTATGATACAAAACAGTTTCTCGTAATGATCCTAATCCAATATCGGCTAAAAAAACCCGAAAAACTGCCAACTGATATCCAACTTGTCGAGTCGGAAACTAGACTCGTCGAGTTCATCACCAAATGACCCAACTCATCGAGTCCACTGTCCAGACAACAACTTTTCAATTTTTTTAACTTTAAACAATTAACCAATGCATCAATATAATAGAAAACACCCATGGCTCTGATACCACTGTTGGGTTTTAAGTACTATAACACTCCTATGTTGCACATACAACCGTAATGCTTTGGATCTAAGTTTTCTCTAGTTATACATGCAAAAAAAATTATCCAAAGCATGAAACCTATAACTAGCGTACAACATAGATATTTGAAACATAAAAACTAATTAGAAGAATACCTCTTAGTTGTAGCATGTAGAATTTGGCCTTTCAAGAGCTTAGCACCTTAAGTGTGATGCCTCAAATGGTTCACAAAACACCATGAACAAATGGAGGACTTTGAGAGAGAGGTTAGGAGCACACAAAATCGGCTAGAGTTTTCCAATGGAATCATTGGATATTTTTGGTGGTGCTAGGGGTTGCATTTATAGTGTGGAATTCCTAGAGTTTCAACTTGTAAACCCTAATCCACTTCCTTGGGCCTTATGGACTAACACTTCATGGACTCTCACATAAACTTAGCCAGTCACTAATCAATCACGGAACATTGGCCCAAATTATATGTATCAATGATTTACATAATCAGTCCCCATAATTTAATTAATCTCTTTTGATCACTAAATTAATTCCAAATTAATTCTTGACCAATACTAATTAAATAATATGATTTCTCAATTAATATATTATACTTATAATATATTAATAAATCACAAATAACCTCTTTCTCAAATATCCATCTTAGCAAATTGTTCCAGTGAATGCAACCCAAAATGGACCATGCTACTATCGGGTCAAGTGCATACCAATTATAGTTATGGACTTAGACACCTAATCCAACATAATACTCACGCCTCTTTTAAACACAGCCCACTGTATGCAAAATGGTATATGAAAACTTTCCAGATAAAATAACTATATTACTCACACAAGTACTTCTATTCTTAGATAATCAGGGCATAACATTTCATACACATTAACATTGAATCATAAGCATAATGATTTAAAGAGTGAAAGAGAAGAATATTATACATACCTGTAACGTCTTAGGGTTTTGCTCCCTCTTCTTGTGGAAGCACCTACAATAGCCACCCCATTCACTAAACGTGGTCAATTTTCCCTGATATAACTAGGATGATGACAATGATGAAAAAATTCTACTCCCATATGCATTCTTGGCGAAGGTGACCCCTCCATCCGCACCTGTCGCATTTAGAATTGCTGTGCACAGGCTTATAGGTCACCCCACCCATAGCTCAAATGTCATGGCCCCTCAAATCTCTATCACCAGACATGAGAGCATCAAACTTCTCAGATGACACTAGTAGATTCAGATCATGAGACTGCTTCTTCCCTAGGTACCTCTTCTAACTAAGTTCCTACTCCCGAGTCACCTCGTCCATCCCATCAACTTCCTGAACGAACGAGATCCAATCCTCGAACTTGGAGACCAGTCTATCAGTGACACAACCAATAATGTCGGGTAACTCCTCACGTAAGGCTCGTGAAAACTTAGTGGCAATCCAATCATGGAATCGATCCCTTGGAAAGCATGATGTGTAATCCACCTTCGATCACTCCTGGCAAGATCTCGCAGTAGGTTCCTTCTCCCTGAAAATTTCTAAGGCTCCACAAGCCTTGAGCTCCCGATGAGCATCCGAATGTCCTCTTGCAATCTTGGCCACAAAAGCTCCAAGACGATCATCCAAGAGTTCCATGATTCCTTCCTTGATGGTACCAAACAACACAGAAGTCTGCTCCAAATTACCGCAGGTGATCTCCAACGAGATAAATTCCCTTATTCGCTCATCCATCGGCTCAACACCAACACCTGAGCCTGAATTAGATCCTCCACCACGAGTGCTCATCACCATATAGAAAGACAACTATACACATGATCAAAACATACCTAAAGAATCCTCATCCATAGGCTTCCTAGATTTTCTTTGACAATCCTCGATTCGAGTATTGATCATGTTCTTTCAGTAGTATGGGCCCAACACTACCTTGCACACATATCCATACTTTCCTTAAGGATCATCCTGAATCCTCTAAGTCACCTTCTCAAACTGGTACTCTAAGTAATCGCTACACAATGTATCCGAACCTGCTAAAATACTTCCTAGGCTCTCCTAGGTTATTGACCTCCCCATGCCATTAGTTTCTGAAGAACTCCCACTAATATCAGCTAACTACTTCATAAATATAATCACATGCCATAAAACTTAGATAATACTTCAAGTAATAAACTCAACCCTACAACGGTTAGACTTAAACGAGAGCTGCGTAATAGAGTCAAATCCATCACTCTGAGATTATTTAACCTTTACAACAGGTGACTTGGCACATTCACTTAATAGTTAACTCATATTACTAAGAATCCCACAAAGCACAACGCAAGCAACATTCGTGCAGAAACACTCTAAGCCACATAACAAACGAAGAACATCCAAGGCTCACTTACTTCAACCCATGCTAGGATCTTCCACTCTCACTATTGGCTGTCTTATACATGCAATTATACACAATACATGATCAAATAGACTATCCAAAAAAAAGACTTTACCCTAGGACCACAACCAAACGAGGAACGGGAAATAAGGCCAAATCAATCATTCTAGGGCTATATATTCCTAACCGTATACCATTTTTAAAGCATAAACTTAGAAATTACTTCTACCGATAAAAATATCCAAATATAGCATAACATACGATCCTCCTAGGCTACGAGGCATCACATATCTGATAAATCCATCCAACAATCTGAAAACCCATTCTAGCATGTATTTCCATAAGCTCAACCAATCAGGCATATAAAGGCATCTCTGCTAGCATGAAATCATGAGCAGATCCGTAGTCCTAATCTAGCATGCAATTCTCATAACATAAAATCTTAACAAATATGTATGGGTATTCTGGGAATCACTTAATTAAGCTCGGCTGATTACATGCACCACACCCTTTTCTTTTATTAGAAAATCCTTTAATAAAACATTTATTTTAGGAAAAATCTACCAAACCCTTAGTTTGAGTTCAGTCACACCTGAGAGTATGCCTGAATCCCTCAAACCGAGGCTCTGATACCAACTTGTAACGTCCCAAAAAATATAAGGTAAAATTTTCATTTTTTTTTAAATCAGCCATAAACACCATCTAATCATTTCAAAGTATATAAGAGTAAAAATCGTTATCAGAGTACAATTTCAAATTCATAAAGTGCAGAAACATGGGTGGATGTGCTGCGATCAAGCCGGTCCCGTCCCTTGCGAACCGGGAATACATGAAGAACATTTTAAATATAAACCGTAAGCACGAAGCTTAGTGAGTCCCCCAAAATACCACATACCATACAAACATACAATCAAGCATATATGGGTGGTTGCAATCCCCTTTGGTCTATTTCAATCGAATATAGTCAAGCATATTTGGGTGCTTGCAATCCTCTTCGGTCTATTTCAACCGGTATCAGGTCTATTTCTCCCGTACCAATACCACATAATATCATAGCAAAAGAATCACAGAGTCATCAAGAAAATATAGGTATAACTGACAATTATCACAAAGACAATCATCATACTACATCATAAACTAGTGAGCCAACATTAGTGCCTTCGACCCACGGATACAATGAAAGAAACTCACCTCAGTCTGATGTCAGTTGACCAGATGTTCGGGCTGTTGAACTGGATAATCCCCGCACTAACCAATAAAATAAAACTCCAATTAATAATTGGGCCATAAACCATAATCGGGAATCTAGTTCATTTGTCCAACACCTAGGGTAAAAGACCATTTTTCCCTTTCCTTGCTTGGCCCAATAACTCATGCCCAAACTCAATGGCATTAAAAGCCTAATGGTGGCCCAATTCCTAAAAGACACCCAAAGTCCAATATGGGCTCAAATCCAATAAGGCCTGAAGCCTCACAATGGCCTAAAGTCAGAAACGCTAGTGGCCCAACAAGCCTAAAACCCTAATAGTCCAAATATAGTCCAACCCACAAAAGTCAACGGAACTCAAATAACTGAGTACGCCCAACGTACTCAATCTATGCTGAACGTATGCCACCGTTGGCCAGTACGCGTTGCGTACGAGTTGGGTATGCCCAATGTACTCCATAGTAGCCCAATCTCACCGCTAATTGCTTAAATGGTTAAGCCACTAAGTCCACTTCTCAGATCTGATCCTAAATAATGTCTTAACACGTAAAGTTGGCAACATTACTCCTTTGCATGTGTTGATGGGATCCAATGCTTGTTTTTATCCATCTAAATCCATAATATGAACACCAACTCAAGCATGATTCAACTAAACCCATCAAGATGACATTTTTATAATCCCACAACCTCAGAATTGCTAAGATCTAACATTCTAAGCTCATGGAGTATCTCATACTGACAAGAATGACTCTATGGCCAAAATCAACCCAAAACATGCCAGAGACTAGATATAACACATAGAGTCATCAAGTTGGATGCTTTATACCTCCTGGAAGTTGATGAAGATGATTAGGGCTTAGATCCACAAGCTCCAAGCCAAGCAATGCTTCTAACAGGATCTTCTCCTTCTCCAAGGAACACCAAAATCACACCAAGAGCCTCAATAATGCTCAAATGAAGGTTAGGGTTTCGAATTTAGGGTTAATTTTGATAGAGGTTGAAGATAATAGGGTCTAAACATAAGTTAAGGCCTTTAAATAGGGTCCAAGACCTTTAATTAGGGGTTGCACCTGAATGGAGTATGCCATGTGTACTCCTGGTACGCCCCGCGTACTCCAAGGCCATGCGTGATCTACTCGAGCTAGTACGCCCGATGTACATTTTGTACGCCCAACGTATTAGGCTTAGCCCACAAATCTCCAAACTTTCGAAAGCCATAAATTCTTCATTTTAGGTCTGATTTCGACGATCATTTTACCGTTATACCGTTAGGTTCCAAAACACAAGAGAACACTCGTTACCCACAACCTACATTATCCACCACCAAATTGGGCCTAAACCTTTCCTTCCCAAGGACCGAAGCCTTATGATACTTGATCTGCGGGTCACGCTCCAAGTTATGAAGCGACCCGAAACATGGTGTTACAGACCAAGCCTCAACTCACACCTCAAAATAATTAAAATACCCCTAGGTCAAACTTGGTCAAAATGCTGGTCTAGGTCAAAGATCAGAAAGTCAACTGAGTCAACTCTGGCTGAGTAAGCCCGACATACTCAGGCAATACACCCTGCATAGTGTATTTATTTGGCTAGGTTAAGAGATCTTCACCAGATACATGCAGTGTACCCTTAAGTACGCCCAACGAGTCGGCTGCCACTTTCTCTCCTCTATTAAGTGCTTAATCTATTAAGTCCTTTCATCCAAAGCCCAAATCTAGAAACAAATAACGTTCTAAATCATCAAGTTTCCAACTTTATGATCTTGCATGGCTATTAAGATCCCAAAACCAAAACCCTAACATATCCTAAGGTTCTAAGCCACCAAAATGGATGCATGGAGGGATGTAAGCAATCACGATCCCATTTCTAAAGCTCAAGACACTCTAAAATGTCAAAAAGGACAAATCATTTGGTCCAGAGTAGCTCCTACCCATATAGACCAAGATTATGGGACTAATAAGCACAAAACTCCACATCTAGTAGGATCTAATGAGATTAGCAACAAGTTTAGAACTTTATACCTTGTAGAGGTTGCTCAAGGAGTGTAAGACTCAGATCTACAAAGCTTGGAGTTCCTTCCTTGCTTTCCAATGGCTTCCTTCCTTCAAAAGTGGACACCAAACACCACAAATGAGCTCAAAACACCACAAATGGAGATTAAGGTTTGTAAGGGATGAAGTGGAAATGGAGGCTGATGAGGAAGAAGGTATTGGTAGTTAATGATGCTTTAATAGGGCTAAAACCTAAAAAATAGGGTTTAAACATCGACCACATACGTCGAATGTACGCTTGGGTATGCCCAGTGTACACACACAACTCCGCGCTTCTCATTTAAGTGCTAAGGGACCAACTTTGAAAAAAGAATTCATACTAGGGGGTCAAAGATGTAAATTACCTGGATGATGAATGTTACATAAACATTCATAACAACGGCAATGAATTATAATATAAGCTACACTTGAAGCATGGTAAGTATAACCTAACTTACAGAAAGTTTCTCATGAAACCAGGAGACTGCACTAGTAGAACCTTGATACCGAGCACTTTTATCTGCCCGAATCACTACATCAGAGCTTCACTAATGCAGTCAGGAATTTAAAGAGAAAAGGCCAAGAGAGACGAACTAGTTATAGAGAGGTTCTGGAGGAAAGGAGGTGTGAGAAATGAATAAAAATCGTCACCTATTTATAGCTGATTTTGGGGTGCACGTCGTGAGCATGGTCGGGTGCGTTTTGCATAACTAGTTGGGAGTGCTGACGTAGCCCCATGAAAAAAGTGACATGTGGTGAAATTTGGGCTGTGTGTGCGGCTGCGCACAAAGATTTCTGATTTCATAAAACATTCCATATCTTCTCCGTATGAGCTCCATTTTTGATGGGTTTTATATCCACATGTAGATATCGACGAGATCTACAATTTTTCATTTAAACTCTATCGATCGGCTAATTCTTACTTTATTTTAAAGCAATACTTTTAACAGCCTTAGACTATTAAAACCCGTAAAAAAATCATAACTATCTCATATGATATATGTTCTCAACTGTCTTTATATCGACGAAATCATATGGACGGGATCTTCAACTCTCGTTTAGATTGTTTTTCCTAACAATCAACCAATCTCTACTTCGGTTTCTGAGTCGTATACTACTACGCTGAAAGTTCTAAAATCATAACTTCTTCTCATGAAGTCATATTTGGATGTTCTCTATACATAGCTAAAAAGTATTATATAAAAAATTATAATGTTATTTTTAAAAAACAAATGAAATGTTTTTGTTTTAAATAATTACAATAAAAAACTAACAATATTCATCAAATAAATTTTAAAAAACTTAAATTTCTGAAACTAGATTAAAATAATTAAGAGTTTCCAAATACGTTATTTTAAATAACTTATAACAACAATAGTTAAAAGTAACATTATATACAAAACTTATATTGTTACCTTTAAAAACAAAAACAATGTTTAATGTTTTAAATAATTAGAATGATATAAATTAAAATCTTAAGCAAATAAACCTCTTAAAATTAATTAATCATAACAACAACTATAAATATCAATAAACCATATATTATATTTAATTTTATTCATGAGTAACCATCATATAATTTAAAACAAACAATGTTTATATCAACCTATTATTAGATTTACTATATAAGAGTTAACAAAGCTAGCAACATTCAAGCACTGAGTAAACAAAACCAAGCATATCCTAATCCGACCATCTTATTACTGACAAATCAGTACTAGCATGCAGTTCAATAAGCTCATACAGTAGGCATACAAGGCATCCTTCCTAGATCCTTAGCCCTAATCTAGCATGCAGTTCTTATAATCATATCATATCATAACAAACATGTGTGGGTAATTTGGGAGAACTTACTAGAGCTCGGATGATTACATGAACCACACCCTTTTCTCTTTTGGAAATCGTTTTTATAAAAATGATTTTCTTTTGAAAATTTTCATACCAAGTCCTCAGTTTGAGTCCAGACACACCCGAGAGTTTGCCCGAATCCCTCAAACCAAGGCTCTAATACCAACTTGAAACATCACAAAAATAATGACCAAAATTTCATTTTTAATTATTAAATAAACCATAGTTATTAAAAACATTCCATCCAAAAAATAAGTCATAGTATTAAATCAGAGTATCATATCAAAACATCAGAGTGAACATCCCAGGCTAAACATCGTGGTGTGTGCAATGCAGTCATCCCGACCCCTTTCATTTGCTACCTGAAGTACCTAAAACCAAAACTGAAAACTATAAGCACGAAGCATAGTGAATTTCCCTCAAACTACCACATACCATACATATAATCATGCTACTAGGAGATACGGGCTCCCACCCACACTCAAGGAGATATAGGCCCCGCCTACACTCGACTAACTAAGAGGTACGGGCCTCGCCCACACTCCACTAACTATGAGATACGAGCCTCGACCACACTTAGCTATCTATGATATACGAGTCTTTCCCACACTCAGCTAACTAAGCACACATACAAATATAACACAAAATCTACCAATCCATTCCATATCCATACTCAAGTAATGCTAAGATATGGGCCATGCCCACACTTAGATACTAATCTGCACACATGTCACACCCCAAAACCAAGAACGGAGGAAACGTTTTGGGGCGGAGGACGTCATGTAAAGTATCATAACAGTGTAAAGTAATAAACAAGCAACAACATCATCCATTGCATTAATAGTATAATTTTAATACAAGCGTGTTCTTTCATAGAATAAGACATGAACATAAGTAATCAAAATAAAAGACGAGTCTTGACTGCTCCGTCTTCTCAAAACCTGGTCATTGTACCTGTTTACTGGTGACCTGAGAATACAAGTTATTTTAAAAGCGTAGATCAGCATTTAAGATGGTGAATTCATAAGTATTTTAGTGTCATTGATTTGTAAAAACTGTAATGAAAGACTTGTAATTGTTTGAGGAAAAGTTTGTATAAGTATGAAAACCCTAGAAAATCCCATATTTCCTACTAGTATAAAAAGTAGGTCTTCTACCAAGACCCGACTGTTTTGAAGGTTTGAACCTCTATAAAAATGACGGTTGTTCCCCTGTATAACTATTATTATAACGTATAGCCTTATATTACCCTTTATGTGAGAAGATCACAATTTGAATATAATGGAAAAATGTATATGTGTACTACAGTATTATTTGTATTAATCACTGAAGTAATAACTACCTTAAAACCAATGGCTTAATTAAGGCAAAATGTGATATGATTGTTACCATACTAGTCTGACTATAACACGACGATGAAAGACGTCAGAAGAAATGACATTTGGCACTCGTAGACTTGCAAGTCCCACTGTAGCGAACAACAAAGGTGTAGGATAGTCAATCCAATATAGATCTATACGCAAACTCACGCTCTCCCTCCAGGAGATTCTGGTCACAAAACATGACATAACTAAATGGTCGATGTGTCATGAAGTAGTATCTCACATTATGTTATCTCTGAATCCTGTTATAGAAATAGTATTCTATGTATAGTATTCTCTGTATACTATCCTTTGTATAGTATTCTCGGTTATAGTATTCTCTGTCTAGTATTCTCTTTTATAGTATGTAATAGTATCTCTTCATATAGTATGTAGTATATTTGTATGGACTCATGAATGAACTGACTCTTGTGTATTACCTTGTACTAGTAATAGTAGGTAGTATACCTCTAAACTGTACCTATTATAGTTTACTAGAAATGTATGTATATGAATGAACGAAAGTATGCCTTTGCTACCCAAAGGTACTAAACTGACTGATAGAACTTTTATGTCTACATATGTATACATAATATGTAACTAATATTTAGACGACATTCGGACAAATAACTGATACCCTAAGGCCACATCCAAACAAGGAAAATGAATTAAAGCGAGTTAGCAGTCCTAAGTCCTCTAAACATTACTTACATAACTATACATATATAGGCATGCATTTGACAATATAAAAGTTTAAAAGAAGTTTTGTAAAACATTTGAAGATTTTAATAATAAAATCGATGACTTGATGTCAATTTATAAAATGATTTAAAAGCATTTTGTTGACATAAACAGTTTAAAGTATAAGAAATCCTTTGCTTGAAACATATTTATAACAAACTTTGAAAGGAAAGATTTAGTATAGAAAACGAGTTTGATAAAGAGTTTAACATGTAAAAGCGTTTGAGAAAACATTTTGAAGTAGTTGGTTTGGCAAAACAGCTAAAAGTATAGTGAAATCCATATGTATACTAGTTATTAATCACATGTGATTGATATAATAACTAGTATGATTCAACTTGTATCCCCCCATAAAAGCATTTAAAAACATTTTAAAGGTTAATTAAGGGGTATGGACTCACCTGTAGTGAGTGGATTGGATGGAAGTGTCGGACAAGGTGCTAGGTGTCAAGTGAAGACTTGAACACACACAATGATCCTATGAACATATAAAGACATATGTAAACATCTAATTAGTGAGTTAAAACACTAATTAAGTAAGTATAAACACCCTAAAGTATAGAAAACACTTTGGTTTAAGTGTTAGGAGGTCATAGGGTTGCATCGAAGGGTTGTAATGTATTGCATTGGAGTTTACGGCCCAAGGACCACTCTCCATGGAGCTTACGGCCAATAGCTTATGGCCCTAGTGGGTTTATGGCCGTAAACCCATGGCAAACTCCCTAAATTCGTGTACTAAGGTGCCTAGCTCAGATGTGAAGGGTTCTAGTTCAAGCTCTAAGCATTAGGAAGGAAATTAGGGCAACATTGTACCCTTATATGGAGTTTACGGCCTTGGGAGATGCCTTGGCCACAAACTCTCTTCCAACCCAGATTTCTTGATGTTTCTAAGGCTTAAACAAGTTCATTGTAGAATACAATAAGCTAGGACAAGAGTACTTACAATCTAGAAGCTTGCAAGAGTGTTTAAGGTCCAAAAACACTAGTGTGTGTTCTTGGTATTCATGGTGTTTTGAAGAACACTTGAAGATATGAATGGAAGATTGGAATGAATGATCTTGGTGATACTTAAGAGCAAACCCGAATTCTAGGCTTGAAATGGCAAGAATGAATGAAAAATGGCTAAGTTTTTCTTATATTAGCATGGAGTTTACGGCACCATGAGTTTACGGCCGTAAACTCATGGTCTCATGGCCGTAAACTCCTCATTTGAGGGTATAAAGCTTGATTGGTGGTTTGGAACCCTAGTCGACCCATTCTAGAATTTGATCCTTTAATGTATTAAAGATTAGAATGCTCGAATGGACTCTAAACTGTGCTAAAAGTTAGCAGGAGTAAGTTTGACTATCAATGAAGTGTTGGACTGTACAGGATAGGAAGTTTCGGGTTGTCACAACACATAACTTATACGGGCTGACATTGGTGCCTTTGACCCGTTCAAACCAGGAGGAAAATCACCTCGCAATTTGAATGCATAATCTCGTAATAAAAACCTCTAGTGGCTGCTCTGACGACTCCTCGCGCTATCAATAGAAATTAACACTTAGTCCAAACTCAATAATCCTTCTTAGGGTAAAATTACCATTTTACCCCTAATCTAATTCAAACCATAACCTAGGCCCAAATCCACAACATTAATGATCCAATTCTATATAGCATTTCCAAGCCTAATAATGTCCCAATTATGGCCTAATTTTCTAAATTGGTCCGAACTACTCAAATGGGCATTCCCTTAAGCCCAAACATGCCTTAGCCCACTAACTGACTTCTGATGGCCCATTATGGCCCATAATAACAAAGTCCATGGATCGGCCCAAACCGAGGCCCAAATGACGAAAAGCCATATCTAGTGAGTACGCGGGGCGTACTCCTCTGTACGTTAAGCGTACTGCTTGCATGGCTTGTACGCTTCACGTACGGGCTTGTACGCCCAATATACTAAATTGTTAAGCCATAAACTCCAAAAAGGCTTAATCCCTTAAGACCTTAAGCTTCAAAACGCAGATCTAAGTCCAATAAAGTGTCTTAACCCATAAATTCGATTACTAGGTGGCTTGCAGATCAGGTAACTTTTCAGTCCTTGGTACTCATATATCATTAAGGGTGGCAACCCTAAGCCTAGAAACATATTTGGACCATAAAAATCCATTCTTGGGACCAATAGAGGTCTAAAATACCATTACCATATATCTAAGCATACATGAGGCATGTTGTGAGATTTTTACCTCAAATGAGTACTAGGTGATGATGATATCTCAGATATTTGAACTCAAGCTACACAAGTTCTTCTTCACCAACTTCTTCTTTCTCCTTCCAAGCTCCAAACCACCAAAATGGGCTTCACAAGATCAAAATCACACAAGGATGAGGAATGTTAGGCTTTCTAGGGTTTTTGATTTTGAGAGGTTGGTGAAGAGGCTAGGGTTTGGGACATAATGATGTATTTATATGACTTAAACCCTAAAACTTAGGGTTTTGGGTCGGCTCGTGTAAGCTGCACATACCCCTTGGTACACTATACGTACGCACACTAACCCCCCCAAATCCAATGCTGCCACTACACCCCGCGTATGCCAAGCTTACACCCATCATACGTCCTCTGTCGGCCCACTCACTAACGGACCAACTCAATAAGGCCCAACTTAAATATTCCAAAGTTAGTCTCATAGTCCAACAATTAATTACAAAATTAAATAGTTTAGCATTACCTTGAACCATGGATGTCACACCTGAAAATAAACAACAAAACATGAGCAATACCTGAATTCTTATAAAATACATGAGCTAAGCATTACTTAAACTAATGCAATTGAAAAAGCATAAAATATGATGAAAAATGTTAATAATAACTAATACAAAAGATGCATAAAATGGAATCTATCAAGGAGCACCGAAAAGGTGAGCTCATAGTGGGTCAGGTGGCTTCCTTTGATTATGATAGCTGGGGATTATTGACCCTTCATCGGATGGTATGGGTTCCATATTGGGGTGGTACACGTCAGATATTGATGGAGAAGTCCTTGACTTGCAACAAAGTCAAGGACGAGCATCAACGACCCCACGGAAAAATGGAGCTGTTGGGTTTTCCTGTTTGGAAATGGAAGAGATTACGATGAATTTTATCACCAAATTTCCTCGGACGGCGCGCAATGGATTCGATATGGGTCATCATTGATCGATTAACCAAGAGCACACATTTCATCCAATCCAGGAGAGTATTTTAGCGGAGAAGCAGGCCAATATGTACATTTGGGAGGTGGTGGAATGACATGGGGTGCCAGTTTCTGTGGTCTCTGATAGGGATGTCGGTTTACTTCCAGGTTCTGGAAGAGGTTCCATAATGAATTGGGTACTTGTCTAAAATTCAACATAGATTTCCACATAAAGACTAATGGTCAGAGTGAGGGGACTATTCATACGTTGGAGGAAATGTTGTGGCATGTGTACTGGATTTTGGCGGTAGTTAGGATATATATCTTACTTTGGCAGAATTTTCGTATAACAACAGTTACCACGCCATAATTAATGACCTCCTTTTGAGATGCTCTATGGAAGAAAGTCTAGGATCCCGATATGTTGCGATGAGGTCATTCAGCAGGTCATGGGGAGTACCGAAGAGGTACTCAATACGACGAAATTGATTCAGTAGGTTTGCGACAGACTTCAGACGACACATAGGGATGTCAAAAAGTCCCATGGGACCCCGATCCCATGGGGTCCCCATCATGTTTGGGGAATTTATTTTAAAAAATAAGGGACGTGGATGGGGGTTGGGGCAAGGTTAATCCCGTTTTAATTTCGGGGGAGCGGGCGCGGGCGGGTAGTTCTGTCCCGAAACCCCCATGGGGCTGCCGTTAATAAATTATAAATATATTTACATATATTAAGTATATAAATATAATAAACAATAATATGATTTTGAGCTTCCAAAATTCAACAAAAAAACATGTTTTTAAGGGGATTCGGGGGTCGGGGAGCCTGAGGACGGGATGAGGGAGCCAGAGTTATTTTCGGCAGCAGAATTCGAGGACGAAGTCTAATTCAAGTGGGGAAGAATTGTAACACCCGATTCAAGGTACTTTTCATTTTGACCCTTAGTGTTTAAATAGTTTGAAAAATTGGTCCCTACGGGGCATTGTTTCCATTTTCCGAAAAATGGGAGTACGTTGGGCATACTTCACGTACGCATGGCGTACACAATCAGGGAACAAACCCTAATTTTAGGTTTTAGACCCTATTTAAGCAACATTGTGACCCATGATTTTTTCATTTCCCAGCCTCCAGTACCCTTTGAGCCTCATTTCGAAACCCTAAGCCATCTAGAGAAGATTTGACCTATTTGTGTGTATTTTAATGTGTATTGATGAACCTCGAGGAAGAAGAAAGTTGAAGAATGAGCTTTGATCAAGGGAGAGCCTGTAGATCCAGATTCCACACATCATGTCCAGCTTTATTGAGGTATAAAGCTTGGAACTTACTCATTGTATGCTTAGATCTTGTTATTATGGAGTTTTGTTCACTTTTTAATCCCACGATTGAGATCTAGTGGTAATCTTCCACTCCAGAAGTTAGAGCTGCTTCTCTTGATGTTTCTGAGGTCCCTAGACCATAAAGTTAGCATTTTGATGGTTGAGAATAAACCATGCATGTGTTTATGTCCATTTGGTGAAAGTAGGATTCTAAATCTAGGGTTTGAGTTCATTTAAGCATGCAAAGGCTCCAAGTTAATAACTTTATGGATTAAGACATTCCCTAGGGCTTGGATATGAAGTTTGGACGTACGGTTGTAAGAATTAAGTGTTTAATGAAAAAATGCTTAATAGGTGGGTACGTTGAGCATACGTTGCACATACGTGTGACATCCCCAAAAATCACGGCCAGAAAAGACCGATTTCATTTATGCTTTTTAAAATAATTTCAGAGTAAATCCTTTTGATTTAAAAGAGTTGCGGAATTTGTTCTCAAAACAAAATATGATAAAATAATATTTATCAAAGCATTTCATCAAGAGATGCCTTTTCATTATATAATCAAAACACAGGATGTCATGTTCCGATACACACCATAAAACATAAACGATAACATTACAAGTCATTCAACAAATATATACATATACAGACTTGTAAAAAAACAACTCGATGATTCATCCATCTTATTACCTTGCACCACTTCCTGTAATTCAAATAAAACTGAGTGGGTCAGGCTTGGGAGCCTGGTGAGCATATATGGTTTTCAACCTACAATAAATAATTATATTTAATTTCACCAACCAACAATAACCCGATTACCCATTCCCGTTATCCTCACTTTATGTACCTAAAACAACATCTATCTCAAGGGACCTAATCTAGGATTTTCATCGAAACGGACATTACTACTAAGGGGTTTCCTCAACAATAGATATCCTAAAGGCAACCATGAGGGGGATAGAGTACACCGGTGAACACATCGTTCACAACACCTACAGGTTATGAACCTGCTAGCGTTCCACTGGACTGTCTAGAAAGAGTCCGTGGTCGTCATCCATACTCCGCTGGATGACTAGTTCAACATCAACAACATCGAGGCCTCTCATCTGTTTATCACACATCAACTATCTACCCATGTTCTACCCAACATATTAGTAGATAAAAATATATATTTTTATACATAGTTTAAAACCAGTATAGCATGTTCAATCAATACATATTCCATATAACAGATGAGGCACACACACATAACACGTATTTCATAGAGAATAAATCAGATATACAAGATAGAAGAAAGTGAATATGCATTCACACTTATAATAACAAAATATACACATAACACGTATTTTATATAAAATACTTCATAATTATGCGTTAGAAGAAAGTAACTACACACTCACTTGATCAGAAGATGATTGGACAGCACTACGACTTATAGAAGTACTATTCTTCGGTAAGATCTTCACAAAAACCGGGCTCATCGCGGGCAGAGCGTCGGCTCGGGAATCTTACTTTTTGGGATCTTCAGGGCTTCGAGACTTGCTTTGGGGCTCGGGAATAATACCGGAGCTTCGGGGTAAAAATTACACGCAAATCGAGGAAAAAACTAGAGAGAAAGGAAGAATTTGGCAAAAGAATAAGGCTGCCCTCGCATGCCCCTTTATAGGAGGCTAAGGCCTCGCATTACGCTAGGCGTAATGCTCTACGCGGGGCATACTCCTCCGAAATCGTCACTGCTTACGTATCTGAAGAACTCGAGTGTGAGGCGCGTCATGCTTCGCTTTACGCTGGGCGTACAGCCCTACGCTGGGCATAACCCGGATAAGTCCGGTGACTCCCCTTCGGAGAATATCATATTAATAATTAAATTTAAATATTAATTATTTAATAAACTTCAAAAATTCATATCTTCTTCATATGAAATCCATTTTCGACGTTCTTTATATCCACGCGTAGGTGAGACTACGCTCTACAACTTTCGTTTAGACTCCGTCGGCTAATTTTGAATTTATTTTTATTATTTATTTTTAGAAGGCCGGGACAAGAAAATTCTGTTATAAATTCATAACTTCTTCATCTGACGTTCGTTTTCGCCTAACTTTTCACCAATGCACTACTATCAACGAGATCTTCGATTCTCGTTTAGATTCTTTAGACCAACAATCACTCGATCTCGAATCGAGTATTCGGGCTGCATACTGCTAAGTCGAAACTTCAGAAAATCATAACTTCCTCATACGAAGTCAGATTTGGGCGTTCTCTTTATGCACGCTCTCGGTTTAACGAACTCTATGACATTCGTTTAGATCACTAAGGCTAAATATCGCTCTAACGGAAATTTCACTTTTTACGTCATTCAGCGTTGCCGGTTCTATCAGAAAACTTCGACAGGTCATAATTTCTTCGTTATAACTCGGATTTTAGCATTCTTTATATATTCGGAAACCTCGTTTCAACTACTACAACATTATACATAGCTATCAGCTTTATTTAACATTTTATTTTGACGCTTATTTTTATTCTTAATCACATTAAGACACACAATTAAGCACAAAACACATATTACACCTCTATTATCTCAAAACGGGTTACAAAGGGTAACCTAGACTATTACATCAACATTAGACTATTACATCAACATTAATGACAAGACCAGAAACACAGGCGTTACAATTCTCTCCACCTTAGAATGATTCCGTCCCCGGAATCACACATCAACAAACAAATACGGATAGCGACCCATCATGTCACTCTCCGTCTCCCAGGTGAGATTCGGCCCATTCATGTGTTTCCATTAGACAAGCACTAACTCGACCATCTTGCGTCGTAACTTCTTAGTCTTTCGGTCAACGATTGCCTCTGGTTCTTCAATCAACATTTTGTTCTCATCGATTCTCGAATCTGAAAGTGGAATCATGTCGGGAACTTCTCCCGTGAACTTCCTTAAATAACACACATGGAAAGTGTTATGAATTCCATTCAGTTCTTCTGGTAGTTCGAGCTTGTAAGCTTGGTTCCCAATCCTCTGAAGAACTTTAAACGGTCCAATAAACCGTGGACTTAATTTTCCCCTTTTACCAAATCTTATAAGTCCCTTCCACGGCGAGACTTTAAGCAAAACCGAATCTCCAACTTCAAAAGTCATCGGTCTTTGCTTGTTGTTAGCATAGCTCTTTTGACGATCCTGAGCTACTAACATTCTCTCCCTAATTATTTTCAACTTTTCAGCAGTTTGATGGACTATCTCCAGTCCCATAAACTGCTTTTCCCTAGCCTCAAGCCAACAAGACGGCGTACGACACTTCTGTCCATACAAAGCTTGATAAGGTGCCATCTTAATGCTTGAGTGGAAACTATTATTGTAGGAAAATTCTACCAAAGGTAAATGTTCATCCCAATTACCTTGGAATTCCAGGGTACATGCTCTCAGCATATCTTCAAGTGTTTGTATCGTCCGTTCGCTCTGACCATCAGTATGTGGATGGTAAGCTGTACTTAAACACAACTTGGTACCCAATTCCTCTTGTAGACTTTTCCAAAATCGCGAGGTGAAACGACTTCACGATCTGACACAATCTCTAACGGAACACCGTGAAGCCTCACAATTTCCTTCACGTAAGAATTCGCAAGCTTATCCATAGACCATTTCTCCTTGGCTGCTATGAAATGCGCACTCTTAGTGAATCGATCAAAGACCACCCAAATCATGTCGTCACCATTCTTTGTTCTGGGTAGTTTAGTGACAAAATCCATAGCGATGTTTTCCCATTTACCTATAGGCACAGGTAAAGGTTCTAAACTCCCATATGGTTTCTGATGTTGTGTCTTGACTCTCGCACAAGTCACACACTCGGCCACATACCTTGCAACATCAAGCTTCATCGTCGGCCACCAGTAGTAGGGTTTCATGTCCCTATACATTTTAGTGCTACCGGGATGAATCGAGTACATGGTCTTGTGAGCTTCTTCCATCAGAAGATCTCTGACTCCTCCTGTCTTAGGTATCCAAATCCGATCTTGGAACACCTTCAGTCCATGACTGTTTATACCGAACACCAACGTTTTGCCCAAACGTTCCTCCTTTCGGTCATTCTTCTCAGAAGCTTCCTCTTGAGCTTTCTTTATACTTTCCACAATGGTCGAGACAACTTCAACTCTCAGCACTCTTGGCCTTTTCCTTTCAAGATTGACTTTCCGACTGAGAGCATCAGCAACAACATTTGCTTTACCGGGGTGGTGAAGTATCTCACAGTCGTAGTCCTTAAGTAACTCTAGCCAGCGTTGTTGCCTCATATTCAATTCTTTCTGATTAAAGAGATATTGGAGACTCTTATGATCAGTGAAAAGTTTGCACTTCGTGCTATAGAGGTAATGCCTCCATATCTTCAGAGCGAAAACTACCGCTGCCAACTCCAAATCATGAGTCGGGTAGTTCTTTTCATGCTCTTTCAATTGTCGAGATGCATATGCGATCACCTTATCTCTTTGGGTCAAAACATAACCCAATCCAACCCCAGACGCATCGCTATAAACAACAAAGTCTTCAACTCCATCGGGTAGAGAAAGTATCGGTGCCTCACATAGTTTCTTCTTTAGCTTCTCGAATGCTTCTTTATGCTTATCACTCCAAGCATAAGTAGCTCCTTTGTGGGTCAAAGCTGTCAATGGACTAGCGATCGAAGAAAAGCCTTGGATAAACCTTCGGTACTATCCGACTAATCCTAAAAAGCTTCTGATCTCCGTGGGGCTTTTCGGTTGTTCCTACTTCATCACAGCTTCGATCTTCGCTGGATCAACCATTATCCCTTCTTGGTTGACCACGTGACCCAAGAATTTGACTTCTCGAATCCAAAAATCACATTTCGAGAACTTTGCATACAACTTCTCCTTCTTAAAAACTTCTAACACTTCTCGCAAGTGTCTGCCATGCCCCTCTTGGCTTTTCCAATAAATCAGAATGTCATCTATGAACACTATCACAGATTTATCTAGGAACGGATTACAAACCCTATACATTAAATCCATGAATGCTGTTGGAGCATTGGTTAATCCAAACGACATAACCAAAAACTTTTAGTGCCCATATCATGTTCTGAATGCAGTCTTCTCTATATCCTGCTCTCTTACTTTCAGCTGATGATATCCTGACCTAAGATCGATATTCGAGAAATAGCTCGAACCCTGCAATTGATCAAACAGGTCATCAATCCTTGGAAACGGGTATCTATTCTTTATCGTTGCTTTATTCAGCTCTCTATAATCAATGCACATCCTCATGCTCTCGTCTTTCTTCTTTACGAATAACACCGGTTCTCCCCAGGGCGATGAACTAGGTTTAATGAAACCTTAGTCCAATAACTCCTGAAGTTGCATCATCAGGTCCTTCATCTCCGTCGGTGCTAATCGGTAATGTGCTTTTGCTATTGGCGTCATCCCTGGTAACAAGTCTATTCTAAACTCCACTTGTCTATCAGGCGGTAATCCGGGAAGATCTTCGGGAAATACTTCCGGATAATCACATACGACAGGAATGCTCTGCATAGCCTTTTTCTCTTTCTTAGCATCTATCACAAATGCTAGATATGATGTACATCCTTTGGCCAAACACTTTCTGGCTTTCGTCAATGAAATGATTCCAGAATTTACTCTGCGTTTATCTCCATACACCATAAACGACTCTTTCCCAGGCGGGTAGACCTTTACAATCTTCTTCTTGCACAATATCTCGGCGTCATTGGCGCTAAGCCAATCCATTCCCAACACGATGTCGAAACCATTAAGTTCTATAGGCAATAATTCCTCGTGGAACTTATTCCCATTTAAGTCAATTAAGATGTTTTTCATACGATGGCTAACAGGTACAAAATTGCCACTTGCAACTTCGACTAATAAGGCATTATCTAGTCTATCAACATGCAAAGCTAGTTTCCTACCAAATTCATGCGAAATAAAGGAGTAGTTGGCTCCAGAATCAAATAAAATTTGGGCAGGTAATGTGTTTACTAGAAAGGTACCTGAAGCGACATTAGTTTCATCTTTAGCAGCTTCCAGTGTCATCTGGAATGCTCTCACCTTCGGCTTTGGCAGAATGTTGGGTCTTGCTGCCTCCTTCTTTTTCGGGCAGTCCCTCGACATGTGTCCCTCCTCACCATAACCATAACAAACTTTCTTAGCGAGGGAGCATTCATTGGCATAGTGCCCTGGCTTTCCACATTTAAAACATGTGGCCACTACCTCACATTTTCCATGATGCTTCTTCTTACATTTTTTGCACCATTTCGCTTCCCCTCATCCTCCTCTCGAACTAGACTCCGAGAACTTGTTTTTCTTGTTGGACCCTGAAGTTCCATCGAACTTCCTCTTTTCACCAACCTCTATCATCTCCAGACCCTTTTCTTTCTGATGGGCCTCCACATTCTTAGCTGCTCGAACAGCTATTTTCAGAGTGGTTGCCATCTTGACTGTCGGGCCAAAGTCGGCAGGCAGTCCATTAGCGAACCTCTCAATCTTGGAGAGTTCCGTTGGCACTAGGTATAGAAATAACTTCATTTTCTCAGTGAATGCAGTAGCATAGTCATCTATGCTCATCCTCCCCTTCTTCAAGTTTTGGAACTCATTGTTCAGATCAATCAGATCTATCTCTGAACAATACTGCACCCTTAACTGTTCCAAGAACTCCTCCCATGACATTTTCAGGGCTTTTCCTCATGGCATAGTATCTGCCAACAACTTCCACCAACTCAAGACTCCAGTCTTCAGTTGTCTAACTGCAAAGACAGTCTTCTGTTTGTTGCTACAGTCGCAACTTTCAAATACCATCTCCATTTCGAAGATCCAATCCATAATCTCAACAGGCTTCGGGCTTCCAGAAATACTTGGCGGCTTGGCGCCCAAGAAGTTCTTGTACATTCGCCCATCCTTGTTGTTTCTCCTTTCGGGGTCGCTCCTTCGTTCTCCTTGAGTCCCAACTTGAATCATAATGCGACTATTGTTTCCTTCCTTCGATTGCTCGGGAATCAATTCAGGTTCCTCGATGGGCATGATAGGTTCGTCCCTATTATCATGCAACATCTGTCGCATCTCATCCCTTTGTTTGGCTAACATAGCCCGAATCATGGCTTGCACCCCAGCCATTGTTATTGGTTATGGTGCTGCTGCTTCAACAGGTGCTTGCTCAATCACTGATGGTTGATTCCTGTTTTCATCCGCATTTCCAACGCCACTTCTGGTTCTTACCATTTTTGATCTACACACCGAATAAGGTGAAATTAGATCCTCATCCATGATAGATATTCAAATCATCCTTATCACTCCGAAATGTTTACATGCTAGTTCTAATACCGTCGTCATACGCTTAAAATCCTACACACATAAGGTTTCCAGATCCAGTCGGCAACAGACCATAGATCCGAACAATTAATATCATATATGGCAACATATAACATTTAGCACATAAAAGCATTTTAGGCAACTTTCCTAAAATAAACTAGTGCTCGTGTCTATAGTACAACAGAAACACATCTCACAATCTCCACTTTGCATTTTAAGTTTAAGTCTAGAAATCCTACAAATTCCTAGTCCGCTTAAACTAATGCTCTGATAACAACTGAGACATCCCCAAAATCACGGCCAGAAAAGACCGATTTCATTTATGCTTTTTAAAATAATTTCAGAGTAAATCCTTTTAATTTAAAAGAGTTGCGGAATTTGTTCCCAAAACAAAATATGATAAAATAATATTTATCAAAGCATTTCATCAAGAGATGCCTTTTCATTATATAATCAAAACTCGGGATGTCATGTTCCGATACACACCATAAAACATAAACGATAACATTACAAGTCATTCAACAAATATATACATATACAGACTTGTAAAAAAACAACTCGATGATTCATCCATCTTATTACCTTGCACCACTTCCTGTAATTCAAATAAAACTGAGTGGGTCAGGCTTGGGAGCCTGGTGAGCATATATGGTTTTCAACCTACAATAAATAATTATATTTAATTTCACCAACCAACAATAACCCGATTACCCATTCCCGTTATCCTCACTTTATGTCCCTAAAACAACATCTATCTCAAGGGACCTAATCTAGGATTTTCATCGAAACGGACATTACTACTAAGGGGTTTCCTCAACAATAGATATCCTAAAGGCAACCATGAGGGGGATAGAGTACACCGGTGAACACATCGTTCACAACACCTACAGGTTATGAACTTGCTAGCGTTCCACTGGACTGTCTAGAAAGAGTCTGTGGTCGTCGTCCATACTCCACTGGATGACTAGGTCAACATCAACAACATTGAGGCCTCTCATTTGTTTATCACACATCAACTATCTACCCATGTTCTACCCAACATATTAGTAGATAAAAATATATATTTTTATACATAGTTTAAAAACAGTATAGCATGTTCAATCAATACATATTCCATATAACAGATGAGGCACTTATAACAACAAAATATATACATAACACGTATTTTATATTAAATACTTCATAATTATGCATTAGAAGAAAGTAACTACACACTCACTTGATCAGAAGATGATCGGACAACACTACGACTTGTAGAAGTAGTATTCTTCGGTAGATTTGGAAGATCTTCACAAAAACCGAGCTCCTCGCGGGCAGAGCTTCGGCTCGACAATCTTACTTCTCAGGATCTTTGGGGCTTCGAGACTTGCTTTGCGGCTCGGGAATAATACCGGGGCTTCGGGGTATAAATGGCATGCAAATCGAGGCAAAAACTAGAGAGAAAGGAAGAATTTGGCAAAAGAATAAGGATGCCCTCGCATGCCCTTTTATAGGAGGCTGAGGCCTTGCATTACACTGGGCGTACTCCTCCGAAATCGTCACTACTTACCTATCCAAAGAACTAGAGTGTGAGGCGCGTAATGCTTCACTGTACGCTGGGCGTACAGCCCTATGCTGGGCGTAACCCGGATAAGTCTGGTGACTCCCCTTCGGATAATATCGGATTAATAATTAAATTTTTATATTAATTATTTAATAAACTTCAAAAATACATATCTTCTTCATATGAACTCCATTTTCGACGTTCTTTATATCCACGCGTAGGTGAGACTACGCTCTACAACTTTCATTTAGACTCCGCCGACTAATTTTTATTTATTTTTATTATTTATTTTTAGAAGGCCGAGACAAGAAAACTTCGTTATAAATTCATAAATTCTTCATCCGACTTCCGTTTTCGCCTAACTTTTCACCAATGCACTACTATCAACGAGATCTTCGATTCTCGTTTAGATTGTTTAGACCAACAATCACTCGATCTCGAATCGAGTATTCGGGCTGCATACTGCTAAGTCGAAACCTCAGAAAATTATAACTTCCTCATACGAAGTCAGATTTGGGCGTTCTCTTTATGCACGCTCTCGGTTTAATGAACTCTACGACATTTGTTTAGATCACTAAGGCTAAATGTCGCTCTAACGTAAATTTCACTTTTTACGTCATTCAGCGTTGCCAGTTCTGTCGCAAAACTTTGACGGGTCATAACTTCTTCGTTATAACTCGGATTTTGGCATTCTTTATATATTCGGAAACCTCGTTTCAACTACTACAACATTATACATAGATATCAGCTTTATCTAACATTTTAATTTAATGCTTATTTTTATTCTTAATTACATTAAGACACACAATTAAGCACAAAACACATAATACACTTCTATTATCTCAAAACAAGTTACAAAGGTTAACCTAGACTATTACATCAACATTAATGACAAGCCTAGAAACACAGGCGTTACAATACGTGTTTGAGTCCCCGATCATGCAGGCCACCCAATATTTGGTTGTACTTCTTATACGCATAGTGTATGTTACACCCCCAAACCAAGGATGGCGGAAATGTTCGGGGGTGGAGGACTTCATGTATAGTATCACAACAACAAGTGTAATAGTCCTCAAAGTAAATACAACCATTATAAATATAATCGAGAAAGTTACATGATTTCACGAGTTACATGTTTCAAAATCGATTACAAAATAATGACAAAATGTTTTGATTAACGCTGATGTGTTCCATCCTCAAAAGTTGGTAGTCACCGATTTCTATTGATTACCTGAGAATACAAGTAAATTTTGAAAGAGTGTCAACAATTAAGTTGGTGAGTTCATAAGCTTTTGTATGAAGAGTGGAAATCTGTTATTAGTAAATGTAGCGTTCCTTCAAGAAAATCCAATATTTTCCTTATAAAATGATTTGTAGTCTTAATACCCAAAGACTGAAATGTACAAGTATTTTACCATACTCATAATAGTGGATGAAGTTTTATAAAATAAACCCCTTTTTAAATGTAGAAATTCCCATAAACTATGTGTGTCGTTATCTCCCTATGTGAGTCATTATAACCATACTATGACTTAGTAGACCTGCTGCGATGTTCTTCAGGCGTCAGGACGTTATGACATTTGTCACCCCTGACCTGTCGGCCGATCTGTTGCAAGCAGCTTGGGTGTGGGTTTTCAATCCCAATATAGATCTATATACAACTATCATGCTCTCCCTACAAGAGACTCTGGTTATAACTTTCAGGAATTTTAACCCGTACTCTAAGAGTACAATGAAGTAGTGTCTTACAATTTACGTTAACGAGTTTACGTGTAGAGTGAATGAAAAACCTTTTCTTTAGTGAAATTGAACCCCTTTTTAGTGGTGTATATTTAGTGTAAGGAACCATAAACTATACGTATAATAGTTTATCATGTAGTGTTGAAAACACGTTTGTAGTGAGAGTTGAACCTTTTCATAGTGATTAGTACTTTAGCAAAACATAAACTATACTTATTATTGTTCATCTTGTATGTTTGTAATGACTAAGAACCCTTACAATGAATGAGTAATTTCTGTTGTTTAAATGTAATTTAACAGATAACACATGTAAAATATGTAGTCATCATAGATGAACACTTTGCTCAACACATTACAAAGTGTGGATAACTTCTAAACTATTAGTTATAAATTTTTACTTTTCTGTCCCTATTTTTGTAAAAATCACAAAAAAATCATCGTGAATTGAAACCTAAATCCGTAAACTCTGGAAGTTTAGAAAATATTTCTAGCATACTCACAAATTTTATTATGATTTTTAATGATTTCTAAATAGTGTCAAAAAGATCGTTTTCACTGACTGGTCCGAAATCTTTGCTACAGTGATAGTTAGTTTTGTAAAAATCACCATAAATTGTAGAAGAATCGTATGAACTTGTTCAAGTAGTCATTTTAAATTTATGAACCTAAACTATTTGACTATTGAATAATTTTGAAAGTTATGGAGTTTAAGGAAGTCAAAACAGATCGTGATTGAGCCATAACTTTTTTGTTGAAAGATGTCATTTGAGTTTAAGCATGTTTTTGATGTTGTGACTTGTATTCTCCCCCGTAAAACTAGATAAAAACGTGAAAAGAAGGGGTCATGAACTCACCTTGAGTTACTCCTTGAGATGGATGTTGAAGAGAGGGGGTTTCCAAGTCAAGAACACCTAGAAGATGCTTAAAGATTCGAAGATCCTAAGGACAAATAGGTTGATATTTGTAAGAAATCCATGATTCGAGTGAAGGTGTGTAGAAGGTTCAAGTGTTGGATGAAGATACTTAACAAAAGTGGATGAAAAGCTTGAGATCATCCCTTGAAATATCGAGTTTTGAGAGAGAGGAAATAAGAGAGAGATATGTTTGCTTTTGGTGAAAGAGTGAATATCTTGGAGGAGAGATAAGGATTTTCCAAGACTTGATTAATGTAACTTGTTTGAGAAGGGTGTGAAAGTACAAATAGTTGACTAGCTAGAGGTAAATAGTGACTGGAGGTTGTCATTGAGTCGGTATGGGGGATGGCTTGTTGTCATAGCTTTATAGGAAAAGTCAAAAGTACCTTCTTGTACTTTGAATTTTTCCTCAACAATAGTGGGGGGTTTTACCTTAGAAATATTTAAGATATGGATATTTTATGATCTTAGAGGGTTGAAAATGATAAAATATGGATTTATATGAAAATCCCGCGTTGAAATTACCAAAAACGGGCTTAAAACGTGCAAAGGTTCGAAAACCGGGAAAAGGAGGCGAAGTTTCGAGGTCTAAGGTGAGGGTTTGGTCCTTGGTGTTGAGGACCGAAAGTAGTTAGGACCGAAAGTTCTTGGAGCCGAAAGGATTTAGGACCGAAGTGTGTGGGACCAAAGGAGAGACAAACTGAAAGTGTTGGAGCCGAATCGAGGTGATGGACCGAACCGAAATGCAAGGAACCGAACCGAAGGTGGCTTCGGTCCTTAAGAGGGACTTTGGTCTTAGGAGGTTTTGAGTCTAGGAGACTTCGGTTCTTTAAGGTAGGTTTGGTTCTATTAGGGCTTCGGTCCTTAAAGATAGTTTCAGTTCTATATGGCTGATTTTCAAATAAACTTCTCGTTTCCAGTGATTTTTCACTAAGTTAAGGGTCGCGATGCCCCGGGTGATTATAAAAAGTTAAAAGGTATTTTGAGAGAGATTTGGGAGAGACCATGTTTATGACCTTTGTGAGTGTTTAGCTTCACAACGCAAGGTTTGTAAACCCCATTAAGCCTCGTTATGAGTGTTATACGCCCCCGAAGGGTATGTAATAGTATTTTATCGAGTAGTTACATCACTTACCCTGATTAGGGTTTAGAATTTCCGAAATTTAGAAGCTTCTGAGTGATACTTTGTATTATGATAGAAAAATATACATAAGAAGACATAGAATATATATCCTATCATACAAGCACTACATAAGCTTATCGGTTTGACTTGTTGACTTTTGTTGACTTTGACTTGACCAGAATTTGATGATTGTCACATCATCCCCCCGTTAGAAGGAATTTCGTCCCGAAATTAGCGTTTTGACTGGGACTTCAAGGGATGGGGAAGAGATGCGGGTATTTTTGTTTCATCTGACCTTCGCGTTCCCAGGTGAACTCGGGTCCTCGCTTGGCGTTCCATCGGACCTTCACAATGGGAATGCGACTTTGTTTTGTTCTTTTGATTTCTCGGTCCATGATTTCTACCGGATCTTCCCCGAAGTGGAGACTCTCGTTGATTTCAATCTTGTCAAGGGGGATAACAAGAGTCTCGTCGGACAAGCACTTCTTTAAGTTGGACACATGGAAGGTAGGATGTACATTTTTAAGTTCTTGCGATAATCGCGGCTTGTATGCTACCGGGCCAATCCTAGCGTGGATCTCAAACGGCCTGATATATCTTGGATTCAATTTCCCACGTTTACCAAAACGTATCAAGCCTTTCCAGGGCAAGACTTTTAATAACACTCGATCTCCAACCTGGAATTCCAAAGGCTTTCGTTGGTTGTCCATATAACTCTTCTATCTGTCTCTAAAAGCCTTTAGTCGCTCTCGAATTTGGACAATATTCTCTGTAGTTTCTCTTATGATCTCCGGGCCAGTGAGGGTGCTGTTAGGGACTTGTACCTTAGCTAGTTGCGTGTCACCCACTTCAGCCCAGCCCAAAGGTGATCTGCACTTCCGGGCGTAGAGGGCTTCGAATGGTGCAACCTTGATGCTAGTGTGATAAATATTATTGTACGAGAATTAGATAAGGGGTAAATGGGAATCCCAAGCTTTACTAAAGTCTATCACACACGCCCTAAGCATGTCTTCTAGCATTTGAATGGTCCTCTCACTTTGCCCGTTGGTTTGTGGGTGATAGGATGTACTCATGTCTAGCCTAGTTCCCAAGGATTTCTAGAGTGACTGCCAGAACCGCGAGGTAAATCGACTATCCCTGTCTGAGATAATGGACTTTGGCACCCTATGCAACCTCACGATTTCCTTGATGTACATGTTGGTCAGCTTCTCCATTTTGTCGGTCTCCTTCATTGGTAGGAAGTGTGCGGACTTGGTCAACCTGTCAACGATCACCCAAATGGCATCGAGACCACCCGTTGTCTTAGGCAGTTTGGGTATGAAATCCATTGTGATTCGTTCCCACTTCCACTCAGGTATTTCCGGTTGTTGCAACAGACCCGATGCTTTTTGGTATTCAACCTTGACTTTGGCGCAAGTCAGGCACTTACTCACGAAGGTAGCAATTTCGGCTTTCATGTTCGGCCACCAATAGAGTTTCTTGAGGTCCAGGTACATCTTGTCTGAACTGGGATGAACGGAGTAGCGAGTTTTGTGTGCTTCATTCATGACGACGTCCCTGAATCCCCCAAACTTGGGTATCCAGATGCGATTCATGAAATAGCGTATTCCTTGAATCCCCCAAACTTAGGGCTTCACCTGTTACGTTTTCTGGTTTCAGGGCTTCCAGCTGAGCCTCTATAATTTGCATAGACAGGTGTGAATGGATTGTCATGGTTAACGACCTTACTCGATGGCCTGGGTATTCCTTTTGGGTGAGGGCATCAACTACTACATTGGCTTTGCCTGGGTGATAACGAATTTCACATTCGTAATCATTTAGTAGCTCCGCCCATCATCTTTGCCTCATGTCGAGCTCCTTTTGATTGAGGATGTGCTGAAGGATTTTATGATCGGTGAAGATGGTACACTTCGTCCCGTAGAGGTAGTGCCTCCAGATCTTTAGGGCGAATATTGTTGCTCCCAATTTGAGGTCATGTGTGGCATAGTTGACCTCATGCGTTTTTAATTGCCTCAATGCGTAGGCAATGACCTTTCCTTGTTGCATTAACACACATCCAAGACCCTGGTTTGACGTGTTGCAGTAGACCACAAAGTCTTCAATTCCTTCTGGTAGGGATAAAATCGGGGCGCTAAACAGAGCCCGTTTTAATGTTTGGAACGCATCTTCTTGCTTTTCTCCCTAGTCGAAGGTTACTCCCTTCTGGGTTAAGGTGGTGAGTGGTTTGGCGATCTTGGAAAAGTTTTGGATGAATCTTCCGTAGTAACCAGCAAGGCCTAAGAATTGACGGATTTATATAGGTTTCCTTGGTGCGGACCAGCTTTTGATCGCCTTGACCTTAGAAGGATCCACGTGTATTCCTTCCTTGCTAACCACGTGACCGAGGAAACCCACTTCTCGGATCCAGAATTTGCGCTTTGAGAATTTTGCATATAATTTTTCCGCCCTCAATGTCTCTAATACTTGTCTTAGGTGTTGGCTATGCTCTTCCTTACTCCTAGAATAGACCAGTATGTCATCTATGAAGACAATCACAAACTTATCTAACTAGGGCTGGCATACCCGGTTCATCAGGTCCATGAATACCGCAGGCACGTTTGTTAATCTGAAGGGCGTCACTACAAACTCGTAGTGACTGTTCTGGGTTCTGAATGTCGTTTTAGGAACATCCTCCTCCTGGACCTGTAGTTGATGGTATCCCGACCTCAGATCGATTTTTTGAGAAGTAAGTTGCTCCTTGGAGTTGGTCGAAAAGGTCGTCGATCCGGGGTAGAGGGTATCGATTTTTTATGGTAAGCTTATTTAGCTCGCGGTAGTCGATGTACATGTGGAATGATCCATCCTTCTTTTTCACAAACATAATTGGTGCTCCCCCAAGGCGAGAAGCTTGGTCTGATGAACCCTTTGCTTAACAATTTGCTTAGTTACCTGGATAGTTCTTGGATCTCGGCTGGCGCTAGGCGGTATGGCGCCTTGGCTACGGGGGTAGCTCCGGGAATTAGATCGATTCGGAATTCGACTTTTCGTGCGGGTGGAACTTCGGGAAGGTCTTCTGGGAATACGTCAGGGAAATTACAGAGCTTCGGAATGTCCTTGATGTCTTTCACCTCTTGCTTCTCATTCACTACATGGGCTAAGAAGGTGTGGTATCCCTTGCGGAGGTACTTTTGGGCTTTGACACAAGAGATGATTTGTAGGTTCGTACTGGGTTTGTCGCCATAAACGACGAGAGTTTTTCCATTTGGCAGATTAAGGCGACCAACCCTTTCGTAGTATAGAATGTCGACACGATTAGAGCTTAACCAATCCATACCAATGATGACGTCAAAACTTTTTATTGAAACAGGCAATAGATTGATTTTGAATGAGTGGTTGTCTAGAGTGAGGGTACACCCTGAGTATATGGCGTTAGTGCTTTCTGTCATTCCATTAGCCATTTCTACGACGTATGTATCTTTTAGTGATTGGGGATTTTGTTTTAATAATTGTTTGAATTTGTGGCTAATGAAACTCCTCTCCACTTCACTATCGAATAATATGCATGCATATGAGTTATTGAGGAGAAACGTATCGGTAACCACCATGGGATCTTCCATTGCTTCCCTTTTCCCTAAGGCCAAGACCCTTCCGACACCACCAGTGTTTGTCTTTCTATCTTTTTGTCAGTCCCTCTTGTAGTGCCTAGTTTCCCTGCAATCGTAACAGGATCGACTTGCTCCGGTGTTGACGGTCGGGTTGGCTTGTTGAGTAGATGCCCTACAGAAACGGGCGGTATGCCCTTTCTTGTTACAGTTGTTGCAGTGAATCTCGCGAACTGCCACTACTTGTTGCTTCTTGGCAGCGCGAACTGCCACTACTTGTTGCTTCTTGGCAGGTTCCTGGGTCAGTGGGTTTTTCTTGTTGTTCCAGAACTTCCTTTTATTGTTTCCCCCTTTTGCTTGTTCGGAGGTGATGTTTGTAAAATGCACTTGTTTTATTCCCTACTTTTATTAATATATTTAGCACACAAAGGCAGTGAACTTGTCTTTTAGTGGTATAGTTTAGTAAGTAAGGTGTCGAACTCAGGGAACGGAAAATTAAACTAACAACTAATTTTAACTAAAACAATTAATGAAAGTAAAAGGTTTTTCTTCTAGTTTTTAAAGACTAGAAACTTAAGCAACACTTAATTAACTAAATGACTAAAACAAACAACTAATTCACCAAATTTGATAAAGATGTTTCTATTTAGGTTCAACCAATTCACTCCTATGGTTATTTATATTTATGATAGATTAATTGTTATTAGCTACCAATTAAAGTGGTTAGGTTCATGTTCATTACTCCTAGGCCTTAGACAATTAACTAATTTAAGCGGTGATCAAATGTTTAAACTAATTAATTCTCTAGATTAATGATTTGGATTAAATAAGATTTGTAGTGGTGAATCAATTTAGTAAATCAATTAACCTCTTGTTCGATGGTTTCTCAAAACAAGCTCACACATTAATCTAATTATTGTCTTATTAATCTTAGTTTCATAATCATTATTCCTAAGCATATGAATTGGTGTTCACATAGACATGTGGTTAACAACTAAGAGATGTTCATGCAGCTTAATTGTCTTCCAATTAACAGAAAATAATCGTGATTAATGCATAAGGGTCTTTAACAAACTTAATTTAATAGATCACCAATAAACAATTAATCAAAACTAAGAATTAAACCATAGGAGTTCCTTGGTATTCCTCAAACAGAAACAAAAACGAAATTAGTTCGTAGTTGCAGTAAAATCACACACAAAAGCAAGTTCAACTAGATTAAACATACTTAAATCCTAAAGCTAAGTGGAATGATTAACCTAGTTGCTTCAATTCTTCAAAAGGTTGGAGATTAGAATTCCTCAGCGTCTTCTAGTGCTCTTAATCGCAGAAGGATCTTCAAAAATCGCCAAAAGTGTGTTCCCCTCGGATAAAGGTTCGATTTTTATAGATATCTCAAAACAGGGGGTACTCGGCGAGTAGCAGACCCAACTCGCTGAGTAGACTCGTTGTTATCCGTCTTAGATTAGGATTCGTGGCTATCTTCTGGAATATTCAGCTGGACTCGCCGAGTAGACTCGTGTACTCACCGAGTAGATGGACTTTTGTTCCTCAATCTTCATTCTTTGGTCTTTAATTGCTTTCCCTTGCTTCCTTTCACTCCTAAGCATGTCTTTTGGAATGAAAACAAAATTTAAACAATATTAAGTACCTTTTGTCCATATTATTCACATAATTAGTTAAAAATGAATAAAAATGTATACTAAATAACTAACTAATTATGTACATATCAAAATACCCCACACTTGACTTTTGCTTGCCCCCAAGCAAAACTAAATTTTAAACATATTAGAATCACATATGATAACTCCAATCTAACCCAGCCATTATGCCGAGACCGCAACGCGTGCATTTGTGTCTAAAATTTTTCCTAAGGACCTCTCATACTCCAAATACTCACAATCCTCATAAAAACTTGCCCACTCATCCCGAACTATGCTCATTTTATGCAACCCTCCGAATCCATCCTCAGAAAACCTCTTAACCTCAAGGTATTTTTAATTGAGCAACCCAAGCATACATAATCTAGAATTACAACTTTTCGATACCACTATGGACCTCTTTTGGAATTCTTCACTTCCTTTGGTAATTTGATCTTTAATCTCTTTGAATTCACCACTTTGTTGTTTGATTTTTTGGTATCTTCAACTTTTTGAATTTCATGGAATTTTATATCTTCTAATTTCATATTTGACTTTGATGCTCCAAAAATTCTTCAAACTTTTCTTGTAATCCTCTTTTTTTTTTTTTTTTTTAACATGTAACTCACTTTTTCCACTCAAATCCCTACATGCTTAAGCAGAGGCGCTCAATCTCAACCTTTATTGGCTAACGACAATAATCTTCCTGGATACATTTCAGGTTTAGGCTGCTAAACATATTGCATCCCTTGGGCCGAGCGGGGTCGTGTTTTTGTCCCATGATTTCACTGGAATAAGGAAGCCACAAATGCACTAGAACGTATATAGGCTCAACTAAACATTTGGGTTATCATGCAATTATCAACACAATTCTAACATGGAATCCTAATTTTACTTTTACCAAAATTTTCTAAATTAAGTTCTAAGTAATATTTTTGGTATGCAACAAAATTTAAAAATTTAGCCTAAATTAAGATTCTAAGTTTCCTATTTATGTGACCAACCCCCTACCCCACACTTATTTTATGCAATGCCCTCATTGCATATTAAAAAAAATGCAAATATAGAGAGAATTGGAACAAATTCCCCTGGGGTAGCAGTCGATAGGTTGATACTCCTTTCTTCAACTCCTTCTTCTCTTGACTTTCACCATGGGAACAGCTCGTCCATGGCTCGGGTGTCATGCGTCTCGTGTGGTTGACGGCTCGAAAGTTTTAAGGAACAATCTTCTTTTGAATATCTCCAGAGACAATTCCTCCCAAAAAGTGGGTAAATGTTGCAGTACTCTAATCCCTCCTTGACCCTCAACTTAGCATTCCTCCTAATCTTCTTTCCTGAAAAAAAATGAACAACTAAAAGTAACACTAATAATCAAACCACCAAAACAAACATCATCCAAGTATTTTAACATTTGTCCAAAACATAATTAAAACATCATAAAAAAACATAAAAGAAAACAATTCTTCATCATTCATCCTCCATATCGGCTCTGCCCGTGCCACTTCCTCCTTCTCCAGCTCTCCTCCTCATCCGCTCATCCCAAGTCATGATATATGGATATCCGGGATCGGGCCTTGGGGTGATATTCATTTGTTGAAAAAGATATTGAAAAGATTGGTTATTGTAGTTCACCCCTCGCCCAATGTCATCTAGGTAGCGGCGGTACTCTAATTGATTCCATCCATCATTATCTTCCTCCACCGGAATAACCGGTGGGTCTTCTCGTACCCGCTCGCTACGTTGTCTGACCGGCCTCCCCTGCTCCTCCGGAATCGTCGGCTCGTCTTCATGTGGGATGGTGAACGAGTCACCAAACTTTTCGACTATCCTTGCCTTTCGATATAATGTCGTGTTGAATGGTGGAGGGTGGATAACCGTGAGCGCTACAGCTTGCGGCAGATCAAGTATCCCAAATGACTTGGCCAGTCGAGTGATAAACATTCCCCCATTGATTTTTGAATTGACTTTCTCCTTAACCGCCCCTTCGGCAAGGAATTTGGCAATGCAGTACGGGAGGTTGCAAAAGGCTTCGGGAGTAATGATACTCCATAAGTAGAAGATGTCAAGGGTCGGGACCTTGTCCCAATCCTTCCTTTGGTTGATGGTGCTGGCAACAAATCGGTGAATAAGGCGGTGGATTGGTGAGCGGATGTGGCCTTCTTGAGCGGTGGACGGAATATAAACTCGGTTGGCTATTGTGTTCCACCATCTCGAGGCCACCACTGCCTCAGGAAGTTCTTTGTGGCTGTTTTCCAAGAATGTTTCAAAATCTTCTGTCATCATCACGCTTTGATCATAAATTCCCAACCTCCACGAGAACTCAGCAATGTTGCACTGTCGCAGCTCTCCACCCAAAGAAAAAGAGATTACATTGGGATTGTAGTATTCACTACCACCTCGGAATGAGATGGTAGCGAAAAACTCCCAGCACAACTCAGCATACACGGGCTCCTGAATTTTGAACAATTGTAACCACCCATCACAAGTAATGGTGGTGTATCCTAAACTACACTCTTTCACCAAATATGGTGTAAGTTCCTCCTCTAACCCGACATTGCCTAGCCAACCCCAATCAACCGCATTTGGGAGATGATTTTCCTTTTGTTTTAAGGCTTCCAACCTGTTTCTAGCCCGGGTTTGGGATGACTTGGACGTTATGTGTTGAAAGGAAAGCCATGGCATATCATTTTGACTTCCTCCGCGCGAAGACTGCCCCCTTCTGAACATGGTTCCTGCATACAAACACCAACAAACACATCAGCAAACAATACCCAGTAATTAAAAACAAGAAAGTGGGTCTGAATAGTCATCTACTCGCCGAGTACACGACCTACTCGGCGAGTAGGATGAGCTGCGGGACTATATTGTCTCAGACCTGTATATAGCAGTTAATAATCCAATTTTTTCACAGGGGTTTGTTGTAATGGCCTATCTAACCACAAATCATAAAGAAATTTGTCCTAATATCACGTAATTTATGGTTAATTGAAACCCTAGAATTTGAGGAAACCCCCAAATTCGAAATCAAGTAAAATCGGGGCAAATCCATGATAAAGATCGAACCTTTAAGGAGTTTATAGTGTAAAGATGTTACCTTTTTGGTTGAATGATACAAATCGAGTAGAAGATCGGAGACTTGGAATCGCGAAAATCACCTACTGCTCGAGGACACGCTGTGCACGGCGAGTATGTGGTGTAGTGGGTGAAAAAAAACCTCTTTTTACAGACTTATAATTCACCTGTGTAAATCGGCTACTCGCCGAGTAGAAAGGACCTACTCGCCGAGTACATATTCAAATACGCGTTTTTTTTTCGGGTTACTCGGGTAGGTACTCGCCGAGTATACATGCCTACTCGGCGAGTAAACCTTACAGTTTGAAATTTTGTGGTAATTTTGAAAAAATTTATGTATTTTCTCTTTTTTAAACCATCCACCCCACACTCTAAGCATTTCTTGTCCTCAAGCAAATATATTCTCAAAATAAATGAAGAAAAGAAAGAAAAATAAAGTAAAAGAAAAGGAAAGAAAATGCAAACTTGAAACTCGGGTTGCCTCCCGAGAAGCGCTTCTTTTTAAGGAGTCATTAGCTGGACTCCTCCCCTTCTACGTGGCTGCAATCTTTTCCAGCAACAGCAGCTCTTCCATTCCTTCATTCCGGGGGACTCCTTCTTCATATTTTTTAACCCTATGACCATTGACCTTGAAAGGTGTGCCATCTCTTGATAATAACTCTATAGCACCATGTGGAAACACCGTCTTCACTATAAAAGGCCCATCCCACCTTGACTTGAGTTTGCCCGAGAAAAGCTTTAGTCTTGAGTTGAAGAGCAACACTTTTTGGCCTTCATGAATTTGTTTATCTTTGATCCTCTTATCATGCCACATCTTGGTCTTCTCTTTATATAGCCATGAGCTGGAGTATGCATCATTCCTTAGTTCTTCAAGAGCATTCATTTGCATTAACCGGTTGCTCTTTAATTCCTCCATGTTAAAATTACACCGCTTCAAAGCCCAAAACGCCTTGTGTTCTAGCTCCACCGGTAAATGACATTGCTTTCCATAAACTAACCTATATGGTGTGGTACCAATAGGTGTTTTGAAAGCTGTACGAAAGGCCCAAAGTGCATCGTCTAGCTTATCCAACCATTCCTTGCGATTGCTCCCCACCGATTTCTCCAAAATTCGCTTTAAAGCTCGATTTGTCACTTCGGTTTGTCCACTAGTTTGTGGATGGTATGATGTGGAAAACTTTTGGGTGACCCCATATTTCTTTAACACCTTTTCCAATTGATCATTGGCAAAGTGTGTGCCTCGGTCACTTATAAGGGCTTTCGGGACTCCAAATCGTGAGAATAATTTCTTTAAAAACCGTACTACCACCCGTCCGTCATTTGTTGGTAATGCTTGTGCTTCCGCCCACTTAGATACGTAATCCACCGCCACTAGTATGTACTTGTTTCTTTTAGACATGGGAAATGGTCCCATGAAATCAATTCCCCACACGTCGAACACCTCGCATACTTGGATACTATGTTGTGGCATTTCATTTCGAGATGAAATGTTTCCCACTCTTTGACAAGCATCACATTCTTTGACAAATTGGGTTGCATCTTTAAAAATCGTGGGCCAATAAAACCCAATGTCAAAGATCTTCTTCACCGTGTAATGTGCTCCATGATGTCCACCCGTGGGCCCGCTATGACAATGCTCTAGTATTTTCCGACTTTCCTTCCCGAATACGCATCTTCGTATGATCCCATCCGCACAGCTTCGGAAGAGGTATGGCTCATCCCAAAAGTAATATTTTAATTCAGCAAAGAATTTCTTCTTTTGGTGACTGCTAAAGTCATTCGGGATGTAATTTGTAGCTAAGTAATTAGCTATGTCCGCGAACCATGGCTCTTCTCCCACTGTCACCATGATGTACTCATCCGGGAAGTCGTCTCCAACTTTATCTTCTTGCAATTGCGGGTTCTCAAGCCTTGACAAGTGGTCAGTTGCCACATTCTCCATTCCCTTCTTGTCTCGTATCTCTATGTCAAATTCTTAAAGAAGTAGCACCCATCATATCAGTCTTGGCTTGGCATCCTGTTTGGAAAACAAATACATGATAGCCGAGTGGTCAGTAAAAACAGTGGTTTTAGATAAAAACAAATAAGGGCGGAATTTATCAAAGGCATACACCACAGCTAGTAATTCTTTTTCAGTGGTGGTGTAATTTTCTTGGGCTGGGTTTAGAGTCTTGCTAGCATAATATATGGGTTGAAAGTGCTTATCAACCCTTTGACCAAGGACAGCTCCTAATGCATAGTCACTAGCATCACACATAATCTCAAAAGGTAAGTTCCAATTTGGTGCAATAATGATCGGGTCATTAGTTAGTTTTTCCTTTAAAAATTTAAATGCCTCTAAACACTCTTTAGTAAAATTAAATGGTGCATCTTTTAGTAGTAGTTGTGTTAGAGGTCTAGTTATTTTGGAAAAATCTTTTATGAAACGCCGGTAAAAACCCGCATGTCCTAGAAAACTCCTAATGCCCTTCACATTGGTTGGTGGGGGTAATTTGGAAATAGTGTCTATCTTTGCCCTATCCACTTCAATTCCCATTTTGGAAATCTTGTGGCCCAACACTATACCCTCCTTGACCATAAAATGGCATTTCTCCCAATTGAGTACCAAGTCGGTTTTTTCACACCTAGCAAGCATTAAGTCAAGATTAGTGAGACAATCATGGAAAGATGATCCAAATACGGAAAAATCGTCCATAAAAACTTCCATGAATTTTTCCACCATATCGTGGAATATAGCTGTCATACACCTTTGAAAAGTCGCGGGTGCATTGCATAACCCAAAAGGCATGCGTCTATAAGCGAAAGTCCCACTTGGGCAAGTGAATGTGGTCTTTTCTTGGTCCATTGGGTCTATGGGTATTTGAAAATATCCCGAAAATCCATCTAGAAAGCAATAATAGCTATGGCCCGATAATCTTTCTAGCATTTGATCAATAAAAGGTAAGGGAAAATGGTCTTTACGAGTGGCATCGTTTAGCTTTCGATAATCGATGCACACTCTCCAACCGGTTACCGTTTGTGTCGGAATTAGCTCGTTCTTTTCATTGGTTATGACCGTCATCCCTCCTTTCTTGGGCACTACTTGGACCGGACTCACCCATGGACTGTCGGAAATGGAATATATAATTCCCGCATCTAAAAGCTTGACCGCCTCCTTCTTGACTACTTCTTGCATATTCGGGTTCAGTCTTCTTTGGTGCTGCACAACCGGCTTTGCTCCTTCTTCCAGGTTGATCTTGTAGGAGCAATAGGATGGACTTATTCCCTTGATGTCGGTGATGCTCCATGCTATGGCCCGTTTCCGCTTCTTCAACACTTGCACGAGTTCTTCTTTTTCAGAATTGGTCAGGTCAGAGGCTATAATTACTGGTTTTTGGTTGCCTTCTTCGAGAAAGGCATACTCCAAATGATCTGGTAAAGTTTTAAGCTCCGATTTTTGGCTCTGACTGTTGGACTCGCCGAGTGCAGGTAGGGTACTCGGCGAGTTGGTGGCTGTATTTACGACTTCTGCCTTTTCTTCAGAGGTACTCGACGAGTATATCGGTCCTACTCGGCGAGTAGAACTGTTTGTGTTCTTTACCAATTCTTCATAAATCGGCTTCTTCCAGTAGTCTTTCAATTTCCATCAAGTCTTTTTCTGGATCAAATTCTTCATCCTCAGCTGTGAACTTGATGGAGTCTTCAGTTATGCCTTCCTCTAGTAACTCATCTAACATATCGATTGAGAATGCCGTGTCATCACTGTTCCTTGAATACTTCATGGCTTGTTCCACTCCGAATGTGACTGAATCTTCTCCTACCTGCAAGGTGAGTTTTGAGTCCCTCATGTCTACTATGGCACTTGCCGTGTTGAGGAAGGGTCTTCCAAGGATGATTGGCACTTGTGGATCGGCCTCCATGTCTAGGATGATAAAATCAGCGGGAAAGACGAATTTGTCCACCTTGACTAGTATGTCTTCGCATATGCCCCTTGGGAAGGTGACTGTTTTGTTGGCCAAGTGTATTGCCATGCGAATTGGCCTTGGTTCCGGGAGATCCAGCTTTTTAAAGAACGAATATGGCATTAGATTCACACATGCTCCCGAATCGGCTAAGGCATGAATGATGGTCAAGTTGCCAAATTGGCAATGTAAGGTCAAACTCCCCGGATCACCTTTCTTCTTTGGTAGCTTATTTAGCATAGCAGCTGAGCAGTTTTCATTGAGTACTACCTTCTTCACTTCTTCCATCTTCCTTCTATTGGTGAGAAGTTCCTTAAGGAACTTTGCATACTTGGGCATTTGCATGACGGCTTCAATGAAGGGTATGTTGATTTGAAGAGTCTTGATATGATCTAGAAACTTCTGATACTCCTCTTCCTGCTTCTTCTTCTTGGCTCGGGCTGGGTATGGCATGGGAGGCTGGTAAAGTTTTTCAGGAACCTGTGGAATCGGATTTTGTGATGTACTCGCCGAGTCCATACGTGGTACTCGGCGAGTAGGACTATCAGAGTGCAATTCTTGGTTTTCTGTTTGCTTTTCTGCCTCTTCTTTCTGTGATTTCTTGGATAGCTCAGTCTGAATAGGTGCTAGGGGAGTGATTATCTTCCCACTTCTTGTTGTGACAATGTTTATTTGCGCGCCTTGTGGGTTATTTTCAGTTTTGCTAGGAAGTTCGTCCGGTGACCTTTGGTTGATTTGTTGAGCAAGTTGCCCAAGTTGTGTCTCTATATTGTGGATAGATGCTTGTTGGTTCCTTAGCATGGTCCTTGTTTCTTGAATTGCAGCATCATGGTCACTATGTCTTTTTTCTGAAGCAGCTACAAATTTTGTGAGCATTTCTTCCAAGCTGGGCTTCCTATCTTGCACCGGCTCCTCCTTTTGGTAGAACCCTCTCCCTTTTTGCCTAAACCTTTCCTCCTTGGCTTTCTTGTACTCTTCATAAGGGAGCCAATCTTTCTTTTGTTTGCGCCAGTCTTCATCGTATCAGTCTCCACTTGAATAACACACTTGCGCCTTCTTGTTGCCATTCTCATCTAAATCACAGTCTCTAGTGAGGTGAGGCCCATTGCAGTTTTCACAAATAGCATGGATTGTTTGATCCATCTTATCCATCCTTCTATCCATTGTTTTTAGCATAGCCATGACCGCGGATAAGTCTTCAGTAGCTGCATAAGCGGCTCCACTAGTGCCATCATGCCTAGGGTTGTGGTATTCTCTAGAGTGTTTAGAGAATTCTTCAATCAATTCTTTGATCACCGGGGGTGGCTTCTTCGTGAGCAGGCCTTGCGAGTCTAGTAACTGTCTGGTTGTGATATTGACTCCATCATAGAAGATGGATACTTCTTGCTGGCTGTTAAGGTCATGGTGTGGGCAGTTTCTGTTGGATAAGGTGTCTAAGTCCATAACTATTTCTGGTATGTACTTGACCCGACCCGGCATGGTCCATTTGGGTTGCATGGCACCATGCAATTGGATAGACTAAATGAGAGAAATAACACTTGGAGATTATTAATATATTATAAGTTCTAATATATTAATAATATTATTTGATTAGTTTGATCAATAATTAATTTAGAATTAATTAAGTGGTCAAAAGAGAACTAATTAAATATATGGGTTGATTATGTAAATCATCCATATCTTGTATAGTGGGCTAAGAGGCTCCATGGATTATCAAGTTGGGTTCTACCCATAGGATGCTCCATGGGAGTTACAAACCCATGGGTCATGGAAATGAAGAGTCATGACACATTAGGGTTTACATGGTGTAACCCTAGATGTGTCAACACTATATAAGAATCATATTCTCCACCAAAATCGGCTACACTAAGAAAACAAGAGGGCTTGGCCGATTTCAAGAAGTGTGTGTTCTCTCATAAGTTTTTCCAAGAGCATTTGGTGTTGTGTGAAGCATTTGAGGCATCACATTTGGGGTGCTAGGCTCACAAGGTTTCAAGGAACACAAGCAACAACAAGGTAAGTTATTCTATCTATTATTCAAGTTAAAATTGTTCCCCATGTATGCTAGATAGGAATATAGCCTTGGAATTCAACTTAGCATGATAATTAGACAAACATAGATCCAAGGTTATTAGGGTTGCATGTATACTTAGGAAGTGTTAGAATGCTCAAAACCCATCAGTGGTATCAGAGCCTAGGCTTGTTTGTTTGTTATTTGTGCTTAAAAGTTGAAGAAAGTCGAAAAACTTGTTGTCTGACTGCTGGACTCGTCGAGTCCATGGGGGGACTCGTCGAGTTCACTTGTATCTTCAACCTACTCGGCGAGTAGATTTATGCACTCGGCGAGTAGGGTCGACAGAGTGCAGATTTTCGACTTTAGTTGCTGGAAATGGATTAGAAACATTACCCTAAATTGTTTTGGTACTTGAAAACTTGTTTTAGAAGGTGTAATGTCTTTTCTAACTCATTTACAACAACTAGTTATCAAAATTACAAAGATTAAATGTGATTTTGATTCTTGAAGGTGTTCATGTTCATATTCTTGTTCTTATGATGTTTAGATGATCATAGGAATTATTTGTAACCTATGTGGTAGTTTAATTCTTGATCATAATGTGTTTTAATGGAATCCATAACTTGTCCTCAAGTTATGGAAAACCAAAAGTCTCTTGGATTGAAAAACCATTAAAAGAACACAAGAGTTAGAAAAGTGAAGAGTCTTCATTTATTACTCTATTAAACTCATAAGTTACAAGAAATGAAAAGTTTTGAAAGTTTACAAAACTTGCCCTCAAGTTTTGGAACAAGTAAAGTTAAGTTAAAACTTTAGTTCCAACCCCTAGAATTTTAAAAGTTAAAATTCAACCCTTATACTTATATTATTATGATTTAATAATTATATATATATATATATATATATATATATATATATATATATATATATATATATATATATATATATATAAGAACAAAGTCGACTTACCGCTAGTACGCCTCATTCATGAAGCCGGTCTATAAGGTGGGTATAAGGTTGTTGCCTATAAAATGGTGACTTAATGGGTGTCCACTCTCACCCACCGCTTGCTTGACCGGTGGAGGGTCGTTAGCCGAACGGGTAAGACAAGGACTTACAAATTCTCATTCAAAGTATGATGAATATTATAAAGTAACTAAATGTTTTATTAAATTCCCAATCTTAGTTACTTTAGGAAAAATGTGAATAAGGTGCTATTCCATGAAATTACACTTTACACTTTGATTAAGTCGTTGGTGGAGCGTGTGTGGTTAACCGGCACACTAACTTGGACTTAACAAGGTAGGTAAAGGGTGACTTAGGGTTTATTATAGTATCGATGGAGCGTGTGTGGCTTACCGGCACATCGATTGAGTGATAAACTTTAAGGGTACCAAGTGATTTGCATGGTTACTTCACACCTCGTTTTGTGATCCTCGGTATCCCAGTCACAAAACTTGGAGGGCACACTCGAGATTGAAACATGCCTTTGAAGAATTCATTGAATCTCAAAGAATCTAGGAATTTCTAAGAACCATTCAAAAACCTAATACTTAAATATTGCGGTTTTCGTGGTGGAAATTGGTGAATCGTCATTCACCTACCTTTCAAATATGATATAGCTTAGATTATGGCATACCTCTTCTAAGTTATATTATATTGTGATTGGATCCTAGCCTTAATATTACATTTGGGTGTTTTATTAAGGACTCTCTTATATCTAAACTAATCTTGTTCTCTTCTCTTCAGATGTCTTTCAACAATGCTTCTGGCTCTAATCCTAATGGCTCCTTTACCCTTATGAACTTGTGTGGGAAAGTCACCTTTGATGGATCCAACTTCAATGAGTGGATCAGAAACATCAGAATGATTACCCGCTATGAGGACAAAGAATATGTCCTTGACAAGGAGCTTAAGGAGATTGATGAGACCACTGCAACTCCTTAGGAGATCGCTGACTTTCGGGCACATGAAAGGGATGCTACGAAAGTGGCTTGCATCATGATGGCCACGATGACAGCGGAACTCCAAAAGTCTTATGAGGATTTCTACCCTTATGAAATGCACCAAGATTTGATGGAAAGATACCATCAAAGTGCAAGACAAGAGAGGTATGCAATCATCTGCTCCATGATAACAACCATGATGAAGGACGGGGAATCCGTCACGAGCCACATGCAGAAAATGCAAAGGTATGTGGATCGTTTGCTGAAGCTTAATGTGAACTTCCCGGAGGATCGTGCAATAGATATCATTTTGCACTCCTTACCATCGTGCTATGATCAATTCCGCATGACATATCACATGAACAAGGAAGAAGTCACCCTCAGCAAACTTCAGGGACTTCTCAAGACCGCAGAAACAGGTCTTAAGGGGAAGTCGGTTGCTATCACTCCTACTCCAAACTCAACTCCGGTTTTGGCAATCGGGAAAAGTCGAGGGAGGAAGAGAAAGAGATCTTCGAAGGGTACCAAGGCTCGGACCCTTGATGGCTCTTCTTCAAGTGGAACCAAGAAAGGTTTCATTACTCCTTCTTCTGACCCAAAAGAGGCTGAATGCTTCTATTGCCATGAAAAGGCTCATTGGAAGCGGAACTGCCCAAAGTACCAGCAGGATGTGAAGGATGGGAAAGTCAAACCCAACCATGCAGGTATTTACACTATCATTTCTAATAACGCACCCCATTCTAATTCTTGGGTCCTTGATACCGGTTGTGGTATTCATATTTGTTGTGACTTGCAGGGACTAAGAAGAAGTGAGAATGTGGAGCAAGGAAGAATAAACTTGATCATGGGGAATAGGAAAGCTTCACCTGTCACCAAGATTGGAGTTTATACTTTATCGCTAAGTAGTGGGTTTAGTTTAGATTTGAATAAATGTTGTTACTCGCCAGGAATGGCAAGAAATATTATTTCCTTTCATGCTTTGTACAAACAAGGGTTTACCTTTTCGTTTAATAATGAAGTTGGTTCTATTGATGCTTTCTTTAATAATGTTCTTTATTTTAAAGCATTACCTTGTGATGGTGTGTATGAAGCTGTGTCTGTTGTAGATAACTTAGGAAATAATGTTTTGTGTATTGATTCTACTACTAATAATAACTTGGATAAAGCATCATTATGGCATTGTCGCCTTGGACATATAAGCAAGAAACGCATAGGCCAACTCCAAAAGGATGGAGTCTTGGAGTCGTTTGACCTTAAGTCAGATGATAGTTGCGAATCATGCTTACTTGGAAAAATGACAAAGTCACCCTTCACAGGCTCATGTGAAAGGGGTGAAGGTTTGTTGGACCTTATACACACGGATGTGTGTGGACCATTCAAACATGCCACAAGGGATGCTAATCGTTATTATTTGACTTTTACTGATGATTACAGTAGATATGGATATGTCTACTTAATCAAGCATAAGTCAGAGACTTTCGAGAGGTTTAAGGAATTTAAACAGGAAGTCGAGAATCAATTGGGCAGGAACATTAAGATGCTTCGATCCGATCGAGGATGTGAGTATCTTAGTTTAGAGTTCCTCGACTATCTTAGGGAATGTGGGATTGTCTCACAATTGACACCTCCCAGGACACCACAGTTGAATGGTGTGGCTGAGAGGCGTAATCGAACCTTGTTAGATATGGTTCGTTCCATGATGAGTCGAGCTTCGCTACCAATCTCATTCTGGGGGTATGCCTTAGAGACTGCCGCCCATATTCTTAATCTAGTCCCTACAAAGAAAGTTGCCAAAACTCCTCACGAGATGTGGACTGGTAAAGTACCTAAACTAGACCACATCAAGATTTGGGGTTGCGAGGCTTTCGTGAGAGGCGAGACTCATGATAAGCTCGAACCTCGAAGCGAGAGGTGTATTTTCATCGGTTACCCACAGCAATCCTTTGGTTACCTCTTCTACAGACCTAGTGACAATGTGGTCTGTGTAGCAAGAAGAGGAGTCTTTCGAGAAAGAGAGTTTATAAGCCAAGGAGACAGTGGGAGGCAAATTGATCTTGAAGAAATTCAAGAATCAAGTGGTGAAGGAACTTCAAACTCTAGCCCTCAACTTGAGGAGGAAACTCCTGTTGAGCCAATTGACAAACCTGTACCTCTGAGGCATTCCACGAGAGTTAGGAGTGCACCTGAGCATTACTATGGATTCCATATTACTGCAGAAGGTGAGACACTTATTAGTGATGGGACACTAGTAAGTCAAGATGACCCTAACAGCTACGAGGAAGCCATGGCAGGCCCCGAGTCTGCTAAATGGAAAGAGGCTATGGATAGCGAGATACAATCCATGTATGACAATCAAGTTTGGAACTTGGTTGAAAATGTACCAGGTCGTAAGACAGTAGGGTGCAAATGGGTCTTCAAGAAGAAGACCGACATGGATGGTAAAGTACACACTTATAAGGCTAGACTGGTTGCAAAGGGCTTCTCTCAAATTCCTGGAGTGGATTATGATGAGACCTTTTCTCCGGTAGCCAAGATTAAGTCTATTCGGGTTCTGTTAGCCATAGCTGCATTTCATGACTATGAAATATGGCAGATGGATGTCAAAACCGCTTTCCTTAATGGAAAGTTGGCTGAAGATGTTTACATGAGTCAGCCAGAAGGTTTTGTCAGCAGCAAGTACCCTAATAGAGTGTGTAAGCTTGAGAAATCCATCTATGGATTAAAGCAAGCACCTCGCAGATGGAACCTTTGCTTTGATGAGAAGGTCAAGGAATTTGGCTTTACTAGGAGTGAAGATGAATCTTGTATGTATGTCAAGGCTAGTGGGAGTATAGTTAGCTTTTTGGTATTGTATGTGGATGACATACTACTCATAGGAAACGACATTCCAACCCTGCAGGAAGTAAAGTCCTGGCTTGGGAAGTGTTTCGCTATGAAGGACCTTGGTGAAGCTGCCTATATTTTAGGGATAAGGATCTTGAGAGATCGGAGTAAAAGACTAATTGGACTTAGTCAGAGTACCTACTTGGATAAGGTGCTGAAGAGATTCCGCATGCAGGATTCCAAGAAAGGAGAGTTACCCATCCAGAGTAACACCAGATTGAGTAAGACACAAAGCCCTAGCACTGAGGCTGAGATAGCAGAAATGTGTCGAACACCTTATGCTTCGGCTGTAGGATCGATCATGTATGCTATGACGTGTACTCGACCCGATGTAGCCTTTGCCCTGAGCATGGTTAGCAGATATCAGGCGAACCCTGGCAAGGCACACTGGACTGCGGTAAAAAATATCCTCAAGTACCTACGGAGGACTAAGGACTGGGTCCTTACCCTCGGTGGGAGTGATGACTTGAGAGTAGTAGGGTATAGTGATGCTAGCTTCCAGACTGATAGGGATAATTTCCGCTCTCAGTCAGGCTGGGTCTTTACCCTAAACGGAGGAGCAATTTCTTGGAAGAGTTCCAAGCAAGAGACAGTGGCAGATTCTACTTGTGAATCAGAGTATATTGCAGCTAGCGAGGCAGCAAAGGAGGCGATATGGCTGAAGAACTTCATTGGAGACCTTGGAGTTGTACCAGCTATTAAAGAGCCAATGGAAATTTTCTGTGATAGTGAAAGTGTTGTTGCCTTAGCCAAGGAACCAAGGGATCACGGGAGATCCAGACACATTGACAGAAAATACCATTTCATCAGACATCGGATCGAAGAAGGACTCCTCGTCGCAAAGAGGGTATCATCAGATGAGAATCCGGCAGATCCCCTCACAAAGGGACTGACTCCGGTTAAGCATCTTCAGCATGCTCAGAGCATAGGGCTGAAGGATGATATTAGATTTAGTAGTTAGATAACCTCGAAATTTGTAAAGTGTAATTGACATTTGATGATGAATAAAAATGTTTTATTTATGAGTAAGGTGTTGCTATCTCTTGTCGATCGTTTACTATATTTCTTTTGCATGTTTTGACTTCCAGAATAATTTTTGTTTGGTATAACATATTATTCAAACCTCCACAGTCAGTCATATGTCGGAAGTAGGTATGAATCAAGACTGTCATGTTTGGTTGTAGAGGTCTTGGACAAGGCTACAGCAATCATGAGTGCTCATAAGTTCTGAGCATTGGACTCAACCCACGCTCACTGGAATCACTTCATGGAATTCTATCTCGAGTGATCGTGAGACGGTAATATCGTATAAGTCTTCAAACCTAGAGATATGATTTGTTACTTACAAGTTGGTTATGCATTGATTGTACGAAAACGCATTGGTAACTCGATGTTATAAATCGTGTTCTTGTGTGTAATTCAATGAGTGGTAGAACAAACATATGAGTTGAAGTTTATCTGTTCCTTCTTGGATTAGAAGCTGATATCTGGGCCCCTCGATGATTTTGTTTTGACCCATGTACCGGGCCCGGTCAGAACTAAGTTGATGTGTTCAATTAAGTTCTTTGTCAAACAAATCGGAGATCGAGAAACAAACTGCTGGACAATAAGAAAGACATTGTTCCATGTATTTGTCCGGCTGATATCTAGAACGGAGGATTATATGATCACTTATCTTAAATGGTGTACCATCATCTTCTCAGTTCCGAGAAACCTTGAAAAGAGCTACGATTGCCGATCGGTTCCTGAAGTCATACTTGCAGTAATAGTTATTAGACTTATCCAAGTGGGAGACTGTTGGATAAGGTGTCTAAGTCCATAACTATTTCTGGTATGTACTTGACCCGACCCGGCATGGTCCATTTGGGTTGCATGGCACCATGCAATTGGATAGACTAAATGAGAGAAATAACACTTGGAGATTATTAATATATTATAAGTTCTAATATATTAATAATATTATTTGATTAGTTTGATCAATAATTAATTTAGAATTAATTAAGTGGTCAAAAGAGAACTAATTAAATATATGGGTTGATTATGTAAATCATCCATATCTTGTATAGTGGGCTAAGAGGCTCCATGGATTATCAAGTTGGGTTCTACCCATAGGATGCTCCATGGGAGTTACAAACCCATGGGTCATGGAAATGAAGAGTCATGACACATTAGGGTTTACATGGTGTAACCCTAGATGTGTCAACACTATATAAGAATCATATTCTCCACCAAAATCGGCTACACTAAGAAAACAAGAGGGCTTGGCCGATTTCAAGAAGTGTGTGTTCTCTCATAAGTTTTTCCAAGAGCATTTGGTGTTGTGTGAAGCATTTGAGGCATCACATTTGGGGTGCTAGGCTCACAAGGTTTCAAGGAACACAAGCAACAACAAGGTAAGTTATTCTATCTATTATTCAAGTTAAAATTGTTCCCCATGTATGCTAGATAGGAATATAGCCTTGGAATTCAACTTAGCATGATAATTAGACAAACATAGATCCAAGGTTATTAGGGTTGCATGTACACTTAGGAAGTGTTAGAATGCTCAAAACCCATCAGTTTCTTAGTAAGCTCTTGTACCTCTCCCATGCTTCATATAGCGACTCTCCAGCTTGTTGTTCAAAGTTAGCAATGGCCTTCTTCAACTTGGCTATCTTGGAAGGTGGGCAAAATTGATCAATGAATTCTTCTTTCATCTTGGCCCAAGTGGTGACTGATCCGGGGGGAAGTGACTTGAGCCAGTCTTTTGCAGCACCTTTGAATGTCACCGGAAGCATACGAAGTAGCTGAGTCTCGTGGGGCACATTTGGAACATTGAAGTAATCAGCTACATCATTGACTTCATCCAAATGTTTGTAGGCATCTTCATGGTCTTTTCCATAAAAAGGTATTTCCTTAAGTAACGCTAGGATATGACCCTTTAGCTCGAAGGTAGCAGTCGTGGGAATTGCGGGTTGCACAAGTCCCGGGCCAGTGTCGTCCCGCATCCTCTTCTTCCATTCTCCCATGGGGATTTCATCAATGTTAGCCATTGTGAGAGCTAACTCTTCCTCGGACTCGGTTTCCTGCTCGTATGTCGGGTCCTCTTCTTCCTCGGTCTCGTACTCAATATCCTCCTTAGCCGGTTCGTCGATTACTAAGGAAGCACTGGATGCTCCTGATTTGCTGCTCTTTTTTTTCCTAAAAACAGTCTTCAAATTGGACAAGGGTGATTTCTTTGGTGTACTTGAACTCTCCACGTCCTTTCCCTTGTTTCTTTTCAACGCGGTTTCGGGATCTTCAAACGGGGGTACCAGCGGGGTGTTTGATCCTCTGGTCATGAAAGTCCTGAAATAAACAGAATAAAAGTGTAAAAAGAACAAAAAAAATGTACTAAAAGAAATCGAAAATTTAACTGCTGATTACGCTGCTACTCGCCGAGTAGGTGCGACTACACTCAGCGAGTACCAGTGTGTTTTTAAAAAAATATTAAAACTAAAACAGATACTAAAACCTAATTACTGACTACTAACTGAAATAAAGTAACTTTATGCAAGTAAACTCACACAAAGGATCGAAAAAAATTAGGAATTAGATTAATTATTTAGAACCGTTCCCCGGAAACGGCGCCAAAAACTTGATGTGTGTAAGATGCACTTGTTTTATTCCCTACTTTTATTAATAAATTTAGCACACAAAGGCAGTGAACCTGTCTTTTAGTGGTATAGTTTAGTAAGTAAGGTGTCGAACTCAGGGAACGGAAAATTAAACTAACAACTAATTTTAACTAAAACAATTAATGAAAGTAAAAGGTTTTTCTTCTAGTTTTTCAAGACTAGAAACTTAAGCAACACTTAATTAACTAAATGACTAAAACAAACAACTAATTCACCAAATTTGATAAAGATGTTTCTATTTAGGTTCAACCAATTCACTCCTATGGTTATTTATATTTATGATAGATTAATTGTTATTGGCTACCAATTAAAGTGGTTAGGTTCATGTTCATTACTCCTAGCCCTTAGACAATTAAATAATTTAAGCGGTGATCAAATGTTTAAACTAATTAATTCTCTAGATTAATGATTTGGATTAAATAAGATTTGTAGTGGTGAATCAATTTAGTAAATCAATTAACCTCTTGTTTGATGGTTTCTCAAAACAAGCTCACACATTAATCTAATTATTGTCTTATTAATCTTAGTTTCATAATCATTATTCCTAAGCATATGAATTGGTGTTCACATAGACATGAGGTTAACAACTAAGAGATGTTCATGCAGCTTAATTGTCTTCCAATTAACAGAAAATAATTGTGATTAATGCATAAGGGTCTTAAACAAACTTAATTTAATAGATCACCAATAAACAATTAATCAAAACTAAGAATTAAACCATAGGAGTTCCTTGGTATTCCCCAAACAGAAACAAAAACGAAATTAGTTCATAGTTGCAGTAAAATCACACACAAAAGCAAGTTCAACTAGATTAAACATACTTAAATCCTAAAGCTAAGTGGAATGATTAACCTGATTGCTTCAATTCTTCAAAAGGTTGGAGATTAGAATTCCTCAGCGTCTTCTAGTGCTCTTAATCGCAGAAGGATCTTCAAAAATCGCCAAAAGTGTGTTCCCCTCGGATAAAGGTTCGATTTTTATAGATATCTCAAAACAGGGGGTACTCGGCGAGTAGCAGACCCAACTCGCCGAGTAGACTCGTTGTTATCCGTCTTAGATCCGGATTCGTGGCTATCTTCTGGAATATTTAGCTGGACTCGCCGAGTAGACTCGTGTACTCGACGAGTAGATGGGCTTTTGTTCCTCAATCTTCATTCTTTGGTCTTTAATTGCTTTCCCTTGCTCCCTTTCACTCCCAAGCATGTCTTTTGGACTGAAAACAAAATTTAAACAACATTAAGTACCTTTTGTCCATATTATTCACATAATTAGTTAAAAATGAATAAAAATGTATACTAAATAACTAACTAATTATGTACATATCAGGAGGTGGTCACCACGTTGCCATGGCTGGCACGGTGGTCGATGAGTTGTTGTGCCAATTGCTTGGCACTGTCGAAAGTAGTCGGCTTTAAAGCCAACACATTTCCTTGGATCTAGGGTGTTAATCCCCAGATGTATTTTTCCACCTTTTTGCTTTCTTGGGTGACCAACCCATGACATAGTATGGCTAGATCGCTAAATCTGGTTGTGTAGGATGCGATGTCGAAGCCCGTCATTTTAAGGCCCGAAAGTTCCTGTTCCAATTTATGAATTTCACCCCTTGGGCAATATTTCGCTAGCATAAGGACCTTCAGATCGTCCCAGCTCATCGCGTTCGCCACCAGGAGAGTTAACGATTTCATATGACCATTCCACCAGGTAAGGGCTCGGTCGGTGAAGGTGTAAGCTGCAAATTTAACTTTGATTGCTTCAGGACAGGTACATATTTCGAAGACTGATTCAGTCTTCTCAAACCTCTGCATCAGGGCGATGACACCCCCTGTTCCGTTGAAGGATTTGGGTTTTCCATTCGAAAAATATTTATAGGAAAATTCCTTCGAATATCCCTGACTGTCCCTCTGATTGGAGGTAGTAGCACCATTTCCTGAACCACCGGCTCCGTTTGTACCAATTTGTGACATTGCAGCTGCCATGGCTACTGTTACGGCAACTTGGAACATGGCAGGGTCAAACTGTGGATGCTAATTTTCATTGATATGATTTTTGTACATAGAGTTTGGAAAATTTGATCTTGACGCAGGTCAAAATCACATCATTGAAAAGAGAAGTTTTTGAAGGCATTAAGTTCCTTTGATCAGTGTAACCACATAATCGAAGGGTTGTACATACACATAGAAAAGAGCAGCACCAACGCATACTCATAAACCTATCTTATAAATATTGGTGAGTAGTGTGGACACTACTCATGGCGACTGCTCCCTTGCGGGCCTTGAGACGAGGTCGAGGCTCCTTATACCTCTGTAATCCGGCGCTCGGCCACGATCACTCTATCCTCAAGAGCCGCGTGCCTTTCCTGGTACTCACTTACCTCCGCCCGAGCGGCGGTAAGGTCCTCGATGAGTTGGTCCATGGGATAGAAGTCTCTTTCCAAATCCCTAGTACGTGCATTGGTGGCTTCTGCAACAACGTTGAGATCCCGAACTTGATCTGCCATTTCCCTATTCTGGTCCCCTAGGTTCGTGATTTGCTGGATCACGACTGGGGGGTCCCTGTCAGTCGATCCCCCATGATTGAGGTCGTAGTAACCCTGTTGATCACCAAATGGTGATCGCTGTCATTGTTGATGGCTCCACCTCTCGATCAATGTTGCCCAACGGGGCTTAGGCCCGTTGTAGCCAAAATGGTTCGCAGGCACCCTGGCTATGTAAGGAGGATTGATGACCTCCGGTTCCTCCTCCGAATCCTCATCATCTTCTTCGTCCACCAATTCTTCTTTGAGTTGTTCTTCGTTAATTTCTTCTTCTTCTTCGGGTTCTTCTTCTTCGGCCTCTTCGAGGTCTTCCTCGGGTTCCTCCTCGAATACTTCCTTGGGATCTTCTTCCGGTTCTTTTTCTATCCAACCACTGTTTCTTTGGTTTGGAAAGTAGGGGTCTCTGGGTAAATGAAATCCTGCCATGACTTCTGTACGAGAATAGGGGTTTAAGAGGCACATAATGAATCTAGAAATATTGTGCTTTAGTAACATAAAATACTCCTATAGTATTTTAAACTTTTTGTTTGATTTTCATTGTAGTTCCTGCATAAGTGTTGGTAGGTTGATAGACTTGTTTCCCACTACAACTATCCCCTGACATATGCTAGTTACTTCTCGAACAAATATAGTTGATTGGGCTATATTTCTCCCATACTTGATTACACATCCCAAGGCATAATGTTAGTTTACAACTCATCCATTTTTTCATGATTTTCCTAGATGTGACGCTATACCGACATGCATGCATGTACTTATACTCTTCATAAAATTAATGTTTTATTTTTAAAAGTACAATTATAGGGAAAACATTTAGTCAGAGAATCTTAGTCCCATTGTCTTTATAGTTTGTATATCTTATATGGTTTGATATACTAAGTTCACTACAAACAATGCTCTGATACCAATCTGTCACACACCTAAAGCAAGGATGGTGGAAACATTTGGGGGTGGAGGACTTCATGTATAGTATCACAACAAAAAGTATAATAGTGCTCAAAGTAAATACAACCATTATAAATATAATCGATAAAGTTACATGATTTCACGAGTTACATGTTTCAAAATCAATTACAATATAATGACAAAATGTTTTGATTAACGCCGAAGCGTTCCATCCTCAAAAGCTGGTAGTCACCGATTTCTATTGATTACTTAAGAATACAAGTAAACTTTGAAAGAATGTCAACAATTAATTTGGTGAGTTCATAAGCTTTTGTATGAAGAGTGGAAATCTGTTATTAGTAAATGTAGTGTTCGTTCAAGAAAATCCAATATTTTCCTAATAAAATTATTTGTAGTCTTAATACCCAAAGACTGAAATGTACAGGTATTTTACCATACTCATAATAGTGGATGAAGTTTTATAAAATAAACCCCTTTTTAAATGTGGAAATTCCCATAAACTATGTGTGTCGTTATCTCCCTATGTGAGTCGTTATAACCATACTATGATTTAGTAGACCTTCTGCGACGTTCTTCAGGTGTCGGAACGTTATGACATTTGTCACCACTGACCTACCGGCCGAGCTATTGCAAGCAGCTTAGGTGTGAATTTTTAATTCCAATATAGATCTATATACAAATATTACGCTCTCCTTACAAGAGACTCTGGTTATAACTTTCAGGAATTTTAACCCATACTCTAAGAGTACAATGAAGTAGTGTTTCACAATTTACGTTAACGAGTTTACGTGTAGAGTGAATGAAAAACCTTTTCTGTTGTGAAATTGAACCCCTTTTTAGTGGTGTATTTGTAGATTAAGGAACCATAAACTATACCTATAATAGTTTATCATGTAGTGTTGAAAACCCGTTTGTAGTGAGAGTTGAACCTTTTCATAGTGATTAGTAATTTAGCAAAACATAAACTATACTTATTATAGTTCATCTTGTATGTTTGTAATGACTAAGAACCCTTACAATGAATGAGTAATTTCTGTTGTTTAAATGTAATTTAACAGATGACACATGTAAATATGTAGTCATCCTAGATAAACACTTTGCTGAACACATTACAAAGTGTGGATAACTTGTAAACTGTTAGTTATAAATTATTACTTTTTTGTCCGTGTTTTTGTAAAAATCACAGAAAAATCATCGTGAGTTGAAATCTAAATCCGTAAACTCTGAAAGTTCAGAAAATACTCACAATTTTTATTATGATTTTTAATGATTTCTAAATAGTGTCAAAATGACCATTTTCACTTACTGGTCCGAAATCTTTGCTACAGTGATAGTCAATTTTGTAAAAATCACCATAAATTGTAGAAAAATCGTATATATGAACTTGTGCTAGTAGTCATTTAAAAGGTATGAACCTGAACTATATGCATACTAAACTGTTTTGAATGTTACGGAGTTTAAGGTGGTCAAAACAGATCGTGATTTAGCAATAACTTTTCTATTAAAAGATGTCATTTGGGTTTAAGCATGTTTTTGATGTTGTGACTTGTATTCTCCCCCATAAAACTAGATAAAAACATGAAAAGAAGGGGGTATGAACTCACCTTGAGTGATTCTTTGAGATGGATGTTGAAGAGAGGGGGTTTCCAAGTCAAGAACACCTGGAAGATGCTTGAAGATTCGAAGATCCTAAGGACAAATGTGTTGATATTTGTGTAAGCAATGCATGATTCGAGTGAAGGCTTGTAGAATGTTCAAGTGTAGAATGAAGATGCTTACCAAAAATGGATGAAAAGATTGAGATCAGCCCTTGAAATCTTGAGTTTTGAGGGAGAAGGGTGTGAAAGTACAAATAGTTGACTAGCTAGAGGTGAATACTGACTAGAGGTTGTCATTGAGTGGGTATGGGGGATGGCTTGTTGTCATAGCTTTATGGGAAAAGTCAAAAGTACCTTCTTGTACTTTGAATTTGTCCTCAACAATAGTGGGGGGTTTACCTTAGAAATCTTTAAGATATGGATATTTTATGATCTTAGAGGGTTGAAAATGATAAAATATGGATTTATATGAAAATCCCGCGTTGAAATTACCAAACACGGGTTTAAAACGTGCAAAGGATCGGAAACTAGGAAAAGGAGGCGAAGTTCCAAGGTCTGAGGTGAGGGTTCGGTCCTTGTTTTTGAGGACCGAAAGTTCTTGGAACCAAAAGTAGATAGGACCGAAGTGTGTGTGACCGAAGGCGAGACAAACCGAAAGCGTTGGAGTCGAACCGAGGTGATGGATCGAACCGAAATGCAAGGAATCGAACTGAAGGTGGCTTCGGTCCTTAAAAGGGACTTCGGTCTTAGGAGGTTTCAGGTCTAGGAGACTTCGATTCTTTAAGGGAGGTTTGGTTCTCTTAGGGCTTCGGTCCTTAAAGCTAGTTTCGGTTCTATATGGCTGATTTTTAAATAAACTTCTTGTTTCGAGTGATTTTTGACTAAGTTAAGGGTCGGGATGACCCGGGTGATTATACAAAATTAAAGGGATTTTGAGAGAGATTTGGGAGAGACCATGCTTGTGACCTTTGTGAGTGTTTAGCTTCACAACGCAAGGTTTGTAAACCCCATTAAGCCTCGTTATGAGTGTTATACGCCCCCGAAGGGTATGTAATAGGATTTTATCGAGTAATTACATCACTTACCCTGATTAGGGTTTAGAATTTCCGAATTTTAGAAGCTTCTAAGCGATACTTTGCATTATTATAGAAAAATGTACATAAGAAGACATAGAATATATATCCTATCATAAAAGCACTACATAAGCTTATTGGTTTGAATTGTTGACTTTGACTTGACCAGAATTTGACGGTTGTCACAGTGTACTATGCCTGGTCATGACTTTTGTGGTTTAGGCCATATTGTTGGATAAGGTGTCTAAGTCCATAACTATTTCTGGTATGTACTTGACCCGATTGGCATGGTCCATTTGGGTTGCATGGCATCATGATAATTGGATAGACAAAATGAGAAGGACACTTATGATTTGTTAATATATTATAAGTTATAATATATTAATATGAAATCATATTATTTAATTAGTATTGATCAAGAATTAATTTGGAATTAATTTTGTGATCAAAAAGAGACTAATTAAATATATGGGGATTGATTATGTAAATCATCCATTCTTATATAGTGGGCTAACGATCCATGGTTTATTCAATTGGGTTAAAACCCATAGGGTGCTCCATGGATGCTCCATGGAGTTTAAAACCCATAGATCATGGAGGAAATGAAAAGTCATGTCAATTAGGTTTTACATGGTGTAACCCTACTTGTGACACACTATATAAAGACCCCATAGGCTAGCAAAATCGCACATAGAAGAGAACAAGGAGGGCTAGCGGATTTTGAGTGATAGTGTGCTTCTCTCAAGTTATTCCAAGACTTGTGGTGTTGTGTGAAACATTTGAGGCATCACATTTGGGGTGCTAGGCTCTAAAAGTTCTTAAGGAATTCAGGCAAAAACAAAGGTATGTTATTCTACTAGCTTTTATGTTCAAGTTCCCCATGCCATGCTAGTTAGGATAAGAACCTTGGAAAAAATCAAATTTGCATGTATCTTAGTAAAATATAGATCCAAGGTTTCTAGGGTTGCATGTACACCATAGGAGTGTTAGAATGCTCAAAACCCTTCACATATTTAGACTATTAGGGTTTTGGGCTTTGTTGGGCCACTAGCCCTCCTGAATTTGGGCCATTTCTAGGCTTTGGGCCTTCTTGGATTTGTGCCCACATTGGGCTTTGGGCGTCCTTAGGGAATTGGGCCAATATTGGGCTTTTAGTGCCTTTGAGTTTGGGCCTTGGTTATTGGGCCAGATGAGGGAAGGGTAAAATGGTCTTTTACCCTAGGTCTTGGACAAATGAGCTAGATTATTGATTATGGTTTATAGCGCAATAATTAATTGGGGTATTACTTGATCATATTTAGTGTAGAGATTTCCCAGATCAGCAGTCCAAGCATTTATTTGATTTTTAAGCAGTTTGAGGTGAGTCGCCTTCCAATGTTAGGCGGGTCGAAGGCACCAATGTCGGCCCATGGATTATTGTTATTTGTATGCTAGTTGTCTGTTTGACTCGTGCATGTTTTGTATGTATACCGGGTGGAGACCGATTTCAGGCGGGGTTTGATGAGTGTGTTTGGCACGACACATCGCATGTTAGTGACTGATCTGTACCAGGTAGGGGCCGATGAATACCGAGCGAAGCCCGATGAATACCGGGCGAGGCCCGATGTCCGGCAGGGCCTGATTTATGTTTGATATGTATGGTATGTGGTATTTTGGGGAACTCACTAAGCTTTGTACTTACAATTTTTAGTTTATGTTTTAGGTACCTCCGGATCGAAGGGGAAGAGCTCGGGGTCGCATTGCAAACACCATGATTTCTCCGCTTATTGACTCTGATGTACTTTTGGGATGTTGTTTGGTTTACTCTAAATATTTTATGGTTCGAGAAACATATTGATTGATGGCTTATTTACTATAAAAACAAAAATTTTGGTTCTGAGTTTTGGGACGTTATAATAGTGATTAGTGATGGGTATAACGGATGACCTTTGAAGAAGTAAACAAAGGATAATCATAACTTTTCACCGAGAAGTAAATACACATAAAATTTTATATCTTGTGTATGGCAGGCCTTTTGTCATTCAAAATCAAGAAAAATCTCCTTTGAAAATATACATATGCTTCTCTTCCATGGTCAAGAGAGCGATCAAGAAACTTAACTTAAATACATTGGTTCTCTCATAGTTGATGAAGAAAACAAGCATGGAATGAAATAAAAAAAATCTTGATGCCAAGAGGACATAAACAGTTATGTATATTTCAAAACATCAGCTTTCGAGATTTGAAATCAATCATTAAAAAGATTTCTAGTAACATAGTCGAGTTGGCTCTGATACCAATTGTTGGTTATTTTCATAACCAAAACATACAACGTGGAAGCATAAACTTTGATCTTTATTCTCGAATCTATTAAAAGAAAACTTAAACGTGAAAGAACGATTACATACCTTATTCCATTGAGATTTTCAGAGGCTAGGATGGGTTTTCCAGTTGATCTCAATAACTCTCTTTGATTCCCTAGCAATGTGACCTAAGAATTTTATGTATGTATTTCATATGTTTTGATCTGCTCCTCATCACATCTATATATAGATGGAGATATACCCAAATATGAAAGATTGAAGGGATCTTGGGGATCTTGAGTAGAACCGGGAACTCAACCCACAAAAGGTAAGTGAATAACCTATAAATCAGTACATCAACAATTTATATTATTACCATAATAATCGGATTTAATGATAACTATATATATATATATATATATATATATATATATATATATATATATATATATATATATATATATATATATATATATATGAAGTGGTCTCATAATTATCTAACAGACACGATTAACCCATTTTACATGATTGTATTTCATATGTCATTTATACGAAACAACAACGTTTAGTATTTTGTAGAGACATGAATGTTGCATATATCTTCGTCTTACTCCATTCGAATGAGATTATAGCGTATTGGGACCATTTCCATTGACCTATATGTCCACACGCTCATGTTGGCTTTCCTAAGAAAGTTGGCCCTCTAAAATATATTCCATAATTACATATGGATTCCTACGGTACAATTTTGTAACATATTTGGATTGCATGTTTTGATGATGGACCCATCTTTGTAATGATAGGGTATTGCTGTTTTCGTGTTATGTTATTAGAGAAAATTATAACTATTATATGATCTTTATGAACTTAATGTTTTAAAATATGAGACGCATCTAAAGATATGTCATGTTGGAGCATGATAAGCAAATAAAGATGTATAATTATGATATGTATAATTTATAAGAAAAATGTAATTTTATGTGTAATTTAATATGTATTTAGTTTGAGGAAACAATATTTTGACTTGGCATAAAATATAATAACTCTCGACTGTTTATCAAATTATTAAAATATCGTTTACAACAATGTCCATAATTTTTGTTGATGTAATCTTTGATTGATTAAAAGTTCTATCGTTTCTCGCTTTCCACAAGCACATCGCTCTATATCATATACCTATCAAGACCTTTTTTTTTGGACAGTTCCCCATGTCGCCACACATTCTAGAACTTCGGATTCCTTATCAAATGAGGGCATCAGAATACCACACCATCTGAAGATTTAATCCCAAGTATCTTTGGCAAAATGACATACACACAATAGGTGGTCAGCTGACTCCTCTGCTAAATTACGTTCACCACACGTAACCGATGTAATATTGATTCCTCAATTCTTGAGAGCCAATGTAGAAGGGATACGATTTTGAACTGCCCGCCAAACAAAACATGAAACTTTTGTAAGAACTTCTTTCAGCCACAAAAAGGGATTGTCATCCTGTCCAAAGCCTTTATCAACCTCCTTCTACGTGCTGCAACAAAGAATTTTCCCAGTTGAATCTAGTTCACATGACCATGAATCACTGCTTGAGTTTAGGTGAGTAGAGTTTACAACAAAACTTGAAGTATTTAGCGGGGTGTAATTAAATTTGCAAATCTTTTTATTGTAAAATAATGCGAAATGTAATGACTAGATATGTCGACAATAAAAAAACACTCAAAAAGACTAATTGTATTTACAGAATTCATCACAAATTCTTATAGAAATTTAAATGATTCTTAAAACATCTATAATAATTCAAAATAATATCCACTCATATTTGTAATAACTTAGAATTCCTTGGGGGTTTCTAAAGAAATAAGGAAAAGATTAAACCATAAAAACCCATAGTAACACTTCTAAAACAAATAAGGCAAATAAGGTTGTGGCGATGTTATTCGGGTGTTATTAGATCACTGAACACACCTTTAATCCATGAACAATGTGTACAAACCATTGGGACGAAATAGGATAGAAACAGTTGCCAAAAAAGAATTTCTCTTTTTTTTTCTACGGTCGTGCTAACGGGTCTTCCATAGAGTCACATAGCTCCCAACTCCCAAGGCATACAACCATAAATCCATATATTTTCATGTTGGGCGATCCGGTCCCGGATTTTCATTGAGTGGTTCATGTAGGTTCCTAAGACCGACCGGTATACATAGCATGGAGGCATCTGTGATTGAGCTGGACCACAACCACGACCGTGCATACTATCGTGGCCGGTCGTGGTAGCTCGTTGTTGTTGTCCTTTGTTATCCTGGCCACGAAACGCAACGCCTAATAGGGCTCTTTTCCTTCTTGACCGTTTGACTAGCCGTTTCCAACAGCCAAATTTTAATTTTTTTTAAATAACATTTTTTACATACCAATTTTACCTATAAATACCTTCTTCCAACTCTTATTTCTTACACCATTATTTTCTCATTCTATATACAAAATACATACAATATTTTCACAACCAAAACCATGGATCTCAACCGAAATACCCCTCGAAACTATAGAAATCGCAAACCCGATAACACTTTTGCATTCCCCTAGGCAATTTCCGACTATGGAATCACCTCAAGGTGGTTTTGTCAGTTTGCTTCAAACCGGTTCCCCTATCCAACAAACAACATTTTTCCAACAACAATATCAAGCTTTCCCGACCTTCCAACAACAATAACTTCAACAATATCAAGCTTTCCGACAATTCAAACAACAACTCCAACAATAAAAATTCCAACCACAATCATCACAATCACAACCCCCTCATTCGTCGGACTTTGTTTCCGAAACTCAACATTCACCACCACCTCAACCTAAAAAGAAAAAAGAAAAAAAATCAGCCCGACCCAACACCACCCAAGAAAAGGGTCCCATGGACAAACGAGGAAGAAGAAAAGCTAGCGGATGCATGGATTTCGGCTTCCCAAGACCAAATCGAAGGCGATAGTCAAACATTTGGTTGTTTCTTGGAGAAAGTTTGAGCGGTGTTTTATGAGTTTACGGGAATTGAAAGTCGAAATTCTGATCAAATTAGTTCGAAGTGGTGCAATATTTGTCTAAAATGCACTGAATTTGAAAGAATTTACAACAACCTCCTAAGACTAGTAGATGATGTACAAAAGTGTTATTGAACTTTGAGATATCAAGGAGACGTACAAGTTATAAAACCATCTCTTATACCCATCATTAATAAGTATAGTGGTGGGTATTACATTAACATTACACTCCATACCACTAACAATGGGAAGCCTACCACTAAACACATCACTCCACCTCATTTTTTTAATTAAATTTAATTCAAAATTACATTAAAATCATACTTTTTTTTAAATACTAGTTTTTCATCAAATTAAAATACCACATTACATTAAAAAAACACAATAAAACATATATTTTTTTAAATAAACATTACTTTAATTTAAAACACACAACATAAAAAAAACATAAAAGTAAAACCACAAACAACTTAAAAACGTTTTTAAACCTTATTATTTTTAATTACTGGATTTTGGGCACTCCCTCAATTTTAGTCAAGATTTGACGTGTTTAAACGGTATATATTTCGTGTATTCATATTGATGCATGGCCACAGCAAACAGCTCACCTTTGTGTATGTTGTTTATAACAAAGTTATAAATTCTATCTAACCCAAGGCATTTAACCCTCGTATCGCGAAACTTCAAACATATTTCATAAAGAATACGACTTCGGCAACCCATTAAATCATGGAAAATGTTTCCAACTTTTACCCAAAAATTAGGAGGCATTATAGTATCTGGGTCTTCTGAAACCGCCACCCATGCTAGTGCCAAGTTCTCTTCTTCTTTTTCTAACTAATTCATCCTTTTAAAAGCCATTGGTTTTGAATTATCAAGCAAAACAAGTCTTTGATTGTGAATAAAATGAGAGAGGAATTATGTGAGTAAAATATAAGAAAACTTGTGGTATTTATAGAAGATGCTTAGTAGTGTTTGAAAGGTAAAAAAAACATATATGAACGTTTAAATGAGCCGTTACTCACAATCGATTTTATTGGGCGTTTAGAATCGTCATGGCCATCATGAATTGCCACGAAACGGACGAACCACCGGCTGGGATAGTATGCATGGCCGTAGTCCGTTGCCACGTCAACCCCATACGCATTTGTGGGTTGTATACCAGACAGCCTAACCGGTTATGACTACGTGGATGATTGCAGATGTTCACTAGATGTATGACTAGTTGCCTAGTTGGAGAGCATTACGAGTTGGCATCTTGTAGAGATGAGTACATGAATGCATAGTTTTTCTAGGCACACATCTCCTGCAAGTAACTCTTTCACTAAATGTATTTATGTACTTTTTTGTTTATTAATATCATACTTCTCGTACGTTGTGATGGTTATTATAACATTATACAATATGAATGTATGTGGAATTGTTCTTGATGCATATTATGTTATTTAACTAGCTATCAAATTATAATTATGTATAAAGTGTTATTATTTTTTTTAAACGGCAGAAATATCATTAAACTAAATTAGCTAGATGTTAGAAAACAAAACCAAAATGTCACATTACAACATACCTAACATGGGATTATGAAACCATCCAATCCGACTAAACGAACTCATATACCTATATTGACACCAAGTGAAAGCTTGTGTGATAATAATATCAAAAATAACCAATAACTTTGGGGCAACTAAACCAAAGAGAGTCTTATTTCGAAGCAAACAAATATGTCACCGCATAACAAGAAAAATTGCTTTAAGAAACTCCTTTTGGATTTTACCTAGACAAATCCCCGAGAACCAAATTAACCGATCTCCATGGAAAAAAGAATATAAATATCAATATCACACCTTCGAAACTCTAGCTTAGACCTCCATCGTAAAGAAGCAAATGAAGAATAGATGAGAGCTGGACTCAATACCGATGTTACAATTAGGACATTGCAACGTAGAGATCTCCATCCCCCTTCCAGAAAGAAACAAAGGAGTAGGCAGGAAACCTTTAGATAATTAATAGGAAAAATATGAATGCATCTAGTGACACAAGGAACCGTAGGCAAGGAAATTTGTTCCACAAGAGCACGAGCCAACGCAGTGGAATAAACCATATAGATGGAAACATGGTTGGGGAGTACCGGAGACCCCAATCCTCATCCCTATCCTCAAATCCCCATTTCAATCACCATCCCCATCCCCAATGGGGACAGGGGATCCCCAACAGGGAATCGAATATTTCTTTTTCAATTTTAATATGGAAAGTTTTACGTGTAGAAAAACTCCAAATTTCAGTTTTACCAATATAGTTTTAAAAATTTTACAAAACATAAAAATCTTCATATATTGCATAAAAATTATAAACAAGTTTTCTACCAAATTTACATACATACATGGAAAATCAAGTAGAAAAAAAAATTATCAGAGTGATATTTGAGGTAACAATAGTTAAGCCAAAGAATATATATATATATATATATATATATATATATATATATATATATATATATATATATATATATATATTTACTATCTTATAAAACAAATCCCACTATTTCTAAAACTAGATTGAATAAAATAATAATATTTTTTTAAGACGTCCAAATCATTAAGCTAATTGTACAACTAATCACTAATAAAATAATATTAAAATTTAAACAAACTCCTATAAATCCTCTCTTCCAAGGTTTTGACCAGATCTTTTTCATCCAAATAAATACTTAACACCCTATAATTTGATCATTTCATGATTTTTTTCTTTATTTTTAATATGACATGTTTCCTAAAACAAACTAATGATTGAATTGAAAATAATCATTCTCCATCGAAAAGAAATTAATTGTCGAAACAAACTATTTGTCGTCCGCCGCTTTGCGCAGGTAAACGGCTAGTGTGTGTGTGTATATATATATATATATATATATATATATATATATATATATATATAAACTATAAACTATTTAAATTAGATAAACAAATAAGAAAAAGTATAATTTCAACCAACTAATACTAATGGGTTAGGTTATTTGGAACAAATTTTAGGTATTGCAAATTTTATTTTAAATATATGTCTGTATTATTTTTATATATTAATATCTAAAGGGTCCGACTCTAAGGTCGGGGACTAAGGATATTCCTATCCTAGCTTTTTTTATATGGGGATTTCCCATCCTTGTCCCTATCCTCGGTCAACTTGGGCATTCCCCGGTCAAATCGAGCATGGGTTACGGACTCCCCATCGAGTATGAGGTTTTTTCCATCCCTAAGGAACCTCATCACTAGTTAACCTCTAAACCCATCTATCAATTGCATGGGAAAGAGAAAACGAACTCAAAAGAGTAAGAAGAGCATATCCCTGCTCGCTCTCAATGCCTCCCATAGGATGTCTAGGAAAAGACAAAAAAAAATTTGAATGTCTCAACTTCTTAGTATCTGCAATATTTTTATCAAGTTCCAACAACAACAATCTAGGAGATGTGCAATTTAATGGATTAACATCGTTATTTTTACCCCAAAATTTTTCATTTTATTTGACACATGTTTTATAGAAAATGCAATGAAAGTCTTTTATAAAACTCATACTTTAAAACAAACCACATGTTACCATCATTAAAAAAACAGCCCAATTAAAACCATTTAAGTTTAAGAAAACCTTTAGTGAAAAAAAGTAACAACCATACATGTCCAAGTGGTATCGTCTAAATAAAATGCCCACAACCTCATAAGTCCATGATCCTAAGTTACATGTACCGAGCCAAAGGCATAAAGTACAAGAAACAAGTGTCATCCCCTGCTTAGTGAATTAATAAAAGTTGTATATAGTCATAGGGAAAACCTACAATTCCAAACAGGTCAACAATTTACTGTATGAGATTACAACATTAAGCAACAAATACTCATTACTCACATATATAATACATATAACAACAAATTCATCATGTACCACCAAAAACATAACATATACCCAAAATAATTTCACCAAATGCATATCACAAAAAACATACCACCAAAAGCATCACATATCACCAAAAACATATCACCAATGGCATATCACCAATGGCATATCACCAAAGACATGTCACCAAACGAATATCACCAAAGGCATGTCACGAAAAACATCACATATCACCAAAAGCATCACATAACACCAAAAGCATACCATTAAAAGCATCCTATGATGGACATGAATCTCTACACACATCCTGTCCCAAGGGAAATATCCAGTTCACTACTCGTGTGCCGACATTTTCGAATGCTCTAAGTGGCTCATGCCTTCCACCCAAAACACCAACTCCAGAAACCCCTTTCTCTACTCCAACTATACGAAATACAAGTGTTCCATGATGTCGTTCAGGATATGATACCAATGGTGTCATAATCCCATAACACCTCTCAATCCAACGAGATGTTTTCACTAGTACTCCTTGGTGATACCACACCACTCTAGCCCACAAACAATGTAATTACAGTGTAATTGTACCATGTTTTGTGAGATCTTCTAGATAGATCGGGTGACTAACACCAAAATGGCTTAAGCTCTTTATTATAGGTCCTCTTTCAACCTATTATGTCACCAAAAGCTCTTTCTTATAAGGTTTAAGGCGAGTATCATAAACTACCCAACCCACTACGCAACTCCCCGCAAAATTAAACAAATCATCATATTAAGCATGAAATTTCATACAATCAATTCATATAATCATATTCACCAAATTAATCATTTCACCAAATCATAGCCAATTATCATCATTCCAATTACATTTATGCTAGCACACCATAAACATCATAATCATCAAAATGGAGTCAAATATTAATTTAAACCCTAAGCATGGAAACTAGAAAACAAGAATATTAAATTATAATATCATAGTCAAATACAAAACAATGACTAATTTTGACATAAAGTGAATGAAATGCACTTTTGGACTTATGTACATTTAATGAGTAAAACTACTAACTCACCTTAGCCTTAACGAATCCTTTAATAAATTAAAGTCTTGAGCTCCCATGAAGTTGTCAATATGTAACGTCCCAAAAATTACTATGTAAAAATTTCATTTTTTAAAACCAACAGAAACATCATTCACTAATTTCAAAATCCATCAAAAATGTGATCATGTATATAATAGTTAACAGAGTACAAATCATGTCATCAAAATGCAAAATGTTGGTGGATGCGGTGCGATCATGCCGAGCCCTTCCCATTCGAACTAGAAGTACCTAAAACCATAAACATAAAACTGTAAGCACAAAGCTTAGCGAGTTTCCCCAAAATACCCCATACCAAACATACATAACAACTCAAAACTAAAATTGGGTCTATTTCACCCCCCTTCGGTATTATTCGACTGGTACTAGGTCTATTTCACCCCCTTTAGTAACTTTCAAAAGGTATTGAGTGTATTTCACCTCTTCGGTATCTTTCAACTAGTATTGTGTCTATTTCACCTCTACAACTAAGCAAAAAATCATATTAAAAAGAGTCACAAAGACAACAAGCATATACATTCATATTTTAGCAAGAGTCATAAAGACAACTATCATCTTATAAACATAATCCAGTGGGCCGACATTGGTGCCTTCGACCCAAGAGTATAATGAGAGACTCACCTAACAAAGGATGATCAATTGCAACTGCTCCTACTGTTGCGAATACATATTCTACAAACCACCTATACAGCTATATAAAGTATACCCTTAGCTTCCCTTCCAAAACTTGGGGTTCGACAAAAAGTCAATGCATGTCAAAAGTCAAAGTCGGCGATCAAATTTGACTCTCCACGTTGTGGCCCCCAAACGACAAAACATACATGTTTTACCCGGTCGCCATGCCATGCCAACCTAGGCCCCGCCGTGGGAACTAGGTCCAAAATGTCTTAATGAGTTAATTCGAAACCTCTAATCCCAGAGGTTCCAAAACCCAGATCTTATGATTATTGTTTTCTAAAGGGATAAAGTTTCCAACTTTATCCCTTGAGATCCACCAAAAGGTCTAGATCTCAACTCTTAGATCCATAAAGCATAACCATGACATAGTCTTAATCAAGAAGCACTTAATCCCTTAAGTCTTGAGCCCATTTGCTCCAAAAGAGCTTATGTGACAACCCGAAATTTCCATTTGGTCAAACCCTAAAAGTCAAACACTTCGTATCATAAGGTAATGTAATTATTTCTTATTTTTAAGAAATATAAAGTTCATTTGATTATTTTAATATTATTTTTTAAACGAACGGGTGAAAGAAAGTGCCGTCTCGGGTTTTAAATTTCAAAAATCGTAAACACCCTAAAGTGGGTTTAAGTTGGTTGTTTTTCTTCCTTAGGCTTAGAAACTAGCACATACACTTACCTAATTGTGTTAGGGACTTGAAAACATGGCAATACCCTTCTCCATGAGGGTTTACGGTAGTAAACCCAAAGGGAAAAGTCCAAGAGGCCGTAAACTCCTCCAAGGGATGTTTTTGAGGTCCTAGTCCCTTCCAAAGGCCAAACCACTTAGTAGAAATGCTTCAATAGGCTTGCTAAACCACAAAATAACACTTGGTCATTAAGACTAGAGTTTACGACCGTAAACTCTAGAGTTTACTGTCGTAAACTCCCAAGGTCTTGACCATCAAAACCGTAAACTCCAAGGGAGTTTACCCTTGGACTCCAAACACACTAGTTTTTCCCTACCAACACTCAGATGCAATCCTTGTGATCTTTAACACTTGAAACAAATTGTTTTCATGTTCTAGGGTGTCCCAACTTAATTTATTAGTTATAAATTGGCTAATTAGTTTTATATATATATATATATATATATATATATATATATATATATATATATATATATATATATATATATATATATATATATATATATTCATTATATGATAACTAGGCTCGTGCGTGTGTACAAGTCTTCATTTGTCACCTAGCACCGTACCCGACACTTCAATCCAATCCACTCACCACAAGTGAGTTCATACCCCTTTAACTAACCTTTGAAATACTTTTAAATGTTTTAAATGCTTTAATAGGGGGGAATACAAGTTGAATACTTATACTTATTACATCAATCATATGTGATTAATAACTACAAAACCAATGATTTATTACTATTCAAACTGTTTTACTTCAAACTGCTTTACAAAACTCTTTTACTTATCAAATGCTTTTACTTAACCTTTGTTATACTTATTATAAATTGCATGCCCGTATATATATAGTTATATAAGCAATGTTTAAAAGGCTTAGGAAGGCCGTCCGCCCTATTTCCTTTTCCTCGATTTGGATGTGGTCTGGTGGATTATCGGGTAGCCGTTCGAAGGTCGTTTCAATATTAATTATATATAATGTGTACATATATAGTCATAAAAGTTCTTCCGTATTTATATGTACTAGTTACATCATTAGTAAGTTACCATCGGGGTAACACAGGATCATACTTATACTATTGCTAGATCAATGAGTCAGTTCATTCATGAGTCAGTACTTATTGCTATGAGAACATATACAACTATACTAGAAAGAGAACTTATACAACTATAATAGAAGAGAACATATACAACTATACTAGAAGAAGAACATATACAACTATACTAGAAAGAGAACATATACAACTATACTAGAAGGAGAACATATACAACTATACTAGAAAGAGAACATATACAACTATACTAGAAGGAGAACATATACAACTATACTAGAAAGAGAACATATACAACGATACTAGAACGAGTAACATTACATTACATATACATGAATACGTTAACAATTGTGATCCACTTAATCGGAGCATGACTTCAATGTCATGGCTCGTGTTGTAGCCAGAGTCTCTTGAAGGGAGAGCGTGAGTTTGCGTATAGATCTATACTGGATTGACTATCCTACACCTTGCTGCTAGCTACAGCCGGACCTGCAGGTCTGCGGGTGCCAAACGTCATTTCTTTTTACGACCTACATTAGTCGTTGTTACCAAGTCGATAGTATTGTACAATTAATCACATGATACCTTAATATAAATCCGGTTTAAGGTAGTTAGTACAGCAGTAGTTCCTATAATACAACACTAAGGTACTTGCAATAATTTACCCTTTACATATATTTAGTGATTATTTCACTTAAACATTAATGTACAAACTATATTTTGTTAATGATAGTTACACTTGGGAAATTACACACTTTTACAACGAACGAAAATACGAAACAGTTACGCCTTGGTAGAAGGCTACTTTAATAGAAAATATAGTTTTTTCTGAGAGATTCAAACTTTTACAACCACTTACAAACATTTACATACCTTTTACAAACTCATACTTAAAACCATGTTCAAACATTTTGATAACAAACAACGACACTAAAATACTTATGAACTCACCAGCTTAATGCTGATAAACTCTTTCAAAATAACTTGTATTCTCATGTCGACAGTAGACAGGTACCGAGGCCAGCTTTTGAGAAGATGGAGCACATCCAAGACTCATCTTATTATTTTGATTTACTTTTTGGTGTCTATAACTGTACAGAACACACTTGTATTTAAATTATATATTTAATGCAATGGATGATGTTGTTTGCTTATTTACTGTTATACTGTGTTGTGATACTTTACATGACGTCCTTCGCCCCCAGAACGTTTCTGCCGTTCTTGGTTTTGGTGTGTGACAGATTGGTATCAGAGCATTGTTTATAGTGAATTGAGTATATTAACCCATAAAAGATATACTAAACTATAAACCCATTTGGGATTAAAACACTCTGACCAAGAGTCGATACTTTAAATATTAAAATATTTAATTAAGTATACTAGTCTGCATTCATACTAAAATCAGTGTCACAATGACAAGAACAAAAGTATTACGATTGTTAAATATCACAAGTGAGCTCGGGGATGTATGGTCAGTCCTGGAAATGGCATAGCCTGATCAACTATGCTAGTTCGAGGAGTGATTAGCATATGCCCTAGAATGGTTGTGATATGTTAACAAGTCTAAAAACTTACCAACAATACCACAAGGAGAATAGTAGAACTTAAACTTAAAATACTATAGGAGTATTTTGTGCTACTACAAGCTATTTATACACTAGATTCTTATACCTCTCTTCTCGTGTGGATTAAATGGCCGGATTCCATCATTGCGACCCGTACTTTCCAAATGAAGGCAATGTTGGGTGGATCGAAGAAGAGCCCGAAGATGAGCATCCAATCCCTTTGGATGATCACCTCCCAGAAGGCTTTTCTGACGGATCCGACTCTGAGCCTGAAGTCAACAACCTACCGCCAGTAGGTCAAGTCACAAACAACAACCCCCGACCAGCTTTTCCAGGTCCTACACCTTTGTAGGCAACCAACTTGAATCGCTGGAGTGATGAACAGGGTCAACCCTTACCTTACTTTGGGGACCGAAGCTTTTACAACCTCAGCGAAGGTGGCTCTGTGGATCGAGCTCTGCCCGTCATTATCCGTAGGATAGCTCGTAATGGTGAAAAAGGTCGAGCAGCTATCGACTGAGTCATGGAGATTGATGCCAACTCTGGTGTCAACACAGTCCGCATCCGCCGTCTGGAAGAAGAAATGGAAAGGACCAGGAGAACCAATGAGGCACTTCAGCAACAGCTGGTTGCCTCCCGAGCTGAAGTCTTGGAACTTCGAGCCCGTCAGAGGGCTCAGGAGCGACACCTTCAAGAGGTGTTTCGTCAAGTGACAGACCTCAGGGTTCGCCCGAGGAATTCCCATCGCCATTAGGAGATGTCTAGTACATCTTTATCTTTTGGGTTAAGGATTAGCCTTTAGTATCTGTGCTCTAAGTAGCACTTGTCTGTAAAATATTCCTAACTTTCAGTACTCTAATTAGGAATCTAGGAACTGTCAAACTTTCCGTATGGTATGGTGTAAGACCTACTGTTAGGTCGATTATCCATGAAACTTATTACATCGATAATACCAGTATTTTAGACAGTTATCTAATCTGTGGGAGAAATCTGTACGCTTGTGTTTTCCCATTAATCTTCCTTGTTGTGATCTCAAACACTCATTCAACTGTTGCGCTATGGTTAGTTAGTCTATGTGTCACTCTCACCCCACTTACAATTGATTCTTACCATTTTGTTTATCTTTATTAACTTATAGCTGAAAGATGCCTCCTCGCAAATCTCCCAGGAATAACCCTGCACCTCCACCACCACCTCCTCCCCCGGTCATCGATACTGCAGCCCTGAATGATGTCGTAGCTGCAACAGTGGAAACTGCCATGGCACAGTATCACTCTACTGATGCCAGCAGAGGTGGAACCCCTATTAACTCTATTCCTGCTGAAATCCTTGTGCGCTCGAGAGAGTGCTCCTACAAGGATTTCACCAACTGCAAGCCGAAGTCCTTTCAGGGAACCGGCGGAGTCATTGCCCTCTCGTAATGGTTCGAGAAGACTGAATCAGTCTTCGAAATTTGTTCATGCCCTGCTGCGAGCAAAGTCAAATATGTCACATGCACCTTTGAAGCAAAAGCCCTGACGTGGTGGAACAGCCACGTTAAAGCGCTAACTCTCGTAGTGGCGAATGATATGGGTTGGGAAACCATGAAAGACCTCATGATTGAGGAATACTGCCCAAGGGGCGAAATCCAGAAATTGGAGCAGGAGCTTTGGAGCCTAACCATGAAGGGCACCAACGTAGTCGCATATACCGCCAGATTCAGCGAACTGGTGGCCCTCTGACCCAATATGGTTCCAACTGAAGGGAAAAAGATCGAAAGGTACATATGGGGGCTAGTGCCTCCGTATCAGGGGAATGTCCTATCATCAAACCCTGCTACCTTCGACAGTGACAAGCGACTGGCACAGCGACTCAATGACCACGGAGTCAAAACCCCTACAACAACAACAACCCTAGCCATCCCGGAACCCTCCAAACCCGCTGACACTAAGCGGAAGTTCTGGGAGGAGAAGAAGAAACAACGAGCTGCCAAAAAGCAGCAAGTTGTGGCAGTGCATGCCGCAACAACCCCTGCTGCTACTACTGCTCCGGTGGGGCAGTATGCTGGAAATTTGCCTAAGTGCGGCAAATGCAATTACCACCGCAACGGCCCCTACCATGAAATGCAGTGCACTAACTGCAACAGGAAAGGACACACAGTCCGTTTCTATAAATCTCCGGCGAGGCCGATTACCCAAGTCCCCGGCTTTGGCGTGAGCCAGACCTGTTATGGATGTGGCGAGGCGGGCCACTATAAGAGGGACTGCCCCAAAGCGAAGAATGCTGGTGGAGCAGGAAGGGTACTAGCAATAGGCCATGGGGAAGCAGTTGCTGACCCGACAGTGGTGACTGGTACGTTCCTCCTCGATAACTCATATGCATGCATTATGTTCGATAGTGGAGCGGAGCGAAGCTTCGTGAACCATAAATTTGCTCGCATGCTTAAACAACATCCACACACACATAAAGAACAATTCACAGTAGAAATGGCTAATGGAAAAACTGAAAGCACGAATAGCATATACTTAGGTTGTACCCTAACTCTAGATAACCATTCATTTCCAATCGACCTTATGCCGGTCTCAATAAAAAGCTTCGACGTTATCATCGGCATGGATTGGTTAAGCCTTCATCGCGCCGACATCATGTGCTATGAGAAAAGCAGTCCGTCTAAACCTCCCGTCCAACGAAACCCTTATAGTCTACGACGACAAACCCGGTGCGAGTCTTCGTATTATATCAAGTATTCAAGCACAGAAGTATCTACGTAAAGAATACCATGCATTCCTTGCTCACGTCGTCGATACGAGCCTCGAAACGAAAGTACTAAAGAACATTCCAGTAGTGAGCGACTTTCCCGACATCTTCCCAGAAGAGCTACCAGGACTACCTCCGCAATGACAGGTTGAGTTCAGAATCGACTTAGTCCCAGGAGCTACCCCAGTAGCCAAGTCACCCTACCAATTAGCACTAGCAGAGATGCAGGAACTATCCGGTCAACTTAACGAACTGCTCAGCAAGGGCTTTATAAGACCAAGTTTCTCACCTTGGGGAGCACCAGTCTTATTCGTTAAGAAGAAAGACGGATCATTTCGTATGTGTATCGACTACAGAGAGATCAACAAACTAACGGTCAAGAATCGTTACCCTCTGCCACGCGTAGACGATCTATTTGACCTACTGCAAGGGGCGAACTACTTTTCCAAAATTGATCTAAGATCCGGATATCACCAGTTACGAGTGCTAGAGGAGGATGTTCCGAAGACAGCCTTCTGAACTCGTTACGGACATTACAAGTTCGTGGTGATGTCATTTGGATTGACCAATGCGCCAGCAGTTTTCATGGATCTGATGAATAGAGTATGCCGACCTTACTTGGATCAGTTTGTCATTGTCTTCATCGACGACATCCTGATCTACTCCCGATGTAAGGAAGAGCATGGTGATCATCTGCGACAAGTTATAGGAACCTTACGAGCGGAGAAGCTCTATGCGAAGTTCTCTAAATGTGAATTTTGGATCCGAAGAGTCGAATTCTTAGGACATGTGGTAAGCGAAGACGGAATCCATGTGGACCCATCCAAAATTAAGGCCATTGATAACTGGTCAGCACCGAAGACGCCTACAGAAATTCGTCAATTTCTAGGTCTCGCTGGCTACTACCACAGGTTCATACAGAACTTCTCCTGAATAGCGAAACCTCTTACAACACTGACCCAGAAAGGCGTGGCCTTTGACTGGGAAGAGAAACAGGAGAGAGCATTCCAAACGCTCAGGCGAGCTTTGTGCACTGCACCAATACTATCCCTCCCCGAAGGGATAGAAGACATCGTAGTCTATTGCGATGCATCGAATCAAGGGCTCGGGTGTGTTCTGATGCAGCGGGGTAAGGTCATCACCTACGCCTCGAGACAGCTGAAAACACACGAAGTTAACTACACGACCCACGATCTTGAGCTAGGAGCAGTTGTGTTTGCTCTGAAGATCTGGAGACATTACTTGTACAGAACGAAAAGAACTATCTTTACCGACCACAAGAGTTTACAACACATATTCGATCAGAAGGAGCTCAACATGAGACAACGATGGTGGGTCGAGCTACTCAGTGACTACGAATGTGAAATTCGTTATCATCCGGGTAAAGCCAATGTAGTAGCAGACGCCCTAAGTCGAAAGTAATATTCTGGTCGAAGAGTCAAGTCGTTGACAATGACTATCCATTCACACTTGTCTAAGCAAATTCAGGTGGCCCAGCATGAAGCCATGAAACCTGAAAACGTGACGACTGAATCCCTTAGAGGAATGGATAAAAATTTAGAAGCCAAGGGTGGCAGAGCCTTGTATTTCATGAACCGGATCTGGACACCGAGGCACGGTGGTTTCCGAGATTTGTTCATGACCGAGGCGCACAACACTCGATATTCCATCCACCCAGGTTCAGATAAGATGTATCTGGATCTTAAAAAGTTATACTAGTGGCCTAATATGAAAGCAGAGATTTCTACCTTCGTAAGTAAATGCCTTACTTGCGCAAAGGTTAAGGTCGAGTACCAGAAGCCCTCTGGTTTTACGACAACAGCCAGAGATTCCAGAATGGAAGTGGGAGCGGATTACTATGGACTTCATAACCAAGTTACCCAAGACAACGGGTGGACTTGATATCATATGGGTCATCGTCGATAGATTGACCAAGTCTGCACACTTCCTGCCTATCAAAGAAACTGACAAGATGGAGAAACTTACGAGAACATACATTTAGGAAATTGTACAGCTACATGGTGTACCTATATCCATTATCTCCAATAGAGATAGTAGGTTCACCTCAAGATTCTGGCAATCGCTACAACATTCCCTGGGAACAAGGCTGGACATCAGCACAGCCTACCATCCACTGACCGACGGACAAAGTGAGAGGACCATCCAAACACTGGAAGATATGCTGAGAGCCTGTGTGATTGACTATGGAAAGGCATGGGATACTCATTTACCCCTTGTCGAGTTTTCCTACAATAACAGTTATCACACGAGCATCAAGGCTGCTCCATTTGAAGCCCTCTATGGCCGAAAGTGCAGATCCCCTCTGTGTTGGGCGGAAGTGGGTGATACCCAATTAGCTAGGGGCAAGTTTCTAACAGTACTCTCACAGGCCCGAAAATCATTCGGGAAACGACAGAGAAGATTGTTCAGATCCGTGAATGATTGAAAGCCTCTAGAGACCGACAGAAGAGCTACGCTGACAAGCGAAGGAAACCTTTGGAATTCCAGGTGGGAGACCGAGTCCTTCTTAAAGTCTCACCCTGGAAGGGCTTGATACGCTTCGGTAAGCGTGGAAAGCTTAATCCGAGATATATAGGACCCTTCGAGATTCTCGCAAGAATCGGCCCTGTAGGTTACAAGCTCAATCTACCCGACGAACTTCGTAACGTACATTCTACATTCCACGTATCTAACTTGAAAAAGTGTCTGTCCGATGAGACTCTTGTAATCCCACTTGACGAGATCGAGATCAACGAGAGCCTCAACTTCGTGGAAGAACCAGTGGAGATCATGGACCGAGAAGCCAAGCAGACGAAGCAAAGCCGTATCCCAATAGTGAAGGTTCGCTGGAACGCCAAGCGAGGACCGGAATTCACTTAGGAGCGTGAGGATCAGATGAAATTGAAATACCCTCATCTTTTTGCTTAGTTATTTGTAACTACTTTAATTGTTTAGATTTTAATTTCGGGACGAAATTCCCTTTAACAGGGGGATGATGTGACAACCCGAAATTTCCATTCGGTCAAACCCTAAAAGTCAACCACTTCGTATCATAAGTTAATGTAATTATTTCTTATTTTTAAGAAATATACAGTTTGTTTGATTATTTTAATATTATTTTTTAAACGAACGGGTGAAAGAAAGTGTCGTCTCAGGTTTTAAATTTCAAAAACCATAAACACCCTAAAGTGGGTTTAAGTTGGTCATTTTTCTTCCTTAGGCTTAGAAACTAGCACATACACTTACCTAATTGTGTTACGGCCTTGAAAACATGGCAATACCCTTCTCCATGAGGGTTTACAGTAGTAAACCCAAAGGTAAAAGTCCAAGAGGCCGTAAACTCCTCCAAGGGATGTTTTTGAGGTCCTAGTCCCTTCCAAAGGCCAAACCACTTAGTAGAAATGCTTCAATAGGCTTGCTAAACCACAAAATAACACTTGGTCATTAAGACTAGAGTTTACGACCGTAAACTCTAGATTTTACTGCCATAAACTCCCTAGGTCTTGACCATCAAAACCGTAAACTCCAAGGGAATTTACCCTTGGACTCCAAACACACTAGTTTTGCACTACCAACACTCGGATGCAATCCTTGTGATATTTAACACTTCAAACAAAGTGTTTTCATGTTCTAGGGTGTCCCAACTTAATTTATTAGTTATAAATTGGCTAATTAGTTATATATATGTTCATTATATGATAACTAGGCTCATACGTGTGTACAAGCCTTCATTTGTCACCTAGCACCATACCCGACACTTCAATCCAAACCACTCACCACAAGTGAGTTCATACCCCTTTAACTAACCTTTGAAGTACTTTTAAATGTTTTAAATGCTTTAATAGGGGGAATACAAGTTGAATACTTATAGTTATTACATCAATCATATGTGATTAATAACTACAAAACCAATGATTTATTACTATTCAAACTGTTTATCAAACTGTTTTACTTCAAACTGCTTTACCAAACTCTTTTACTTATCAAATGCTTTTACTTAACCTTTGTTATACTTATTATAAATTGCATTCCCGTATATGTATAGTTATATAAGCAATGTTTAAAAGGCTTAGGAAGGTCGTCCGCCCTATTTCCTTTTCCTCGATTTGGATGTGGTCTGGTGGATTATCGGGTAGCCGTCCGAAGGTCGTTTCAATATTATTTATATATCATGTGTACATATATAGTCGAAAAAGTTCTTTTGTATTTATACGTACTAGTTACATCATTAGTAAGTTACCATCGGGGTAACACAGGATCATACTTATACTATTTCTAGATCAATGAGTCAGTTCATTCATGAGTTAGTACTTATTACTATGAGAACATATACAACTATACTAGAAAGAGAACATATACAACTATACTAGAAGAGAACATATACAACTATACTAGAAGAAGAACATATACAACTATTCTAGAAAGAGAACATATACAACTATACTTGAAGGAGAACATATACAACTATACTAGAAAGAGAACATATACAACTATACTAGAAGAAGAACATATGCAAGTATACTAGAAAGAGAACATATACAACGATACTAGAACGAGTAACATTACATTACATATACATGAATACGTTAACAATTGTGATCCACTGAATCGGAGCATGACTTCAATGTCATGGCCCGTGTTGTAGCCAGAGTCTCTTGAAGGGAGAGCGTGAGTTTGCGTATAGATATATACTGGATTGACTATCCTACACCTTGCTGCTAGCTACAACCGGACCTGCAGGTCTGCGGGTGCCAAACGTCATGTCTTTTTACGACCTACACTTGTCGTTGTTACCAAGTCGATAGTATGGTACAATTAATCACATGATACCTTAATATAAATCCGGTTTAAGGTAGTTAGTACAGCAGTAGTTCCTATAATACAACACTACAGTACTACAATAATTTACCCTTTACATATATTTAGTGATTATTTCACTTAAACATTAATGTACAAACTATATTTTGTTAATGATAGTTACACTTGGGAAATTACACACTTTTACAACGAACGAACATACGAAACAGTTACGCCTTGGTAGAAGGCTACTTTAATAGAAAATATAGGTTTTTCTGAGAGATTCAAACTTTTACAACCACTTACAAACATTTACATACCTTTTACAAACTCATACTTAAAACCATGTTCAAACGTCTTGATAACAAACACCGACACTAAAATACTTATGAACTCACCAGCTTAATGCTGATAAACTCTTTCAAAATAACTTGTATTCTCAGGTCGATAGTAGACAGGTACCGAGGCCAGGTTTTGAGAAGATGGAGCACATCCAAGACTCATCTTATTATTTTGATTTACTTTTTGGTGTCTATAACTGTACAGAACACACTTGTAATAAAATTATATATTTAATGCAATGGATGATGTTGTTTGCTTATTTACTGTTATACTGTGTTGTGATACTTTGCATGACGTCCTCTGCCCCACAACGTTTCCGCAGTTCTTGGTTTTGGGGTGTGACAGCTTATAACACTAAAACCATCCTAAATATTGATGCTTTTTAGACTTTCATGTCCAATGCAAGTCTTGGACTCAACTTAGGTCAAAGTTGGGTTTTATGACCAAAATATTATGCATGGCACAAACAAACCACCAAACTTCAGATCCAAACCATAAAATACTTCAAATGATACAGATATTCATAAAGTTGCAACCTTTATGAAGTCTCACCATCCCATCCAACAAGATCAAGAAGAAATTGGGACAAAATGCAAGATTTAACACTCTATAATAATAAAAAAGTTGGAACCTTGAACACTGACAATGGTCCATAATTGAGCTAAGAAGTGAGATATGGAACCTCTTTCTGATCCTTGGCTTACCCCTTCTTGCTTATTCCTTCACGACCTTTCAAAAGCAATCAAGAAAGCTTTAACAATGGACGAAAATGAGTTTGGGTTTCTTCTGAGTTTAAGAGGGTGGTGGAGGTTGAGGGTGAGAAAACCCCAACCTCCTTATTCCTTTAATTAGATGCAAACCCCAGAAAATTTTGTTTTAATACGTCAGTGACAGCCACGCTCTGGCCTTTCTTGCCGAATCATGGCGAGTCAAAAAGACCCGTGGCTGGAAAATGCCTAGCCACGTCGTGGCCATCCTTCCCATGTCGTGGTAACTTACCAAACTTCAAATCTTAAATTAAAATAAAACATAGCTCAAAACTAGATGTTACAACTCTCCCCCACTTGAATCAAACTTTGTCCTCAAAGTCTATTGCTGTAAATAACTCCAGGTACTACTCCTTCATTTCCTGCTCAAGTTTCAAAATCCACTCTGAGCCCCTCTAGTGCTGTTATTGCACCTACACCAGGTTCACCTCATTGCTTCTTAGTGATTTGGTCTTCCTATCGAGGATCGAAGTTGGTTTCTCTATATAGTTAATGCTCTCATCCACCTGAATGTCCTCCAAAGGCACCACTCCGGAATCATCAACCAAACACTTCCACAATTGAGAGACATGAAAAGTGTTGTGGATCTGACTGAGCTCTTCGGGGGACTACAAACAATATGAAACCCTGCCCACTCGGGAAATAACCCTGAAAGGACCTATATAACGGGGCCCATCTTGAACCGCTTCCTGAACTGTATGACACATTTCCAAGGTGACACCTTCAGGAGTACCATATCTTCGACCTGAAACTCCAAATCAGATCGGCACCTGTCTGTGTAGGTATTCTGTCGACTCTGTGTAGTCTGCAATCTCCCATGTACCTATTGGATCAACTTGATAATCTAGAGCACGACCTCCATGCTACCCATGACTCACTGACCGACCTCCCCCTAATGAATCGGGATCCGACACTTCCTCCCATAGAGCATCTCGAAAGGAGGTCGATCAATACTGGCGCGGTTGGTGTTGTTGTAGGAAAACTAAGCCAATGGGAGAAACGTATCCCAGCGACTGCCAAAATCCAACACACAAGCCCGAAGAATATCCTCCAAAGTCTGGAAAGTCCGCTCACTCTGTGCATCGGTCTGCGGATGAAAATCCATGCTGAAGTGCAGATGAATACCCAACTCCTCATGAAATATCTTCCAACATATGGTAGTGAAGCGTACATCCTGATTTGAGACTAGTGATATCGAAACTGTAATGACCAAAAATATGACCCAAAAACTTCATTTTTGATTTAGATAAAGCAATATTCCAATATCAGCATCAATACAATCCAAGTGAAAATAAGTGTATCAAACATCATAACAATCAGAGTATATCACAAAAGCGGAACTACACGGTATGTGCGATGCAGTCATCCCTAGCTCTTACCTTTGGAACCAGAATTACCTGAAACATAAACTGAAAACCGTAAGCACAAAGCATAGTGAGTTCCCCAAACTACCCCATAACATACATAATAAATCACATACTGGGACCCCGCCTTACATCGGGCCCTACCCTCCATCAGGTCCTGACCGGCATCGAGACCCGCTCGGTATACATATCTTTTATTCTTAGGCCCCGCCTGACATCGGGCCTCTCCCACTATACACATACAATATATCACATAATCATGCTAACACATACAATTATCATAAACAATAGCATACGTTTCAGACATCGGGCGTCGCCTGTCATCGAGCCCCGCCCGGTATAAATATCAGCACATAACACATGCAAGGGTCACATAGACTCCTAGTATCCTAACACTAATAATAAGAGTTGGCATTGGTTCCTTAGACCCGCTAAACCCGTTGAGGAAAGTCACCTCGACTGCTAAATCTCACTGAAAATCCTTGGTTGTTGGTCCGACGAATCCCCAAACAATCCATACAAAATAACACCAAATTAACATTTGGGTCCCAATCCATATCCAACAATACATACTTGCGGAAAAAAGACCATTTTACCCCTCACCTAGTTTGGTCCAAGTCTAAGGCCCAAACCCATATTCCAAAAGGCCCAAAATCAATTCATCATCCAAGGCCCACTTATGGCCTAATTTTCTAAATTAGGCCTAAACCCTCACATGGTCCTTACCCTAAAGCTTAATAATTATTCTAGTCTAAAACACTCATTTTCAAATGGCCCAACAAGATCCAATGCATGAAATCCCAAAGGAATGACACGTCTGAGGCCAAAAGAATGTGAAGCCCAACCGATTGAGTACGCGGGGCGTACTCAGCACGTACACACAACATACTTGCTTAAGGGCTTGTACGCAAGCAACCTACTTCTAAGCCTAGTGTACTCACCTATTTAACCCAAACTTGAGTTAAGTGCTTAATTCTTAAGACCAAATTTCCAAACCACATATCCAAATCCTAATAAGCGTCTAGAACCATAAAGTCAATGACTTGGTGACTTTGCATGCCCCAAAAGAACCCAACTTCAAGATATAACACTTTACTTCCACTTAATGGACATAATCTCATGCTTGGGTGATTCTAAACTCTAAAGGTGCCAACTTTATGGACCTTGCACCTCAGAAACACCAAGAGTGGTAACTCAATGCTCCTAGAGTGGTATGAAACCACTAGATCTCATTCATGGGGCCAAAAGGGACCAAAACTCATATATATATATATATATATATATATATATATATATATATATATATATATATATATATATATATATATGTTAGGTGCAATTTGTGCACCTTTTTGCACACCTTTTAGTCCCATTTCATGCATCTATTTAGCATAATTGTCCTTCATTTGTCTTGAATTTAATCACATTTTATGTTAGTCTCTAGAACAACCTTATTTGCATATTTTCATGTCTTTTTCAGGTAAACCGGAGGTTGGAACGCGCTTTGAGAAGTGTCAGGAAGCATTGGTGAAAATTTCGGTATGATCGGGCGAAGAACGAAAAAGTAGGAAAAATCAAGTTTGGATTCGAAGTTAGAGGGGAACACAGCGCGTGTTGAAATTACACTGAAAAGTGGGCACGGGGCGTGTTTGACCAAAATGGGAGCTATTGGCCATGCTGAACACGGGGCGTGTCAGTTTAGTGCAAATCAACATGGGGCGTGTTGCTGAACACGACCCGTGTCAGTTTAGCCTATTTTAACACGGGCCGTGTTCGACCCAAAAAACCAACTTTTGGCAGTTTTTCCTATCTTTCATATTACGGGTTGAGGGTCATTTTTACAAAGACACAACATATCAGAGCACCATTGGAGAGAAGAATTCGAAGGTTTTTGCAAGGGTTTGTCCGTTAATCATTTGGAAACATTAATTCTTGTTTTTGTAAGTTGTAATTACACTCAATTTCCTCATTTAGACTTGTGATCTTGTTCTAGCCATGGGTGGCTAGAACCCTAACTTCTCCAATTTCATGTTTTGACTTCTTGGTAGTGACTTCAATCATATGACATGATGTTTGTTCGTAATTTCTATCTAATGAATTTGATTTTGCTTCAATCGAATGTTTGATTCTAATTGTGATTCTTATTGGCCATTTGAATTAGGGTTAGGTCATTCAAGTTATCTCTTTTACAAAATCCATAATTGTTTTGTGAAATTGAACAAGTAACAAGCATTAAATTGATCTCTATTGAATGAATTTAGTGTAAATCTTATTCATACACTTTAACACTCCCGAGCTTATGAGGAGTATTGGGTGTTGTTGGGAACATTCACAATAAGCTTAATGCAATCTTTTAATCTACTTCTAAGAGCTTGTTTAGATTAGGTTAGTAAGGTTAGGATTAATCAAAGAGCTTGTTTTGATTGATTAATGTGGTGAATGGAAAGTGTTAGAGCTTGTTAGCACTTTCAAGTACCAACTTAGATAGAATGAAACAAATGTCTTGTCATCTTTGATTCACATTGCTAGATTGTCATATATGGAGTTGGAGTCCTTACAAAATCTGAACTTAATTCATTGGTTTAGTTGTTTACTCGTTTTTTAAATTGGTTTGCTACATCATTACACTCAAACCCCCCCTCTTTACTGTTGGTGACCATCGTACCTTGCGCAAAGAGGTATAGACTAATTACCCCGTGTCTCTGTGGATCGACCCTGCTTGCCTTGTACTACCTTTTAGTGCAATATAGTGGGATTCTTTTGGAGTATATCATACTTCTATTATTTGTTGGGTCTGACACACCTAACAAATTGGCGCCGTTGTCGGGGACACGGTGTTACTAATTATTTATGCCTAGATTTTTGTGAGCAGGTACATCTCTATAAAAAACAAAAAAAATAAAAAAAAATAAAAATAAAAATAAAAAACAGAAAAAAAAAAGTGTCGCTCAGAAATGAATACTCCTTACATATAAGACCAACTTTCTGAGCTAGCTCAGTTAGTTATGATGATTGGAAATGACCAAAGTACGCAGCCCATATCTATTCCTTGCGATTTTTGCACTCAAAATGGACATCATTCTGATATGTGTCCATATCTACAAGGAGAATGGGAAGAAGTGCAAGAAATGAGAAGCTAATACTGGCCAAACCAATGGAGTTATGATCAACCTCAACATGATCAATGGTGGGAAAACAACCAAGCTTAGGGAAACAACCAATGCCAAAACCCATACCAAGCTTGGGGAAATGACCAATACCAACTAACTCCACAGTTCCAACAACTATATTCTCCACCTCCCCAATAACTTGAAACGTCAAGCATGTCCTTGGAAGACATTGTCAAAAGCATTGCCACTACTACCCAGATCTTCCAAGAAGCAACCAAAGCTAGCCTCAAAAGCTTAAAGCAACAAATTTCACAACTTACTCAATTTGTGAGTATATTGGAAACTCAGGGAAAACTACCATCGCAGACGGAGGAGGACCCAATGCATACCGTTTCTTCCATCACCTTGAATGATGGGAAAAATGTTGATGACCCAAGATTGCAATTGGAAGATGGGGAAGAGGAGGAAGAAGTAGAAGTGGAGAAGGTTGTCTAGGAAGAAGTAGAAATTAAGAATGTTGATATGGAAGTTGTATAGGAGGTGTTGGAGGTTGACAAAAAAAGGCTGAGCCACCCACTACCATTGAGAAACTCCTTTCACTGGTAGACCAACCACAAGAGCCGAAAACGATAAATTTGCTTGACCCTTCAAATGATATGTACCCCGAGAAGGTCGACACCCAACCGGTCATCATATTGACCACCTTATCAAAGAAGGAAGATTTGACCACCTTACTAGACAAGTACAAGAAAGGTATCTGCTGGATGATTAGTGTCATTAAGGGTCTAAGTCCAACATGGTTCCCACGCAAAAGGAAAGTCAAGTACAAGATAAGTGTTCCATTGATGGAGATGGCGAAAAGTTTAGTGAGTTGGAGAGCCCAACATAATTAGATTTATGCATATTCAGGGGTCATGTCGAGCTAACGACTTTAAAAAAGGGCGGCTAACCGGGAGGCAACCCGGGGGTATTTTTTCTTTTCCTTTAAAACTTTCTACTCTTCGGTAAATTTCAAAATTTTAATGTCCCAAATGGTTTTAAACTTGTTTTTGCCTAGAAAATGACCCTCGGGCTCCAAAAATATTTCACGGATAGCTTGGGGAGGTTGAAGAGGAGGTTCTCACCACCAACTACAAGGCTCCAAGAATGATTCGGTAAATTCTTTCAATATCTTTAATCGTTCATATTTTGTTTTAAAATTCAATATGTGTGCACTTGTGACTGTTTTACACTCTTACCCAACCCGACTACCATCCCCCACCACCTTCCGGTGATTAGATAGGTTGTTCTACCCTCTCCAAGCATCGGGAACGATGCTTATCTTTAAGCTTGGGGAGGGGTAGAGTTGTGCATTATGTGCATTTTCATATTTCATATTCACGCATGCATTGTTTAAAAAAAAACTCCGTTCTTATTTTCATTTTCCTTGCATTCTGCATTTATAAAACCCAAAAATATTTTCCTTCCCATCATTTTCATAAATTGTTAAAAAAAAAAAAAAAAAAAACTTTCTACAAGATGATGACAGTCTTTACATACAATTGCTCCAAGAAGTGGGAAATCGAGAGCTCAAATGAGAAAAAAAATACTGAAGTGATCGTATAGTTGCTGGAAGTGTAGAATCAGCTATCATAACTAGGGGACCCAAACACCGTAATTTGAGACCCCAGCCTTAGATAATAAAAAAAATGAAATACTGAAACGTTTTTGTGGGCGGTAATAACAGCTTTAGGATGATTTGCTTCTGAATGTTTAAAAAGAATCTTTATCGGCAACTCTGAACCCACAAAACACGGACCTATTTGTTGACACGCGTTACCCTCGCGGTAACAGAGAGCTTAAGTATCAGATCCACACAGTCAAGAAACAAGAAAGGGTACAACTGTCACATCCAGTACCCCAATCAGAATTTCAAGTGCCAAAACGAAGAAACTTTCAGAAATTCAAAAGTTGATTGAAGAACTCAAAGTTCAAAATGAAGATACAAATCCAAGTTCAATCAAAATCAAAAGTCGCCTCAAAGTCAAGTCTGGCGAATGAAGAACTGTGTGATATGATACTTGTGGCTCTCGAAAAAGTGAAAGCATATGAGCTGGGCCCCTTCGGGTGGGCTCACTGTTTCAACAAAAGTTGATTCGCCGTGACGGGTTCTTAAGGATGCGTCGATTCTGATTCTTGACTATCTAGTCTTAAGGACATGAGATCCCGAACTGTGTTATTTTCGCTCGCTAAAGCTAACTAAGGTATGAAGTTTAAATAAAACTATGGTTGGATTATTGGATTACACCGCTTCGTGGTCTTCCTCACTTTGGGAGTCTGTGATATGTGGAAGGTAGCAGGATGGTCGCCTAGGTATTAATGATTGGAGCCACATTGATGTAAATTCTGATCGTATATGTCCATATTTATAAAAATAAATAAAAAAATATTACTTGTGTTCGTATATTTTTTCTTTGGTTCATCTTTGTTCCTTAAGTATCTTTTGTACATATGTTTCTTTATCATGGTCTTCATTGCACGCATTCATTCTTAGCTTTTAGGATCTTTATATCCCTATTTGTTCTATATTTCTTTTTGCCATCTAGAAATCGTCCAGTTTGTCCGGTTCTTGTTCTTTCTTGAGGACAATAAAGGTCTAAGCTTGGGGAGATTTGTTAGGTGCAATTTGTGCACCTTTTTGCACACCTTTTAGTCCCATTTCATGCATATATTTAGCATAATTGTCCTTCATTTGTCTTGAATTTAATCATATTTTATGTTAGTCTCTAGAACAACCTTATTTGCACATTTTCATGTCTTTTTCAGGTAAACCGGAGGTTGGAACGCGCTTTGAGAAGTGTCAGGAAGCATTGGTGAAAATTTCGGGATGATCGGGCGAAGAACGAAAAAGTAGGAAAAATCAAGTTTGGATTCGGAGTTAGAGGGGAACACAGGGCGTGTTGAAATTACACTGAAAAGTGGGCACAGGGCGTGTTTGACCAAAATGGGAGCTATTGGCCATGCTGAACACGGGGCGTGTCAGTTTAGTGCAAATCAACATGGGGCGTGTTGCTGAACACGACCCGTGTCAGTTTAGCCTATTTTAACACGGGCCGTGTTCGACCCAAAAAACCAACTTTTGGCAGTTTTTCCTATCTTTCATATTACGGGTTGAGAGTCATTTTTACAAAGACACAACATATCAGAGCACCATTGGAGAGAAGAATTCGAAGGTTTTTGCAAGGGTTTGTCCGTTAATCATTTGAAAACATTAATTCTTGTTTTTGTAAGTTGTAATTACACTCAATTTCCTCATTTAGACTTGTGATCTTGTTCTAGCCATGGGTGGCTAGAACCCTAACTTCTCCAATTTCATGTTTTGACTTCTTGGTAGTGACTTCAATCATATGACATGATGTTTGTTCGTAATTTCTATCTAATGAATTTGATTTTGCTTCAATCGAATGTTTGATTCTAATTGTGATTCTTATTGGCCATTTGAATTAGGGTTAGGTCATTCAAGTTATCTCTTTTACAAAATCCATAATTGTTTTGTGAACTGAACAAGTAACAAGCACTAAATTGATCTCTATTGAATGAATTTAGTGTAAATCTTATTCATACACTTTAACACTCCCGAGCTTATGAGGAGTATTGGGTGTTGTTGGGAACATTCACAATAAGCTTAATGCAATCTTTTAATCTACTTCTAAGAGCTTGTTTAGATTAGGTTAGTAAGGTTAGGATTAATCAAAGAGCTTGTTTTAATTGATTAATGTGGTGAATGGAAAGTGTTAGAGCTTGTTAGCACTTTCAAGTACCAACTTAGATAGAATGAAACAAATGTCTTGTCATCTTTGATTCACATTGCTAGATTGTCATACATGGAGTTGGCAGAACAAATGGTTATGGGTCAACCAAGAATTTCTTGGTCGTGAGTATCCCCGAGCGAACACACTATCCGATACTATTCCCAAGCTGGTTCCCCACAACCAGGCGACCGCCGATCTCTTGCGCACTCTCCAGGTGGACGTTGATGTGATGTCGGGGGTTATATTTGCTGGTGTTGGAATGAGCCCTAATTAGCGTGCTCGGGGGGGGGGGGGGGGAGATGTTTGTCTTCTACACTGTTTCTAATGGTAAGTCGCCTTTACTTCTTCCTTTACCTCCTTTCTCCTTCTCTCTACCCCCCCTATTTTTCTCTTTAAAAAATGATGAGAGCCTCCTGTTTGCTTCCGTTTTGTTGTATTGTTTTCTTACACTTAACATATAAATGATAGGTGTCGAGTGTTCTGTTTCCATGGACTTTGTTTTGCGGAAATGATACCACGGAAAGATGGAGCATCGCATGGTGCCCTTGTACGAGACTCTCTCCGCTTAAGCGCTTCTGTCCTGGCACCCCCACAACCAGTGGGGAGATCCACTGATTCGGGGAGCTAGCTGGGTTCCAACGCTTCCGTGACTCCTGCCGCGATGTCTCGCCCTCCTTTTGAGCCAACGGCTGATAGCATGGTGGATAGTAAGGTTGGGATCACTGTCAGTATTCATCAGGTTGCGGGAAAAAGGAAATACATGCAGGCAATGAGTGGTCCGGTGCCCGAGGGCAGTTCAGGACCCATTGGCCGACGTGTGGTGCATCGTCGTGGTCTGATGCGCTTGCTGACTTTTGTGCCGTCACATTCAGGGGATATGTTGGTGATACCCGATGATGACGTTCAATAGTCTGACGGTATCAGGGGGATGTCTCATCAGCCTATTGTTCCTATTCTAATCTCTTTGAGTCCCAGTTTTAGCCCTCAATCTTCTTAGGACAGTGTTGAGTGATTGTTTCATGAGTCTGCTGATATAGGGGTTCCTCACGGTGCACCTGCTTTCGTTCCGGGATGGAGCTTGCGATCTGATACCCGCCTTTCTGTGCGTTCTGTTGCGTTGGATTTTACTCGCCATGCTCTTCTGCCTGCTACTGTGGATGATATGGATTCAATGAGTAAAGTTGTCTTGCCCATAATCTCGCCTACACCGCTGCGCAGGCCAAGACATATTTGGCCGCTGCGTCCCAGCATGTGCAGAGGTTCGACAAGCTGGAGCATGCACATTCTGCTCTTGTGGCGAGCGAGGCTGGTTTGATAGGTGAAGTAGCGGACCTTGGTGCCTCCGTTCATCAATTGGAGTGTGAAAACAAGTCATTGGTGTCACAAAAATCAGTGTTGGAAGATGTTCGAAGCACTCTGGAGGCCCAGGTGGGGTCTCTGACGAATGTGTGTTTAATGATATAGAATGAGAGTTTGGAGCGAGACCTTGTCGACCGTGAATGCGAGTTGGAGTTGTCAAGAGCCGATCGTAATTGGCTTCTCCAGGTTGGCCTTGTGCGTGTGATGGATAAGCTTATTGAATATCCTGAGTTTACTGGTGATATTAGCCGTATCCGTCATGCTGCATTTTTCGTTGATGAAGAATAGGGTTGGACTAACTTAAAGGTGTGGGTTGATGTTGGGACTTATGACCCTTCTACTAGTGACTCGCGCTCGAGTCATTCTTTGGCTTTGCATGATGCTCTATTGGCTTTTGCCACCATGGATTTTGATGGCTTACTTGGGTTGGGCCGCTTGGATGTGGACGGAGTGAAAGAGTTGTGTACTTTTGATGAGGGTGAGGACGTTGCAGAAGGTTTGGAAGTAGGACTTTTGTAGCAGGCGGTGGGGTTGGCGATGGTGTTAGTGGAGCAGGTGATGGTGGAGTTGGAATTAGTTAAGCGGGTGGTGAAAGTGGAGCTAGTTGTGGCGGAGCTGGAATTGGTGAAACAGGTGGTGTAAGTGGAGTTGGTGGTGCTGTGTGAGGTTATTTAGAGCTGCCCTTTCAGGGTGTGAAAAAACTTTTTGAAGCTTTGCTTTGTTTTATTTTGAACAATTTGTGGCCTCTAAGGCCTTTTATCGTGTTACCTTGATAATTATTATGGCGTAATTTGTGGCCTCTAAGGCCCCCCTGTATGAATCGACAATGGCTTTATGTTTTTTGAGCTCTTGGGTGCTACATTGTCTTATTTTTTAAGTATGTTCTCTTACTTTGACTATATTGAACGTTTTGTTTAGTTTTTTTTTTATTTTGAGATTCACCATCTCGTTGTGTGCATGTGGATTCACTAAGTATCCTCTGTGTTGTGTTTTCTCTTTCTTTTCCCTCTTGATTTTTTTTTGTGTTGTATATATGTTAATCATACTCACTACATGACATATTAAAGGTAATGCATGTTCCTTAATTTATGTAATTCTAATACATACTAATTTTGCACTATAATTCCTTATCGGACTACCCAGAGCGTCCGCCTGTTGGTCCGGGTGATCAATCCGGCCAAGGGATATCTCCTTGCTCTCCCTTCTGTATAGGGGCTTATAATTCCGCTCAAAAGTGGTGTATCATCATCTTCCCTTCTGTATAGGGACTTGTGGTTTTGCTCAAAAGTGTAACCTTCTCAAATTCCTTGCATTCCATGCCCTTGGTACTTGCCTTCCTTCTGGTGGTTCCAGGTAGTATGACCCGTTGCGATGCGCCTCTATCACCTTGTATGGCCCTTCCCACGTCTGGCTTAGTTTCCCACGGGGTTGCAAGTGGTTGACTTCATTCTTCCGCAAAACGTAATCTCCGACCCGGAAAGCCTGGTCCTTGACTCGCTGGTTGTGGTATCTTTCTACTACTTTTTTGTAGGCGACTTGGCGCATTATTGAGCGCTCTCGTCGTTCCTCTAAAAGGTCCAGATTTTCCCTTAGGTTGTCATCATTCTCTTGCTCCTGACAATATTCTATTCATATCGATCCTATCATTATTTCTGCTGGTAGCATCGCCTCATCTCCATAGGCCAGGCTGAACGGCGTCTCCTTCGTGCTGGTTGGTGGTGTGGTTCGATGTGACCAAAGGACCTCTGGTAGTTCGTCCACCCAATTTCCCTTTGCTTTGCCCAGTCGCTTCTTAATCCCTTGTACCAACGTCCTATTGGACACTTCTGTTTGTCCGTTGGCTTGAGGATGTGCTACAAACGTGAACCTTTGCTTTACTGCTCTTTCGATGCTCCAGTCTCTGAAGGGAATCTTAGCAAACTGCAAACTGTTATCGTTGATCAAAACTTTGGGTGTCTTAAATCTCGTTATGATATTTTTCCACACAAATTTGATAATCTATTTCCCGGTGATACATGCCAACGGCTCGGCTTCTTTCCATTTTGTGAAGTAGTCAACCGCCACGACTAAGAACTTCACTTTTCCTGCTGCTTCGGGGAAGGGGCCAACGATATCAATCCCCCACTGATAAAAGGGCCACGAGCTAACTATACTCGTTAATTTAGATGGGGGTACTCCTTGTGCTGGCAAGAAAGTTTGGCATTCCACACATGCTTGAGTTAGTTTGACGACATCTTGATGTATGTATGGCCAGTAGAGCCCCATGCATAGTATTTTGCCTGTGAGCGCCCGTGCTCCCTCATGGGCTCCAATTGACCCTGCGTGGACTTCCTTTAAGGCCCTCTTCCCTGACTCGGTGTCTATGCATTTGAGCCATGGAACCGTATGGCCTTTCCTATACAACACTCCCCTAAGATTGCGTATTGGGGGGCTCATATCCTTGTTTTCTGTGCTTCTCTGTGATCTTCGGGAAGTATGTGATATGTGTATTTTTATATATATTGTTATACATTATATCTTAATATTTTAGCCTTTATTATTCTCTTTTAGAACTAAAAAGTACTTATAATGCTTTGAATTATGATTTGCAGCTATTCGTTGTTGATGGAGCACAAAAGAAAAGACTGGAGCGGAATTAGGGCTTACAAGCTAAAAGAAAGAAAAATGTTGGAGGAGCCGATTACGCCCAGCATAATGGATATGTACGCCAAGCGTAATAGCCAAATACGACTTACGCCCAGCATAATATATGATTACGCCCAGCGTAACTACTTGCATCCGGATTTCCTCATCGCGCATTAATCTTCAGTATGCCTAGCGTAATCCGACTTACGTTCAGCGTACGTAAGTCGGTTACAAGGGTTATAAAAGGCGATTATCAGCTAACCAGAAGGGGGGATTCGACTTCTAACCTAATTTGGTCGATAATTAACTTCTGTTAAGCCGTTTTGAGGGTCTAGAAGGCGGCTGGAAGGCCGTTAAGCTAACAGGAGCAGAGATCGGACGGATTGGAGAGCGGATACATGTCGATAATCATATGGGTTGTTAAGTGACCATGTTTAGCATTCCATTATGATACTATCATGTGTTTAGTTTCTGATTTAGGTGTAAAACCCTTTTACTTTGTGTTTATGATTGAATGAAACCTTGATTATTGGACTAATTGCTCTATTGAATTGTTTGTTTACGTTTAATTTATCTTGCCAAGCTTGTTAAAAGATCCTTACGTGTTAATGATAATTATTTGCTGTTAATTATTAAGTAAATTGAGTTGTATGAACATCTGATTGATTGCTTGTCTCTTATTATTTTGATGACCATCGAGATTATAAGTCTAGGAATAACGAATGTGAAACTAGGATTAACTTGGAAATAAGTAAGTTAACATGTGAGCCTTGATTGATGACCATCAACAAGAGGTTAATTAAATGAACAACTTGATTAACTATATCTATAAGTCTTGCTTGATACGAACTGAACACTAGGAAACATGTTAGTTTAATCAACTGATCACTGTTTGAATTGACTTGTTTGCTAAAGGACTAGTTATAGTGAACGCGAATCTAATCATTTTAGGAATCGGTGAACATGAATAAATGAATTTGTGTATGTGATTGTCTATGTTTTTAAGGTGTAATTTATCTAAACCAAATTACTTGAAGAGATTTGCTTTCCTGTTAGTTTATCGAGAGATGTTAATTAATTGTTCGTTTGAGATTCAATAACCCTTTCTTTATTCCTTTCGTATGACCTGTAACTTATAATCAAATATTTTAAATTAATTCACCACCGTTTCCTGTGATCGACACCCGACTTACCTAAGCTATACTGTAATCTGACTAGGTACATTGCCTATAAGTGCACAGTTAATCTAAGTTTGTTAGGTTATAAATATTAAAATTAGTGGGTACTTTCGTGCACATCAAGTTTTTTGGTGCCGTTGCTGGGGAACGGCTTGTAATTAATTTAGTTTATTTGATTATTCATTATTAGTTTAGTTAGTTTTTATTTTTAGTTTTATTTTCATTGATATCATTTCACTTGTCGGGAAGGTTCTTGTTCTTATTTGCAGGAATTTGGGATCATACACATTGCTTGGTTTTACTTTTTGCATGGGTTTCGAGAATGCAAGCGATGAGGGAATTCTTGACCTGCTTAGCCTACTACTTTGTTGATTTGTCCAACTCAATCCATGAGGCATAGCATAGCAAGGTGTATTGGGGTGGTTAAGTGAAAGCCCGGGCTCTTGTTGTTCTTGACTAGTTAGGTCACTTCTTGTTCTACTTTTAGTTAAAGGAGCGAAGGAAACAAAGGAAATATTCTAACGGGTCCCGAAAGTGGTTGTTTTCACACACCATTTCTTGCGTGCAAGGGTTTTAATCAACCGTTGTTGTTTGATCTCGACAAACACAAGTGATCATGACGTCTCATTTTTTTTTAATGTCACTCATCGGAAAGTCATGGCTGTTGTTGAAGCAATTAAAAGAAAAAAATAATAATAATAATTATAGTCCCTAAATTAATTAGTTGGAAAAAGGAATTTCAAATAAGGAAAAGGAAATATTTCAGTTAAAATTACGCCCAGCGTAATTTTAATTTACGCCAAGCGTAATGAACCATTGATCGCGGATGACTTCTTCTCGGAGTTGGGGTTACGCCCAGCGTAACTTTGCTTTACGCCCAGCATAAATCGGCGACAGGTTATATCTGTTTACCCTTTGACTTTTTTTTCTTATTCTTTCAAATCCCTTCTGCTTCGCCGCATACGCTGTGACGGCCAACTTCTTCACAAAGACTCGATTTTTCTTCTTTCTTGTAGAATCGACACAAAGGTATGTTATTCGGATAATCTATGTAGATGATTTGTGTTTAAATCAGTGAAATTTGCGGTATTAAGCCTAAATCAAATTCTAGGGTTTATACCCTTCGTCAATTGGGGGCGATTTCATACGAATTTGGTGTTTGATTTTGTCTTAATGCACCGATTCAGACCATTAGACTAAACCCTAGGACTTAATTTAGCTTTAATCCCAAGCAATACCCATCGATTCGACTTTGTGGAAGCACGCCTAGCGTTCGCTGGATGAATGCTATCTGATTGGTTCCGTATTTTGACTATCCTTATGTAATGCCCTGTGAATACATATTAACAGCAAATAAGGATCATGAGCAACTATTTGATTGAATTTGACTTGAGACTTTTGAACGAAAATGAGTCCTTGAGCATCTAGATTTATGCACTCTTGTGATTCCGTATCTTGACTACCTTCTCAGTTTTACTGCTTGTATATGAGTCGTAGCTTGACTACCCCGATGTAACCCCACTACACATATATTGTTGGATTTATGGATTATAATAGAATGAGCAGAATAAACTTCCACTTCCTGGACGTACGCCCAGCGTATGTTGGATGTACGCCCAGCATACAGTCCATGACCAGCACCATTATTTTTCATTCTAAATCTGTTAATGCTGTGAATATTTTGTTTGGTTTTTTGTTGGTATTTATTTGTGCATATTATGGCCCAAAGAACTCAAAGAACCAACCCACCCGAGGATGTGACCGATCACCGTTTCTTACAATTTCCGCAAACTCTAAATGATGCAACCCGGGCACGATATGTCACCAATTTGAGTTTGCTGCTCACTAAGGAGATCGACATAGCACCTTCATTTGACTAGGAATTGGCGACCCAGACTGTACTTGCTGCGCTGATTCAGGATTTTTTACAATACACACACTCGGACGCAAGTGGAGTGCATTTGTTCGTATGTCAGGGATGGGCAAGACTGTTCAGGATCCAGGAGCCTGTATATCGGGAATTTTGCTGGAGTTTTATGCTACAGTTTCCTATGACCCTAGGAAGACACCTGATGATAGGACAACCCTTTTCTTCAGACTGGGTGGTGTGAGCCGGGATTGTAGTGTCATAGAGCTTGCGACTCGAGTTGGTATATACACAGCAAACGAGACGAGGAATGTCCACTTCCCAGCATTCCTTGCTGATTATCTCACGGGCCGTCCAGATGACTATAATGAAAACACTTTTTGGGCCGAGATTACAGGAGGAGTATATACGCCATCTACTGCACGGGGGAGGATGATTCGGTCTACTACATACAGAGTGCTGCACCGTTTGATTTCCATATCTCTCACGCACCATAAGAACAGTGAGAGAGTGCCTTCGACAGACTTGTATTTCTTATGGGCACTTGTTACTCAAGGAGGCACCTGAACCTTCCAGTTGCTTTAGCCGCATATTTGGGTAGGAGGGTCAGGGGACTTCGGGAGGATAGCCCGATTTGTGGGGGGCATTTTATCACGCGATTAGCTCGATCATATCAGTTGTTGACGCGTGAGATTACGAGATCGACGGTGTTGCATGATATGAGGTCGATGAGCCTTCAGTTATTGGAGTCGATGCGTGTACTTGAGCGGGGCGGAGATGGTGTCTTGCGGGTACGACCAGATGACGTGGCGGAAAAGGAAGGTGCAGTCGAGCCACAGCTGAGACGAGTCCAGCGGCGTAGACCTGCTCCTCGGGGAGTGCAGCAGGGACCTGAGCCGGAGATTGATATACGTTATCTGGCCCAGCGCATGGACGAGGGATTTTTCCGCATTGACGAGGGAGTTCAGCGACTGGGTGAGCGTGTTGCACACATGGAGAGACAACAGCAGTGGTATGGGGATGCGTTGACCGCATTCTTTGCCACCAGGGGTTTCAGTACTCGGTTCCTTTCCCTCCACCATTCCAGTCACGACCTGATGGAGCCGGTACTTCTGGGACACAGCAGCATGATGACGGAGATGACGAGTGATTTAGTTATCCTTTTTATTTTTATTTTTGTGTTATTTTAGTTTATTTTTGTGTTACTTAGTATTAGTATTTGGTATGTAATTAAGTTTAATTTAGGGTGTTTTACTTTTGTGTTCCATGTTGATCCTCTTTGGTTGTTTAGATCTTTGCAGAATTTTCGCCTTTAGAAAGTTGGCAGTAAGTTCAGCATCTAGGTCCGACTGTTGCTAGAAAGAGTCGTGTGAGAGTTCGAAGATTATAGTCAAGACCCACGATTTGTCATAAGTGTTGGGTGCATATTGATTTCGTGAGCGATTATTTAGAAGAGTGACATTTTATTTTTAACTCTTATGGTATGGATGAGCTGTTCCCACACCATAGACGAGGAAGAAGTATCATCCCGGCTGCCACGACATGGTTGACACTTTCCTATGTTGTTGGGGAGTTTTCATTGCGAGAAGAGGTTGTCATTCTTGACGAGACGACGTGGTCAACACTTTCCCACGTCATGGTTACGATACATTGCATTTGTTTGCAATCTTTTGCACCACATTTTCGAAGTCGGTAGTCTTGATTTTATTTATCAGCAAATTTAGAAGCAGCAGTTCCAGTTTTCAGTCTTTCAGCAATATTTGAAGCAACTTGTAGCAGCCCCATTCGATCTCGCCACAACTATCCCAGGGGAGTCTGTTCCTTTTTCTCCCTTTTTATGTGCTTAATTAGTTTTATGCATACAATGAGGACATTGTATGAAATAAGTGTGGGATAGGGGGTCGGTAAAAGTAAATTATAAAAAAAAATGAAATAATAGTTTGGAAATTGCTAGATTTAGGAAAAATTAAAATTTTAAAAACTTGAAATAATAGTTTAATTTAGAAAAATCTAGTGATAATTTAAGAATTTTTGCTAATATTGTATGAGATGATCCGTTGAGAACTCAAATGTTTTAGTTGTGCCAATACACGTTATAGTGCATTTGTGGCCTCCCTTATTTTAGTGAAATCATGGAACAAAAACACAACCTCGCTTAGTTTGAGGGATGTAATATGCTTAGCATCGTGTACCAGAAATGTATCTAGGAAAATTATTATCGTTAACCAATAAAGGCTAAAGTTGAGCGCCCCTGCTTAAGCATGTAGGGTTTTTAGTGAAAAAAGTGAGATACATGTAAAAAAAAAAGAAGAGAGAATTGCAAGAAAAGTTTGAAGAATTTTGGAGCAACTAAAGTGAAGATCAAAAGATCAAAATTCCAAGAGTTCAAAAATTGAAGATACCAGAAATCAAATCAAACAAGGTGGTGAATTCAAAGAAATCAAAGATTAAATTATCAAGAAAGTGAAGAATTCAAAAGAGCTCCATAGTGGTATCATAAATTGTAATTCTAGATTATGTATGCTTGGGTTGCTCAACCAAAAACACCTTGAGGTTAGGAGGTTTTCTGCGGATGGATTCGGAGGGATGCATAAAATGAGCATTGTTCGAAAGAAGTGGGCGAGTGTTTATGAAGATTGTGAGTATTTAAAGTATGGGGGGTACTTTAGGAAAATTTTAGACACAAATGCATGCGTTGTGGTCTTGACATAATGGTTGAGTTTAAAATGGATTGTTTAGTACGATACTAGTAAAATAAAAGTAAATTTGCTTGGGGGCAAGCAAATGCTAAGTGTGGGGTATTTTGATATGTGTATTTTTATATATATTGGTATACATTATATCTTAATATTTTAGCCTTTATTATTCTCTTTTAGAACTAAAAAGTACTTATAATGCTTTGAATTATGATTTGCAGTTATTCGTTGTTGATGGAGCACAAAAGAAAAAACTGGAGCGGAATTAGGGCTTACAAGCTAAAAGAAAGAAAAATGTTGGAGGAACCGATTACGCCCAGCGTAATGGACATGTACGCCAAGCGTAATAGCCAAATACGACTTATGCCCAGTGTAATATATGATTACGCCTAGCGTAACTACTTGCATCCGGATTTCCTCATCGTGCATTAATCTTCAGTACGCCGAACGTAATCCGACTTACGCCCAGCGTACGTAAGTCGGTTACAAGGGTTATAAAAGGCGATTATCAGCTAACCAGAAGGGTGGATTCGACTTCTAACCTAATTTGGTCGATAATTAACTTCTGTTAAGCCGTTTTGAGGGTCTAGAAGGCGGCCAGAAGGCCGTTAAGCTAACGGGAGCGGAGATCGGACGGATTGGAGAGCGGATACATGTCGGTAATCATATGGGTTGTTAACGTGACCATGTTTAGCGCTCCATTGTGATACTATTATGTGTTTAGTTTCTGATTTAGGTGTAAAACCCTTTTACTTTGTGTTTATGATTGAATGAAACCTTGATTATTGGACTAATTGCTATATTGAATTGTTTGTTTACGTTTAATTTATCTTGCCAAGCTTGTTAAAAGATCTTTATGTGTTAATGATAATTATTTGCTGTTAATTATTAAGTAAATTGAGTTGTATGAACATCTGCTTGATTGCTTGTCTCTTATGATTTTGATGACCATCGAGATTATAAGTCTAGGAATAACGAATGTGAAACTAGGATTAACTTGGAAATAAGTAAGTTAACGTGTGAGCCTTGATTGATGACCATCAACAAGAGGTTAATTGAACGACCAACTTGATTAACTATATCTACAAGTCTTGCTTGATACGAACTGAACATTAGGAAACATGTTAGTTTAATCAACTGATCACTGTTTGAATTAACTTGTTTGCTAAAGGATTAGTTATAGTGAACGCGAATCTAATCATTTTAGGAATCGGTGAACATGAATAAATGAATTTATGTATGTGATTGTCTATGTTTTTAAGGTGTAATTTATCTAAACCAAAGTATCTGAAGAGATTTGCTTTCCTGTTAGTTTATCGAGAGTTGTTAATTAATTGTTCGTTTGAGATTCAATAACCCTTTCTTTATTCCTTCTGTATGTCCTGTAACTTATAATCAAATATTTTAAATTAATTCACTACCGTTCCCTGTGATCAACACCCGACTTACCTAAGCTATACTATAACCTGACTAGGTACACTGCCTATAAGTGTATAGTTAGTCTAAGTTTGTTAGGTTATAAATATTAAAATTAGTGGGTACTTTCGTGCACATCAGTATGCCATGTTGCAAGTAATCCATGATAGGCGTCATCCAGTTGGGTTGCTCTGTGGACAAGGAGTTGACTTGGCATTCGTCGATGCTCCTCCCTTTTAATACTTATACCAACACTTCCTTAGAAAGGTGTCTGAAACATGTTGATGCTAGCTTGCTGAGGGCGTCTGCTCATCTACTGCTTCCCCTCGAAATCTACTTTATTGTGAAATTTTTTAATGAGCTTGTGATTCGCTGAACCGCTCTGACGTACCTTTCCATCCATTTATCTTTTGCTTCGAATTCTCCCGTGACTTGGTTAGCTGCCAGGCGTGAGTCAGTCAGGGCTATGACTCTTTCCGCCCCCATTTTTACTGCCAATCGGAGACCGAAAAGTAAGGCTTTGTATTCGGCTTCGTTGTTGGAGATGTGGAAGTCGAAACGCAGAGCATATGTGATTTCCTTTCCCGTAGGGCTGGTTAGGATTAGCCCTGCACCTGAGCCTTCCTTGCTAGAAGCTCCGTCCATGTAAAGAGTCCACTGCTGGTTAGATTTCTCCTTCAGATGTCCTTACCGGGTCATGTCAACCACTTCTTGTTGTAGGGACCGACTCACAAAGTAGATTGAGAGTTGTTTCCCTTGTCTCTCAACCACTAGTACTGACGAAATGGCGTCTTTTGATGCAGACAGGTAGACCTGCAACATCTCCCCTGGTATCGGGTTGGCCAGGGTGGGAAGTGTGTGTAACGCCTTTTTAATTTTCTGTAGTGCGGCCTCAGCTTCTGGTGTCCACCAGAAGTAGCTCTTTTCGATGCACCCCTTGAGTGTGTGGAACAGGAGCATGGCTTTTTCAGCCGACTTAGAGATGAATCGGTTGAGCGCTGTTAGCTTCCCATTTAACCCTTGGGCATCTCTTAGTGTATTTGGCGAAGGCGTCACCTCGAGCTCACTTATTTTGGCTAGGCTTGGTTGAATTCCTTCCTTTGTCACATCATACCCTAGAAACTGTCCTTCTTCCACCCCGAGGGTACACTTGGCGGGATTCAGCTTCATCTTGGCTTTTTCCAGAGTTTGTAGCGTCTCCTCCACATCGCGCAATAGCCCCTGCTCATCCAGCCTTTTAATGACCATGCCATTAACATATACTTCGATGTTTCTACCAATTTGGTTGGCAAACAGGCAGTTGACCAGTCATTGATAGGTTGCCCTGGCGTTCTTTAGTTCAAACGACATTTTTGTGTAGCAGAAGGCGTCGTGGTCTGTATAGAAGGCTGTCTTTTCTTTGTTGTTTTTTCTCATCAAGATTTGATGATATGCCTTGTATGTGTCTAGGAAGCATTTCCACTAGAAGCCTTGCAGGGATTCTACCTTCTGGTCTATCTCTGGTAGTGGGTAGCAATCCTTGGGGCATGCTTTGTTGAGATCTGAGTAATAAATGCACAAGCGCCAACTACCGTCATGTTTTTTTACCATTACTGGATTGGTGATCCATGTGGGGAAGACTTCTTCCCTAAGGATTCCAGCACCGACCAGTTTGGCCACCTCTGTGCTGATTGCCTTGTTTTTGTCTTCTCCTTGGACTCGCTTCTTCTACTTTATTTCCTTGGCTCTTGGTTTTATCATTTGTTTGTGCTCTATGATTCCTCGGTCGACCCCTACCATGTATGTGGGGGTCCAGGCAAGCACATGTTTATACTTATGCAGTAGCTGGACCAACGTCTGCCTTGTGTTTGCAGGGAGTGTCGTTCCCGCGCTCACCTACTGGTCTGGATATTCCCTGTTAATTATCTTTCCCCCATTTGACGGGTCTGGCCTTGGTCTCTTAGCTTCGGCTGAGATGTCCTTTGGCAACATGATTTCGTAGCATTTGAGCTTCCTTAGGGGAGTGGCTAGGATTTTCCCTGGTCCCCGGCTTGTGGTAAACTTTACTATCCCATGAATTGTTGATGAGATTTCTCCGAATTTTAGCAGGGTCGTCCGTCCTACTATGACATTGTGTTCGGACGGATGTCATACGACCACAAAATCCACCAGGGTGGTCCGTCGCTTGGTTTTTGTCTTGACCATTTAACATGAACGGTAAATGAATCGTACATAGGGGCCACAAGTTGTGTCCTGTGAACCCTGTGAGCTAGCCTGTCGCTGGTCTTAGCCCTTCCTTCCATACACTCGGTAGCAGCTAGAAACAGTGATCATAGATGATATCTGCGGAGCATCCCATGTCGTCGTACACCCGGCGAATGAGGACATCTTGAATGGATCCTTGGATTACGAAAGGGTTATCCACACCCATCCTAGTTGGACTTGGGTCATCCATGGAGAACGTCAAACCCTGGATTGTTTCTGTGATGTTGTATGCATTGGTTGCGCGTTCTGCTCTTGGCGAATTCTATCACGTTTCGCTTCAGTTGTGATGAGAATAAATCTCTAGATCGTTTAGATTTTTCACAGGTATATCAATAAAGAACAAACAATTCAATCAAACATGACAAAGAACACAATATAGAATCAATATGAAGCTTATGATTCAAATGTAGTCACGCCTCAGCAGAGCTCGATAAAGAACTTCCACTGTAAAGGCGAGCTAGGGTTTACAATACTATGATGAGAAAAATAATTAAAGCGTTACTTACTAAGGATGCATGCATGCACCTTAAATACTAAATCCCTAGAATAAAATAATGCACGGTTGGACAGGACCAAACCAGCTACAAAACTGGGCTAAAAGGAATGAGCCCAAGACGCAACATCATAATCCCAACAATCTCCCACTTTGCATCAATTGGGGCGAGACCTTCACTTATGTTGCGTGACCTTGACTTGCTTCACGACTTTGAACAACCGAGGAATAATGGCAAGAAGCGTCCACCGAAACTTAATATACCAACGAAGCATATCAGTAAACAACCTCTTGTCATCTTCACTGTTCTGATTACACCTATGGATGATCTCCAAAATATGCTCCAAGAAAGTAGTAGAGAACGGGTGTTTTCAATAAGAGCGAATAGGCATTTTTGACCTTCGCCCCTAACGAACATCACAGTATGAAACTTGGAGTCAATCTTGCCCTTGATCATCGTGTTTACATTGCCAGCTCTTCCAATTGCTTTGATAGTGGTACACTTATGAATGGCAGTGGAAATCTCTTGATCCATTTTTGCTACTTCATGAATGTAGCAAACAAGCATTCGCTTGATATGATCAATGATCGGCTGATACTCCTGAGGATTGCATAGCAGAATATTGTTAAGGAGTATCCAGTCGTGTGGGTTTAGATTTGGAAGGCTAGCCAGGGAAATGGTATGGACCGAGCTATCTGAGCCTCGGGTCACTTTGAATTTGACATTTATGAATTTCCCAGCTGAAGATGGCTTCAATACCCTAACCGTTGTAATTTTCTTCAAGCTCCAGGTCAGGTATTGTGGTTGAGCAAATTCCAGATAAAATTCCAGCAGATCCCGATCAACCTTCGGGTTTGGAGAAGGAACAACAGTAGTAGAGGCGAAGCAGTGAAAGATGAATGCCTTTCAGTTGATCGACATGTCGAACTGAGCGTCCTTCGAGTTCTTAAGGCTAAACAATAAAACAGGTTCAAGCCAATGAGTACTTGGTTCATCAATGACTTCCCTCTGGAGCGATTCAATAGTCCACTCAGGAAACATTGACTTCTCTTTATCAAGAAGTTCCTTCTCTTTCATTTCTTTCTCCAACCGATCCGTCTTTTCCCGAAGCTCTTGTTTAGAAGGCTTGTATTTTGGATCAGACTTGGAAGGAGCTCCTGTAACAATATCATCAATATCATCCTCTTCATCTTCGCCAATGACCTTCTTTTTCATTTGATTTTTACTGGCCGAAGCTTCATTATCCTTCGGTCCAGCAGTAGCTTTCGGTTCTAGAGGAAGTGGAGGTTGTGTTTTGTCAAGTTTGCCTCCTTGGGATTTCTTTTCTCCCCCTTTCTTCGGAAGAACAACAGTGTCCGAAACACCTTCAATTCGACTGAGAATATCCAAGGCTAGAGGTAGTTTCTCAGCCAAGTGACGGTGAATGGAGATCGTCAAGATTGAGTCATGAGCGTCCAGAAGATGAAGCAGGATTGAATGAACATCACCAACAGAACTGCGAATCACCTCTATTTCAAACTTGAGATCATTAAGCTCTTGAGTTGTAGTACGGAGCTTTAAGTTCTGAATTTTGAGCTGAGAGGTTCGCTTGTCCAACTCATCCATAACTTTATTTTCAACTGCTAGCTCTGCCTCAAGAGTAGTCAACCGTTCATCAACTTTGGTATGAAGCTCTTTATTAGCAGCTTCAATAGCTTTATGAGGGACACCAAGTTGTGATAGTTCCGCCTCCAGTGAGCATTTAAGAGAATCAACCGAAGCAGTCACGGTGTTTTCATTTTTCTGTGCAGCAGCTTGAAGGGAATCTAGAAAGATTTGAGCTTATGAGATTAGTTTTTTGACTTTTGCGGTCGCCTCCTTGTAGTCTTTAGTAGAGGCTTACACTGCAAGCGAAGCATTTTGGCATTGAGAAGTGGAGGCATTAATGGCCTTTGCTGCATTGGAGATAGAGGTGTCATGCTCCTTAACTGCAGAAGAGAAGAGGGGCTTGAGAGCAGCTTCTGAGCAGGGATTAGAAGAGGAAGAAGAAAGTAACTGATCAAGCTTATCAGTCACATCCTTAAGATGTCGCTTGGTGATAGGAGCGTCATCATCAGTGTCGCTCGGAACACGATAAGGACTGAAGTAAGTGGAATCAAACTCCAAGTCCTCACCTCCAATAACAGTGTTGGTTTCGGTTGAACGGGTAGGAGATGGTTGTTTAGTAGTGACAGGGGTTTCGGGTGGAGAAGAACGAACCCCCGTATTAGATACGTTGGTCTGAACTCCTGTTGTGGTGGTTGTCGTAGCGTCGACAAAAATGGGTGTTGGGTTGGGAATTATGGAAAAAGGTTGAGATGTAACAACAGGGAAGGCTGTGGGTAGGGAAATAGCAATAGAAGCAGGTGGAGGAGAAGGTTCTTTAGATCGAACAGGTACCTCTGGAGTCGACGAGCGAGGAGGGGTGTCACCACGAACCGAAACCTCCTCATCAGAGCTTTCGCTCCCATATGCAGTAGGAGAGGGTCTTTTATGTCCAATAGGAACATAATCAGAATCTGAATCACTCAAGGACTGAAGAATAAGCCTCCGAGCAGGTTTCTTCGCCTTTTTCTGCTTGGGATGTGAAGGTGTTGCCTTCTCAATCTTTCGTTTCTTTGGAGTTTTCCCCTTCGCTCCTTTGATGACCAGACCTTCAGTCTGTTTATCCTGTTTCTTTCCCCTCTTGGATGGTTTATCTACTTCCTCAATGGAACAAACCATTGCTGGTGTGAGTTCCCTTGAGCCCATAGATGGAAGTTTCTTGTAGTCTTGAATGATTGCACTTTGGTCAGATACACATGCATATATGGATGCCGAAACCGATCCAACAAATAGATACTTGGATGGATCAGTCACCAGAATCTTTGTTGTATGAAACGTGGAAATAGAAGAGAGAAGCGAATCTGCCATGATTGGGGCATGGAGACGATCCATCGCCCATTTTGGGATAATAGACCAGAACCTTCCACAGGAGACTTCAGAATGTCGTGAAGAAGATGATAACCTGAGAGGTTCGCTTGTCAGACAAGTTTTGAGATATTCATTTGATAACGATATTGGATCTATTTCTTCTAATTATAATGGTGTTTTTATGATTAAACATTTACCTTGTATTGGTGTGTATGAAACTATGACTTGTGTTGATAACTTAGGCAATAATGTATTTCATATTGATTCCTCCAATGGTGTGGACACTGCATGTTTGTGGCATTTTCGTCTTGGGCACAAAAACAAAAAGCACATTGTCCAACTCCAAAAGGATGGAGTGTTGGAATCATTTGATATTATGACAGATGATGGTTGCAAATCTTGTCAATTGGACAATATGACAAAATCACCTTTCCCTGGTACATATTGTAACACCCCGTTATGAAAGTACTCGGTTGTGGTCCTGGAAGCCAAAGGGTAAGGGCGATTCGGTCTTTTATGATTCTTGGGTTTTATCAGGAACGTTTTAGGCTTAGGGGTATGGCTACGAGCGTAGGGCTTCTCGCCACATTTTCGTGGATATAAAGTTCATCAGAAACGGACTTAGAACGTAGAAGTTATAGTACTTTAAATTTGTTGATATAAGTGGTCCCTTGAAGGAAAAACTTGCATTTCAGCCCTTGCATGCATAGTGGTAAATGCGTGAGTGCGCCCAGCGTAAGTTGGGGTACGCCCAACGTAGAGATGGAAAAAGGATGAGGGAGGCTCAGGCAGTACGCCTAGCATACTGGCATTACGCCCAGCATAGTGCCCAGGACCTCAAACCCTAAATATGTACTATTTAAGCAACTTAAGACCCAAGGCTCTTCATCATTTCAGCCTCCATTATACCTTAAGCCTTTTTCGAAACCCTAACCAATATTGGTGTGTTCTTGTGAGTTGGTAACCCTTTTGAGAGCATTTTGGTGTTGCTTTGGTGTTTTGGAAGATGAAGAAGTTTGAAGAAGGAGCAAGGATTCAAAGAGAGTTTGTAGATTTAGGAGATTAGCACTATTTCTGACTCATTTGAGGTATCAAGCTTTAAACTTAACCATGGCATGCTTAGTTTGAATGTTGGGGTGTTTTATGGGTTATTTTGACTCCAATGTTGGGGTTTCTTGTATCTTGATAGTTTCAGAGTAAAAGAGTCATCCTTTTGAGCTCTTAGAAGCACTTAGAGCCATAAAAATGCAATGTTTATGGTTCAAATGGACTCATGCAATTGTTAAGACCTTCCATTAAGCTCTTTTGAGCTCTAGAGTCCCATTAAGTCATTATGTAAGTAAAGTCGCCAACTTTACGTTTTAAGTCATCCATGGGAATCTGATCTAGGGATTTGGACCATTGACTTGAAGCATTAAGTGCTTAATAGAAGAAAGAGGTTAGCAAGGGAGTACGTTGGGCATACAAGCTGGTACGCGCAGCGTACATGTCACAAGCCCAGTACGCCCTGCGTACAGTTGAGTACGCCCTGCGGACTCAGTTAGAGTGGGTTTCGCACTAATGGGCCTTGGTTTGGGCCATTCTTTGGACTTGACTACTTTGGGCCTTAGCGGGCCATCTGGAATTAAACATTGGACTAAAGAAGAATTATTGGGCTTTTGGCGAAGGCCCATGAGAGAGGATTGGGCCTAATTGGAAATTGGACCACTAATAGGCTTCTATGGATTTTTGGTTTGGGTCTTTTTATATTATGGTTTTGGGCCTTAGAGCTGGACCATGTTGGACTAGGAGGTAAAATGGTCATTTTACCCTAAGTAGGATGATTGGTATGGTCTAAGTGTTATTTTGGTATTGATAGTTCGGGGAGCTGAAGGATCAGCAGTCAGGGAATTTCTAGTAGTAGTCAGAAGTGTATCAGCCAGCTTGTGAGGTGAGTCTCTTCACTGTTTGTATAGGTCTAAGGCACTAATGCCGGCCCATTTAGTTTATGTATGATAGGAAGACCCGAGGGTTAGCCCTAGGCATTATGCATGAAAGACCAGGGGGCGGCTCCTGGCACACAGTATGTTATTATGTATGGTAGGAAGACCCGGGGGTTAGCCCTAGGCAACATGTATGAAAGACCAGGAGGTGGCTCCTGGCACATTGTATGCTGATTAGATAAGTAGAGTAGTATGTATGCTAGTTGTCTTTGTGATGCTTTCATGGAAGACCAGGAGGTGGCTCTTGGCACTTGTCAGTAAGACCGAGGGGGTGGCCCCAGGCTTAGCAAGAAAGACCACGTGCGGCCCATGGCATAATGGCAAGACTATGTTTGGCACATAACATCCTACTTGATTATAGATATGTTTGATATGTATGGCTCATAGTATGTATGGCATGTATGGCCCAGCTGATATGTATCGTATGTGGTAATTGGGGAACTCGCTAAGCTTTGTGCTTACGGTTTACAGTTTTGGTTTCAGGTATCTTCAGATTTCAAGAAATAGGAGCTCGGGACGATCGCAGCGCATTCACCCATGTTATCCCGCATTATGTGATCTTTGGGATTAGACTATGATATTTGTTTTAATTAAAATGTTTTCAATGTCTGGAACAAAGATATTAAAGGTTTTCTTATATTAAAAATGAAATTTTTGGCCTTAAATTTTGGGATGTTACAAGTTGGTATCAGAGCCTTGGTTTGAGGGATTTGGGCACACTCTCGAGCATGTCTTGACTCAAACTGAGGACTTGGTATGAACATTTTCAAAAGAAAAAATCATTTTCTTTATATAAAGAATTTTGAAAGGAATTTGAAAAGAGAAAGAAACTTTGAAAAGAAAGGGGTGCGATGCGTGCAATCGGCCGAGCTCAAGTAAGTGGTTCCTAAAATACCAATACATGTTGTTATATGATATTATTATGTGATTCGCATGCTATATTAGAGCTAAGTATCTAGGAGAGATGCCTTTGTATGCTTATATGAGCTTGTGGATTTGCATGCTAGAACTAAACAGCCAGTAGTAGGATGGCCTGTCTAGGTTATGCCTAATTATATGAGCCTTGTATTGTATGCCGGTACATATTCCTGATTAGAGGATAGTTTGATTGGAATATGTTGGTTAGATTTTTCCTTTGTCTGAATTCTACTTGCTTTGTGCTTTGTGGGACTCTGAGTGATGGGAGTTAGCCATTAGGTGAATACGTCAAGTCACATGTGATCAGGGTTGAATAATCTCAGAGTGTTGGATTTGGCCCTATTGCACAACTCTCGTATGATTCTAACCGTTATAGGGATAAGTCCTTTACTCGAAGGATTATCTGAGCCTCGTCACATGTGATGGTATTCAGGTAGTAGCTAATTAGCATCACGAAGATACCTTTAGTAGCTGAGGACTGGGTTCGGGTTGGAGGTCACCCTAGGGCAAGCCTAGGATGAGAATAGTGCTGAGAGCAGTCGTGGTAGTAAGGGACTTGGTGAATTCGAAGCAATCCTTGGGGAAAGTACGGATAGATGTGGAAGGTAGTATGGGCTCGTACTACTAAAAGCATAGGATTCGTATTCGAGTCAAGGAGGGCCGAGATAGAATCAGGGAACTTGTAGTATGTGAGACCTTCTGAGGTTACGTATGACCCTGAAGATTATGTGTTTCGTTTCAGAATGGTGATGATTACGCGACATGGAGCAGGAGGATCAGGATCAGGATCGAGATCAGGTTCAGGATCGGGATCTGAACCAGTTGATGAGAGTCTACGCGAGTTTATCGCGTCGGAGATCACAAGAGGCATCCTTGAGGCGACCCCGGTGATTTTCTGGTCGATCAAGGAGGGGATTTTCGAGTTGATGGAGGATTGTCTCAGGGTGTTCAGGAGTGACATAGCATCTGGCCAAACAGGGACACACATACTCTCCTTCAAGGACTTCAGGGGATGTGGTGTGTCAGACTTCCATGGGGTGAAAGACCCCATTGTTGCTAGGAGATGGATTCCAGACATGGAGTTTGCTCAGTTGATTAGCTTCTGCCCTGATGGGTTGAAGGTCCAATATGTTGTGGGATGTTTGAGAGACGGGGACAGAGCCAAAGATTGGTGGGAGTCGGTTGGTGACTCTCTGGGAGCCTCAGCCATTGAGGCTATGACTTGATCAGACTTTATGGCCCAGTTTAGGGCAGAGTTCGCGCCAGGTGTTGAGCTTCAGCAGCTGGCCAAAGCATTCCTCGACATGAGGCAGACGAAAGAGACAGTGGCGGAGATTACCGCCAAGTTCCGGGAGAGGGCCTTGTTGGTGACTCAGTATGCGGGAGATGAGGAGATGCGGAAGACCCGCTATCATGACATGTTGAGAGCTGATATTCGGGAGCATGTCAGCTACTCGGCATGCTCGACCTTTGATTCTATGATTGTCAGGGCGTGGGAGAGGAAGATTGATTTGGAGCACATTGTGAAGAGGAGGTCAGATCAGATGTATACCTTGGAGGGTCCCGGGAAGAAACCCAAGACTCCAGATCAATGATTGGTAGGTCGGCAGGGCCGAAGTCAGTGCAGCATGTGTGGGAAACTGCATGAGGGAGTTTGTCATTCCAGGGTTCAGGCTGCTACAAGTGTGGCAGGGATGGTCACGTCAGCAGGGACTGCCCACATGGGGAAAGCCCATTATGTTTTCACTGCAATCAGGTGGGCCACAAGAAGGCCGACTGCCCGACGATGAGGGGAGGAGAAGGGAGTGCGACTACCCCGACTACTTTGATGATTACGGATGGAGGAGGGGGTAGCGCCTTGCAGTGACAAACGAGGGAGATCTGGATTACAGCAAGCAATGTTGCAGGTATGTATCAGTTGCGCTTTTTGATTCTATATGTATTATGATTGTTCTTGCCTCGGTCTCGGGTAATAGTATGTATGAGTTATCTCCCTGCTTATATTCAGATTGTATTTGCGAAAAATGTCATATTCCAAATTGCATACCGGGAATTATTAGTAGCTAGTGTAACGTCATTTCCTTTTTTGGTTCGAAGGGTTCAGTGTTATCTCTGTTACGGATGAGATCAGTTCAAGAACATCATGAGAAACTTGCGGTCAGGGTTTAGCAGGATGGCTATCCACCATCATCAGGATTTGGTAAAGTTCAGTCATTGTGTTAGGGATAACTTTTGAGAGGTAGTCTATCGCTAAAGGAGTTGCTCTAAGCATCGGCTAATTCGACTTTAAGGTTGAGAGGAACATTAGGTTAAGCTTTTGGGGTCATTAGTGTCGGGATTTTAGGAAGCGTTCCTCTAGTCTTCAGTGATTGTGCGACCTTTGGAGTGGGCTAGTGATGGACCGCTAGCAAGATTAGGCATTAGTAGTTAGCGTGTCTATCGTGTAAGGGAGGAAGGAATGGAAATCCTCCGATTTTTGCATGCCGTGAAGACTTAGTCGTAGCTAAGTGGGGGAGAAACGATCATGTACTCAGAAGCAGGAGCGGTTTTGAAAATGGGATAAGTTTCGCACTCTTGTTAGGGAGAAAGACAGCCCAAGCGGCTGTATGAATTGAGGATAGTGTGAATTGGAAGTTCGGAAAACTTGCCAATAGTGAGACCACATTCTCAGGATGTCTGATAGCAGGTTTCAGAAAAATTAGGTTGGGAATTTCGGTCAGGACATGAGTACAGCTTGGGTACTAGGTCGTGCTTGTATGCTCGATTATGGGGGTGTTCGAATTAGTAGTCAACGAAAGACTGTGGTCATCGTGGAAAGTGTTGTAAGACTGAGGGATAGTCGTAGCATTCACTAGTAGCTAGTCAGCAGGGGAAGTGTTATAAGACTGTGGGTTAGACGTAGCATTCACCAGTGGCTAGATAGCATGAGAAGTGTGGCAAGACTGTGGGGTGGCCCGTAGCATTGGTTAGCAGATAGTGTAGAAGTGTTGTAAGACTATGGAGTGGCCCGTAGCGTTCACTAGTTAGTAGATAGAGTAGGAGCATTGTAAGACTGTGATGTGGCTCGTAGCATTCGTATATCAGTATAGTAAGACTGCGGTGTGGCCCGTAACATTGGTATTGTAAGACTACGGTGTGGCCCATAGCATTGGTATTGTAAGACCGCGGTGTGGCCCATAGCATTGGTATGGTAAGACTGTGGGGTGGCCCGTAGCACTCATTATATAGCCAGTAGCATTGGTATAGTAAGACTATAAGGTGGCCCGTAGCATACATTAGTGGTCAGTTAATATGGAACTGTGAGACTGCAGGATGGCCCGTAGCATTCTTCGGTCCCTGTTCGGCAGTAAGAATTTATCAGATGTGTGACTCGCTTATGGAGTTTTTTCAAATAGGTTAAACCGGGGCAGAGTAGCCTACACTGATGTTGGTAGGCCACAACATGATTGGGTTTTGGTAATCGGGTGGAATCTGGTATTTCTAGATTGTTGACATGTAAGTTGGGACCAGGGAGGTCTTGGTTCACCTGAAAAGTGGATAAGAGAGAGAGAGAGAGAAGGATCTTCGGGCATGAGTAGTGATAAGAGAAGTCATTCATGGAATAGTTAGTTGACCGAGAGGTGCTAAGTCACTCACAGCAGGATTAAATAATCCCAGAGTAAGCAATTTGACTTTGTTTTGCAGCTCTCGTATGAGTCTAACTATTGCAGGGATGAATCTTTTACTCGAAGGATTATCTGACCCATTCGTTGGGTTGGCTGTTCGGCATCGGGTCATAGTAAGTGGAAGCTTTCAATGGGTAACAGCAAAGGGACCAACACTGGGAGTGGCTGGAGATTTAGTTACATCGAAGGATCTGTCCTTCACAGAGACAGGAAAGGTTGTCGCATATGTATAGTTTCCTTGGGAAGTCCATCGGTTAAGCGGGGTAATGGTTAGACCCTCAGGATGTCAAGTATAGCGGTCCTATCGGGGATCGGACTGAGCAGGCAAAGTTACGCGTTCTATAAGAATGGTTGCGAGTGTTCAGGCTAGTTTGGAGTATCTACTGTGTCCCATGAGAAGTATCTGAGATAAGTATCCGTAGAATACTTCGAGGATGAAGTCTAGTTTAAGTGGGGGAGAGTTGTAACACCCTGTTTTGAAAGTACTTGGTTGTGGTCCTGGAAGCCAAAGGCTAGGGCGATTCGGTCTTTTATGGGTCTCGAGTTTTATTTGGAAAGTTTTAGGCTTGGGGGTGTGGCTAGGAGCGTAGGGCTTCTCGCCACCTTTTCGTGGATATAAAGTTCGTCGGAAACGGACTTAGAACGAAGAAGTTATAGTACTTTAAAGTTGTTGACAGAGGTGGTCCCTAGATGCAAAAACTTGCATTTCATCGCTTGCATGCATGGTGGTAAATGCGTGAGTACGCCCAATGTAGAGATGGAAAATGGACGCGGGAAGCTCGGGAAGTACACCCATCGTACTGGAATTACGCCCAGCGTAGTGCCCAGGACCTTCAAACCCTAATTATGTACTATTTAAGCAACTTAACACCCAAGGCTCTTCATCCTTTCAGCCTCCACTATACCTTAAGCCTTTTTCGAAACCCTAACCCATATTGGTGTGTTCTTGTGAGTTGGTAACCCTTTTGAGAGCATTTTGGTGTTGCTTTGGTGTTTTGGAAGATGAAGAAGTTTGAAGAAGGAGCAAGGATTCAAAGGGAGCTTGTAGATCTAGGAGATTAGCACCATTTCTGATTCATTTGAGGTATCAAGCTTCAAACTTGACCATGGCATGCTTAGTTTGAATGTTGGGGTGTTTTATGGGTTATTTTGAATCCATTGTTGGGGTTTCTTGTATCTTGATAGTTTCAGAGTAAAAGAGTCGTCCTTTTGAGCTCTTAGAAGCACTTAGAGCCATAAAAATGCAATCTTTATGGTTCAAATGGACTCATGCAATTGTTAAGACCTTCCATTAAGCTCTTTTGAGCTCCAGAGTCCCATTAAGTCATTATGTAAGTAAAGTCGCCAACTTTACATTTTAAGTCATCCATGGGAATCTGATATAGGGATTTGGACCATTGACTTGAAGCATTAAGTGCTTAATAGAAGAAAGAGGTTAGCAAGGGAGTACGTTGGGCGTACAAGCTGGTACGCACAGCGTACAGCTGAGTACGCCCTGCATACTCAGTTAGAATGGGTTTCGCACTAATGGGCCTCGGTTTGGGCCATTCTTTGGACTTGACTACTTTGGGCCTTAGCGGGCCATCTGGAATTAAACATTGGACCAAAGAAGCATTATTGGGCTTTTGGCGAAGGCCCATGAGAGGGGATTGGGCCTAATTGGAAATTGGACCACTAATGGGCTTTTATGGATTTTTGGTTTGGGTCTTTTTATATTACGGTTTTGGGCCTTAGAGCTGGATCATGTTGGACTAGGAGGTAAAATGGTCATTTTACCCTAAGGAGGATGATTGGTATGGTCTAAGTGTTATGTTGGTATTGATAGTTCGGGGAGCTGAAGGATCAGCAGTCATGGAATTTCCAGTAGCAATCAGAAGTGTATCAGCTAGCTTGTGAGGTGAGTCTCCTCACTGTTTGTATGGGTCTAAGGCACTAATTTCGGCCCATTTAGTTTATATATGATAGGAAGACCTGGGGGTTAGCCCTAGGCATTATGCATGAAAGACCAGGGAGCGGCTCCTGGCACACAGTATGTTATTATGTATGGTAGGAAGACCCGGGGGTTAGCCCTAGGCAATATGTATGAAAGACCAGGAGGTGGCTCCTGGCACACTGTATGTTGATTAGCTAAGTAGATTAGTATGTATGCTAGTTGTCTTTGTGATGCTTTCATGGAAGACCAGGAGGTGGCTCTTGGTACTTGTCTGTAAGACTGAGGGGGTGGCCCCAGGATTGGCAAGAAAGTCCGCGTGCGGCCCGTGGCATAATGGCAAGACTATGATTGGCACATAATATCTTACTTGATTATGGATATATTTGATATGTATGGCTCACAGTATGTATGGAATGTCTGGTCCAATTGATATGTATGGTATGTGGTAATTGGGGAACTCACTAAGCTTCGTGCTTACGGTTTATAGTTTTGGTTTCAGGTATCTTCAGATTTCAAGAAATAGGAGCTCGGGACGATCGTAACGCATTCACCCATGTTATTCTGCATTATGTGATCTTTGGGATTAGACTCTGATATTTGTTTTAATTGAAATGTTTTCAATGTCTGGAACAAAGATATTAAAGGTTTTCTTATATTAAAAATGAAATTTTTGGCCTTAAATTTTGGGATGTTACACATATGAAAAAGGTGAATGATTGTTGGACCTAATCCATATAGATGTATGTGGCCCATTCAAATCCACCACAAGAGATGTTAATCGATATTACATGACATTTACAAATGATTATAGTAGATATGGTTATATCTACTTAATCAAACATAAATCAGAAACCTTTGAAAAGTTCAAAGAGTTTAAGCATTAAGTCGAGAATCAACTTGGCAGAAAGATAAAGGTGCTCAGATGTGATAGAAGTGGTGAGTATCTTAGTATCGAGTTTCACGACTATCTTAAGGAATATGGATATGTTTCACAATTGACTCCTCCCAGAACACAACAACTTAATGGTGTGGCTAAGAGGCGTAATCAAACCCTACTAGATATGGTTCGTTCCATGATGAGTCGAGCTTCTCTTCATATTCATTTATGGGTGTATGCCTTAGAGACAGTCGCCTATATCATGAATCTTGTTCCAACAAAGAAGGTTTACAAAACACCTCATGAGATGTAGACAAGGAAAGCTCCTCGCTCACACATATCAAGGTATGGGGTTGTGAAGCACTCATAAGACGAGAGACTCACGACAAACTCTATTCAAAGATGTATTTTATATAATCATGTGATGTTTAATGCATGACTAGTATATCGATGCATCAACTTTTACGTGTACATATTCTAAAAGTACAAAACTACATGATTGCAGCTTCTTGTAATTTATATATTGTAATTATGAACTTTCAGATGAAAATTAATTCCAAATTAATTTCTGATTAAATATTAATTAAACAATATGATTTCTAATCAATATATTATATCAATAATAATACATTAATAAATCATTTATCTTGATTTCAAATTAATTTATTAACCAAGTAATAAATTAATAAATCATTCTTCTCTCTCCAACAATTATCATATTTCATTGCCAGGTTTGAAGGCAACCCAAAAGGACATTGCTACTATCAATTCAAGTACATACCAATTATAGTTATGAGCTTAGACACCTAATCCAACAATTTCAAATGTATATTCAACTTTCACCATATTGTTCGACTATGTACCTAACTAAAACTCTTCTTTGAAATGAACTATCTGATATAAAATAGTATGTGAAAAGGCCACAATAAACTAGTTCGCGCCTAAAAAAAACTAATCGCCACATTAAGAATATCTTCATAAACAAATTATGCATCGTTGTTTTGTCCGGATAAACGACTAGTTATAATATAATATGTTTTAAAAAGTTTCATATATTTTTAAATTTAAGACATATATTACATGTATTATAAGTGTTAAAGATATCAAAATTCAAATTTTACTTTAAATAAAAGAAAATACTCAATTATAAACTTGTAACATAATTTTTGGGGGAAATCTCCAAAAAAGTCTCAAATTTTTTGGTCAGTTTATGATCTAGTCCTAAATTAAATTTCATTAACGAAAAAAGACAGAAAACCGGCTAATGAAATCACTTTAACCCTTTTTTTACCTTTAACCTGCTGAGGTGGCACCAAGTGCACTGCTTGTTGAGGTGGCATGCCATATGGATTGTTGGGCTTACGTGGCAAATAATGTGGCATGCTCTTCCTTTTGTAATTTTAAAAAAATCTGATTTTTGGGAGAAAAGAGGTGAGGAGGAGTGAACCCTTGATCTCCTATTGATAAACCATACACCTTACCATGTGAGCTGGGAGAACTTATTATTATAATTTCTTCATATTAATTCATGAATTGTTATAATCTTGGTCTTCTTTCCCACATCAGCTCAAAAGGCCCTATCAATCTACACCCTAAAATCATGAAGTTGATTATCGTCCCTCGTTAACGATTGCAACCCATTCATCATTTTCTCTCTCGATCGAACAATGCCTACTTGACGTCGGCCACCGCCACAATGACATTCACTGATTCTTTCCTGGGACTTGTCTTGAAAATCAAAATTATCAAAAGTTACGGTGTTGAGTATTGAAGCAGATGAGTTAAATTTTGATGATGCAAAAGTTGAGTCAAAATTGGTATTCAAGTCAAAATTGGTGTTCAACCATGTTCGATGATACAACTCATACAAATTGGTTTTTCCAGATGATTGAATTAGATTTCGATGGCCAAAAGCATAAGTCGGAATGAATGTCAATTTGGTTGTATATGAAAAGTCAAAGTTTAGCTCCATCGATGGTTGAATTAGATTGGAATTTCAATGGTTGAATTAGATTGTATTTTCAATCTTGAACAGTGGACTTTAGAAGTTAATGAATTGAAAAGTTAAATTCAATGTCGAATTCGATTTTGCAAAAGATTCGAAGCAGTCAAATTTGCTACTCCGTTGATGTTATTCACACAAAAAACGGTGATTTTAATTTGAGCCCGTAGAAGGAAACGAATTTGATTTTGCAGATGAGTTAGAGAAAGACTGAGGGAAAAAGAAGGGTTAGAGCCTAAGGTAACCATATGAAAAGGTAACAAGGATCAAAGTGATTACAATAGTCGGTTTCCTGTCTTTTTTCCTTAATAAAATTTAATTTATGATTAGATCATAAACTGACCCAAAACTTTAGGATTTTAAGATTTCCCTAATTTTTGGACATTAAATTACAGATATATATTTGAAAATAAAAGTAAGCTAAAAGTATATTTATTTGCACTACCATTTATGCTCTATTATTATGGCTTTCTTGAAAAGGGTCTCTTTTTTCGTTGGCACCTCCTTGTCAGAAAATCGCAATCTTTCAAACATTGCATTAGTCTTTTAGGTTGATATTGTTTTAACTTTTATGATAATTGAACATACACATGTAATAACCCTTACTCTCGGTTAAAAATTTCGGTCTTAAAATTATTAAACCAATGGAAAAATAATATTTCATTTTGAATAATAAAAAATAGTATTTTATTAAATATATAAATAATTAACAGATGTAAGATAGACAAATGTAAAATTATTAAATGAAAAAATGAGGCTATTGTGTACCATAACTAATGAAGATGTTTGCTCCAGTTTTTTAGTCTTATACTTTCAATACCGTTTATGTAGTGTTCTCTTACATGGAAACCATTTATGTAATTGGTTATTAAATCGAGGCTATTATTGTAAATTTTTCTTATAAAGGAACAATTTCGGTAACGTCTCTATATAGAACCATTTTTGTAATATCGTTATTACAATGGACCATTTTTATGAGTACACTATTACACATATACCATATTTGTATTACATGACTAAAAATGTCCAATACAAAATATATACTACAAATACTGGAACTCTAACTATTGAAATTAAAAGGTATATGGACCAAATATGTAATTACTTCAATTAAAAACTACAACTAAAAGGGTAAAAGGGTTAAGGTATATTACTAAAATGTAAGGGATTATATTATCACCGCTCCACCACCAGTGACACCCGCCTTTGTTGTCATTACCAGTGGCGACCATCGCCACCACGGCCACCCCGCCACTCGTTTTAGTGAAAAAAAATACCTTCAGCTAAGAAAACTTTTGTTTTTTGATTATTAAATATCAAAGTAAAAACTAAAAATATCTAGCTGGAAATTTCTTAAGAAAATAAACATGTGACGGACAAGGAGACAGCACACCTTAAAATCGTACCATGATGTGAACATTTGTACCACAAAGAAAATTTGTACATGCACCCACCATTTTCTTTAGTTTTTTTATTATATATATATATATATATATATATATATATATATATATATATATATGTGTGTGTGTGTGTATGTGTTATATATAAATTCGAGGTAATTAAAACTAAAACTAACAAAATCAAACTAAAACATTATAAAATAAAAGAAGAAAATTTGAGAGGATTTTTGAAAACTTAGAAGATTATATTCAAGATTGTATGTTTATTTCTTTCATATGCGATGAGTATTTATACTATATATCATCATATTCTTACATCATCAAAATAGTAACTAAATAATTAAATGAAACTATTTGAAAGGTGAAAATGTCCATCTACATGCTTATATCTAACTCAAATTTGAGTTCAATCTTGAAGTAGTGTTTCATTAAAAACCTTGCTAAAGAAAACTCAATGGGAAAAACGTTAAGGAAAGGAAAAAAGAGTGAAGTATATAATTGACTCCCCCTTATTTAGACATTTGTTACCTTACGCGTTATGCACATGTCGCATTTCGATGTCATGCACATGTTTTCTGAATATTGTAGTAGGAAGTGTTTTCGCGAAGAGGTATGCTACATTGTTGTTGGATTAAACATATTCTATCTCAACCTTTTAATCTTTTATAAGCTCTTAAATGTACTTAAAAAAAAAACTTTGGAGGTATATGTTTTGTCCTGTCGCTCTTGATATATCTTTTTTTTTTCATTTGAGTGACATATGCTAAGTTATCTTCATAAATTAAAGTTTGACATTTATCTTTATCTAGTCCATATGAAGACAAAATGAGTTGTCTCATCGATCTTAACCATGTGTATTCTCTACCAGCTTCATTTAGTGCAATTACATCAACATGATTTGAGGATATGACGACAAGTGTGTGCTTTTGAGAGCGCCAGGAAATTACGGTTCATCTGTTCATGAATATGTATCCAGTTTAAGATATAGCTTTATGAGGATCAGATAAATAGCATGCATCTGCATAACCAATCAAACCTTTTTTTTTGAATCATTAGGATAAAATAACCCTAAATCAGTAGTTCCTCGAAGATATCACAAAATATGCTTAATCCCATTACAATTTCTTTTTGTTGGGGATGAATTGAACCTTGCTAGCAAGTTTACAGGCGAAAGAAATGTCGGGTCTAGTATAATTGGTAAGATACATAAGAGCCCCAATTGCATTTAGATATGGTACTTCTGGACCAAGAACTTCTTCATTTTCGTCGTGGGGACGAAAGGGATATTTGTCAAGATTCAATGATCTAACAACCATTGGGGTGCTTAAAGGATCGGCATTGGCCATATTGAAACATTTCAAGACTCTTTCTGTATAATTTGGTTGATGCACAAGTATTATGTTAGGCATATGCTCAATCTGCAAACAAAGACAATACATTTCAAATTCTTTTTTTAAAAGTTCAATCACTCCAAGGATTTCTTTATTCATTCCAATGATGTTTAGATCGTGAACATAGACCACTATAATCACATACCTAAATGTTGTTTTCTTAATGAATACACATGGACAAATAGTGTTATTTTTATAACTTTTACTTGTCAAATAATCGCTTAAACGATTGTACCACAGGTGTCCAAATTGCTTTAACCCATACAAAGATCTTTTCAATTTTATAGAATACATTTCTTTGGGTTTTGCATTTAATGCTTCAGACATTTTAAATCCTTCAGGGATTTTCATATACATATCAGTATCAAGTGATCCATATAAGTAAGTTGTAACAACATCCATAAGACGCGTCTCTAAATTTTCAGAGACTGCTCATCAAATTGGAAATCGGCTAGGCGTGTTGTGAAAGCATCACCTGGTAAAGGGTCAAAATATCGTATAATAGAGACTAACTCATAACCAACACATATTCCCAACCTTCTTTCAGGACCCATTTTGTCTGGTGTTGTAACATGTGACATCCCCAATTTCTCGGCCAGAAAAGACCGATTTGTTTATGCTTTGTTTTTAAAATTAGAGTAATCTTTTAAAGAAAACAGTTGCGGAATTTGTTCCCAAAACAAAATATGATAAAAATTATCAAAGCATTTCTTTTAAAGAAATGTATTTTCATTATATAACAAAATCTCGGGATGTCATGTTCCGATACAGACACATAAGCATAAACAGAACTTACATTATTTACACTAAAGATTTTACATCTCCTTTAATCTCTCCGTGAAATATATCTTCATATCGATACCTGTGATACAAAGAAAACTGAGTGGGTCAGGCTTGGGAGCCTGGTGAGCATATAGGGTTTTCAACCCACAATAATATAATTATTATATTCAACCATCAAACAATCAACCCAATTACCCATCCCTATTATCTTTCTTAGGATTTTACCCTAAGAATTCAACTACCCGTCATTCATTCATTCCTAAGGATTGACCTAAGGAATTAGCACAAACTTCCAATGCTACATAAAGCGCATCTGCCAACATTATCATTTAAGCGCCTCTGCCAGGATTACGTCATACACTATGAGGCGCGACTGCCAGGTTTATGACATTCTCTTTTAGGCGCATCTGCCGAAATTATCTTATAAGCGCATCTGCCAAGATTATCCTATAAGCGCATCTGCCAAGATTGTCCTATAAGTGCATCTACTATTGTTATGACAATCTCTATTTGGCGCATCTGCCAAGATCACGACATTCACTACTTGGTGCATCTACCGATATTATTCTCAAGCGCATCTGCTAGTTTATGACATTCTTTATTTGGTGCATCTACCAATATCATTCTTAATCATCTTTCATACCTCATCATTTTATCACATACCAACTATCTCATCTACCCATGTTCTACCCAACATATTTGTAGATATTAAATACATATACAGTTTAACTCATTTAAAAACTATATAAAACATTCATTCCGTACTCATCTCAAATAAACAACAATATATAAACACATAGCACGTATTTTATAACAAATACTTCATATTTATGTGTTAGAAGAAAGTAATCACACACTTTCCCAAACATATACTTACTACATTCAAACAATACTTGTATTATACCCATGTTTATGAAAGGGACTATACACCCACACATATAAACAACTTTATATTATACACATAACACGTATTTTATAGAAAATACTTAATATTTATGTGTTAGAAGAAAGTAACTACACACTCACACGTATAAACCACAATATACTTAATACACTCAAACCATACTTGTATTATTATCGTGTTTATGAAAGGTAGTATGCACTCACTTGATCAGAAGATGATCGGACAGCACTACGACTTGCAGAAGTAGTAATCCTCAGCAGATCTGGAAGATCTTCACAAAAATCGAACTTCTCTCAGGCAGAGCTTCGGCTCGGGAATCGCACTTCTCGGGATCTTCGGGATCTCGGGACTTGCTTCGGGGCTCGAGAATATTACCGGGGCTTCGGGGTACTTCTGGCACGTAAATCGAGGTAAAACGGGAGAGAGAAGAGAGAAAGATAGCAAAGGAGTCGGCTACCTTCGGATCCTATTTATAGAGGCTGGAACCTCGGAGTACGCGGGGTGTACGAGGGTACGCGGGGCGTACGCCTCAGATCGTCATGGCTTACGTATCCGAAATACTCGAGTGCGAATGTCGACATACCTCGGTGTACGCGGGGCGTACTTCGGATGAGTCCGATGACTCGTCTTCGGATAATACCGGAATTTAATAATTAAATTTAATTATTAATTATTTAATAAACTTCGAAAATTCATATCTTCTTCATACGAACTCCGTTTTCGACGTTCTTTATATCCACGCGTAGGTGACACTACGCTCCACAACTTTCGTTTAGACTCCGTCGGCTAATTTTGACTTTATTTTTATTAATTATTTTTAGTAGGCCCGGACAGGAAAACTTCGTTATAAATTCATAACTTCTTTGTTTGACGTCCGTTCTCGCCTAACTTTTCATCGCTTCGATACCAACAACGAGATCTTCGATTCTCGTTTAGATTGTTTCGGCTAAAAACCGCTCGATCTCAAATCGAGTATTTCAGGCTGCATACCGCTAAGTCGAAACTTCAGAAAATCATAACTTCCTCATACGAAGTCAGATTTTGGCGTTTTATATATGTATGGAATCCTTGTAACATATACTACAACTTAGTTAAGATTATTCATTCTAAATAATCTTTCATCAAAAATTCATTTTTGATGCCTATCGTCTCTAAATTGACTAGCCCTGATCTACGGGCGTTACATAACATCCCCCTCCGGCACGTATCACAATATTGTACGCTTTGGGCCACTCGGCACGAGGACTTCCCAGGGGGTCACCCATCCTGGTACTACTCCTGCCCGAGCATGCTTAACTGCAGAGTTCTTATGGGATCTGCTGCCCTCACGGCTTTAAAACGCGTTGTGATAGGGAAGGTATCCACACCCCTTATAAGGAACGCTTAGTTCTCCTTCCCAGCCGATGTGGGATCAGATCTAACCCACTTTCACCCCCCCCCCCCATTATAGGGTTCGACGTCCCCGTCGAACACATCGAACCGTTCCCTGGCTCTGATACCAGTTGTAACATCCCCCTCTGGCACGTATCACAATATTGTCCGCTTTGGGCCACTCGACACGAGGACTTCCCAGGGGCTCACCCATCCTGGTACTACTCCCGCCCGAGCACGCTTAACTGCAGAGTTCTTATGGGATCTGCTGCCCTCACGGCTTTAAAACGCGTTGTGATAAGGAAGGTATCCACACCCTTATAAGGAATGCTTAGTTCTCCTTCCCAACCGATGTGGGATCAAATCTAACCCACTTTGATTTGTAACATCCCCCTCTGGCACGTATCACAATATTGTCTGCTTTAGGCCACTCGGCACGAGGACTTCCCAAAGGGGGTCACCCATCCATGTACTACTCCCGCCCGAGCACGCTTAACTACAGAGTTCTTATGGGATCTGCTGCCCTCACGGTTTTAAAACGCGTTGTGATAGGGAAGGTATCCACACCCCTTATAAGGAATGCTTAGTTCTCCTTCCCAACCGATGTGGGATATACAAGTGTGGTGGTTCAATGGGGACATATATTGCACACCTAAAAATTCTCAAATGGGATATATTTGGCTCTTGACCAAAAGCAAGTTGTAGGGGAGAATATACATGATATGAACTTGGTCTCATGTGTATCAATGATCCAGCATGTAAGATTATATGTCCCCAAACAGAAATAGGAAGTTTGGTCCTCATTATCAATGGTCTAGCTATTAGCTAATGATGTTTAATCAATGATTCAACTAAACCATTTTGTGTGTGTGTACATGAGTAACTGGATGTTCAATAACAATTCCTACAGACATACAATAGTTAATAAATGCTTGTGGAGTAAATTCACCAGCATTATCAAGTCTCACCCTTTTGATAGTATAATCAGGGAAATGTGCTCTTAATTTAATAATTTGAGAAAGAAACTTTGCAAATGCCATATTATGAGTTGATAATAGGCAAACACGAGACCATTTGTTGGATGCATTTATTAGGACCACAAAGTATCTAAATGGTCCAGATGGTGGATGAATTGGTCCACATATATCACCTTGAATTCTTTCTAGAAATCTAGGTGACTCCCTTTCAACTTTCATTGGAGAATGTTTTATAATTAACTTTCCAAAGGACTTTTGGTCCTTCAATGGGTGTCCATGTGTATTCTCAATTATCATTTGCATCATTGTTAATCCTGGGTGGCCCAACCTATCATGCCATAAACTGAATGTCTCGGGATCATGATGTTTTTCTTTAACTACCATATTTGATTCAATCATATGTATATATGTATAATGCAGACCAGAATCGAGTGTTGGTAGTTTTTCAAGTACATGATTTTTGTCTATAATATACATATATTTCTTGTTTTCAATGGTCACAATTTTTGTTTCATATCCTTTGAAATATATGTCATTAAAACTTAGTAAGTTTCTATTAGACTTTGGAGAAAATAAGACATTTTCTAACAAAAGCTTGTACCATTTGGTAATATAAAATGGGATTTCCCAGTTCCCCTCTATCAAATCTGCAAGACCTGATATTGTATGTATGATTGTTTTTTGTTGGTACTAATTTTGAAAAATATTTCTTTGATTTCAAAATAGTATGTGTACTACCCCTATCTGTTATACAAAGATCTCCAACATTTTCTTAGTGTTGTGCTCTAGTTGGACTCATATTAAACTTCACATATGAAAGAAATAATAAGTCAATAAACATAATCACAATAATTATTATTAAGAAAGTTCACTTATAGTGGGAAAGACATTATATGAAAAAACATGTTTACTAGAACAATAATAGAAAATTTTAGTTTATGTCTTCCATGTCATTATAGAAATCAGCAATAGTTAGTGGAGTGCATTCAACATTGTCAATGAGGTTTGCTTCTTTTCCTTTTCCTTTAATGGACTATTGATAAAGTTGACAAAGATGTGCAGGTATGTGACAAGTCCTTGACCAATGGCCTGTGCTACCACATTTACAACATGAACCATCAAATTTTTGTAATGTCCCAACATCATGCCTTGCCACTTTGGCATTGTCTTGTGTATGGACATTGTTTCTTTGTGAAGATTGGTAATTATTCCTTTTCTAGACACGACCACGATTATTATCTTGTCCACAACCAAAATTATGGTTATGATTATGACTTTGGTTTCGATTAAAATAGCCACGAACTCGTCCTCGACCATGACCACGCCCTCGTCCTCGACCATGACCATCCCTCCTTCATAAAGGATCATAAAAATCGTTACTTTGTGGACATGCATTTCTAATGCTTGTCATTCACTTATCTAGGTCAAAATAGGAGAAATGAGGTCACAACCCCATACATGAATTAAAAACTGCATACCAATTCAAATCTGAAGCTCCTAACCGGTTTGGGACCTCAATAATCAATAAAGTTGCAAACTTTATTAAATCCTTCCACTCAATCATCAAAACCATGAAGAATGTGCATCAAAACCTAGATATAAAAGGAAGGAGCCAAAAAGATGGAAACTTGAGGACTTACAAAGAGTCCATAAAATGCACAAAATCATCAAAAATAAGCTCAAAAGCTTGCAAGGAGGCCAGGGTTTAATTAAGAGCACTTTGGAGGCGATGGATGCTGAGGGTGGAGGAAACCCTAGTCATCACTTCCTTTAAATAAGGCCTTAAGCCCATAATTTTGGGGTTTTGCACCTTGGCTTCACCTTGTCGTGGCCAATACACACCCACATCGTGGTGGCTTAAATGATGTGCAAACCAAAAGTGGTTGTCACGTCGTGGTGATCTTCCCCACCACGTCGTGGCCACCAAAACCCCATGAGATTAAGCATTAAAATTCATACATGAAAACCGAATGCTACACATAAATGATCAGAAAGGATAAATGGAAAACATGTCATTTGTGTCACACCCCCAAACCAGAACGGCGGAAACGTTCAGGGGCGGATGACTTCTTGGGCAGTATCATAACAATGAACATAATAGTGAAGAAAGCAAACACAACCATCATAAATATAATTTAAAAGGTTACATTGTTGTACGAGTTACATGTTTCCAAATAAATTACATCATGATGACAAAATGAGTTTTAAACTTAACGCCTCAGCTTCCCGCCCTCAAAAGTAGTTGAATTACCTGTTCACTGATTTCCTGAGAATACAAATAGTTTTGAAAGAGTGTCAAAAATTAAGTTGGTGAGTTCATAAGAGTTTTATTTGAGAAAAAGTTTTTTTCTTGTAAAAGCGATAGAATGTAATTCCAGAAAATCCAATATTTTCTTTATGAAATATGAAATGAAAGCTCCTATGTTATGCAATAATGTACCCTAGAAAGACCCGTAGATTTCTTCTATAATCACCCAGTGTATATAAGTTATATAAAATTTAAGTTAAATAAACCGTCGAATATAATGGGTCTACCCTAGGCCCACAACCAAACAAGGAACAGGAAATAAGGCGGGCCTACCAATTCTAAGTCGATTATGACTCAATTTTATATAACTCTAACATGTACACTTAGAAATTATATCCGAAAAGCTAACAATTTTAGATGAAACGTAGTTTTAATATCATAAAAACCATTTTATGTAAACCCGGTACTTTGTATTCGTACCCCGTTTATATGAAAACCCGGTACTTTATAATGTACCCATTTCTATAGACCCGACACTTTGTATTTGTACCCCATTTATATGAAAACTTGGTACTTTGTAACGTACCCCTTTGTATAGACCCGGTACTTTGTATTTGTACCCCTTTTATATGAAAACTCGGGACTTTGTAATGTACCCCTTTGTATAGACCCGTTACTTTGTATTTGTACCCCATTTATATGAAAACTCAGTACTTTGTAATGTACCCCTTTGTATAGACCTGGTACTTTGTAATGTACCCCTTTGTATAGATCCGGTACTTTGTATTGTACCCCTTTTATATGAAAACCCGGTACTTTGTAATGTACCCCTTTGTATAGACCTGGTACTTTGTATTTGTACCCCATTTATATGAAATGAAAACCTTTCGTAATGAGTTCGAAATGTAATTGTAACATAAACTATACATATTATAGTTTATCATAATGTTTTTAATGCATACCTATTATAGTTAATCATAATGTTTGTAATGCATATGCAACCTAACTATATCTATTATAGTTTAGCATATTTGTTTGTGGTGTATAATAGACTTAACTATACTTATTATAGTTTATTATAATTATTTGTAGTGGTAGAAACCCTTTGTATATGATTCATACCTTTAAAAGAAGGTAAATAATATGTACTATCAGGAACATATTTTCAAATAATACTACGCACCTTGCTCAACAAGTTACAAAGTGTAAATAGGATTGTTAACTACTTTATAGTTTTTAACTTTTCTGCTTCTGTTATTGGAAAATTTATAGAAAAATCATCAGAGGTTGAAATTTAGATTCGAAAATTTGGATAGTTTAGAAAATGTTTCTAGTTTATTCATAAATTTTTTAATGATTTTTAAAGACCTTTAACTTGTGTAAAAATGTCCAACTTCACAGACTGGTCCGAAGTGATTTCCCAAATGATAGGCTGTTTTGTAAAAATCGTCATAAATTGTAGAAAAATCGTATGGAGATGTGCAAGTATTCATTTTAAAGGCATGAACCTGAACTATTTTCACCTAATATAGTTTTCAAAATTAAAATGTGTAAGTTGACCAAAACAGTTCGTGAATAGAGTTAAACTTTTTTGATGAAAGCTGTTAGAAGAGTTTAGTTGTGTTCTTGGTGTCTTAACTTGTATTCCCCCCCCCCCCACATAAAACTTAAGAAAACGTGAAAAGATAGGGGTATGAACTCACCTTTTGTGATTTCAGTGAATGGATGTTGAGGAAAGGAAGTGTTCAACTCAAGAACACTTAGAAGATTGCTTGAAGATTCGAAGTTCTAACACAAATATGATGAAGTTTGTGTAAGAAACCTATGATTTGAGTAGAAAGAGGTGGAATAATCATATGTAGGATGATATTACTTACCAAAAGTAGAGGAAGAACTTGAAAATCAGCCTTGGAATCTCGAAATTTAGAGAGAAAGATAAGTAAGAGAGAATGGAGTTTGTTCTTTGGTGGAGAATGAGAGAAATGAGAGGAGAGATAAGAGTTTTTCCAGCCTTTGACTAAGAGTGTGGCTGGAAAATGGTGGGAAAAGGACAATGAAATGACTAGATACGGGTGAATAGTGACTGGGAATGGTCATGGAGTGGGTATGGGAGGTAACTTGTGTCCTTGCCCAAAGGATAAGTCAACACTCCATGTAAATATCTCACCCACTAGATTTTATTCTTAATTAAAGATTATACTCAAAACGTGATTAATTCATGAGATATGGGGTTTTATATGTTGAAATATGATTTTGGGTGAAAATCTCGCGTCAAAATAATAAAAAAAAAACGGGCTTAAAATGCAAAACTAGTCGAAAACCGGGCAAAAAGGGCCTTTCTGCGAAGCTTCTCGCATTGGGCCAAAGGTTCAGTCCCTTGTGGCCATGGACTGAAGGCGAACTGGGTCGAGATGGACTGAAGGCGAAGGGGGAAGGTCCGGTCCAAAGGCTAGAGACGAAGCTCGGTTCGGGTTCGGTGCTTCTTATATTCGGGTTCGGTCCCAGTCACTTCGGTTCAGTAGGGTTCGGTCCCTTAAGGGACCTTCGGCTCTAAGAGGGTTCACCCCTTAAAGAGGGGTTTCGGTTCCTTAAGGCTATTTTGCCCATTTTTAACCTGTTTTAAGTGGTTTTTGACCCGGTTAAGGGTCGGGATGACCCGAATGATTTCAAAAAGTTAAAGGAACTTTTGAAAGAGATTTGGGAGAGAGTTTTAAAAGAGAGAGATTAAGTGAAAGAGATCGAGAGAGACTTCTTTTGTGAACTTTTTGAGTGTTTGGCTTTGTAACGCAAGGTTCATACACCCCGTTAAGCCTCGTTATGATTGTTATACGCTCCCGAGAGGTATGGAATAATGTTTTTCCGAGTAGTTTCATCACTTACCCCGATTAGCGCTTAAAATTTCCGAACACGTGGGAACTCTAAGTGATACTTTGTATTGAGATAGTGAAGCGAGCAATAGGAACAAAATGAAAACCCCTAATATAAGAGGGTTAAATGAGTTGACCGGTTTGACTTGTTGACTTTATTTGACTTTGACTTGAATGGAAATTGACGATTGTCACATCATCCCCCCGTTAAAAGGAATTTCGTCCCGAAATTAGCATTTTGACAGGGACTTGAAGAGTTTTGGGGAAAAGATGTGGGTACTCCTCGTAGTACCAGAAGTTGATATGGTGAGGTCCAGTCCACCTTATGTTAAAGGACGACCTTGGAATTCCTTATTGTAACTTATGCTAAGTCGATTTAAAGGAGTTATTGTTTTGGAATGATAGTGTATTCTATGTGTGCCTTTATGCTCCCAGTTTTATCCTTGTTGTTACCACTACGAAAATTCCAGGTTGTAGTTAGTAAGTACTAGCAGTACGAGTGCTTCGATAATTCTTGACGAAATTTATAGCATAAGTCCTACCAGTTCTTTTATAATCGCTTGGTATAAACTAGTCGTATATCACTTAGATTGCAAGGGCGGTCGAATGAGTGACTCCGCCTTAAGCCCACAACCAAACAAGAAACAGGAAGTAAGGCGGAATTATACATTCTAAGTCCATAGAATCTTCAGGATATATGATCATAATGTTTGCACTAGCCATTATAGATTCGCTAGTAAAAACCTTGTGTTTTTATATACGTGATAAGACTTATTCGGGTTCGCCGTGTTCACGAGATCTATGGTGGATAAACCCTAAATTGACACTAGTTTTAGTAAAATTTAAATCCTACATGTGGTGGTTAGAAGCACGTACCGCTATTCACGGGTGGTTCTGGGGAAGTTTCTCCTGCGGTGATCATAAGTACCCTTCCACCATTACCAACATTCCTTCTCCTTGGACAGTCTCTCATAAAGTGTCCCGCTTCACCGCACTTGTAATAAGCTGGGCTTGCTCCAATGTCGGGGACCTGGTTGATGGGTCGCGCCGGTGCCTTGCAGAAACGAACAATGTGTCCCTCCCTGTTGCAATTTTTGCAATGCATCTCCCGGCAAACCCCAGTATGATGGAAGTTACACTTGTTGCATTTCGGAAGGGTTCCAGCGTATCGATTCATGGGTGTGGGAGTGGTACGGTTTATGGCAGCATGAACAGCAACGATCTGCTGCTTATTGATGGGGTCCTGGGCTGATTGATTCTTCTTGTTGTCCCAGAATTTCCTTTTATTGTTTCCCCTTCCATCTTTCTCAGGGGTAGTTGTCATAGTGCCATGGCTAGACCTATGGTCGATAAGTTGTTGTGCTAACTCCTTGGCGCTGTCGAAGGTAGTCGGTCTCGAGGCTAACACACTATCTTGAATCCGAGGAGACAATCCCCAGACGTATCGCTCCAACTTTTTGTCTTTCGGGGTGACCATAGTGGGACACAGGAATGCTAGATCACAGAATCAGGCGGTAGAAGTTGCAAGGTCAGAGCCTATCATCTTGAGGTTCCACAGTTCTTGCTTCAGCTTTTGCACTTCGCCCCTTGGGCAATACTCTTTCAGCATCATTGCCTTCAAGTCCTCCCAACTTATCGAGTTAGCCACTGTAAGCATCAGTGACTTAACGTGGCCGTTCCAACAAGTAAGGGCCTGGCCAGAGAAAGTGCAAGCTGTGAATTTGACCTTGCTTGCTTCGGGGCATGCACAAATTTTGATGATCGATTCGATCTTTTCGAACCATTGCATCAGCGTGATGACTCCCCCGCTTCCATTGAAAGAATCGGGTTTGCAACTAGTAAAATCCTTGTATGAACATTCCTTCGTACGCCCCGTACTGTCCCCATGGTTGGAGTTTGTAGCACCAGATCCAGCATCACCGGTACCATTCGTACCAATTTGTGACATTGCGGCAACCACGGCTGCTGTTACGGCAGCTTGGAACATTGCGGGATCAAACTGTGGATGTGGTGGTGGAGGTAGTGGTAGTTCTGCGCTGCCGGAAGGTCTGGAATTTTTCTTTGGCGACATAATTTTGTCATAAGTTTGTAGAGACGAATAGACAGTAAGTCTCCAATAGCAGTGACAAGTCGAATGTTATTGAACTAGATTTTTCTGTATTATGTCCCGACTCAAGGGTATTTTGAAAGCAATTCATAATGAAAGTCCATATAGATAAACTTATAAATTTAGTAGTAGTGATTTGAATGTAATCTTGTGACTTGTTCCATGCCTGATTCCCTCCTAAGATCACTTGACATATACCAGTCGTGTATAATTAAGGTCCAATAGGCCGTTGAACTTAATGAGTCTGCCCTAAGCCCACAACCAAACAAGGAACGGGACCCAAGGCGGACTCACCATTTCTAAGTCGATTGTCTCTTAATTACACCTAACCTTGAGGTATACATTATGGATTCTTAGAGTTACCATAAGTAAATCGTTTGTAATAACAAGTTATGAAATATTTGGTAAACTCCCAATGAAATAAAATGTATGCTAATCTCATTGATATAATCTAGTACATAAAGTTTTGGAAGGTTTGACCTTATAGAAGGTCCACATTACATTAAGGTAAGGGAAAATTTCAATAGTGACACGACCCCTTGAACGGTGTAGTCTCTAAATTTGAAGGGTCGATTTCATGCATGCGAGGGGTAGTGTTTAAACGTATTCTAGTAGTTTGAGTCTTTATCGATTTGTCTGTAGTGTACAAACTACTCGCGACGGGTGATGTTTCGTGGTCCATAGAATGAGGACATGAAAGTCTGCATTGACCTAATCTTTGCCCTGGCTTCTGTCATTTGATGTTCTGCTTTTATCACGTGTTTTCTTTAACGTTGTTTGACGTTCCCGGTACTCTCTAATCTTGGATCAAGTTGCGGTCACTTACCTCTGAAGGTTTTGATGTGGTTTCTGATCTGTTCATGGCCTCCATCCAGGCGACAAAGGCAAATTGCGGTGATCTTGGTGGTAGCGCCAACCTCCATGATTTGGCTGACCGATGCTCGCGTTTGCACCCTCTAGTGAGTGATGCGATGTACTATGACAAGGAGAGCCCTGTCTACAAATCCTCCTCTATTGATGTAACGCCCGGGTTTCAGGGCTAAGCATTTTTGTCAATGTAATAGTCTAGGTCAACTCTTGTAACTCTTTTTGAAGTAATAAAGATGAAATATTTGAGTATTATGTGAATTATATATGTTTATTATTTAATTATAAATGTATAATTAATAAAGAATAAAAATGAGCGTCAAAATTAAAGTGTGAGATAATCCCGATATCTCTACATAAAGTTGTAGAATATGTCTCAAGGTTTCCGTGCATATAAGGAACGCCGAAATCCGAGTTATAACGAAAAAGTTATGACCCGTCGAAGTTTCACGACAGAACCGGCACGATACCGGGAAGCGTGAATAGTGAATTTATGATAGAGCGAGATTTAGCCTTAGTGATCTAAACGAAAGTTGTAGAGTACGTCTTCACCTACGCGTGGATATAAAGAACGTCAAAAACGGAGTTCGTATGAATGAGTTACAAATTATAATAGCATATTTACGTATTAAAATAAAGTATAAATCATGTATACGTACACATATATATACATATGTATATATCATTAGAAAGGTATCGACGATGCGGTCATTATAAGACTAATGTTGAGTTCTTTCGACATTAGTTTAGTACAAATATCGTTAAATCCATTTATAATAGTATTATAGAGGGGTGTTTAGTTGTTTATATAACTAAAAGGTCATTAAGTAATTATGGAGGGTAGTTTTTGAAAATTCAATTAGTATAAATAAGAGCCTTGGGCTCTCATATTTCTTGCACCATTCTCTTGATTCAAGAGTCTTTCTCTCCTTATCCCCCGAGCATTTCGGTCCCTCGTGATTCGACTTCTCTTTCTGTAGCTTAGTATAGCAAGGTGAGCGCTGAAGCGCTGCACGAATCTTTCTTAGAAAGATTCAGCGACGAAGTTCTGCCCCTGCAGAGCCCGACTCCTAGCTAAAACTCCCTTGTAAGTAAGTTATGCTTACCTTATTTTAATATAGCTTATATTTAAAATTAGTATTGTTATTATGAACTTATAATAAATATTTGAGCTATTATTATAACTTATATAAGTGTCGTTATAATATTTTTTTTAACTACTCGCGGTACGGGGAATCTGGTTTAAAGGGCCGCATAGGGTTGTTGGATTTCAGAAGTGTTATATGCCAAAATGGTCCTGCCCTCCGGTGTTTTATGTCTGGCCCCTGTCTGTACATAGTGGTTGGAAAATATTGTTTAACGCTTATATAATAATAATAATACTAAGACTAATAGTTGGTCACGGTAAATATTAGACTAAAATTTAGCGATAATAATGCTAGGTTTCGTCGAAGGAAAATAGAATCGTTAGAAGCAAGCGCTGCCCGATTTTGGAATCATCACCTTAACAAGTGAGTGCATAGTTACTTTCAACTTACACATAGATATGAAGTATTTTATATAAATTACGTGCTATGTGTGCATATTATCTGAATACTTGCTATCTATGCTAGATGAACATTGTTATACATGTTTTCAATGATTTAAACTGTATATGTATTTTATATCTACGAAAATGTTGGGGTAAAACATGGGTAGATGCAATAGGTGATGTGTGATAAAATGATGAGAGGCCTCGATGTTGATGTTGTTGATTCTGTCATCTAGCGGAGTATGGATGACGACCACAGACTCTTCTAGACAGTCCAGTGGAACACTAGCAGGCTCGCAACTTGTAGGTGTTTGTGAACGATATGTTCACCGGTGTACTCCATCCCCCACATGGTTGCCTTTAGGACATTTATTGCTGAGGAATCCCCTTAGCAGTAGTGTCCGTCCCGATGATGATCCTTAGGCTAGGTCCCTTATGATAGGTGTTTAGGGACGTAAAGTGAGGATAACGGGAACGGGTAATCGGGTTATTATTGATCGATGAAATTAATAAACTTATTTATTGTGGGTTGAAAACCCTATGTGCTCACCAAGCTCCCAAGCCTGACCCACTCAGTTTTATGTATTACAGGTAGTGGCGCATGAGCATAGGTGTGATGTTTTGGACGAGGGATTACGGATATAGGCCTGTAGATATGAAATAATGTAGTAAGGCTTATATTGTACTGTTTATGCTTTTGATCTGTACGAACATGACATCACGAGTCTTTTAATGAAATACATTTCTATGGAAATGCTTTTGATAAATCTTTATCATATTTTTGTTTTGGGACAAATTCCGCAACACTTTCATTTAAAATGTAACTCTGATTTTTTTTAAACAAAGCATAAACAAACCGGTCTTTTCTGGCCGTGATTTTGGGGATGTCATAGTTGAGGTCGTAGAAGCCTCATCCATGCCATAAGGAGGGTGTTGACCTTGTTTCTAACTTTGTCTCTATAAATCTACGACTCATCGAGGTGTCGGACCATGGAAGTCTCGTTGGGGTCTTCCTCTATTATTTCTTCAGGATCCTCTTCGAAATTCTCTTTGATCCAACCACCATCTTCTTAGTTAGGAAGAATAGGGTATCCTGGTAGTTGAGCTCCCGCCATTTTGTTCATGCGAGAATAGGGGTAGAAGAGATAATTAATAGACGGCTAATCCTATAATTACTTATAGGGGTGATCCTTATTAGTCACTTCTATAATCACATAGTGCATACCAGTTATACATAATTTGAGATAGAATAGACCTTCAAATAAATGACTCTGCTCTAAGTCCATAACCAAACAAGGAACAGGAAGTAGAGCAATAGTCATAGATTCTGAGTCTATAATATCTTCAATTATATATAACCTTAGCATATGCACTCAGTCATTATAGACCTACTAATAGGGGTCTTTAGTTTTCACATAAGTTGGTTATAGTATCACAAAATACTCCTATAGTATTTTTAAAGGTTTGACTTATGTTCTCAATGTTTCTTTGTAGATAGAGTTGGTAAGTTTTTAGACTTGTTGCAACACCACAACCATTCTTGGGCATATGCTAATCACTTCTGGGTTAGACATAGTTGATCAGGCTATGTCATTCCCATACCTGACTACACATCCCCAAGCCTACTTGTGTTGTTCAACAATCACTACTTTTGTTCTGTTCTAGTATGTATGCATGTACGTTATACTTTTAGTAAAATACTTGATATATTTAAAAAGTACAACTCTTGGTCAGAGTGTTTTGTTCCATTGTATTTATAGTTGTATATCTTATATGGTTCGATATACTTAGTTCACTATAAACAATGCTCTAATACCAATCTGTCACACCCCCAAACCAGAACGGCGGAAACGTTCGGGGGCGGATGACTTCTTGGGTCGGGATGACCCGAATGATTTCAAAAAGTTAAAGGAACTTTTGAGAGAGATTTCGGAGAGAGTTTTAATAGAGAGAGAGATTGAGTGAAAGAGATTGAGAGAGACTTCTTTTGTGACATTTTTGAGTGTTTGGCTTTGTAACGCAAGGTTCATACAACCCGTTAAGCCTCGCTATGATTGTTATATGCTCCCGAGAGGTATGGAATAATGTTTTTCCGAGTAGTTTCATCACTTACCCCGATTAGGGCTTAAAATTTCCGAACACGTGAGAACTCTAAGTGATACTTTGTATTGAGATAGTGAAGTGAGCAATAGGAACAAAATGAAAAACCCTAATATACGAGGGTTAAATGAGTTGATCGGTTTGACTTGTTGACTTTATTTGATTTTGACTTGACCGGAAATTGACGATTGTCACAATTTGTTTACTTTTCAAAATATATTTTAAAAAAGTTTAAAAAATACAATATAAAAAATAATTACAAAATAGTTAAAGAAAAAGCGAACACAATAAATTAATAGGACTGACAATCGTATCGTGTTCGGGTTGGTGGGTCACGGGTTGGCAGGTCAAATTATTTCAACCCAAACACGACTCATTTAACTATACATGTCACAGGTTGGCGTGTGTAACATAAATTCATATATGACCCGTCAACCCACTTATTTATACGGGTTCACAAGTTGGCGGGTCCGTGGATTAGATTTGGGTTCGTGTGTTCATGGGTTGGATCGCAACAAATCGATTGTCTACTGTGTTGTGCGTCCGTCGTTCACATTCAGGCGTCAACATCGTTCGATAATGATTCAATCATTCATGTCGCCGTTCTTCGTGAGTTTGTTTTGTCGTTCATCACAGAGGGGAAAGCGAGAGAGAGCTTATTTGATTTTGTTTGTGAGAGACTTAAATTATTTAGGTCAAGCGCCAAATGTCAAATGGTTAATAATATCGGATATCCTATCCTAATATAAAGTATAAACTGTATAGTGTATAATACTTAATACATTTAAAAAAATATAATTTTTTTATTAAAATTCTAAACGGGTTGGCGGGTCAACCCGTATACTTTTTGATAAACTTGTATATGACTTGTTTAATAAACGGGTTGACATGTTGGCCGGTTAACGAGTTGAAAAACTCAACTCAAACTTGTTTATTTCGTATCGTGTCGCGGGTCATGTCGAAAATTGTCAGACTTATAAACTAATGTTTTGAATTAATAAATTATATTAAAATTTAAAACTATGTCTATTTGATAAATATTTTTAAATGCACCTGCTTAGTAAAAAAAAAGTCCACCATTTGATTTTTATTTTTATAAAATACACTCCTTTTCGAAAATATCTCTATTAGGTAAAACACTTGCATAAAGTACCTTTTTAAACTGCATGTGGATCTTTAAAGGACTACAATGACTAATATACCTTTGGTCTATAACTCTAATTGAACCCATGCCGTGACTAGGGGTGTAAACGAGCCGAGTCGAGCCCGAGCCTAACCAAGCTCGAGCTCGGCTCGTTTAATTTGAAAAAGCTCGAGCTCGAGCTCGATTCGAGCCTTAAAATGAAGCTCGAGCTCGGCTCGTAAACAATTTAGTGAGCTCGCGAGCCTAAACGAACTTAAACGAGCCTATATATATATATATATATATATATATATATATATATATATATATATATATATATATATATATATATCTATATATATATATATATATATATATATATATATATATATATATATACACACACTCTCTCTCTCTCTCTCTCTCTCTCACACACACACACACACACACACACACACACACACATATATATATATATATATATATATATATATATATATATATATATATATATAGAGGCTCGTTTAGGCTCATTTAGGCTCGCGAGCCCACTAGCTGAAGCTCGGCTCGAGCTCGTTTAATAAACGAGCCTCATATTTGGGCTCGAGCTCGGCTCGGGTTCGTTTAATTCGATCTCGAGTCAAGCTTTTAACGAGTCGATCCCAAGTAGCTCGCGAGTAGCTCGGCTCACTTACACCCCTAGCCGTGACCTACAAAAACTAACGATTGTAAAACATTTTATAAACTTCAACTTTTAACAATATATCTTTTTTTTACTAATTCATACAATAACATTTCACTATTACACAAATTTATGCAACTAACACAAATTACTTAGGTGGCGCATCTTTTGGTACTAAAATTATATAAAAAACCATACATATTTTATATAAATTCAAAAGAAATACAAAATTTGTGATAATGTAAGAAGTAATCACGACTTTAGATTAAAATTATTTGATGATTGTAGCTTTGAATTTTGTATTTTTTTTGTGAGATTTAACTATCAAAAAATATTTTCTTGATTTTTTCTCTTCAAACGTCAGAGATATTATTAAACCACAAGAAACGAACCGGAAATAAAGGAAAACATTACATAATAGCAAGTTGAAGATTTTGAAGCCACCTAACCCAATTGATATCTATTTCAGATCTAGTGTTGCACAATGGAATAGACTCCGTGACTAAGTTTTCAAGAAGCACCGGAGCTCTTGGTTTAGTAACCCCAAACAACCGTGTATTTCTAAAGTTACAAATATGTCACCAAGAAATGTAGATCACTTTCAAAAAAAAAATTAACGACACCCGATAACAGAAGCGCTTTGAACCACTCCAACCAATCTGCATACGAGAAAAGCGAAGGAACTGTGAGGCTCCGCCTTTCACGTCGCTAGAAGCCAACGAGCACCCAAAGAACTAGTGACTACCCGACTCCAACTCCAAATCACAAAGAGGACACAAAATGGAAGGCACATCGACACCTCGACTATCAAGGACTCTAGTAGGATGCCTATCAAGAGCCAAACGTCACGCAAAAATATTAATTTTTTTAGAAACAATACGGATCCACCTCATCGAGGAGCTTAGCACCGATAACAACTTTTCATCAATATAAGACATTGCTATCGTTACAGAAAAGTCTTCCATAGATCAGAAGGACCAAAACGACCTATCGGAATACAAGAACGACTCATGCTCGAACTTCAACTTAACCGAAATCTGAACCTCCAAATTAAAAACTCTAGGAAATTGGTTTAAGAGGCAAACCTCCCAACCAAGGGTCTTCCCAAAACAAAGTCAAAGCTCCATCCCCAATTTATTATTATTTTATTATTTTATTAGTTTTGCAAACAATTGGACTCCCAAACTGTCTAAGATGTTCCACAACAATAAGAATATCCACCCAAATAGACCTTCTATAAGAAGGTAAAGAACCATCAATACAACCTATATTCTCATGAATAACTTTAATCACAAAAATCCACAATCCTGAAGGTTTAGAGAAAAAAACATCAAATCCACTTAAAAAGAAAACTATATTTAGAACAAACAAACTACTAACACCCAAACCTTCATATGGCTTCTAAGACGAAACATTCTTCCAACCAACCAAAAAAAAATTCATCCAAATCTCCTTCAAAGAAGAAATTATTGTATTGTATGTAATTTGGTTTTTTTTGTTTCAATCAACCGAAGAATATTTTTTGGTTTAATATTTTAGATTTTAATTTCTTTTAAACATCCGCTTTAAACGTTTATAAAGTATAACTATATAAGGTGTTTCTCGATTATATTGCCATTTTATTTATATAGAAATATTTGACTTTTCAAGATAAAATTGTTTTAAGAGCAACCTAATAATTTTGATATGATAAACAAAAAAGAAAAGAAAAAAATAAACACTACTTGAATTAGTCTAAAGTTTTACTTCTAAACAAAACTATTTCTTTTAAGTTGAATTTCAATTTAAAAGAATCATCAAAACCATATTTTCATCCATCCTTAAAGTTGAGAATTCAAGTATCATTTATAACATAAGGTAGAATTAAGAGTAGATTAATTTTTCGTTCCAAAAAAACATAAGTTAAAACTACATGACAACACGTTATTAATATCAATATAATAAATTTAATTCAAATTTTACTCAAACATACGAACACATGTACAAGGCTGGAAAGACTATAAATAAAAGAGAAATCTTTAAAAAAATCTCAACATTTTTGGTCTAGTTTAAGTACAAGTCCCAAATTTTATTTTGTTTACAAAAAAAGTCATGATTATCGAATAAAAAATTCAAATCAATCATTTTTTACCGGTAAACTATTTTTTACTAGGTTACATCCAAAAAGTTCTCATTATTTTGGTCAGTTTATGAAAAAAAAAAAAACATATTCTTTTTATTTCAACTATTTCACCCTTTCACTAAAAATCTAAAAATCTCTTGATTGAAATTATGAATAGGAATAAACGTCATTAAGCTACATAAACTAAGGATCAAAGACTTTTATAACCAATTATTTACCACAAAACAATGACGTTAGCATCATTTTGAACTCATCATCATACATATAATCCATTTATCACACAAATTTATGTTACAAGTATTATAAGATATTCAAAATATGTGTTGAACACCTTAATACAATCTACATAAAAGTAGGTTAAAGAAAAACCAACTATTATGTTCATATAAGAAACCATTGACTGATGACAAACCGATCAATAGAATAGTAGGTTAGGTGAGATTGTATTCTAGAGAAGAGCATGCGTTTTATCCTTGAATATTTAGCATATATGAACAATTCCTCCATTGATCAATTACTTCAGAAGTTAATAAAATTAAATTTGGAAGCTCCAAAACACCAAGACTGTAAGAAATGCGGTGTATGTTCTTCTATGGATTCACTTCTATGATTACAACTTTGTTTTAAACATTCATGTGTCAAACCAAAGTAATCATACAAATGAATCCATAAAAGAACAAACACCACATTTCTTATGGTATTGGTGTTTTGAAGCTTCGAAATTTAAATTTATGGACTTTTGAAGTAATTGATTCATGGAGAAATTATTGATATATGCTTAAGATTTAAGGACAAAACTCATGTTTTTCTCTAGAATTCGTACAATCTTATCTAACCTACTATTGTATTGAGTGGTTTGTCATCGGTCAGTAGTTACTTATATAGTCAACGATTACTTATATAAACATTATAGCGAGTTTTCCTTTAACCCACTTTTAAGTAGATTGTAATAAGGTGTTCAACACATAATTTGAATATCTTATAATACTTGTAACATAAATTTGTGTGGAAATATATTCTATGACGATGATAAGTTCAAAATGATGCTAACGTCATTGATTTGTGGCAAATAATTAATTATATAAGACTTTGATCTTTTGTTTTATGCAGGTTAATAACGTTTATTCATATTCATAATTTCAACCTAGAACTTTCCACATTTTTTGTGAAAGGGTAAAATTGTTGAAATAAATAAAAAATTGGGATTTTTTTACAAACTGATCCAAATAATGAGACTTTTCTACAAGTAAAAAATAGTTTGTCGGTAAAAAAAAAAGGCTGATTTTGAATTTTTTATCCGGTAATTTAGATTTTTTTGCAAACAAAATAAAATTTGTGACTTTTACCTCAACTGGACCAAAATATTAGAATTTTCCTAAAGATTTTCCTAAATAAAATAAATGCTTGTAACTTGTAGCTAGTGATGTCAATTTATGAGACGACACGATAAAAATATACGAAACAAAACGAAATCGGGACGAAATTAAAATTCGAATTCGTGTTCGTGTCATGTTCATGTCAAGATTAAAAAACACGATGTCATGTTCGTGTTCATAAATCGACACGATTAAACCTGTGGTTGTCGTATTTTTCGTGTTTGTCGTGTTTTTGTCGTTTTATATATTTTTAAGTATGAATGAAATACACTAATAGTTATGTAATATTATCTTTGTCGTGTCGTGTTGTCGTGTTTTAATTTGTTCATTTTCGTGTTAATGAAAAAAAAAAAACACGATATCGTGTCGTGTTCGTGTTATACAAAACTTTGTCGTGCCGTATCAAACAAAAACACAACACGACTGCCCGATTTGACAGCCCTACTTGTAGGTTAAACACATCTCGGAATATAATTTGAGATTTTTTTTTCTTTTTTTGACATGAACTCATTAAATTTCTACTTATATTAACCTAGAGTAGATCCGACTCGATAAAAGCACAAATCGTTTTCTACCCTATTTAAAACTAAAATAAAGCAACCAATTAAAGGTGTTTCTTATTTCTAAGGTTAGGTTAAAAAAAGAGCTTGATTCTGCGTTTCAAAATGAATTAATAAAAAAATTAAGTTTACTTAAAATAAATAAAAAAATAATACTAATAATATATAAACAAATCTCAAACTTTGATCATTGTAACCCTATAAATTATAAAGATCAAAAACCCACTTTTTGGTACACAATCAAACACCTAATACCTTCATAAACATAAACACAAAAAAAACCCTAAAGAGATCACTTAATAATCCATCAAATTAGAAGTTTAAGACAGATTATAACTCGAAATCAAGTAAAAAAAAACGCTATCAATGTGCATTTAGTCTCCATAAAAAAAGCTACATTCATTCCCTTCTTTTTGGGGTTTGGGTTAATGATCAAATGCAATGTCCTAATTACCATTCTGCCCTCTTGTGATATATGCTCATCAAATTCTATCCACCTTGCATCAAAACAAACAAATACAAACCAGAAAATTAGCAAATATTACATTCAAATGTTTCTTTTTGACTTAATGAACTTAATAAGTAAAGACGTAAAGATTGTTTCTTTTTGTTATATTTTGAATGGTGTATTGTATGAACAAAGATTATATCATTTTTATGACTGAAAAAAACGGTATGAATATCAATAAATGACCATTTTACCTAGGGGTGCACTCGTGAGCTACTCGAGATCGAATTGTTAAAAGCTCGACTCGAGATCGATTTTAAACGAGCCCGAGCTTGTAATAGGCTTGTTTATTAAACGAGCTCGAGCTCGAGCCTCTGTTCCTTGGCTCGATTAGACTCGCGAGTCTAAACGAGCCTACATATATATAATAAAAAAATTATTTTTATTTTTATATATTAAAAATAAATAATAATTTAATAAATACCATTTTAGGAAATTAGAGTGTACCGTAAACGAGCCGATCCCAAATCGAGCCCGAGCCCGAGCCCGTACAATCCTTAACGAGCCGATCTCGAGCTTTATACCACAAGGCTCGAAACAAGCCGAGCTCGAACTCGAGCCTATAAATATTTAAACTAGCCGAGCCCGAGCCTAGTCAGGCTCGAGCTCGGCTCGGCTCGTTCCCTTCTCAAATAAAGTTCTTGCTACTCTCACAAAAATTATGAATATTGAGAAAACTTTTTTGTTTGAATGTAAGGGTAAAATGGTCATTAGCCACTTTACCCATACATGACTTAACAATGGGAATAAAAAGAAATATGAAATCCATAAACATACCATACAGGTGATGCAGGGGCAATTACGTCAATTCAACAGCGAGGGGCACAACCGCAAGGCTCGAGGTATTGGTATCTATCACAAGACAAAAACATTGTGAATACAAATATATTAACAAAAAGCGTAATAAACAAATGATTTAATTCATTAAATACCTTCGGGTTCCATTTTAAGCCAATCTTGGCCACAAATCAAAGCTTGTCTAATATCGGGATCAACCGTCCTCAAATGATGATCAACGACTCTCCCACCACTATGGAATGCCAATTCCGGAGTCAAAGTCGACACCGGAATCCCAAGTATATCCCTCGCCATCATCGACAGAATCGGGTACCTTGGAGTATGAACTTTCCACCAATTCAAGATGTTAAAATCATGATTCCGTGGAAACACTGGTTCCTCCAAATACTTATCAAGATCCGAAACCCCACTTTGCTGGTTTCCAGTCTCATTTAAGAACTTATCAAAACCTCTCAACCGATCCCTCACCACATTACCCGTACCCACTAACCCGTTTGACTGAGTCGACTCGGTGTCACCGGAACCCGGTTCACTCGAATACTCATTAAAAAGCTCCCGTACACCCTCGGAAACTTCCCGAATCCGGTCCGGAGCATCGGAATCATAAATCTGTTTATAATAATACTCCACCAGCTTCATCTTAAACCTTGGGTCCAATATCGCCGGAATCGCCAATGCCGACCCGCATTTCCCCCAGTATTTGTCAAATTTGCCCTTCATTTTTTCGGCTAGTGAACGGATGAAATCGTCTGGGGATTTACAGTAATCGATTAGTTGGATATGAACATCGCAAATCTCCGGGAAGTATATGTTTGCGGTTGGGTAGTTTGATTGTGAAAAGACGAATGTAACCTCGACAAGAAGTTTCATAAGTGAAGTAACGGAAACCACCCAATTCCATTCCTGATCCGATAAAAACATGGTGTAGTGTTGATCGTGTTCTTGGAGTAAATAAAACGCGCCACGGTGTTCAATCGCGGATTCCAACATAAAATATGTTGAATTCCATCGTATCGAATTATCAAGAAATAAAGATTTTGAGGTGTTGACCGAAGCCTGTTGACCAAATTCGTTGAACTTTTCTTGAATTGACATCGCGCTTTTCACGTATCGGATGCTTTCACGGATCTTTTCTGTCATGGGTTTTAGTGATTCCATTGTGTCTTTCATGAGGGATTTTATAAGATGTGAAGAGCATCTGATATCGAACAATTCCCCGTTTTTTAAAACGGGTCGGTTTTGGGAAAACCATTCTTTTATATGGTTGTAAGAGGAAAAATCATCGAGAGTCAACGAGAATAATTTCCGGTCAACGTCCCAATCGATTAAACATTTTATGATTAAATCAGATAACGAGTCTTCTGTTTGTGAAGATTCCAAAGTTAGAAAATTTAGAATCTTTTTCTGCAGCTTCCATTGATCATCGATGTAATTCGCTGTTAAGCTTACATATTCGGTGTTTTCCGGCGACCACCACATTCCGGCGGAAACACTGATTCTCCCGGGGAGATTCCGGAGGATTTCAAACACTTTTTGTCGTTCTTTCGCGTAAATTGTTAAACAATCGGATTCGATTACACTGGTTGTCATAACTTCAAACATTGGTTGAAGATTTTTAACAAAAATCTTGAATCCAACATGCTCAACCATGGTAGGGGGGTAATCATGGAGCATGATCATACGGGCTAAGTCAAACCGGCTTCTTTCTTGGTCAAACTTGACACTTCCGAGGTTGACTGTTTCTTCCATCTTTGGTTCTTGGTCAAACTTGTATGCAATTGGGATTGGGTTGTCTTCTTTTCTTTGTACATCTTCATAGTTGACATTTGCAATGCTGACTGTATCATCTTTTCTTTTTCTTTTTGCAGCGAGTATTTGTGACACATCAAAATTGGATCTTTTTAAACATCGCATTAAATGGTTTCTTAAATGAGTGGTGCCACTGTTGCTTGATCCACTTAGTTTTTTTTGACAGTGTACACAAACTGCATAACATGCATCAGCTTTTCTCACCCTTTCAAAGTGGTTCCATACAACGGATGTTAATCTTTTTGGTTTCTTGGCAGGTGTTTCAGCTTGTATTTCCATCGTATAAACTTGATGAAAACCTATTTGATTGAAAAATATATATATATATATATATATATATATATATATATATATATATAAGAATTAGAAAAAATTGTAGTAGAAAAGGACACAAAATGTGAAAACTAAAGGTGCTCTAATCTCAAAATACACACAAGAATCAAGAAAATCAAAATTGAGATGCAATATGTATTATAAACTGTTCTTGAAATTCATGGCCAACAACCCAAAACTAAGCTTTCCAGAAATGAATGTAACCCTATTCAATTTTTAGTATTTTTTTATAAAGTTTCATGTGCGTTTTACTGAAATTGATGATCCATGAGGTCATTTCGCATCTGAAGTCAAGGTGGGTAGGATAATGAACAGAAAGTATTCGACTTTCAAGCATGATTACAAGAGAAAAACACACTAAAAATGCAAAAAAATAATCCTATATGATGACATCAATTGTTCTTAATTCAATGTTAGTTGTAGGATCTTGCAGTATCAAAGAATTACAAAGCAGAAACAATCAATAACACCATGTTCCAAACCCTTAATTTCTTCGGCTCCTTTCAAATAGATATTTCCACCTCTAAGATTCAGCTATACTTCGATTTTGTAACACAAGTATACTACTTCTCAAACGCAAGAGTGACCCTGATTTCAGTTTTTGCAAAGTTAGGCACGATACTATTATATATTATTCTATTTATAGTACTTATTTTTGAAGAATTATCGTATGTGTTGTTGAAAATATCTAAATCCATATGAATCGAAATCGACATTCAAAAGCGTAGCTACTCCTATGAAGGATTGGTACTTTCTAAACTAACGAAATTCTCGATGATCGCATCAATACACACAAGACCACAAAAACAAACACCCAAAGTTGCAGATTCTTTGTAAGATGAAAGCAATAGCTCGACATCAGTTATCAAAAATAAGAAAAAAGGTAAACACGGGTGTATTAACCATGAAGAAATAAAGAAGAGAGATTCGCACCTTTTTGCAGCGGGTTTGTTTTTGTATGTTTTAAATGTTCTCGGTGTTCGTGTATCCCAGAGTCCGATTGGATGATCCGGGAAGATTATGTAGGGTTAGGGTTCGTTTTGTCCATGGGGTTGGAAGGAATTGGAAAGAGGATCTGGATGCGACTGAGAACCCGAAGAAAACCCCCGATTTGGGAGGTGGATGAGATCGAATTGGGTCGTGATTTGGGTTTTGTTTGGTGGGTTAGGTTTCTGGTTTCCCGAATCTTTTGGGATGGGGTGTAATGGGTTTGCGGTTGTGATTGCTGGATAGTGGATCCTATTCCGGAGTATGTGCCAAGTTTTTTATTTTTCTTTTCTTTTTATTTATTTATTTTTTATGGTGGAGGATTTCTCATACAAAGTCATTAGAATAAGATCCCCATAATTCCACTTCTTTAAAATTGAATTCAAGAAATATTTTCTTGATTAATATAACAAATAGGTTGGTGTATTAAAAAATAAATTTGGTAATAACGATCATGAAATGTATTCAATGAAATGTGATGGCATGATGATATTTAAATGGCAAAAAGTTCAACATATCTTTTTTGTAGTGATTTGTTTTGAGGGTGAGATTTAGATTAGAAGTTTTTACAAGAGTTTGTTGCATATCTTGTTTGATATTCCTCCGCACACTAAAATGACATATTGACGTCTTTGAACTAACAAATATGTGTCCCGATGACAAATTTTTCTTGATATTGAGAAAACCCTAGATAATTAGGTTGTTTTTTGAATCAAATATTAGTTGCTGATGTGAGATCGAATTTCATCGTGTAGGGTTCAACCCAATGCATATTATGTATTGTTATTTATTGGCTTGTATTTGTCAATTGCAATCAGGTGAGTTATCATACTTACAAATAAGGGTCGAATCTGAGCATGCAATTCGATCGGCGAAGACAAGGACCATGTCAAAACCAAAAGCCCAAGAAGAAAGAACGTTCATAAAGATATATCCTACAATCCGACAGAGGGTTTAGACTTCTATCAGTTCATCAATTTTGCATATATGATGTTTTATTATTTTCATTTTAAAATCAAATATAATACAAATAAACTACCTCCATATCTATTTTTGGACTTTTAAAGATGGTTTGAGTATACATGAACCTCCGACTCAAATTAAGGGGGTGTGTTAAAGTAAAATTAATAGTTGTTCTGCATCCATGTATATAGTTGTAGTCCCTTTTGTAATATATTGTACTATTTATACCTTGAGCATTGCAATACAAAACCTACTATGATTTCCATATTCCAAAAGTTCTTGTGGTTGGGATTAGAGGTGCACATTAGTTGGTTAAAACTGAAACAAATCTTTTAAAAACTAATTGGTTTTTAATCGGTTCCAGTTAAAACTTAACATGTTTTGATTGGTTTTTTGGGCTTCAAGTGGATAAGTAGTCAAGTTTTGGTTGTGAATTAACTTGTGTTTTAAAAATTGGTTTCGATTAAACCTATAAAGAAAACCTTTTATTCAAAATTTACCTCAACCAAATAATACTTGTATTATATTTGATTTTAAAATGAAAATAATAAAACATCATAGCTTGGACTTTGAATTACATAAAAACATAAATGTCGAAACCGAGAATATTATCAATTATAGTCTTGAAATTGGTTGTTTTCGTATAATCGAATATTTTTAATGTGGTAACTCTTCAAATTCACCATCATCTACTTCGGTCATTGGAGTTGATATTCCATGTGCAATCTTTTATTCTAGGACGAACTTTTTGATGGTGGTAAAAGTGGTCGTTCAAATTGAACGTAATTTTGTATCCTTTCAATGTCTTTTAAGTAATTCTTCAAGCAAATACACGATTGAAAGGTGAGTCGTAACCTTCGTTCCGATATGACCTTGTCATGAAGAGAAAAAAAATTAAAACTATTGTGGAAGGTTAGACAGCTAGTAAATTACAAGTCATAACGGTGTCAGAAATTATGGTTTCATTCTCCCCACCAAGCCAAAATGTCAAGGTTGTGGAATTTGTTGAGCGAAACGTTAGTTAAAATTTTTGGTGCCATATAGGTGCCTAATTTGTTACTTGTGGTTGAAGTTCGTTGGTAAAGTATTCATCCTCCGTCAAAGTGTTATAAAATTAAAAGAATTGTAGGGTAGTAAACACATGATAATAAAGTTGTTTCCTTAAAAACTTGTAGAAATTGGTTAATTCATGGAGTAGAACCCAATCCGAATATCCGATTCGAGGGTTGAAACATATCAGTGTTTTTCCACAAGTATTTCATTAAAAACATTTATCGTAAATTTTTGTTATAAAATACTTTCAAACATAACATAAATATGGGGTTGGCTAAAAAGACATCTCATTTTACCATTTAGACAACCCTAATTAATTTTTGAAATACTTTTATTTGTTGAAATTGCATTATTTTCCAAAAAAAATTGATTACAAGTAGTTGATTGTAGGTTGACTTTTTATAAAAGTGATGATAGGGTGTCTAAGGGGTATTTTATTAGCAGCACCCCACAAATATAACATTCACGTAGAATTATTGTCGTAATTAGGGCCCAGTCAAGGTTCATTTCACCAGTGAAAAAAACAAAATTTTGCTTGTCGTTCGTTACTTAAAGCATAAATCGTATTTAGTAAACCTTTAAATTTTGTACCAAAATTTTCGCAAACTTATAGCCCGGCTTGCATGGTTATATTAATAATATGTGCAACATACATGGTTTGGAAAATCGTCATCTAAAATAGGCTTTAGTCGATTGATGACATTTATGTTGTTTGAAGCGTTATCGAAAAAAAAAACAAAAAAACAAGAAAAACAAAACAAAACTATATTCTAATTTATATTGTAGTTTTCAAAGCCTACAATTATTTTGAAAATTTCTTGGGTGGATGTCACAAAATCTTCCTAAGGATAATCCAAGTGAATGCAACTTCATTAGCAAAAAGAAATGATATAAGAAAAAGTTCATATAGAAACCATTAAAATGTTAAGAACTATAAGAACCGTTAATAGTTTATTGAATATTCTTGTTTGTTTAATTTAATTTTAACACTTGGTTTTTATTTAAATAAAAACACATCAAAGTTAATAATTCTTTATTCAAAGCCGATATTGACATATTTTCAAGTAAAAAAAAATATGTTAAAATATTTAAAAGTTTAATGAAATTCATAGTTTAGTTTTGTAACATAATTTTTGTCTTTAAAATATATCATCGATACTGATCTATAACTATTAGAAATTAAAAAAATATTTTTTTTACATGTTTGATTATGTTTTTGGATAAAAACAAAATTACTAAATTGTAAATCATGTCTACTTACACAAGCAGTTCCATCCAAATGGATAAACATTAAAATGGCAGCTATAAGGCAGTTGATAGCAGTTTCAACGTTCTTTCTAATAACAGTAGAAACAATCCCATTTCCGTAGTAGCTACCTATTTTTGCATCATATTCTAGTAACTAAAGGAGTAACAAGTTCTTGAGTGTCTACATACGTTTAATTCCCTACTTTTAAGTGGACCTTTCACCAAGTAAAAATATGTCTGAATGAATATTCAAAAAGATGACTTACAGTAGATTTATTTTATACCCAATTGCATATAGTCGGTTGATCTTCTCTCTTTAAGTGGTATCTATAACCTGTAAACGATAAAAATAAGCCAAGATAACAACAGAGTTAAAACTTAAAAGTTAAAACCAAATGGCATATATTAAGAAAAACTAAAATCATCGATTAAATTAAAACCTAAAAATACGTTACTTACGTGAACAACTGAGGTCGGGTACGAGAGAGTTGAGGCCTTTTCATTGGAGATAATATCAGATTTCTCAATGTCATCGAAGGATTTCCCGCTCCACCAACACCACCACCGCCGCCGCCGCCACCACCACCGCCGCCACCAAACATCTGGCGACCAATACTTCTTCTGTTTTCAACTGGGTTTACTGAATGTTTTACAGGTGGGCTATTAGAGATGTCGAAGGGCCCACCAGAGTTAGAACTGTTTTGTCTTGTGGTTGCTGGCCATATATCTTCCCGAGGTCCTGGAGTGTCAGGGGTGTAAACCGACCAATCTGCAGCAAATAAGTGAACTAGCATTTCTTGGGCAATACCAAGTAAATGAACCTTTCTATATAGATCTTGTAACCCCAAATTTCAATGTAGTTGTTTTTTTTTTTTTTTTTTTTTTTTTTTTTTTTATTTCAGGATAATATTATTGAAATAACTTTTGATAAACAAAATGAGATTACCTTTCCTCATGGGATCTCTGTTATCCATCATGTTAGCAGGACTGGAAAACAGATCAGAATCACCACCACCCCTTGAGAAGAAGTTGTTTGCAGGTTGAATGGCTGACCGTTTGACCGACTCATACTCACTTCTCAATTGGTCATACATCTCATCCAGTTTTCGCTTTTGCCTTATCAGTAAAAAAGTAAAAACATTGATGAAAGTGAAACTTGTAATTTTACTGTTTGTAAATTCCGGGGACAAATGGACAAGTGGCTGCTGACCTGGATTTCTCAGAAAATTTTTCTTGGAGTTCTTGTTTATCTTTGGATAAGTTTTGAATTTCTTGTTCCATCATTTGACACCTTTTGCCCATTTTCTGATATGCAGTGTGCAACTGTTCCATTTTTTCTGTGAATTTTTCTTGCATTGTCTCGCATTTTTGTTTGCATTGAGCTACTATCCTGTTCATTTTGAATTGCATTTCGAGTTCCTTTTGTCCAATATAGAACATGACACTTCTATATGCACTCTTCATTACTTTATTTGTGTCAAGGAAAGATAAAGATGTATATATGGATCACATACATAATACATTAATATGTATAATTATCATATGACCAGATAATTCAAGTTAATAGGATACATATTTGTGGAGATATGCCAGCCATAGCCATCTGCAGAGAAGCATGTGAAGGAAGTTAAGATATATGAATACTGAAATGTAAAAGTAATTAATGAAAATCAATTTGGATATTGCAACATTATACTGAAGTAAATATCCTAACAGAATCTTTCTTACATTTACCCATTCTTCATTTGGGTTGATATCCACAGGTTTCATTAGGCTGAAAGCAAAAACACATATTAAGTTTATAATCAACTAAAAGGTGAGAATAGATAGAAGTATATGGATGATACATAGAGGAAGGAGAAAACTAGAAAGTACCTTTTGGAAAGTACTTGATCACAAATAGGGCAAGCTGCATCATTGCTTAGTATCTTACTGGCATCTTCGTGACCTTTGAATCTCATTAAGGAAAATAAGTTGTGTATCATGTCATTCACTGATTGAAAGAAGTGTAATTGACGACAGTCTATACGATTATAAGTTTAGGATACACAAGAGATGGCCACATGTGGTAGAAATAGCTCTTCCTTCCAGCTCCCTCCAGCATGCGTTACACTTCATTGCAGTGTATATAATGATCTTCAGATGATTTGATGCTCCTTAGTCCTTAATAATACCTAATGATAAAGATTATCATCTGAATATGAGAAGTTTGCAGTTCATTTTTACAAAGGGGAAAACTTAAGGAAAACCAAAAAACTGTGACTATAGCTATGAACAAAGCCATCTGATCAATTGTGATTACCATTAAAGATGACTACCTAAAAGCCATATGCACACTAATCTGAACATATTAGAATATGAGAGTCAACAAGATGACTACATTGTATTATGTTGGCTCATGGAAGCAAAAACTTTGCATTGTAAAAAGAACTGCATGACAAAAGATGATGCCATTAACATGACTTATGTGTTACTGTTTTTGAAGAAAAACATACTCGGTAGTTTAAAAATATGAGAATATATGGCAGATGTCAAAGATGAAGCAATTTTAAGCTTCTAACAGCTTCGGGATAACCAAAATTACTATAAGCGTTGTCTGATTTAAACTATTTAACCTGACATGAGATCTACTTTGGAGTTCAATCATCTTCTGAATTAGCTATGTAGAACCTTAACCTGCATGCCTCTGAGTGTTCGCAAAAGTAATTCAAACTTCACGTTCATCATTTAATATTAGGCGATTAGTAATTTCACTCTGTTTCTGAAGTTTTCTTTCAATGCAATATGTGATATGATGAATTACTACAGACGAACAAAAATTTATGATATGAAATAGGAAAAGAGGACCGGAAATTCACTACCTTCAATTTCGGAAATACCGATAGAATCAGCGTAGTCCTGGATCAAACTTGAAGCTCAACTCGAAATGACTAGAACAAGGTACGAAACATATCCGATCACAGCTTCAAAAACGATCGGATTGCGATCAAGCACGAAAATCTGCAAAATCATCAAATTATAACATAAATTAAACCTAATTGACATGATACGAGAAGCTTGAATCGGTGAATTCGAAATTTAGAGGCTATAAAACATGCTGTTCCTGTCGATTTTCGTATGGCAAACTAGATTTCAATCCGCTAAGCTGTTCGATAGCATAGCAACACTAAAATTCATCATATCAAACATTATAATTCTCAAATCGCACTTACAAAACAAAATTTTCGATCGTTGCTATCTCTGTGTGCAGCTTGGTCGCTATCGGTGAGATTATAATGGCGGTAAAACTTTGGAGGAACTATTTAAAAGTGACACGGTCAATGGTTGTCTCCTCGGCTCCTCCCATCTGAAGACGGTTCTTCTTTTTTATTTTTGACAAAACTTCAAAAATTGTCCCTATGGTTTTCAAAAGTATCAAGTTTAGTCCCTAATTTCAAAAAACCTCACAGATGGTCCTTGTGGTTTCAAAACTTTTAACAAATGGTCCTTTGAGCTAACTCCGTTAGATTTTGGCTGTTAACTATTATTTGATTATAATATTCGGAGGGCATTTCCGTCATTTTACTACCATAGGGACCATTTGTGATATTTTTTTAAAAAAGAAATATATTAAACCTAACCCCCCGACCCATTCTCTTCCCCACCAGACCTATCTATGCCCCTGCCCTTCGTCTTCATCCTATGTGACAAGAAATCGAGGGTTTGGTATTTCGATTAATATCCTATGAACCATCCCATTAACATCCTTGACTACATAATCAGTCTTGAAGATATCAATTTTGCAAGCAACGAACTCGAGTGCAATTTCGAGAAAACGAAGGGCTCCGATGAAATCGTGTTGCGTATGTGAATTCATAACTAAAATCAATTCCCTAGTGGGTGAAAGTCCTCTACACTTGTGTATGTGTGTGTGTGTTGGCTCTTGTTCCTCCTACGACTACAATGCACCATCTTCTTCGTTCCAATCAGGTTTAATCTGTTCAAGATTTGATTTGCAGGTGTGTTAATTTGATATGCTCATGCTTTGATTGCATTTTTTTGGTGGAAGCACTATGTTATAAACATATTTTTGATTTCAGTGTGTTAATATGATTTCTGATCAAGCTCGATTATGATGTTAACAAAGAGTGCGATTCAATTGATAATTGGCATCAGAATGTAATCATAGGTTTTAGGCACTTTAGCTTGAACATGAATCGAAATGGAATCAGAGGTTTAGTCATTTCGAAACCAATGGCGACAGAAAGATTTCTGCTAAGGAGCTCGTCTACTCTATGGAGGCACCGGGATCCGTCATCTCTGCTGCAGCAAGAATGTAATCGAGGAGTTCAAAGAGATGATGGTCATCTTTCCTGGTTCTTCCTTTAAATAAGTGTTTGATTTTCTGATAAATAGTGGGGCATTAGTAAGATGAATATGAAGAATGAAATATGAATTAGGGCAATTCATTGATCCAGTTCATACAAAATTAAAATGTAGAATTGCTCTTGTAATTGAATGCATTCGTAGCTTTGTTAATTTTAGTTAATGGAATCTTGCTTTTGGGTTGGCTACACGAAGAACAAACAATTTGGTATTCATGTTCTTGGTGGAGAGAGAGAGAGAGAGAGAGAGAGAGAGAGAGAGAATATTTTTTTCTTTGGGCCAAACAGGTTTTGACTAGCACAAATGGTCCAAAAGTTTCCATTTTGTTGCTAGTTTGGTCCATTCTGCTTTAATTTTTTATAAAATGACGATTTTTCCCTCTTTATTTTCTTTTTTCATTTTTGTATTAAAAAAATAAAAGAAGAAAAGAAAAAATACCCTCTCTCTGTCACTCACTCACTCTCTCTCTCTCTCTCTCTCGCATTCATAACTCAAGAACACACAGTCAAGACACTCTATTTTTTAGGTTTGTTTTACAAAATAAGCACCCACACTCATGAATCTAAAATCGTTTTGGCATTGGAAAGCCCATAAATTGAATATGAAATCATTGCTCTTCAAACCATTTCTGAAAACAAAACAAAACCCTAGAAATCGAGGGTGGGAGGTAGCCGAAGGTTGATGGAGTTTGATTGCAGTGGAGGTAGTGATGATAAGGATGTGGTTACAGATAGATCTGAGCATATCTGTGATAGAGAGGGATAGAGAAGAGGCGATGGGTGTCTGGCGGTTCGATAATGGTGAGCGGCGACGATCTGGAAATGGTGGTGGCAGAAATCGTTTTTCATAGACGAGTTTTTCAAAAATCATTTCAGAGACGATAGATTGAGCGTCTTTCTAAGACGATTTCAGAGATGAGGGGGAGGTCTTGACCGCTGCTTGTTGCTACCAGAGTTCAAACTCAGAGGGGCTTAAACCCAATCCCACCGGCGGTCAAACTCCTTCTCCCTTTCTTGATGTTTTTATTGTCTTCTCTCCATTCCTCTCGTATCTTTCTCGTTTTCCAGGTCCAAATCAAAGACCATCTCCAATGTTTTTATTGTCTTCGCTCCATTTCAGAAACGATTTTAGGGTTTTGTGTGTATGTGTGTTCAATGTGTGTGTGTGTTTGTGTTGAATCTGTTGAAAAATCGATGGATGTTTGTGTTGATTTGTTTTTGTGTTCTTTAGATGTTATGTGTTTGTACGTTCATCTGATTTTGTGTGTGTTTGTTCATCTTTGGGTGGTGGCGGATAGTGGTGGTGGTGGCGGGCGGTGGTCGAACGATGGTGATGGTAGATGTTCTTGAGTGTTCTTAAGGAAGAAGAACAACATGGGTAAGAAGATGTGTCTAGGATAAATAACATGAGAGAGAGAGATAAACGAGAGAGAGAGAGAGAGAGAGAGAGAGAGAGAATGTGAAAGTGAGTGAGTGAGAGAGAAAGGGTATTTTTTTTTCTTTTCTTCTTTTATTTTTGTAATACAAAATTGAAAAAAGAAAATAAAGAGGGCAAAATCGTCATTTTATAAAAAAAAATTAAAGCAAAATGGACCAAAGTAGCAAAAAATGGAAACTTTTGGACCATTTGTGCTAGTAAAAACCTGTTTGGCCCAAAGTGGCAATTTTAGATATACCACAGGGACCATTCTTGCAATTTTGTCTTAAAAGTTTTGAAACCACAGGAACCATCTGTGAGGTTTTTTGAAATTAGGGACTAAACTTGATATTTTTGAAAACCACAGGGACCATTTTTGAAGTTTTATCTTTATTTTTTATTATAGGGTTAATCGATTGGCACTATTTTGAATTTATATATTTTGAATTTATTATTTTAAGTAAAATCTCTTTTGTTGTTAAATAGGTTATTAAATTGATTTTTATACTAAAAAATGTTAGTATTAGATGTTTACCTTTTAAAACTTTTTTTAGGCTGTAAGGTAACTACATACTCATTAATAAAATGCATGTTATATCATCTAAATATACTAGTTTTGGGAGTCAACATCTAGTGAACAAGAGAGAAGCCAATGAGAGCCCTACCTTTTTGCTCAGCCAATAAAAATCTTTGTAAGCCTCTGTAATGCATACCACTTCAAATCACAACTACTAGTCACAGGGGCGGTGCTCACTATTGAAGTTATGCCACATCAGTTTTTGACGCGTGAAAACCCTACCACACCTCAAAGTCTTATTGTCGTATCAACTTTTCTTTAATTTTAGTTAATAAAAAAAATTGTTAGGCTGAACGGAGTGGGGGTATTAAGGTCGGTCGTTAAGCTCACTAAGACAATGAGAACACCACCCCTAGCACTCGCTAGGAGGTCGCTATGCTCTAGTCGTTAAGGCTTTGGCGAAATGAGAGAGAAAGGAAAGGGGGAAGGTGATTGGTCAAAACATTTGGTTTCTTCTTCAATACGACCCAACTGAGATTGAACTCTTTCTTTAACCTTTAATTTTTTCTTCTTTATTTCTTCCTCTTTCGCCTTAAAAGTTGAGAGAGCAGATTTAGACATCTATTCATCTTCTTTCGACATTAACCCACTGAAACTCAAACTTCCTGAAATTTGACGAGCATCAGTGTTTGAAGTTGCTCACTAGATTGTTTTGTGGTTGAGTTTGAGTAGACATTTCTTTTTCTGGTTCTTTCTCATTCTTCTTCTTCAACCAAAAAAAAGCAAAAAAACTCTCCCTCTTCCTCTGATTCTTCTCTTAATTTCTCTAGTTTTTTCTTGTTTTTGCTTTTCCCTCCTTTAATTTTTCGATTTCTTGTTGTTTCTCGTCTTTTTCCTCTGATGATTTGAGGAAAAGCAGGCCTTGATGCTTAAAGATATGATAAAGAAACAAAAGAGAAAGAAAAAGAAAAAGAAAGCACAAATTTTGCTTTCAAGTTCCTCTGGCACTCCAACAAAATCTCTTCTCATCCACAAGGCCTCGTTTGCAACATCAAATCACTTTTTAATGCTAGTTTATTTAGATGGATGTTTAATTTAGGATGTTTTAAAAAACCAACAAATCTTAAAAAAAAAAAAAAAAAAAGAAATCACATGTTAATCCATGTTTATCGGTTGGATATGATATTAGGGAAATGTGGGGCCATTTAAAGTTCCAAGGTTTCAATGTTATTTTTTAAATTTGAAAATAAAAATGATGAGAGACCTATCACATGGGTAGAACTGTCCAGTTATTGTTATTCTACTAATGAAAATAAAGTTCCAAGGTTCCAAGGTTTCAATGTTATTCTAATAATATGTTGGGTAGAACATGGGTAGACAGTTATTGTGTGATGAAATAAAATGATGAGAGACATCGATGTTGATGTTGTTAATCTAGTCATCTAGTGGAGTATGGACTGAAGGTATTCCAACATCGTATTTGAGTACCTAAGCCAGGAGGAATAAGAGATCTTTTGATGGAAGAAGCTCACAAAACCATGTACTTAATTCATCCTGGTAGCACTAAAATGTATAGGGACCTAAAACCTTAGTACTGGTGGCCGACGATGAAGCTTGATATTGCAAAGTACGTGGACGAGTGTGTGACCTGTGCAAGAGTCAAGGTACAACATCAGAAACCATACGGGAGTTTAGAACCTTTACCTGTGCCTATGGGTAAATGGGAAGACAGTGCTATGGATTTTGTCACTAAACTGCCCAGAACAAATAATGGTCACGACATGATTTGGGTGGTCGTTGATTGCTTCACTAAGAGTCCGCACTTCATAGCAGCCAATGAGAAATGGTCTATGGATAAGCTTGGGAATTCTTACATGAAGGAAATTGTGAGGCTTCACGGTGTTCCGTTAACGATTGTGTTAGATCATGACAACCATTTCACCTCACGATTTTTGAGAAGTCTACAAGAGGAATTAGGTACCAAGTTGTGTTTGAGTACAACTTACCATCCACAGAATGATGGTCAGAGCGAACGAACGATATAAACGTTTGAAGATATGCTGAGAGCATGTATCTTGGAATTCCAAGGTAACTGGGATGAACACTTACCTTTGGTAGAATTTTCCTATAATAATAGTTTCCACTCGAGCATAAAGTTGGCACCTTATCAAGCTATGTACGGACAAAAATGTCGTATGTCGTCTTGTTGGCTTGAGGCTGGGGAAAAGCAATTTATGGGACCGAAGATAGTCCATCAACTGCTGAAAAAGTTGAAAATAATTAAGGAGAGAATGTTAGCAGCTCAAGATCGTCAAAAGAGCTATGCTGACAAGAAAAGGCGACCGATGACTTTTGAAGTTGGAGATTCGGTTTTGCTTAAAGTCTCACTGTGGAAGGGACTTATAAGATTTGGAAAAAGGGGAAAATTAAGTCCAAGGTTTATTGGACCGTTTAAAGTTCTTCAGAGGATTGGGAATCAAGCATACTGTAACATCCCGTTTAAAATATAGGGATTTAAATAATAAACCCATAACCCTGAGAAGTAATTTATTATTATCTTATATAATTAGATTCCAAAATTTTAATAATAATTATCGGAATGTCTGTTTCGGGGGTTAAAGAATAATACTGGACTTAATTTGAAAGGATATTGAATGGCTGGGGCTAAAATAGTAAATTACGTATCTAAGTTGAAATTAATTGGTCATGGAGGGGCCATATGGTATTTTATGGATCTTAATTGAGAATAATTTGTAGAGGAGGGGTTGTTTTTGTAACTATTGGACTTATATTGAAAAGATTAAGGGAGCAAGAGTTCAAATGGTAAATTAAGGATCAAAATTTAAAGAAAAGAGGGATGAGGGACTAAAGATGTCATTATGGACAGAAGCTTGTATGAATCGGGTTTTATAACCTCTCATTCTCGAAACCCTAAACCTAAATGAACAACAGCCGCTACCTCCCTCACTACACTCCCTCCAGCCGCCACCCCTCCCCCTAACTTCCGGCCTCCACCACCATTGCTAACATCCCAAATCTTCGAATCCAACCATCGTGCCTCGTCCTACTGTCCAGAAGGTCCATTGGCGACCAAATTCGGAGCGAGAATCGTCAGCATGAAGGCTGTGAAAACTCCACAACCGCTTCCCAGTCGAGTTTATCCGCTGCTGTGCTGCCGTGATGTTGTCGTGCTGCCGACAAAGCAGTGAACCGCAAGACCGGCGACCCGTTGCTCTCGTGGACCGGTCGGACTTCTGTGTCCTCCTTCGTCTTCTTCTGTCGCCGCTGTCGGATGTTGGGGGCAGTGACGAGCTCCATGGGGGGGGGGGGGGGAGGGGGCGTCGGAGACCGCATGATGAGAGGTTAAACCGGAGCTATGGTTGTTTGACGTTGACAGTTCGGGAAGCTGTTAACCAGCCGCTGGAGTTTTATCTGCGGGACTTCAACAGTGCCAGGTGAGTTATCCTCACTATATTAACAGGGTCTACGGCACCAAAGCCGACCCTTTATGATTTACATCCTGGTTTAGGATGGTTGCTATGTTATTGATATGCTAGATTACATCCTGGTTTAGGATGGTTGCTATGTTATTGATATGCTAGATTTCATCTTGGTTGAGGGTGGTTGTTATGTTATATTTCGGATAGATCGGTATCCTGGTTATAGTATGCTTGTATGATGTTATGATCTGTTAGATCAGTATCCTGGTAGATAGGATGTTGTTATGCTATTATGATTGTTATATCGGTATCCTGGTTATAGGATGTTGCTATGATTGGTGATCTGTTAGATTGGTACGACTGTTATATATATGCAAGTGCATGATATTTATGTACACATGCTTGTTTGATTTGGGGTTGGGTTGAGGCAGTCTTGCTTTGTGCTGGAGGCCAACATACCCAGGGCGGTCTAGATAACCTGAAGGCCCTGCAAAGGGATTCAGTCAGACCGAAGGCCTGACAAACGGTCCGGATAGGCTGTAGGCCCTGCGAGGCGGTCCAGACGTGCCGAATGCTCGGAGAACAGTTCATAGAGACTGAAGGCCTGTGAGGCGGTCCAGTCAGGCTGACGACTTATTATGCATGTTGTTCTGTATTGGTTATATGATATGGTTATGTTTGTATGGCGTTGGTATTTTGGGGAAACTCACTAAGCTTCGGGCTTACAGTTGTTGATTTGTTTCAGGCACTTCTGATGATTGTAGGAAGGCGAAGGCGTGATTGTGCACCTCCTCATATTTTCATGATTGATTATGGGTATACTCTGATGTCTGAACCATTTTGAAAACAAACTGTAATAACTTAATGGTTTTAAAATGTATTAAAAAGTTTAAATTTGGCTTGAATTTTATGGGTGTTACATGTTGGTATCAGAGCCTTGGTTTGAGTGAATTAGAGGAACACTCATGTGAACCCAGTCTCAAATCAAGGAAAGGATTTTAATATGAATTTTTAAATGGTTTTCAAAATAAGTAAAGGAGGATGCAGGGTGTACAATTAGCCAGAGCCAGTAAGTAGACCCCAAAATACCATATAGTTATTTGATTATGTGATATATTTGAACACCATGCTAGTACTAGGCTAGGGATCTTTAGGAATTGCGTGATAGAATTGCATGATTACATGATGCCTGCTAGCCTAGGGTTTCCTTATATGAGATTGACATCATTACTGTAGTTACTTGTGTATGCATCACGGATGTATATAATTAAGATCTTATAGCCTGAGAATGTTTGATTTGGCCTTATGTTCTATTCATATTGATTAGGGCTTAGGGTAGGATCGAATATTCAAAAGTCTATGGGGTCCAACGTTATGTATGCTAGCATACACTAGTGCTGCAGGGTTGGTGGAAGTTTCATGGATGGGTGGGTCGTGAGAGGCCGAGAGGCCAGTTATGAGATATTCAGTATTCCTCTAGGAGTGAGGATTGAGCTCTCGCTATGTTTGTATATTGTTAGGGCGTTGTGATGATACTTGAGACAAATATGGGTAGGTGTGGAAGGTAGTATGGGCCCGTACTACTGAAAGCGCAAGACCCATACGAGTAGCAAGGAAGTCACAACCCCCAGGGTTTGGTTGGGAATTGGCTCTTTGTCATTATATGGGTTCTCATAGACCTTTATGATGTGTTACCAGAATGGTGGTTACAAAACGTCTTAAGACCGGATCCAGGTTAGGATCTCGTATTGTCAGAGGATCGTGTTAGTGAGACCCTCCGGGAGGAGGTGATCGAGATTGTCCAGGGACAGTTGTCGGAGATGTTGGGCCTATTAAGACTGTCACGGTTGAGTATTTCGACGAGCGTTATGCAGCCATTGCTGAGACGGCTGCCGTAGCAGCTTCAACAACTGTAACGACGGCAGGAGGGGAGTTGGTCGAGCTTTCCAGTATCGGGACTTGTTATTGGCACATATTCTAATGAGCATAGGGATGCAGTTATCTGGGATCATGGAGATGTTATGTACTTGTTACATTCCGCGGGTTAAGCGGGAGAGTCTGGCACATGCGTTCTAGATTGAGGTTGGGGGGGGGGGTTTACTCGAGGCCGGAATGTGAGTCGCTGGGACTCCAGAAAGGAGTAATGATTATGTTCAGCTGGAGTTATGCATCTGGAATTAGAATGGTTAATCGATAGGGTTGGAATGTTGTTTTCTAGGGCAAGGAATGTTCCCTTTAAGTTTACGAGCTCGAAGGATTGATTAGGCTTGTGACCCCAGGATCAAGTTGTATTCCAGATCAGGGTTAATTGGTCGCCATGATTGGCGACAGTAGTTTAGCGTTGGTAAGCGTGGGTGGGTCGATGTGGCATAAGTATTTTGGAGGTCCATTTCGCCTTGGATCTCTTGTATCGGACGGTAAGGATTGATTGTGCGATCTATTGCACTTTCGGGATTAGAGACTATGTCTTGGGTGTAGTTGTGGCTCGGTTTAGGGCAAAGGTAGTTTCAGACTTTCAGTTACTGCAGTTCAGATGTGGATGATCGAGCTGGTGAGTGAGTCAGGGTGCGAGGCCCTAAATGATATGACTTCTAGAGCCGAGAGCGGGAGGATTGTTGGAAAGCTTTGGGAAGAAGGGTATTATGTGGGATGTCTGCAGACAGGGTCCCACAGGATGGTTATTCAACATTGTCAGGATTAAGTGATTTTAGTAACCGTTATTGACTGGCGGGGGAAGGCGCCAAGGGAAGTAGTTTGTTGTTGAGACATTAGTTGGAGCATCTATTTTTTTTGGACTTCAAGATTTGGGTGTGGGATCATTCGAGCTTTAGGGTGTGTTGGTTTCCCTGTGATTTAGGAGGTGTTCATCTAGTTATTAGAAGGGTGTGATCGTTCGGGATTGGCTAGAGTACTAGTTGGAAAGGTCTGGCTGTCATCAGATCGATCAATGGAAAGTAAGAAGGATTGGGAGTTCTTCAACTTTAATGTATTGTGAAGACTTAGTCGAATCTAAGTGGGGGAGAATTATTCCGCGATTCAGAAGTATTTTGGAAATAGGATAAGTTTCGCATCATTGTCATGAAGGAAGACAACCTAAGTGGCTGTTTGGTTTGTGGGTTGTGTGAATTGGGAGTTCGGTAAAACTCCCGAGCATAGGTATCACGTCTTCCTGGTGCTTGATAGCAGAAGTCGGGAAACCAGGTTGGAGTTCTAGTCATGAATCGAGTTCAGTTCGATGTATTCGGTCGAGGGTGTGCTCGACTCTGAAGGTTTTGGATTGATAGGTTGAGGGTTTTATTAGCTGCCAGGGCTCGACAGTACATTCAACACGGATGTGCAGATTATTAGTGTACATGGTAGACACGCGGGTCAGGGAGCAGACCACGGATTTCCGAGAGGATAGACGATCGACATGAGGCCTAGGGTTAGGCCGGGGTTAGAGTCTACGAAATGGTATGGAGTTCGGAACCCTAAGTGGGTGAGAATAGTCTACATGGGAAAGATCACCAGGGGGTGGTCCCAAGGAGATACTCAACAGTTTAGAGTGGTCCAGATGACTGAAGGCCTAGTGAGCCGGTCCAGTCATGTTGAAGACTTTGTATGTGTTTCTAGATTATATGCGAGTATTGAGTATGCTACTATGTTGTATCAACCAATGGGTCTGTTCCCAAGTATTGAACATGTTACTGGAGTAGGCTGAAGACTCAGGTGTATTTTTGTTTTGATCGGAAGTTGTCATTAGAAATCGGATGGGGTACAGAGGATCTTGGTGATCTCATCAGTTCGGAGTGTTTCATAGGATTAATCTGCTTAGATCGGGTAATACTCCGGCTGGGGACCGAGAGTAGATCTGAATGGGTATCCTTCAATTTTAGGAAGGCTTGGGATTAGAATGTTCTGTAGTTCAGGTTTTGGGAACCGGGTTAAACCTGGTTAAGCTAGTGATAAGACTGTAGGAACGCCACTATAGTCATGAGACCAAGGAAGCAATGGATTGCTTAAGGTTGCATGTGATGTAAGGTTACCATTGGTCTTGTAGCAATCGCTTTTATCCATGGGTTGGTAGCAACGGGATTTGACGCATAGATCCGATCGGTTGGATCAGGAGGTTGTTAGAGTCGCAGTGGCATGATAACTAGTGGTGACTAGCTCCATGGAAGGATTTCGTTCAGAGGTCGTGTGAGGCAACTATGTGGGAGTCCTTTAGCTCCGCGACCGGGCCGGGGCCCAGTATTTCAGATGATTGGCGAACGAGATGAGGCCAAGCAGGTCTTAGTAGATTTTGGAAATCAGTCATGTGGCAGCATATTGCTTCATGCAGATCAGTGTACGGGCAGTTTCCGCTTTTGGGCAGTATTGGTATTTGTGTTGGGTTGCAAATACAGACAGAATAATAGATTGCTTGGGTGATGCTAAGTGACCTACAGGGATAATTGGTTCTGTGATTTCAGTTTTCACACCGGGGACCCAAAGCAGATAATATTGTGATACGTTCCTGAGGGGGATGTTACAGATGATTTAGTATGAGTAGTCTGCCAGGGAGCTAGACCATCCCCAGACTTCAGATTTTGAATTGGGTAGATGTGATCATTTACAATGAATTCATTTATCTTCAGGTTTCGAAACCCTGCAAGGATTGGATTCGGTTGCCGTGGGAAGGCTAGGGTATTCTTGTAGTGGTGGCCATGTAGGTCAAGTTGTCTGGTGGGTAGTAAATGATAAGAGACGATTTCGAGGATGAAATCAAATTTAATTGGGGGAGAGTTGTAACATCTCGTTTAAAATATAGGGATTTAAATAAAAAACCCGTAACCCCGAGAAGTAATTTATTATTATCTTATATAATTAGAGTCCAAAATTTTAATAATAATTATCGGAATGTTAGTTTCGGGGGTTAAAGAATAATACTGGACTTAATTTGAAAGGATATTGAATGGATGGGGCTAAAATAGTAAATTACGTATCTAAGTTGAAATTAATTGGTCATGGAGGGGCCATATAGTAATTTATGGATCTTAACTGAGAATAATTTGTAGAGGAGGGGTTGTTTTTGTAACTATTGGATTTATATTGAAAAGTTTATGGGAGCAAGAGTTCAAATGGTAAATTAAGGATAAAAATTTAAAGAAAAGAGAGATGAGGGAATAAAGATGTCATTATGGACAGAAGCTTGTATGAATCGGGGTTTATAACTTCTCATTCTCGAAACCCTAAACCTAAATGAACAATAGCCGCTACCTCCCTCACTACCCTCCCTCCAGCCACCACCCCTCCCCCTAACTTCCGGCCTCCACCACCATTGCTAACATCCCAAATCATCGAATCCAACCATCGTGCCTCGTCCTACTGTCCGGAAGGTCCATTGGTGACCAAATTCGGAGCGAGAATCCTCAGCATGAAGGGTGTGAAAAGTCCACAGCTGCTTCCCAGCCGAGTTTGTCCGCTGCTGTGTTGTCGTGATGCTGCTGTGCCGCCGACAAAGCAGTGAACCGCAAGACCGACGACCTCTTGCTCCTGTGGACCGGTCGGACTTCTGTGCCCTCCTCCGTCTTTTTCTGTCGCCGCTGTCGGATGTTGGGGGCGGCGAAGAGCTCCATGGGGGGGGGGGGGGGAGGGGGGCGTCGGAGACCGCATGACGAGAGGTTAAACCGGAGCTATGGTTGTAGGAATGGCAGGTCAAACCTGCTACTGTTGGGTGTCGTTGCGACCGTCTGCCGCCGCCAGACGCCATATCGCTGCTACTGCCGCTTTCCCGTGTTGCTGATGTCGTCGCCGCCCACCACAGGTAGGTGTTGGGTTTCTTTTCGAGCCAAGCTGCACATGCTGTCTCTCCTACTGCTGTGATTTTCGTGTACGATTTTGGTTTGGCCGGAAACCATGGAAGACCACCATGGCTGCCAACCATGGTGGTTATTGCCGCCTTTGATGTTCTGCCACCACCAGTCGTCGCGTGGTGGGGGCTGTGTGTTTGATGTAGTGTGTGTTATGTGAGTTGAATATCATGATGTAACTTTGTAATTGATCGGAATAGTAAGAAAACTCTAAACCACCACCGGCCGCCGCGTCGGGTGGCGGTGTGTCGTGTTTGGGTTGTGACTCGTTGGATGTTTGGACAAAGGGACTACTAAACCCTAATGGGCCCTATGAAGCCCTAATGGGCCCTATAAATCCCTAATGGGGCTAGGGAACCCTAATGGGACTAAGAACTTGGTTTTGGGCCTATTGGGCTAAGATGGGTTAGAAAACCCTAATGCCATGAAACCCTAATTTGGGACTTATCGGGACCGCATTAGAATAATTTAATGAACTTAAAATATTAAATTATAATCATTGACAAATAAACCTAAGGCAATAATGGACTTAATGAATTATGTCCTTATTGGATTAAGTCCTTAATGGGTTAAGTAGGAACATGATGTGTGTGAAACGAACTAGTTTTAATCCTACTAACTTAAACACAAAGACAAACACACGAAAGACAATGTACCTATCGATTAGCAGTTTAGTTCAGGTAAGTAGGGTATCAAACACAGGGAACGGTAAACAATTAAAATAAATGCGAATATTATCTAATTAAAACAATTAATAAAAGTAGGGGGTTTCTCTAGTTTTGCAAGACTAGAAACTTAAACAATCAATTAATACTTAAACAAAGACAATTAACAACTAAGAAGAACAAGAAAGGACAACTAGATTCAATGATAAAATAGACTTCTGTTTAGATTCGATTCACTTATTCCTATGGTCGATTTCGTGGCAAGTGCAATGAATTAATACATCAATGATTACCGATTCCTAATATGATTGGGTTCATGTTCATTATTACCAATCCTTTAGTAGACAAGTTAATTCAAACAGTGATCAAGTGATTAAATTAACAAGTTTCCTAGTGTTCAATTCGTATCAAGCAAGACTTATAATAATAGTTAATCAAATTTGTTCAATTCAATCAACTCATGTATAGATGTTCATCACACATGCTCACACATTGATTTACATATTTTATAGTTAACCCTAGTTTCATATTCACTATTCCTAGGCATACAATCTTATATTCATAAAACTATATGAATCAAGTAATCAAGAAGATGTTCATGCAACTCAATCACTTATTTGTTAACTAAAAACATTTATTATCAATACATAAGGATCTTAAATAAGCTTAACAAGATGAATAACCAAATTAATATCAATTCAACCACTCAATCAAACTATGTTCATAAGATTATCTCATCCAAACAGAAGTAAAAAGCTTTTAGCTCATATCTAAAGCAAGTAATAACCTAAAATCAAAATCTAATGATTCAAACATGGTTCAAAACAAAGATTAAGAAAAGAAGAATGATTATTTGCCTTTTATTCTCTTCTAAATTGTCTCTTATGTTGCAATCTCGAAAATAGCAGCTCCAAGAACCCTTCTGGTCTTCAAAAGTCGCAGCTAGCCTCCACAAAAAGTCAGGGTTCGAATGAGAAGTGTTTCTATATATAAATTCTTAAAACAGCGTCAAATCGACGAGTTTTCACCACAAACTCGTCGAGTTTTTTCGATAATCCGCGTATATAGCGTGTACGGCAAGGCATCTTCGAATCTGGAACATTCTAACCAACTCGTCGAGTTTGTGCTAAAAACCCGTCGAGTTTCTTTTGGAATCAACATTTTCTCAAAACACGAAAGTCGTCCGAAATTATGTCTAGTTTTCATAACATTTTGAATCTCGTCAATCGGAGTTACGGTTCATGAGATATGGCCAAAACACTGATGAGGGGTCAAGCTGTCCAGCAACATCCTTCTTTCTTCAAAATCCAAGATCCAAGCTTCCAATCACTCAATCCTCTTCCTTTCTCACCCGAGCATGTATTTTATTGCTAAAATTGAAATATTAAGCTAATTAAGTATCTTTTGTTCATAAAATGATATAAAATCAACACTAATTAATAAGATAATGAATGATTTCTATGACTAAATAAGCTCATATCAGAACACTTAACCCTAATCATCATTTCATGTGAAAGCCCTAATCTTACTTAGGCCTTGAGTTGGGCCTTTCTATTGGGCTTTGGTAATTGGATTATTAATGGGCCATCCAAGAATAATCATAAGGACTAGAATATTTTGATGGGCTTAGGGTAAGGCCCATATGAGGGTGTGGGCCCAATTTGGAAAATCAAGCCATATGTTGGGCTTTGGCCCATTACTTGACTATTAAGACTTTAGTGTGTGAGTTGGACTTTGGGATTGGATCCCAATTATTAATTGGGTATTGTTTGACATTGACAGTTCGAGAAGCTGTTAACCAGCAGTTGGAGTTTTATCTGTGGGACTTCAACAGTACCAGGTGAGTTATCATCACTATATCAACAGGGTCTACGGCACCAAGGCCGACCCTTTATGATTTACATCCTGTTTTAGGATGGTTGCTATGTTATTGATATGCTAGATTACATCCTGGTTTAGGATGGTTGCTATGTTATTGATATGCTAGATTTCATCTTGGTTTAGGATGGTTGCTATGTTAGATTTCGGATAGATCGGTATCCTGGTTATAGTATGCTTGTATGCTATTATGATCTGTTAGATCATTATCTTGGTAGATAGGATGTTGTTATGCTATTATGATTGTTATATCGGTATCCTGGTTATAGGATGTTGCTATGATTGGTGATATGTTAGATTGGTACGACTGTTTTATATATATATATATATATATATATATATATATATATATATATATATATATGTAAGTGCATGATATTTATGTACACATGCTTGTTTGATTTGGGGTTGGGTTGAGGCAGTCCTGCTTTGTGTTGGAGGCTAACATACCCAGGGCGGTCTAGATAACCTGAAGGCCCTGCAAAGGGATTCAGTCAGACCGAAGGCCTGACAAGCGGTCCGGATAGGCTGTAGGCCCTACGAGGCGGTCCAGACGTGCCGAAGGCTCGGAGAACAGTTCATAGAGACTGAAGGCCTGTGAGGCGGTCCAGTCAGGCTGACGACTTATTATGCATGTTGTTCTGTATTGGTTATATGATATGGTTATGTTTGTATGGCGTTGGTATTTTGGGGAAACTCACTAAGCTTCGGGCTTACAGTTGTTGATTTGTTTCAGGCACTTCTGATGATTGCGGGAAGGCGAAGGCGTGATCGTGCACCTCCTCATATATTTCATGATTGATTTTGGGGATACTCTGATGTCTGAACCATTTTGAAAACAAACTGTAATAACTTAATGGTTTTAAAATGTATTAAAAAGTTTAAAATTTGCTTGAATTTTATGGGTGTTACACATACAAGCTAGAACTACCCGAACAACTGAATGGAATTCATAACACTTTCCATGTGTGTTATTTGAAGAAGTTCACAGGAGAAGTTCCTAACATGATTCCAATATCTGAATTAAGAATTGATGAGAACAAAAGGTTAATTGAAGAACCAGAGGCAATCGTTGACCGAAAGACTAAGAAGTTGCGACGCAAGATGGTCGAATTAGTGCTTGTCCGATGTAAACATGCAAATGGGCCAAATCTCACATGGGAGACGGAGAGTGACATGATGAGTCGCTATCCGCATTTGTTTGTTGATGTGCGATTCCGGGGACGGAATCATCCTAAGGTGGAGAGAATTGTAACGCCCGTGTTTCTAGGCTAGGCATTAATGATAATGTAATAGTCTAGGTTAACCTTTGTAACTCGTATTGAAATAATAAACATGAATTATTTGAGTATTATGTGTTTTGTGCTTAATTGTGTGACTTAAATGAATTAAGGATAAAAAATAAGCGTCAAAATGAAATGTTAGATAAACCCAATATCTATGAAGGATGTGGTAGTGGTCGTGACGAGGTTTCCGAATATATAAAGAATGCTAAAATCCGAGTTATAATGAAGAAGTTATGACTTGCCGAAGTTTCGCGACAGAACCGACACGATGCTGAATGACGTAAAATGTGAATTTAAGATAGAGCAATATTTAGCCTTAGTGATCTAAACGAAAGTCGTAGAATAAGTTAAACCGAGAGCGTGCATAAGAAGAACGTCTAAATCGGACTTCGTATGAGGAAGTTATGATTTTTCGAAGTTTCGACTTAGCGGTATGCAACCCAAAGTCCGAATATGAGATCAAGTGATTTCTAGCCGAAACAATCTAAACGAGAATCGAAGATCTCGTCGATAGTAACCCAACGGTGAAAAGACAGATGAAAACTGATGCCAGATGAAGAAGATATGATTTTCTAACGGAGTTTTCCTGTCCCGGCCTACTAAAAATAATATAATAAAAATTAAATCAAAATTTGCCAACAGAGTCTAAACGAGAGTTGTAGATCATAATCTCACCTACGCGTGGATATAAAGAACGTCGAAAACGGAGCTCGTATGCAAGATATATGAATTTCTGAAGTCCGGAGCACAAACTTCGAGGCTGTGTCAGAGCTCACGACGTGAGCACAATGTTCACGACGTGAGCACAGACTAGACACCCTCCAGAGCAAGTGGACGAATGAAGAACGCAGTGACCTACTGACCTCACCACATGAGCACTATAATCTCACGACGTGAGTACAGAAAATGGCCATATAAATAGAAGTTTAAGGCCAACCGAGTTTTGTTGCTCAATTCCTTTCATCTCTCCCGTATTACATTGTTTTACGTGCAATTTATACCCCAAAGCCACGGTATCATCCCGAGACCCGAAGCGAGTCCCGAAGCACCGAAGATCTCAAGAAGAAAACAGTTTCCGAGTCGAAACTCTGTCCGCGAGAAACCCGACGTGTGAAGAGATCACAGTTTCACTGAAGAATACTACTCTTAGAGCCGTAGTGCTGTCCGATCATCTTTTGATCAACTGAGTGCATATTGCTTTTCTTCTAACACATAGATACGAAGTATTTTCTACAAAATACGTTTTATGTGTTTGTATATTATTTGCTTATTTTAAATAATTTTTGAATGAATGATTTGTACAAGTTTTAAGCTGTATATAAATGTATATATTTTTATCTACTAATATGTTGGGTAGAACATGGGTAGACAGTTTGTTGTGTGATGAAATAAAATGATGAGAGACCTCGATGTTGATGTTGTTAATCTAGTAATCTAGCGGAGTATGGATGACGACCACAAACTCTTTCTAGACTATTCAGTGGAATGCTGACAAGTTCATAACCTGTAGGTGTTGTGAACGATGTGTTCACCGGTGTACTCTATCCCTCTCATGGTTGCCTTTGGGACATCTATTGTTGAGGAAACCCCTTTACAGTAATGTCCATCCCGATGAAAATCCTAGATTAGATCCCTGGTAATAGATGTTGTTTTAGGGACGTAAAGTGAGGATAACGGGAATGGGTAATCGGGTTATTGTTAGTTGGTGAAATTAAATATGATTATTTATTGTGGGTTGAAAACCCTATATGCTCACCAGGTTCCCAAGTCTGACCCACTCAGTTTTATTTGCATTACATGTAGCGGCGCGAGAGCATAAGAGGGATGAATCATCAAGTTATTTTGGTTATAGGGCAATAGTTGCATATAACCGTTGTAAGGCTTATATTGTGCCGTTTATGCTTTTGTGTCTGTATCGGAACATGACATCCCGAGTTTTGATATATAATGAAAATACATCTCTTTAAGAAATGGTTTGATAAACCTTATTTTATCATGTATTGTTTTGGGGACAAATTCCACAACTTTTTTAATCAAAGGATTACTCTGAAAATAATTTTAAAAGCATAAATTAAATCGGTCTTTTCTGGCCGTGATTTTGGGGATGTCATAGGTATTATCACTCATGTAAGTAGATCAATCAATATTATGACTTGAAATCACTGATAAATCTTGTTTATTGGTTCATAATAACGATAACGAACTTAAACATAAGTTACACTTAAAGTGTAATAAGCGTAGCTTAACTTACAGAGTTTCTAGCAAAAAGTTTAGAATTGCGCGGGCAGAACTTCGAACCGAAAGCTCCTTACATACTTCAGAGACTCGCTAAAATAATACGAAGGCTAAGAAAATTTTGACTCAAGGGTGGGAGGTCTATAGAGAGTTTATGGGTTGAGATGTGAGGAAAATGAGCTTTCGCTTATATATATATATATATATATATATATATATATATATATATATATATATATATATATATTATAGGGGGGGGGGTCGCATCCTATAAACAGGCGCGCCGCGTCTTTTGGCTATGCGGATCTTGTCAAATCGTACTGCTTGTCTCTATTATGTCGGTCCACGTCCTCCTTCTAAAAGTTGCGCGCGTTGCGTGTACATATTTCAATTTTTCTAAAAATTGCATCTTCTTTATACGAGTTTCGTTTTTGACGTTCTTTATATCTACACGTAGTTATCGACGAGTACTACAACTTTCATTTAGACTCTGTCAGCTAATTCTCACTTTATTTTTTAGTTTATATTTTTAAAGGCTTAGACTGTTAAAATCCGTATAAAATCATAACTTTTTCATACGAATTATGTTCTCGATTGTCTTTATATCGACGAGTTCGTATTTGCGGGATCTTCAACTCTTGTTTACATTGGTTTGGCAACCCATCAACCGATCTTAATTTTGATTTCAGTGTTGCGCAATGTTGTGTTGAAAATTTGAAAAATCATAACTTCATCATATTTAGTCAAATTTGGACGCTCTCTATATGCACGCTTTCACTTTTATGATTACTACAAACTTTTTAAATTACTTAGGCTAATAAACAACCTATCTCAGATTCATTTTTTACGGCACACTCTGCCGTATAGGCTAAACACGAAACTTTAAGGGATCACAACTTTTTCATACGAAGTCAGATTTAAATGTTCATAATATTATATGAGATCGCCATCACGACTACTACAACTTTTATAAAAAATATTTATCCTAAATAATATTTTGTTTTTGAACGTTTATTTGTCGTAATTCACTAAATTTTATAATAATGTTTTCTACAAATATTTTAAGTCCAATATTTGTCCATAAAACATGTATGCAATATATAAATATTCTTTATATAACTTGCATCGCATACAAAGGATTATTAATTATTTACGATTATCCTATTAATTATAAACAATTATTATATATTATATTTTAATGTCTAGCCCAAACTTATGGATGTTACATAATCCTAATTCACTATTTATACATTTTTTACAGAAAAAAATATGTATGAATAGGATCTTGGTAGACAACCGGAAGATTGAAAAAGATCTTGGTAAAGTACACTAATATACTTTTGTTTTAACTTATAAGCTTTATTATATTATTCTTCTCTAAAAATTGATTTTGTCATAAAAAAAACTAATTTTTGCTATCGCTTCAACGACTTATATCATACTTAACGAATATTATATCGATCCAACCAATCCATTAACCGAAAAACCGATGTGATATTGATATCAATATGCCTCAACCGGTCCATCCATGTAGGGGTGTGCATTTGGACCTTTGGATTTCTGGACCATACTGGATCTTGACCGGTTTTTAGAGTAGGTCCGATTCTCAGTTCTTTGAATCATACACAATTGGTCCGGGTACAAAACTAGATAGGTCCCGTCCAGGTTTAGGTCCAGTCCAACGGGTATTCGTTTTAAATTAATATATAAATTAACTTTGGTGGGGCGTCAACGAATTGTACCATATGCACTTAAAGTTGTACTGATCCAACAAGTAAAAGAATTGGAAAACTCGGACCTGGACTTGGATGTAGGGCGTGTTCGGCACGGAGCGTTTAAAAGCTTCTAGTTTCTAGCGTTTGACAAAACGCTCCGTTTTGAACAGAAAGCCTTGTTCGACACTACAAGCTTCTAACGTTTAGTTTAAACAAAACACTCCAAATTCAAATGCTACTTCATGTAGCGTTTAACAAAACGCTACAAGTTACAAGCTACCCGCTACCAGCTAATTTTGCCGAACACGCCCGTAGACCTGTAAACCTCAACATGCTTAGTCCATGGTTTACCAATTTCTGCAAAACCAATCCGATCGATCCGATCCAAATGCTCGCCCCATCATTAGAGGCACCCTAAAACAACCTGATTTCAGAACCAATGAGCCATTTCCAATCCAATTCGGCCGGTCCAATCAGTTCCAAAAATAAAATAGAGTTAACCTTGCATCCAGGTGTTTTTTTTTTATTTTTTTTAAATGTTTTCGGTTTAAGAGTAGGATCTTACAAAAATCTTACCAGATTTTTTTTGACATATCTAGGCGCGTCGTGGTTCAAAATGCGGCGATATCTATAAAAAGGCGGTGTTTATTGCGGTCGACATCAACCAATCGGCTCACCGCCTAAGCCTAAATGACTCGGTCATGTATGTCTAAAACATAGCCCAACCTAAAAAATGATCAATGTTTCCAAAATTAGCCGCTTTTGGGATTGGTCCTTGCGGCATTGGAACTTGTTCACAAGCCACATAATTTGGGCTACCCATACTTCCACACATGCATCCCGCCGCGTGTCTAACCGCTTCAACTGCATCAACCCAAAAATCATTATAATTTTAACGCACAAATTTTCTATTGATTTAATTAAATTAAAAAACATAGTATATCGTTTTAATTTAACTTTATTAAAATTAACGTGACTAGTCACTGTAGTACACATCAAACAGCCCATACTCCTTTTTTAAATGCGAATCAGCACATGTTCTCATTAAACCCCCCACTTGATGCTTCATACCCTTCCTCTTTCGTTTCATTCTCTTAAACCATACCTCCTTGCCTTCATCTCATCAGCTGTTTACAAATACAGAGAGAAGATAAGAACCGAATGTTTTGGTGAGACAATCCGACGAGATGAAGATTCAGTGCAACGTATGTGAGATGGCGGAGGCGACGGTGCTTTGTTGCGCCGACGAGGCGGCTCTATGTTGGAGTTGCGATGAGAAGATTCACGCTGCCAATAAGCTTGCCAGTAAGCATCAGAGGGTTCTTCTTTCAAATTCTAATTCTCAGATGCCTAAGTGTGATATCTGCCAGGTATAATAATCAATCATACACATGTATATATATATATTTTTCTCTCACGTGTTTTCCTTTTAACTTGAAGATTTTGATTACTTAATTGAAATTTGTATGTGCGTTGAATCGCTTCTGGTTAGCAATTGGTTGTTGATTGAGCTATTTATGTGATTTATTGAGATTCAGTTCTAAAAGGAACTGTTATGATAAACTGGATGTATCATTTAGCTTGTGTTTTCTCTGATAGAGCGATGAGGTTTTTTTGTTTAGTTATCTCTACGCTCTGTGATCGTGTATTCTATTCTCTTTCTATATGCGCTTTAATCTCGTTAAGAAATGAAAACTGATATTGATCGCCTGATAGTTGATACTAATTTTAATACTACCTATGGCATCAATTTCCACAGTTGAATTTTGATACTAATTTGAAAATTCTATAGAAAAACCTGATTCATGAAATGCTATATTTTCGAATTCAAGGTGTTTAGGTAAAATAGGTAATTCAAGGTATTTAGATTTTGACAGCAGATGATATTATTATACAGGAAACAGTTGGTTACTTCTTTTGTCTGGAAGATAGGGCTTTACTATGCAGAAAATGTGATGTTGCAATACATACAGTCAACACTTTTGTTTCATCACACCAGAGGTTTCTGCTTACTGGAGTGAAAGTAGGACAAGAAGCTACAGAACATGGTGCACCATTGACTTCCAGGAAGTCAACCATCACCAAAACTACTCTCCCTTTGTCTCCAACTGACGAATACAACAATCTGCCTCCAGTCCAAACTGCTGAAACTGACTATTTTACCCCTAATCCTAGTTTGCCTCCTGTTGTAGGTTCTTCACCTGATGGTTTTCAAGAATGGCAGCTTGATGATTATCTTAGGGTTCTTACTGATATTAACTGCATCGATAATGTCCCCTCCAAGGTAAACACACCACCTTTCTGTAAATCACTTCATGTTTTAACTATAAACTTTCATGTTACTTACTTTGTTTAATGTAACCACTGATGGAATGGTGTTAGGTTAATGATGGGAACTGTTCACCAATTCTAAAACGAATGGAGGCAGAATTAGATGAAGGTTTAGGTCAGGTGCCCGATGCATCTTGGGCAGTTCCACAAATGTGGCCCAAAAATAACGATCATCATCATCATCCCCACCATGTGCCAGATGTATGCTACACACATGTGCCAGATGTAAATCTATATCGTTCCTATTAAAAAGTACAAGTAAGCCTAAAAAGGAGGAGACATTTATAATAAGTCGTCCTTTTCTTGTGGTCCTTTGGTATTTGTACCATTTGGTGCATTTTTGAAAGGACAGTGTTTTGTTTTCGTAATACAGGAATGATAGTGTTAACTGTTAGTTGTTAGCTTTAAGTTCACGTTGTTCTGTGTGATGTTTGTAGTCTATAGAATTTGTTACAAAAATGAAAAGTGTATGAGTGGTGTACTGAGTGCCTCTGCTTTTTGCAATATGTTCCTGAAGTTATCACTTGTAGAGCATGAAGATAAATGTACACTTGCTTTAAGGTTAAAGAGATGATATTGTATTGTTATATGTAGGTAGCTTTTCATTTTGACAGGTTTGGTAAAAATAATTCCAATTCAGAATTATGTCTTCTTTAGTTTTTAAAAGAATTAGTCAAAAAATTTAAGGTGATTCCTCCAAAAACCACTTGTTTTCTAATGAGACGCACCCAAAATTTATTGTGGAATCACTGTTCACTGTGAAACAGAAAAATACTCTGTATACTGATAAATTGTTCCTTGTATTGTGAAAATTTTCATATTTTTATAAAACTCATGATTTTTATCGGAAAAAAAACATTTTTTGAAGTTTCTTTTTTCCTGATAAGGATATTCAAGGATGATTTTCGAAGTGAACACTGAGCTTCATATTGCGAAGATGAAGTCTTAGGTAAACTTTGTTTCCGCAATATCAAACTCTATTTTGCTATGAAAATGGTCTTTAAAAATCTGTCACAAAAAAACTTCAAAAAAAATGTTTTTACTGAAAAACACATCATTAGTTTTGTAAAAATATAAAGTATTCACAATACAAGGAACAATTTAGGAGTAGTTGGTGGGATTTCTTAAGCTAATTTTTGTGAAAAGCTATTTTTTTTTCTCTTAAAAGGACGAAAAGACATCAATTTACAATGAGATTTTTGATCTATCCAACCAGGTAGATCGGAGCTCTCTACATGTAACCAGTGATGAATCCTTGTGTATTTGCTTCTTCTTAAAGATGATAAAGCATCTACATGACAATAAGGAATAAAAGATCACATCATCAAATCAGTCTAGTCTTCAAATCCTTTTGTATTGAAACCAAAATTCCCTCTTAGGTTGCAAGGTCGCAATTTCTGACCGAATTTAATCAGCCATTTTGCAATCAATAAACAAATTATTTACACATAAGAAGACACAATGGAGACAGTATACATTAAAAGTGTTGTAAGAAAATGAGACTTGAAAACACCGGAAACTTTACAGAAATTATGAAATTGGAACACTTGGGCTAAAATAACAAATCTTTTTTGTGGGCTAGTGACCCACAACCGAAGTAAAAAACAAGAAAGTGTTAAGTGAAGTTATGTAGATGTGTATATAATCGTCTTTATTGGATTCAAACCGGTTTGGATCCCATCTGGGTTCGAGGAGAAATGTATACCATTGTAACCGGTTTCAGGTAAGATTGAATTTAGATTGAGAAAACCGATTTTTAGTTTAGGTTCCGTTTGACAGACTAACTGAAAAAATAGTTGATAGTTGAAAAACTAGTTGTTAGTTGAAAAACTAGTTGTTAGTAGAAAAAAAGAATGATATTTGATAAAAGTTAGCTGATAAACTAGTTAGAAGATAAAATGACATAAAAAATATTTACAAAAATATGTTTATTATAATTAATCATGGGTATATTCAGAAAATTTAAAAAAAGCTCCTAAAAACTACTCTAAATAGTTATTTATTTATTTCTTATTATTTTTTAAAACTAACTTATAAGTTAACTTATCAGCTACTTTTTGGTTTACCAACCATAATAATTTAAAAAAACTTGAAAAATAACTTAGTTTATCAGCTAGTTATGACATGCCAACCATAGTCTTATATGTTTACTAGTTAATACAAAAAACTAATTTCTAACACTTATTTAGGGAAGATAGAATAGTAGGAAACCAAATACAAAAGAAGACATGATTTTTTTTCTTTTCTTGTTATCAATATTATCTTCCAAACTTGTTAATCTAGAAGCATTTTTTTTTCTCATTAGTTAGCTTTTGACAAAATGTCAATTTAAACAAAAACTTTTGTTTGATAATACGAGCTTTTAACTTTTAGTTTAAACAAAATGCTCAAAATCTAAAAACTATTTCATGTAGCGCTAAAGAAAAAGCTATTGAGGTTTTGAATTAATTTCCAAAATTGCCCTTAAAATTATATTTATATATTTGTTTGTTTTAAATAATTGTTCTTTTATGTAATTTCACACATTTCAAAAAATTAACTATTTTTGTCAAACACTCATATAACAAATAAAAATTACAGCTTCCAGCTACCACCCACCAAGTACCAATTAATTTTGCGAAATACTATAATGTCCCAAAAATCACAATGAAATTTTTTATTTTTAATTAAAGTAAAATCATGGTTTCCAACCAAAACCCAAGTAATAAGAAACCAATGCCAAGTACAAATAGGGTTAATGAACTAGAAAGGTAACGAAATTTGGTCTATGTTCACATTAAAATAATCATGTTTTTTTCGTAGACATTTAACCATTGAACTTGTTTGACCTGTTCATAATAAAGTAATATGAATTGTAATTAGCGGTAACATTACCCTATTATGAACAGGTCAAACCAGTTTACTAGTCAGATGTGTACGAAAAATACATGGTTACCTAAATATGGACAAAAACCAAAGTTCCTTACCCATTTTGGTAATGTTGGGTTCTTTATGTTAAGTGCAAGTAGTCATAAGATCCATTGATGTAACATGAAATTAGTTTGTCCGGTCTTTGTGTATGAGGAGATAGTCAAGTCTTGGGCCAACCCAGTTTAGGCCCAACTAGTTAGGGTTTAGGTTGTATATGCTTAAGGGGCTAGACTGTATGTGCTTTAAAGACCTAACAACACAACCTAGCCCATGACTAGTTGGGACTAAACTGGGTTAGACCAAGCCTAACGTAATTGTTCATTGAGTGTCGGAGCCTGATTCCAAGGCACAGTCACTGACACAGTTCTTGTCCAATATTACTAAAACGGGTAAGAAACTTTGGTTTTTGTCCATATTTAGGTAACCATGTTTTTTTCGTACACATTTGACCAATAAACTTGTTTGACCTGTTCATAATAAGGTAATATTACCGTAATTACCATTCATATTACCTTATTTTGAACAGGTCAAACAAGTTCAATGGTTAAATGCGAACGAAAAAAACATGGTTACCTAAATGTGAACAAAGACCAAAGTTGGTTACCTTTCTAGGTCATTAACCCGTACAAATATTCCAAAATCAATGTATCATAATATCTCCAAAACATGTCGTCAAAGGATGTGTACGATCACGCATTTGCTTTCCCCCGATCATTTGAAGTACTTGAAACATAACACTTAAATCGTAAGCCAAAGCTTAGTGAGTTCCCTAAAATACCACCACACAAATATATAACCGCATGCATACTTGGCCCACAACCATCGGGCTTGATTACCCCTAAGCCTACAACATGAGTTTGGCTTGCCTTCCCGGCCCACAGCTCATGTCTAGATTGCTCCCGAGCCCAAATCATAAGTTTTGCTTGCCTTTCTGGCCCACAACTTATGTCTGAATTGCTCCCGGGTTTGTTGGCTTCCACATAAAGCAAAATTGCCTCAACCTAACCACGTTATGTCGACATATGCAACATATAAACATATAACCATCAAATAGATAATCATACAGATCTAACAGATCACTACAACATGACAAAATCCTATATACCAGGATACTTAACTGAATGGACCGACATTGGTGCCTTCGACCCACAAGTAAAGTGAGGAAACTCACCTCACAGTCTGAAAAATTAGTAGAAAATAATGTTTCTCCAAGTGTCAACTCTACATGTCAACTTTATAACAAATAATGACCTAAACTCAAACTATAACTCAAAATACCCAAAATACCCCTAAGTCAAAATTCAGGTCAAAGGTCAAAAGTCAATGGAGTCAACTTAGACTGAGTATGCTCAGCGTACTTAGCCATTACGCTCATCGTAGAGCACTATTGGCTATATTACGGGGTCTCGACCAGGTACGCGATGGTACGCCCAACGTACTCAGATGACATCCTTTTTCTCAGTTAAGTGCTTACTCTATTAAGACACCACGTCCAAAACTCATATCTAGTTCCAAATAACATTCTAAGTCATTAAGTTTCCAACTTTATAACTTTCCAAGGCTAGAAAGGGTCCAACAACTAAACCCTAACTTAATATACAAACCAAAACCTTGTCTCATGTATGAAGAAAGGAAAGGGACCAATATCACATTTTTATGGTTCTAAGCACCTAAATATGCCTAGAAGGACAACCCTTATGGGTTAGAGTAAGCCATACTCATGAACACCAAGATTATCAGACTAAAAACATAAAAACCTAAGTACTAGAAAGATCCAAAGCAAATATGCATCAAGATCCGAACTTTTTACCTCCAAAGGATGCTTGAGGGTGAGATACTTCTAGATCCAAGATGCCTTGAGCTTCCAAGATGATTCCACGATCTTCTCCTTCCTTCAATAACACCAAATACACACTCTCAAGCTCAAAATGCTCACACAATGGATTAGTGTTTGCAAGGGGCATTTTTAGGAGATGGAGGTTGATGAATGAAGGAGTATCAAGGAGTTAAGGAGGTTTAAATAGTGCTCAGACCCTAAAAATTAGGGTTATCTCACCGGTCACGTATGCCCTGCATACCAAGGAGTTCGCCCAACGTACTCACTTCAATCCGCATCCCACTTTGAAGAGCTACGCCATGCATACGCCTTAATACGCATGACGTAAGGACCCAAAATGCAAAAAATATTCAATTAGGGTTAAAAATGGAAATTTACCTGAATCGGGTGTTACAGTTCTCCCCCACTTGAATCAAAATTCATCGTCGAAGTCCGGTGCCACAAATAACTTAGGTTAGTGCTCTTGCATCGCTGCCTCGGGTTCCCAAGTCCATTCAGAACCTTTCTAATGCTGCCACTGGACTTTGACCAATGATACCACCTTGTTGAGCAAGGCCTTCGTCTTTGTATCCAAAATTGCCACTGGCCTCTCAATGTAGTTTAGAGGATCAATAATCTGAATATCATCCAAATGGACTACTGCTAAATCATCAGCTACATACTTCCGTAGTTGAGAAACATGAAAGGTGCTGTGAATGTGGCGAAGTTCCTCAGGAAGATCCAATCGATAGGCCACTCTACCTACCCTGATTAGCAATTACTCAAAATGGCCCAATAAATCGGGGTCCCAATTTTCCGTTTTTCCTGAAGCGTATTACACCCTTCCGTGGTGATACCTTCAGTAATACCATGTAGCCGACCTGGAACTCCAACTCGGATCGACATATGTCAACATAACTCTCCTGATGACTTTGAGCTGTTTGTAAACTCTACCTAATATGCTGAATAAGCTCTGTTGTCTGAAGAACTACCTCGGTCTTTCCCATGACCTTGCGACTGACCTCTCCCCAACAGGTTGGGGTACAACACTTCCTCCCATAAAGAAGCTCAAATAGCAGTGCACCGATATTGGAGTGATAGTTGTTATAAGAAAACTCAACTAGAGGAAGGTAGGAGTCCCAACTCCCACTGAAATCTATGAAACAAGTTCTCAACATATCCTCAAGTGTCTGAATGGTCTGCTCGCTCTGTCTGTCCATCTGTGGATGACAAGCAGTGCTAAAGTGCAACCTCATGCCTAGTTCCTTATGGAATCTTTGCCAAAATCGATAAGTGAACCGAACATCTCGATAAGATATAATAGAAACTAGAACACCATGCCGAGCGACAATCTCGCACATGTAAACATCGGCCAATTTCTCAGCCGAGGAGCTTTCCCGAATAGCTAGAAAGTGGGCACTCTTGGTCAGACGATCCAGTTTAACTCATATCGCATCAAATCCCTTAGCCACCATAGGTAACTTACTGATGAAGTCCATGGTGATCTGTTCTCATTTCCATATGGGAACCTCCAAGGGATGAAGCTTGTCGTGCGACCTCTAGTGTTTGACCTTGACCATCCGACATGTCAAGCTCCTCTCAACATATCAAGCTATCTCTCTCTTCATGCATGACCACTAGTAACCAAGTCTCAAATCCCGATACATCTTGGTGGCTCCAGGGTGTATCGAAAATCTGGACTTATGTGCCGCCTCCAACACAGCCTGCCTGATCCCACCAAATTCTGGCACCGAAACTCGATCGCACCGGGTCAACAATCCACAACTATCAGTACAAACCTTTCAATCTCATCCCTAATTCGCTCCTGCTTCTAATTTTCCATCTTGACTCCTTCGCGATGAGCCTCCTTAATCAAATCCAGGAGCGACGAGTCGATAGAAATCCGCATACATAAGCTCCCAACAGAAGAACTAGCCAAATTGCGGCTTAAAGCATTAGCAACCACATTCGTCTTCCCCGAGTGATAAATAATATCGTAGTCATAATCCTTGACCATGTCAAGCCATCTACGATGTCTCATATTTAGATTCGACTGATCCATGAGATATCTCAAACTCTTGTGATTCGTATAGATGGTACACCGGACCCCATATAGATAATGCCACCACATCTTAAGGGAAAACACCACCACCCCAACTCTAGTTCATGTGTCGTATATCAAACCTCATGCGACTTCAACTGCCTAAAATCACACACAATAACTCTCCCTCACTGCATGAGTACTACCCCAAACCGGTGATGGAAGCATCACAATAAACAACAAAATCCTCCACACCCTCCGGAAGGATCAACACCGACGCCTTACATAACTTATGTCTCAGTGTCTCAAACACATCCTGCTGCTCATGCCCCCAATGAAAATCCACACCCATCCTCATTAGATGAGTGAAGGGTACAACAACCTTGGAGAAATCCTGATTGAACCTCCGATAATACCCTGCTAATCCCAAGAAACCCATGATCTATGAAGGAGAATTTAGAACCTCCCACTGCATGACTCCCTCAATCTTGGCCGGGTCGACCAAAATCTCATCCTGGTTAATGAGGTGTCCCAAGAACTGGACCTCCCGTAACCAAAATCCACACTTCGAGAACTTCGTATAAAGCCTCGCACACCTTAAAACTCCCAGAAGCTCTCGAAGGTGCTCCTCATGTTGCTCCATGGTCTTGGAATAGACCAGGATATCATTGATAAATATAATAACTGATCGATTGAGCATCGACCTGCACACTTAATTCATCAAATTCATAAATGCCGCTGGAGCATTGGTGAGACTAAAAGGATTCATCATGAACTCGCAATGGCCATAATGAGTCTGAAATCTTGTCTTATCCACGTCCTCCTCCCTGACTCTTATCTGATGATACCCTGATCTCAAATTGATCTTGGAGAACCAAGATGCACCATGAAGCTGATCGAAGAGATCATCAATTTGTGGAAGTGGGTAACGGTTCTTCACCATTAACTTGTTCAACTCCCGATAATAAATACACATGTGGTAGGAAACATCTTTCTTCTTCACAAATAAGATCGACACTCCACAAGGCGAACTGCTTAGTCTAATAAACTGCTTGCCCAATAGCTCCTGAAGCTGAGAGGATAACTCCTGCATCTCTGGTGGTGCTAATCTGTACGACGCCTTAGCAATCAGGGCCGCATCGGGAACCAAATCAATCCTGAACTCAACCTGTCTCTCAGGAGGCACACCGGGTAATTCCTCCAGAAACACATCTGGGAACTCCCTGACTACGGGCACATCCAAAACTGAAACCTCCTTCCCGACCCGAGTGTCAACCACATATGCGAGGTAACCCATACACCCATGTTGTAGATACTATCGAGCCCTTGCAACAGAACAAAAGGCTGATCCAACCCTGGTACCCTCTCTATAAATAATCACTTCTCCCCCACTTGGGGTTCGAACTACTACCTGTTGACCCTCACAGTCAATCATCGCACCAAACCTACTCAACTAATCCATACCTACTGTTACACACCCCTATGGGAATAGGGATCATATTAATCGTGTAAGACACCCCAAAAATCTCCAAAACGTAACCCTGCAAAACACTTGATGCAAAAAGCCCGCGCTCGTTGGCGATGGAAACTTGCAATCGGTACTCCAACTCTCCAAGAGGAATATCAAAACTCCTACTAAAGGATTGAGAAACAAAGGATCGAATCGCACATGAGTCAAAAAGCATAAGAGAAAGCAAGGAATTCACTAAGAAGGTACCTAGAAAAATCATAAACATAAGTATACCATAAAATAATTTGACAGAATAATAAATGAAAACATACCAGTAATGACGTCCGACCCCACCCTGGCCTCCTGTTCTGTGAGCTGGAACGCAAGGACCTTGAGCCCTTGGGGGCTCTGCCCTACCCTGGCGTCCATCCGTGATCCTTAAAGTAGCCGGTTTTGGAGCCTACATTGGTATCGCTGCGAAAAAGGGGCGGTTGGCCTTCACGTGGCTAACCTGATCATAGTGATAGCAAATTCTGGTGCTCGGTACTGGGGCCTGCTGACGACAATCCCTATAAATATGGCCCTCCCTACCACATTTGTGGCACCCCGAAGAAAACCGAAAAATACCGTCATGAACATTTCCACACTTGCCATAAGTGCGACCACTCTGACCTCCTGATCGTGAATCAGTAGGCTTGAACTGCTTTGCTGCAGGCTCTGACCTCCTTGCAGCATCCTGAAGCTCGATGAGGGTATTGTATCGCTGGGTAGACACAAACTCCTGAATCTAGGTTTTGAGCATGCTCAATTATCATGATATTTGAGCTTACTCTAATGAAGCATACTCAAGACGAAAAAGAGCCCTCTCAGTAAACATCTTGGTGATCTCCATCACCGTCTTTGTCGTCTATCTCAAAGAGAGATACTCCTGAGCCAAAATTTCTCTCTTTCTCCACCAGGGGAACATACATAGTGCATAACATCTCAAAGAACTGCTCCACGTCACTGCATCCTTCTCCACAGGAGAATAAGTACCAGTTTCTAACCTCTACCAATCATTCGCCCTTAGCCGAAGAAGGTTCAGGGCACACTTGACCTTTTGGCCATCCAGACACAAACATGTGAAGAAGTAGAATTCCACATCAGATAACCACCTCATCGCCAAAATCGGGTCCTTGACCTCATCAAACTCTAGGAGCTTCGTGTTGTTGAAGTCCTGATACTAGAATGATCTCCCCCCTGAATTCCTGCTGCAACAACAACTTTGGTAGCTGCTGTAGCAGCTGCCTCTGCCACAACAACGTACCGCTCATTGAACAACTCAATCATAGCGGTCTTAATAGACCCAAAGACCTCGAGTATGGCACCTTGGACAACAGCAGTGTAACGTCCCCAAAATAAGACTAAAAATTTTCATTTTTAAAATTTATAAAATGGTAATGCAAAACATCTGATGGGTTTTGAACATTCTAACACTCCTATGGTGTTCATACAACCCTAGAAACCTTGGATCTATGTTTTCTCTATTATACATGCAAACTTTGATTTTTCCAAGGTTTCATTCTAACTAGCATATCATGGGGTATATGTAATACACAATCTAGTAGAATGACATACCTTTCTTGTAGCTTTGATTCCTTCAGACCTTGTGAGCCTAGCACCCTAAATGTGATGCCTCAAATGCTTTGAGTAGGGATGAGCATAGGCGGGTACCCGCCTTAATTATCTGGAACCAGAACCAGAACTGGTTCCGGTACCGGGTACCCGGTTGTTTTAAACATTTTTAGTATTTTGTTTTTCATTTGAATATTTTGAATGTTTATTACGAAGCTTAAACATAAATAATACTAAACACTCATGATTTTTCAATGAATTATACTTGTGCTTTAGAAAAGTTAAGCAAAATACAAACATAACAAATATAGCTACTGGACGGTATGTAACTCCATTTGATAATACTAAATACTCCAAATATTCATTCTACTATATTAACTAAAAAATTGGTGTACATATTCTTTATATATATATATATATATATATATATATATATATATATATATATATATATATATATATATATATATATCGGTTCCGGTGGGTACCCAGCGGGTAGCGGTTCCGAAAAAATGAGAACCGGAACCGGAACCGTCTAAGGCGGTTCCGGTTTCGGAATCAGTAGTTCCGAGACGATTTCAGTTTCGAAGGCGGGTAACCGGTTCCGATGCTCACCCCTAGTTTTGAGCCTTGCTTTTGTTACCATTCTACTGCATTTCATACATAGAACAAACCCTGAACTTGGACTGACTTGATTTGGTGTTGAAACTGGTTCGATTTACCCAGTCCCACGAACTGTTCGTCAACCACGACGACTCGTCGTGGCCCTCGTCGTGGTGGGTCCTTTTGCAGTCAATCTATTATATCTTAGTTGTAATGATGCACCTGGTTCTTTGGATGTATTTTGTGGTTATTTTACAGACATGGCCAACCGATCAAGACGCAACCAACCCGGAAGTCGTCCGGACTTTCCATGGTACACTTTTCCATGAAATGTTGGGCCCGAGGTTTATGCCAAATAGAATGCAAAGCTGGACTGGTTAAAGCAACGAAAAATTCATGTGCCCGTAGTGGTAGATTGGCAGTGGATGAGTGAAACCAGTTTGATGGAAGCACTTGAACCATAGCTTGATAAATCATTTAATGGAGTTCATGGGCAGTTTCTTTGTCTAGGGTGGAGGCGGATATTCCAAATTCAAGAGATCGTGTATAAAGAACTACTCATCGAATTTCTAGCCACAGTGTCTTTTGCAAGGAAGGATGGCATTTATACTGACAACAACCTCACTTTTTGCCTCGACGGTGAGATGCACACTCTTAGCCTTGTGGATTTTGCACTAAGGACGGAGATTTACCTTCCGTCCGAAGTTCATTCCGAGTCTTATCAGCAATATATTGCTGGTTGTGTTAGAAAGACAGAGGCGTTTAAAGCAGAATTGCATTGGAATGCAATTGCCAATGGAGCCTATGAAAAAGGAACATCACAAGATAGTGATATCTGTTCTCCTATCCATCGATTATTGCACCGCCTAATCACCAACACTATTAATCAACGACAAGAGGGGGATAAGTGCCCAACTATAGACGTCTTTTTCCTATGGGCCCTTACTTCCGAAAATACTCATGTGGACCTACCGTTTCTGTTGGTGGATTTTCTTGCGGTCTGAGCGGGAAAAGATAGGCAAGGGTCTCCGTTATATGGTGGTATGTTGATTACCCAGCTTGCGCGTTCATATGGCATACTTGAAAAACGCGAAGCCATGATGTTAATTGTCGAGCCCCAAAATCCCTTTTCTACACTTCTTTATAAGAGGGTGAGTATTGTTGTTGATCATGGATTTGGTAATTTTGGTATTCCCAATGACAACCCGCGGGGCCGAGTTCCGAGGCGGGTACGACCACAGGGAAATGCACCCGAAGAAGAAGAGCCACCAGTTGTCCCAACCAATGATGACATGCCCATGGATCCTTATAACCTTGCTATGAGGAGGTTTGATAACAATTTGGCACGGGGTATCAACTACACTAACATGGGATTGGACCACCTCATGCAGCAAATGCATGTGACTCGACCCACGCATTTCCCTCCTTCATATCTATATATTCCAAGTTGGGAGGAATTATGGAGGGAGAAACAAGGCGGAGCAGGAGGAAGTGGAGGAGGAGCAGACGAGGAGGAAGATTGAGAGCATTTATCCTTTTTAATTTGGTGGTTTTTGAACTTGTTTCTCTATGTGTTTATTTGGTTTGGTTATGTACTTGAACAATTATGTGTTGGTTTTGGTTGCTTGAAATGTGTTTCATACTTTTATTACCTTTTTTTAGTTCCAGGTTATATTCTAGAGTCCAAGTGAGGGTATATGTAACATCCCAAATTTCGAGTCCAAAATTTCAATTTTGATATAACGATTTAGAAAAACATTTATAAGAAAACATCCTCAAGTCATATCATTTCATAAAACCATAATCTCATGTTTGAAATCGTATCATAAAAGTAGTAACAATGTCAGAGTACAATCCCAAGAAATCTCATAGTGCGGAAATCCAAAGCGTGTGTATGATGTGCAACTACCACGCCGACTCCTTCCCCTTCGCTATACAGGTACCTGAAACAAAGCTGAAAACTGTAAGCACAAAGCTTAGTGAGTTCCCCCATCATACCACATACCATACAATCACATAGCCTACATACTGCTGGGCAATTCGGGGGTGCCCGACCTACCCGGTACGACCATTCTGGGGTGCCGACCTACCCGTGTCAAGCCATTCTGGGGTGCTGACCTACCCGTGTCAAGCCGTTCTTGGGTGCTGAGCTACCCATCGGTCCTAACAACTGATCCTCGGGGACTATTCCACCCATACTAGTACTACTATCGCATATATCATAACATAATCATACTATCAGACATATATGGGGTGTCCTAACTACCCTTCAGTCCTAACAATCGAACTTAGAGAGTATTCACCTCCTACTACCACTATCACATACAACATATCATGCCAGTATACAAACATATCATAACGTACTGTCAGACCTATCTGGGGTGTCCGACCTACCCTTTTGTCCTAACAACCGAACTTAGGGACTATTCTCCCCCTTTATCACTATCACATATAACATATCATGTCAGCATATAACATATCAGGTAGTAGCAAACCTAGATGATTATCACAAAGACAATCATCTAACATACAACTCCTACTGGTGGGCCAACATTGTGGCCGTAGACCCACCGCTACTGGAAGGTAACTCACCTCATATGAATGAATGCTATCCATCCAACTGAGAAGTCTCTGTCTGCTGCTCCGGCGATTCTCTGGCTATAAATCCCATAAAGACACTTAGTCAGAAGCTGATAACTACTCTTAGGGTAAAATGACTATTTTACTCTTAGCCAAAGTCAATATCTTGGTCAAAGTCAACTTCCAATTGACCTGACTCGCCGAGTCCCTATTCTTTCATCTGACCCCCTCCCGACTCTACTCGTCGAGTGTAGCAAAGACTCGACGAGTTCTCCTTCTATAATATCATCGAATGAACCTTCATCCGACTCGCCGAGTTATATGAACAACTCGTCGGGTTCACCTTCTTCTATGAACATGTCCAGTCTGTGACTCGCCGAGTTGTATGAACAACTCGTCGAGTCCATCTTCAAAGGGTTGGGAGATTGCCTTGGACTCGCCGAGTCTGTTCATATACTCGCCGAGTCCTATGATTCCCAGCTCCATGGTTGAGTCTAATATGTTGAGTCACTCCCTTGGACCCCTCTAAGACCCTTCTAACACTCAACTGGGTTCCTTTGAACCTCCACAGACTGAGGACTCACGCCCTGGACTCGCCGAGTTCCAAGAAAAACTCGATGAGTCGGGGTTGTCCGAGTCTTATATCTCGATTCCTGATGTACAACACTCATCCAAAAGATAGATATGGGCTTCTAAGATCGATCTAGCACGTAAATTTATGAACTTTACGTGCATGCATGGGAGTATAAGCTTAATGGACCCAAAAATGAGGTCTAAAGGTGCATGTGGCTCTTTATGGCTACAAGGTTGGTCACTTTAGGCCATGTAGTCCCCTAAGGACCCTGGATCTGGAGTCTTAACCCCCAACCCTGCTTGCACTCATGATTGGTCACCAAAAATGGTTCCTAAAAGCCCTAACTCACTCCAAAAAGGGATCTAGAACATGAATGAACAAGGTATAAGCTTTATACCTCTAAGGAACTGTAGATGCTGCACAAACTCGAAATTTTCTGGTTTCCCATTGGCTCCTCAAGCTTCTCCTTCTTTCTTGTGATCACAAACCACCAAAATCACTAAAAAGGGCCTTAGATCTCACAAAACGATTAGGGTTTCAGTATGAGGTGTTCTGGGAGCATAGGGGATGATGGAGGCTGCATTAAGGCATTTAAATAGGGTGCAATCCCTCAGATTTTGGGTTTTGTCCAGACAGAGCCTACTCGTCGAGTCGGTCTGCCGACTCGTCGAGTAGGTCACTAAACTCCCGAGTCCAAAGTCGATTCTACTCGACGAGTTGGACCTTCAACTCACCGAGTCCCAGGCCAAAATGTTATAATTACTTGATTAAATATACGTACCAGGAACCGGGTGCTATAGTATATTTGGCAAAAGAAGGTTCGTCATAGTGAAGGTTTAGAGAACTTCGAGTGAAGAGAGATTTGAGAACATTTTCTGGGGTTTAATTGAGTCATAGAGTGAAGGGTCACGTCCTAGATCTTTATGTCAAAGATGGTGTCACGTTTAGTTTGCGTAACAGTTCAATTCGGCATTAGAATTTGCATTTTTGCGACCACCACGACGTGGTACTAAACAACACGTCATGTTGTCGTAGTGTAATAATCTAAATAATGTTCTGTTTGGTGCAACACACCGTGGTGATATCCACCGCGACGTGGTGCTTTTCGAGTCAGTTTCCGAGCCCGATCTTGTACTTCCAGTAGTCTACGTGTTCTAGAGTGGCATTGCATTCATTATATTCATTCTCATGGTATGGATGAGCTGTTCCCACACCATAGAATTGTCTTTTCAAGCAATAATGAAGAAATATCCCGGCTGCCACGACAAGGTTGACACTTTCCTATGTTGCGGGGGAGTTTTTCAAAGCATAAGGAGGTTGCCATTCACTTTTCCAATTCCGAGTCCACACGTTCGAGCAAGCTTGTAGTCCTTTCCATGAGTCGCATGTCCTTTTCTATTCCAGGGGAGTTTGTTCCTTTTCTCCCTCTTTTTAATTTTATGTTTTGCATACCATGCATTGAGGGCATTGCATGAAATAAGTGTAGGGTAGGGGGTTGGTTATATTAGTTGAATTAGTATCTTAATTTCAGGCATAATTTTTAAAATTTTTGCTAGGATTTAATGTAGAAAATTTGGGTAAAGTAATTAGGGTCCATGCTAGTATTTTATTTGATGATTTTATGAGGACCCAAATGTTTAGTTGAGCCAATATACGTTATAATGCATTTGTGGCCTCCCTTATCCTAGTGAAATCATGGAACAAAAACACAACCTTGCTTAGTTTGAGGGATGCAATATGTTTAGCATCGTGTACTTGAAATGTATCCAAGAAATTTTTTATCTTTAACCAAAAAAAGTTGAAGTTGAGCACCCCTGCTGAAGCATGTAGGATTTGAGTGAAAAAAAAAATTAAGTTACATGTGAAAAAAAGAGGGAATTACAAAAAATTTGTAAGAATTTAGGAGCAGTCAAATGAAGATCAAGAGTTCAAAGTTATGAAAAAAATCAAAAAGTGAAGATACCGAACATCATAAAGGCGGTGAATTCAAAAAATTAAAGATCAAATATCAAAGATGTGAAGAATTCCAAATAAGCTCTATAGTGGTATCAAAAAGTTGTAATTGTCTAGATTATGTATGCTTGGGTTGCTTAACCAAAAATACCTTAAGGTTAAGAAGATTTCTGTGGATGGATTCGGGGGGATGCATAAAATGAGCATTGTTCAAAATAAGTGGGCGAGTGTTTATGAGGATTGCGAGTATTTAGGATTAGGGGGGGGGGGGTCCTTAGGAAAACTTTAAACACAAATGCATGCGTTGCGGTCTTGGCATAATAGCTGGGTTTGATTAGGATTGCCTTATATGATATTGGTATGCTAAAATTCAGTTTTGCTTGGGGGCAAGCAAAATTCTAGTGTTGGGTATTTTGATATGAGCATATTTATACACACATTTATACGACATACATTAATATTTTGATTACTTTTATGCCCTTATTTGAACAAAAGATACTCAATTTGATATGAATTGTGTTGTAGGGACCAAAAGACATGCTTGGAGCAAAAAGGAAGCTGGAAGTTGGATTAAGGAAGCTGTAAGATGGAAGTTTGAACCAAAGCTCTAAAATGAAGAAAAATATGCCCAACACGTCGTGGTGATCTTACCACAGCGTGGTGAATTGAAAAATCCCGATCAACTTCGAAGACTTGGAGATCACAGGATAAGCACGATGACCACGATGTGGTGCCCTGATTTCGGGAAAAGTATAAATAGATCACTCAAACCTCTGAATTGGGACTTTTGGCTCTGGAAAAATCGACACTTTTGGAGGCAAAACACTGGAATTAAGCATTGGAAGCAAGGATTTCATTCACAACCTCTGGAAGGAAGAGCATTAAGGCAATTGAACTTACGCTTCAATTTTTCTTAGAATTAGCCATGTCTTACACTTTGAATTTCGTTGTTGTGTCTCTGTTTGCTGAAATCATGAGCTAAACACTCTTGACTTTCGTTTAGTCTTGGATGAGTTGAATATTTAGGGTTGATTTTATGGTTTGGATTTAGATATTTTGTTATTTGTTGATTTAGCTTATTAAAGAACCTCAAGTAATTTTGATAACTACTTTTCTCTACTTATGGATAAATTTGATTAAGTTAGTATGAACATCTCTCTTAGTTCGATTTGAATCTTATGATCTTGTGATTTGCAAAATTGTAGGACTAGAGTTTTGAATAAAACCTAGGGTTAAGTAGAAAAGTGGGTAAAAGAGTATAGGAGCTAATATATGACGACAAATCATATATCAAATTGAATCAATAAACTAAATTGGTCAATTAATTATAACTCTAATCAATTCGAACTAAACACTAGTGAGCTGGCAAGTTTGTCCGCCGATCACCGAATAAATAAGCTAGTTTGCTAAAGGATTTAATTAGTGAATACTAATTTGGTCATCTTAGGAATTGGTAACAAAAGAAACTAAATCCATTGCACCTCCATAAATCAACCATAATAACAACAAATCCAAAGCGGAACGAAAGTCTCTTTCTCACCTTGGTTAATTTGTACTTGTTTGCTTGCTTAGTTTAGTGTTAGTTTAATTAAGTGAATTTTGAGTTAATTTGGTAATTTAAGTATGTAGTCTTGCAAAACTAGGAAAACAAACCTTTTTCTTATTTGATTATTAATTAGTTAAATAGTAAAATAAGGTAATTTAAACACCGTTCCTTGTGTTCGACACTCGTTCTTAACATAGCTATACTATTGCACGATTAGGTACACTGCCTAGTGTGTTTAATAGTCTAGTGAAGGGAATAACTTTATAAATTAAACTTGGATAAACATATAAGCACATTAAATTCACATCAGTAACCAGTCGCATTTATAAGTATGTACCTTCCCATCCATGTCGGTCTTCTTCTTGAAGATGCATTTGCACCCAATTGTCTTACGACCCGATACATTGTCAACCAAGTTCCAAACTTGATTGTCATACATGGATTGAATCTCGCTATCCATAGCCTCTTTCCATTTGGCAGACTCAGGGCCTGCCATGGCTTCCTTAAAGTTGTTAGGTTCATCCAAATTTATCAGTGTACTATCACTGATAAATGCATCACCTTCTGTAGTAATATGAAAACCATAATAAAAATCAGGTGTGCTCCTAACTCTTGTGGAATGCCTTAGAGGTACGGCCTCATCAATCGGCTCAATAGGAGTTTCCTCCTCAGGTTGATTAATAGTGTTTGAGGTTCCTTCACTGCTTGACTCTTGAAGTTCTTCAAGGTTAATTTTCCTTACACTGTTTCCTTGGCTTATGAACTCTCTCTCATGAAAGACCCCTCTCCTCGCCGTGAAGATAACATTGTCACTCAGTCTGTAGAAGAGATAACCAAAGGATTTTTGTGGGTAGCCGATGAAAATACACCGCTCACTTCGAGGTTCAAGCTTGTCGTGAGTCTCACGCCTCACGAAAGCCTCACAACCTCAAATCTTGATGTGGTCTAAAGTGGGAACTTTCCCAGTCCACTTCTCGTAAGGTGTTTTGGCAACCTGACTAGATTAAGGATATGGGTGGCAGTCTCTAAGGCATACCCCCAGAATGAGATTGGTAACGAAGCTCGACTCATCATGGAACGAACCATGTCCAACAAGGTCCGATTGCGCCTCTCATCCACACCATTCAGCTGTTGTGTCCTAGGAGGTGTCAGTTGTGAAACAATTCCACATTCCTTAAGATAGTCAAGGAACTCGATACTAAGATACTCACCACCCCGATCAGATCGGAGCATCTTTATCTTCCTGCCCAACTGATTCTCCTCTTGTTGTTTAAACTCTTTGAATCTTTCAAAGGTTTCTTACTTATGCTTGATTAAATAGACATAACCATATCTACTGTAATCATCAGTAAAAGTCAAATAGAAGCGGTTAACATCCCTTGTGGCGGTTCTGAAGGGTCCACACACATCTTTGTGTATGAGGTCCAACAAATCTTCGCCCCTAGCACACGTACTAGTTAAGGGTGACTTAGTCATTTTTCTAAGTAAACAAGATTCACAACTATCATCTGACTTTAAGTCAAATGACTCCAAGATTCCAGCCATTTGGAGTTGGCCTATGCGCTTCTTGTTGACATGTCCAAGACAATAATGCCACAAGGATGCCTTATCCAAACTAGTGGTAGAATCAATATGCAATACTTTATTTCCTAAGTTGTCTACAATCGACACAGTTTAATATACACCGTAACAAGGTAATGATTTAAAATAAAAAACACCATTATAAAAAGCATTAGTACCACCACATTCATTTTCAAATGAAAAAGTAAATCCTTATTTGTACAAACCATGAAAAGAAATAATATTTCTCGCCATTTCAGACGAGTAACAACATTTATTCAAATCTAATATTAACCCACTACTAAGCAATAAAAAATAAACTCCAATCTTGGTGACAGGTGAAGCTTTCCTATTCCCCATGATCAAGTTTATCTTCCTGTGCTCCACATCCTCACTTCTTTTTAAGCCCTACAAATCAGAACATTTGTGAATTCCACACCATGTATCAAGGACCCAAGAATTAGTATGTGGTGAGTTATTAGACAATATAGTGTAAATACCTGCATGGTTGGGTTTAACTTTCCCATCCTTAACATCCTTCAAGTACTTGGGGCAGCTTCGCTTCCAGTTCCCCTTTTCCTAACAATAGAAGCATTGTGCATCCTTCGGGTTGGAAGAAGGAGTGGCAGAACCACCTTTGGTTCCAATCGAAGAGGATCCATCAAGAGACTTTCCCTTGCTACCCTTCGAAGGGGTCTTCCTATTTTTCCCTTTACCTTGCCCGATTGCTAAAACACAGGCGGTAGTAGGAGTGGTAACAACATTCTTACCTTTAAGACTACTTTCAGCAGTCCTCAAAATCCCTTGAAGTTTTCTAAGTGTGACCTCCTCCTTGTTCATATGATAGGTCATGCAGAACTGATCATAACAGGAGGGTAAGGAGTGTAGAATGATATCTATTGCTAACTCCTCATCAAATTTCACTTTTAAATTTAGCAAACGGTCCACGAATCTTTGCATTTTCTACAGGTGGCCTGTGATAGACTCTCTATCCTTCATTTTTGTTGTTATCATGGAGGTGATGATTTCATACCTTTCTTGACGAGCACTCTGATGATATGTTTCCATCAGGTCCTGGTGTATCTCATAAGGGTAGAAATCTTCATAGGAATTCTGAAGTTCTGCTACCATGGTAGCCAACATGATACAAGATACCTTAGTGGCATCCTTCTCATGGGTAGTGTACTCAGCAATCTCCTCGGGAGTAGCATACGACTCATCGATAACGTTAAGCTCCTTGTCGAGGACATATTCCTTGTCCTCATAACGAGTGACAATCCTTATATTTCTAATACAATCATTGAAATTAGTTCCATCAATGATGACTCTCCCACACAGGTTCATAAGTGAGAAGGAGCCAGTAGGGTTTGAGCAAGAAGCATTGTTGGAAGACATCTGAAAAGGAAGAAAGACAAGTTTAGATTAGATAAAGAGTCCTTAATAAGACACCTAAATGAAATATTAAGGATAAGACCCAACACAATATTTTATAACTTGGAAGAGGGATGTCGTAATCCAAGCTACAAAATATTTGAAGGTAGGCAAATGACGATTTACCAATTTCCACCATGAAAAACGAAATAGAATATTAGGTTTTAATTGGATTGAAACTCCTAGATCTTTTGAGATCCATTGAACAATTCAATGGCATGTTTAAATCTCGATTATTCCCTTCAAGTTTGTGACTAGGTTACCAAGGATCACAAACAAGGTGTGGATAACCATGCAAATTAACTTGGTACTCTTAATTTTATCACCTAATCGATGTGCCGGTTAACCACATACACTCCACCGATCTATGATAAACCTTAAGCCACCTTTTGCCACCCTTGTTAGTCTAAGTTAGTGTGCCAGTTAACCACACACACTCCACTAACGACTTAGCAAGGTGAAAAGTGTAATTTCATTGGTTAGCATCAATTTCACATTTTCCTAAAGTAACTAAGATTGGGAATTTAATAAAAAAAACATTTAGTTACTTTATTATCATTATACTTTTAATGAGAATTATAGTCTTTGTCCTACCCGTTCGGCTAACAACCCTCCACCAGTCAAGGAAGCGGTGGGTGAGAGTGGACACCCATTAAGCCGCCATTTTATAGGCAACAACCTTATCCCCCCCCCCCCCCCCCCTTTATAGACCGGCTTCGCGAATGAGGCCTACTAATGGTAAGACTGACTTATTCTTATACATATATATAATTATTAGACTTTTAATAATATAATAGTATAAGGGTTGGATTTTAAACTTTTAAAACTCTAGGTTATGGAATTAAAGTATTTTAAAGTGACTTTACAAATTCCACAACTTGAGGGCAAGTTTTGAAACTATCCAAAACCTTTCATTTCTTTAACTTATGAGTTTTAATGATTTTAATGGAAAAGACCCTTGGAATTCCATAACTTGAGGACAAGTTATGGAGTCTATTTAAAAGCATTTAGATCAAAAATTAAACTAACAAGCATGTCAAATAATTTATATCATCTAATAAAACTCATAAGCATGCATAATTCATATCAACAATTTTCAAGAATCATATGAACTTAATATAAAACTTGAAACTTTGACAATTATCTTTAAAATGGGATAAGAACAATCATTACCACATCAAAAACAGGTTTAACAATCTAAAAACAGTTTGAGGTAATGATCCTAGTCTAATTCCAACATTGAAACTCGAAATTCTGCACTTAGGGCCTCCTACTCGTCGAGTGCAAGAATCAAGTCGACGAGTTGGATGAATTTTCACATGGAATCGTCGAGTCCCCCCATTGGACTCGGTAGGTTCACTGAACAGTGAGCAGAATATCGATTTTTAAGCAAGTTGCATCAAGTATAATTGAAAACAAGCCTATGCTCTGATACCACTGATGGGTTTTGAGCATTCTAACGCTCCTATGGTGTGCATGCAACCCTAGAAACCTTGGATCTATGTTTTCTCTATTATAGATGCAAACTTTGATTTTTCCAAGGTTTCATTCTAACTAGCATATCATGGGGTATATGTAATACAAAAATCTAGTAGAATGACATGCCTTTCTTGTAGCTTTGATTCCTTAAGACCTTGTGAGCCTAGCACCCCAAATGTGATGCCTCAAATGCTTCACGCAACACCACTAACAATTGGAATAACTTGAGAGAAGATTGTATTGCACCAAAATCGGCTAGCCCTCACTTGTGTATCCTTAAGTGCCGATTTTACAAGTATGAGACTTCTTTATATGGTGTGCTCATTAGGGTTACACCATGTAACTCATGTCTTTCCACATTCTTCATGATCCATGGGTTTTAATCTCCATGGAGTATCTATGGGTCACCACATGGGTTTAGCCCATCATGAAGAACTATGGATCATAAGCCCACTTTATAAGAATGAATGATTTACCAAATCAATCCCCATTTATTTAATTAGTTTCTTTTGATCACAAAATTAATTCCAAACTAATTCTTGATCAATACTATTTAAATAATTCATATTAATATATTAGAACTTATAATATATTAATAAACCATCAATATCATCTTCTCACAAAAGTCTATCCAAATTGTTCCGATGCCATGCAACCCAAATGGACCATGCTAAATCGGGTCAAGTACATACCAAATATAGTGATGGACTTAGACACCTTATCCAACAACAACATCATGAAACCGAGGTGGAACAAAGTGTATCAATACATCATAAAACATTGGAGAAAATCACAAAATACAGAATAAGGTGGTGTGCGCTCTGCAATCATCCCAGGGTGTTCCCCTTTGAACTAGAAGTACTTGAAACGCAAACTAAAAACCGTAAGCACATAGCTCAGTGAGTTCCCCAAAATACCACATATCATACATAATAATGGGACCTGCCCGTTATTAGGCCCTGTCCAACATCGATCCGCGCTCGGTATTCAAATATGTTAGTCATTAGGCCCCGCCCGATATACATATAATGTTTAAACATATAATCATATGCCACATGTGATAATCACAAAGATAATAGCATACATGATAATCATCAGGCCCCGCCCGACATCAAGCCTTTCCCGATAAGCATACCAGCACATAACACATGCGAGAGTCATGTAGACATCTAGCACCCTAACATAATAAACCATGAGCTGACATTGGTGTCTTCGAACTGCTAAACACAGTGAGGAAACTCACCTATAGCGGCTGAATCACTTGAATGAATCTCTGACTACTGGCCCAAAAAAACCCCGTGCTATTAAAATCAATACATCCAATCATTAGTTGGATTTCGACCCATAACCAAAAGTCTAAGCTATTTTGCCCATAAACAGGGTAAAAGACCATTTTACCCTTTATCTAACTCAGCCCAAAGCCAAGGCTCAGCTCAACTATTCAAAAGGCCCAAATCATAAAGCCTAAATTATGCCCCAAACCCATCATGGGTCTAAAATCCAAGGAAACCCAACATGCCAGCCCAAAGCCCAAAATAGAGGTCTAATGGCCCAACCAGGCCCAAGCTTACAAACCCAACTATGGCCCAAAACCACGAACATTAAGCCCAAATTCCCATCTGCTGAGTACGTAGGGCGTACTCAGCTTGTACGCTTAGCGTACTCCATCTAAGGCTAGTACGTGCAGTGTACAAGTTGGGTACGCCCAATGTACTCCCCAGTGTGCCAACTTACTCCATTAAGCACTTAAACCGTTAAGCCCTTTATTCAAACTCTCAGATCCGGTCCCTAAAGGTGACTTATCACATAAAGCTGGATACTTTACAAACATGCATGGCTTTATGGGGCTTAAGAGCTCAAAAAGAGCTTAACAAAGGTCTTAATACATGCATAGGTCAATGAAACATCCAAAAAATACGGTCCAAAAATCTCATTTTTTATTTATAAATAATACCATAGTAACCCAAATCATCTCATAAAAAAATAAGTGACAGTATCTCAAAACATCATATCAAAATACCATATCAAAATCACATGTCCAAATATCAGAGTAAATCATCCTAGGCTAAACGTTGTGGTGTGTGCAATGCAGCCATCCCGAGCTCCTCCCCTTACTAGCAGAAGTACGTGAAACCAAAACTGAAAATTATAAGCACGAAGCTTAGTGAGTCTCCCCAAACTACCACATACCATACAAATAATCATACTACTAGGAGATACGGGCCTCACCCACACTTAAGGAGATACGGGCCCCGCCCATACTCCACTAACTAGGAGATATGGGCCCCGCCAACACTCTGTTGACTATGAGATACGGGCCCCGCCCACACTCGGCTAACTACAAGATACGGGCCCTGCCTACACTCGGTTAACTATGAGATACGGGCCCTGCCCACACTCAGCTACTAAGCATGCATAAAAGTATCACACATCTACTAAGCATGCTAAGAGATATGGGCCTCACCCACACTTGGCTAACTATGAGATACGGGCCTCGCCCACAATCAGCTACTAATCAAAATATATATGGGCCGACCTTGGTGCCTTTAACCCATACAACCAGGAGGAAAACTCACCTTACAAAGCTATCTGTAAAATCTTGCGTGACGAATCTCTAACGGATTCTCCAATGATTCCCGACTATCATTATCATAATAACACTTAGCCAAAATCCAATAATCCTTCTTAGGGTAAAATGACCACTTTACCCCTGGTCAAAGTCAACATTCTGGTCAAAGTCAACGTTCTAGGTTGAATTAACTCGCCGAGTTGACCCATCAACTTGACGAGTTCTATAAATCAGGAACCCTGAAATTGCGATCCAACTCGTCGAGTCATCCCCCTGACTCGCCGAGTTCCTTTGCTACTCGTAGTCATGATAAAGCGAGTCAACTCGTCGAGTCCCTCCTCAGACTCGTCGAGTTCTACCCTATTTAGAATCGGGGCAAATCGACTTAACTCGTCGAGTTCCTCTATGGACTCGAAAAGTTCCTTAGTTTGTTTGGGTCATCTTAATGGATTAAGCCGCTACACTTCAGATCTAGGCTTCATGCTTCTCATATACATTGAGAATGTCCTTTTAAGGGTAAAGTTTCTAACTTTACCCATTAATACCTTTATTTAATAGGTTTAGCTTAAACCCTAACTCTTTAGGACCTAGATCTTCGTCCACAAGCCATCCATACTCCAAATTAAAGCATACAAATAGAGATCTGGACCCTAAACACTACATGAACTTGTAAAGCTTACACCTTTCACTCCATGCATTGCGTTTTGGAGCTTAAAAGGCCAAAATGACATCCTATGGCTCTCATCGGGCTTCAATGGTCATAAAGTTTGCACCTTTATTCCATGAAAGCCCTCCATGATTCCAGATCAGATGGTTTAGTCACTTGGGATGTCCATATCCCAAAGATCAATCTTCTTGGACCAAAAACCCAATAAAATGATAAATAAGAGATCTAAGAAGTTACTAAGCAATTTTGAGACTTACTTACCAGAAAACGATGAGAATGAAGTGGAGTCTCTAGATTTACAATCTTCTTCTTGAATCCCCAAGCTTCTACTTCGTTCACAAGCTTCAAAACACATGAAGTTTCACTCAAAAATGGCTCACTAGCTTACAAATGCATTAGGGTTTCTGAATCTAGGGTTTGGGACTTGGAGGTTGGAAATGAGGTCAGCAAGTGGGGATTAGGATGCTTAAATAGGGTGCAAAACTTCGAAATTAGGGTTTCATCATGGTAGCCCTACTCGTCGAGTTGGGGCTCTCAACTCGTCGAGTAGGTTACTTAAAATCCCGCGTCTCTTTTGATCTCTACTCGACGAGTTCGGGGCTCCCAACTCGTCAGTTGCTCTACAAAAAATGAATAAATTATAATTTAAATGTGTATCAGGAACCAGGCATTACAGTCAAAATACTCCATAAAGCTGACATTTTTATGATCATGGGGACTAAATGGAGCTAAGATCTAGCATCCATTACTTCTGGAGTAGATCAAAAGCCCACCTTTAGCATAAAGGCTCAAAAATGCCCAAGAAACACCATAAAGAAGATCTATCATAAATGAACATAAACTTGTGAGCTTTTTACCTTAAAAGCTTGCAAATGAGAAGGTGATCCTGGATCCACAAGCTTAATCTACTTCTCCAAGGGGTTCTCTTCTTCTACTTTACCTTAAGACACCAAAAATCTCTTTATCAAGCTAAAAAACTCACTAACACACTTAGGGTATCAATTTCTAGGACAAGGAGGATGGAGGCTAGTATAAAATGTTCAGGAGGTGCCATAATGGTGTTTAAATAGGGTGTAAACCCTAAAAATTAGGGTTTGCCCAATCCATGCGTACGCCCATCGTACTCCCACATACGCCCAACGTACGTGGGTGATGCCCGCGACCAACTTATGGCTAGTATCCTAAGTGTACTCATAGAGTATGCCCTGAGTGCTAACCAAGGACCAAATATGAAAAGAATTTACATGAATGAGGGTAAAAGGAAACTTACCAAAAACTTGAGTGTTAGAATTCTCCCCCACTTGAATTAGACTTCTTCCTTGAAGTCCGCTGCCTTAACTAAATCTGGGTAGTGCTCCCTTATCTTGTACTCTGGTTCCCACGTCCATTTTGAACCCTTGCAATGCTGCTACTGGATTTTCACCAACTCAACAACCTTGTTCCTCAAGGTTTTTTTTCTTTCGGTAAAAAATCGCTACCGGTCTCTCAATGTAACTTAGGCGATCATCCACCTGAATACCCTCCAATGGTACTACCGCAGAATCATGCACTAAACATTTATACAATTGAGAGATGTGTAAAGTGCTCTGGATCTGACTGAGCTCCTCACGAAGATGCAAGCGATAAGCAACCCAATCCACCTGGGCCAAAACCCTGAAAGGAATGGTGTAGTTGGGGCCCAACTTGCCCCTCTTGCTGAATCGGATGACACCTTTCCAAGGTGACACCTTCAGGAGAACCATATCCCCCACCTGGAACTCTAGATCTGATCATCGCTTGTTGGCATAGCTCTTCTTCGGACTCTGAGCTATCTGGAGTCTACTCCGAACCTGATGGATCAACTTGGTATTCTTGAGTACCACCTCGGTACTCTTCATGACTTGCTTGCCGACCTCTCCACAACAATTAAGGGTCTTCCATTTCCTCTCATAGAGCATCTCAAAGTTGGTCGATCGATGCTGGCATGATAGCTGTTGTTATACGAAAATTTCACCAACGGAAGATACGTATCCTAACCCCCGTTGAAATCCAAAACACACGCCTGAAGCATATCCTCCAAGGTTTGAATGGTCCACTTGCTCTGACCGTCATTCTGCGGATGGAATGTCGTGCTGAAATGGAGACGAGTACCCAAGTCGTCATGGAACCTCTTCCAAAATCTAGAAGTAAATTGGACATCCCTGTCTGAAACCACCGAAACCGGCACCCCATGCCGCGCTACAACCTCCCTGATGTATACCTCAGCCAACTTCTCTGCAGAGATACTCTCCTGAATCGGGGTAAAATGCGTGCTCTTGGTCAATCGATCCACGATGACCCAAATTGAATCCACTCCGTGCGCAGTCCAATGCAACTTTGTAATTAAATCCAATGTAATATCCTCCCATTTCCAAACGGGAATATCCAACGGCTGCATCTTGACGTGAGGTCGTTGATGTTCAACCTTGACTTTCCTGCAAGTTAAGCACCTATCCACATACCAAGCCACATCTCGCTTCATGTAGGGCCACCAATAACCAGGACGAAAATCTCTATACATCTTCGTCACCCCGGGATGAATTGAGAACCTCAACTTGTGCGCATCCTCCATCAGAATACACCGACCTAATATGGGACCCATAACCTTTGATGAAGAGTTAATAACCCTCAACTATCATATTCAAAGTAATCCACCTAACCCATAATGTGCTCACTCTTCCGGTGCTCTTCCTTCACAGCCTCGATCTGAGCCTCATGAATCCTTTCTAATAGCAGAGTAATCACGGTTATCCTCAAACAAATATCCCTGATTGAAGCTGCGACCGCCTTGCGGCTGAGAGCATCAGCCACCACATTTGTATTCCCCAGATGGTAAAGGATCTCACAAACATAATCCTTCACCACATCCAACCATCGACGCTGACTCATATTCAAATTTGGCTGATCCATTAGGTACCTCAGGCTCTTGGGATCCATGTAAATAGTACAACGGACCCCATAGAGGTAATGTCGCCAAATATTGAGGGCGATAACCATAGTTGCCAACTCCAAATCATGTGTCAGATAGTTCACCTCATGAGGCTTGAACTGCTCAGAAGTGTAAGCGATCACGTGACCCCCCCTGCATTAGCACTGCCCCCAAACCCATGATAGAAGCATCAAAATAAACCACAAAATCCTCAACATCCTTCAGAAGGGTCAAAATCAGCGCCTCGCATAGGCTCTGTCTCAAGATCTCAAAAGCTGCCTACTGCCCAGGGCCCCAACAAAACGTGACGATCTTCTTCGTTAATCAGGTCAACGGAACCACTATCTTGGAGAAATCATGGATGAATCTCCAATAGTAACTTGCTAATCCAAGAAAACTCTGAATCTCAGATTGAGACCCTGGAACCTCCTACCTCATCACGACCTCGACCTTGGTCGGATTGACCAGAATATCGTTCTGGTTGACAAGGTGCCCCAGAAATTGCACCTCGCGCAACCAAAACTCACACTTGGAGAACTTCGCATAAATTCTATCCCTCCTCAAAGTCTCCAATACCTCCCTTAGGTGCTGCTCATACTGCTCCTGGGTCCTTGAATAGACCAAGATATCACCAATGAATACAATCACAGATAGATCCAGCATCAACCTGCATATGCAGTTCATGAGGTCCATGAACACGACTGGAGCATTGGTGAGCCCAAACGGAATCACCACGTACTCGTAATGACGATAGCGAGTCCATAAGTCCTTTTGTAACATCCCAATTTTCAAAACCAAAAATGTTCATTTTTATTAAGGTAAAACTTTCCAATTTATAAATCCATTATTAAGAAAACTATTTATTCCAAATTACATTAACACGGAATCCTCAATGTTGTTGATGAGTGTGTACAGTCCCGCCTTCTCCTTCCTACAATTACCGATGATACTTGAGACCATAAAAAAATGGGTAAGCATAAAGCATAGTGAGTTTCCCCCCAAAATACCCCATACGATAAACATATAAGCATGCATAATGGCCGTTGTTCGGCCTTCGGTCTGACTGGACCGCATCGTAGGCCTTCAGTTTATCCAGGCCACAATAACAGGGTTTGTTGGCCTACCGCCTCAACCCAACTGCTCCTCCCGAGCCTCCGTGCCTTCGGATTACAACCAGACCGCACCAGGTATTTTGGCCTACAACGCAAAGCAGGACCACCTCAACCCACCATCACCATATGTCGACATATAAACAAACAACGATCAAGCAGACACATAATACATGCAAACAACAATCATACAACTGACTACCGCCTACTAGTTCTCTCACAACACACAGTCCGACTACCAGCTAACCTCTGTGAAATGCGTAACCATAAGTAGGTAGAGGTGAGATAGCCACCAAAACAGATGATCCTAATCTAGAGCCACAACCAAGCAAGGAACATGCAAGAAAGCTTAGACCAAGAGTTCTTAGGCTATCCTACATAACCACAGACAATCCCTAGGGCACTCCACCAGATGATAACCAATAAGTACAGATAACATACAGATCCAACAGTGCACTATATCCTAGCAACATCCTACTTACCAGGATACCGATCTAACATATCACTATAAGATAACAACATACTCGATACCGTGATACAGATCCAACAGATCACTATAACATAACAACATAATCGACAACATAATACAGATCTAACAAATCAATATAGCCTATCAGCATACTCGATGCTAGAATACAAATCTAACCAATCACTACAGCATAATGACATACTAAGTAGCATTAATCCAAGAAATGCATGACCGTATATAATCAGAGGTGAGATATACACCTAGACAGGTGATCCTACCCTAGAACCACAACTAAGCAAGGAACAGGTAAGAGAACCTAGATCAAGAGTCCTCAGTCCATCCTACGTGACTATATACAGTCCTTAAGGCATCCCTCTACTAACAAATAACCGAAAACTAGTGGGCCGGCATTGGTGCCTTCGACCCATGGTACAATGAGACAAAACTCACCTCACAGTCAAAACAATATATGATGAGATCCCGACTCCGAATCTTATCTCTCACCGCCACCTATCCAAAAAAATACGATTCCTCAATCATGATCCAAAATACCTAAAATACCATTGAGAGTCAAACTTGGTAAAATTCAAACTCGTCAAACATCCATAAGTCAACTGAGCCAACCCAACCGAGTCGACTAAGAAAATGTACGCAGGGCGTACTCCCAGGGTACACGAGGCGTACTCCCACCTTGACCGCCATCATGAGGGTTGACTGCGTATGTGTTGTGTACTTAACTTATGCAGGACATATGCCCAGATTTCCCAAACTTCAATAAGTGCTTAAAGCCTTAAGCGCTTACGTCCCACTTTCAGATCCACGACTAGAATTACCCTCAAGAGTCATAAAGTTTCGACATTTATGACTTTGCATGTCCATTAAGTGGCTAACTCAACTTCTCAATCCATAAGACCTTTTAAGAATGCATGGAGCAAAACTAATCATTTAGACTCCATTTTTATGACTTAAGACCCCTCCTAAGGTCTGAAAGGACACCTTAATGGGTTAATAACATGCTATGTTCAAGAATCTCCACATTTGGGAAAAAATGGACCAAAAATCAACCAAACAAAAATATGAATGAAACTTCACCAAGTTTAGGACTTTATACCTCAAATGATACCAAAAGGTGGTGTGATTCTGGATCTAAAGAGCTTCACTCTTCCAAGATGGTTTTTATTTCCTTCCTTCTTCTTTAAAATCACAACACACACACACACAAAAACACACACTCAAGCTTAGAAATGCTTCACAAGGTGGATTAGGGTTGCAAAAACGTCTTAAGAGGATGGAGGCTGACGAAGTGAGGGGAAATATGGATATAATGTAGTTTAAATATGAGCCAAACCCTAAACCCTAAAAATTAGGGTTTGCTTCACTGGCATGTACACCCTACGTAAATATGTACACCCAGCGTATTAAGGCGCACCCTAGTATGCTCAGCGTACTCCCCCAAAACCCAAATTACAAAAATGCAACTAGGGCCCTCATTGCACTCTTTCTTTTATTTAGGGTCAAAAACGTAATTTTTTGAAAATCAGGGTATTACACCGTCTACTGTATATCCTCCTCTCTAACCCTCATCTGGTGGTAACTCGAACGCAGATCAATCTTCGAGAACCAAGATGCAACCAAAAGCTGGTCAAACAAATCATCAATCCTCGGGAGTGGATAACATTTCTTCATTGTTAGTTTATTTAACTCCCGATAATAAATACACATCCAATGAGACCCATCCTTCTTTTTCAAGAACATGATTGGTGCTCCCCATGGTGAACTGATCGGTCGAATGAACCCCTTGTCTAACAGCTCCTGTAGTTGTGTAGACAACTCCTACATCTCTTGTAAGACCCGGTTTTTCGTAACTGGTGTTATTTTACGAAATACAGATATTATGAGTTGAGTAAATGAGATAAAACCTTAAATTGATTTATTTTTAGAAATGATATTTTAGCAAAAAGATAATTAAATAATCTTATAGAGCTCGTTAAGAGGATTTTGTGGATTTAAAGATCATCAAAAGCAGAGTCAGTATGAGGAAGTTATGATCATTTGAAGATTTGATGAAAGTATGCTACTATATTAAGAAAGTCAATGAAAATAAAGTCAAGGGTCAAAACTTTGACCCTCACAATGTGAGGGATGTTTCAACATGACGTGAGAAACATGAATTGACGAAAACACGTGGCCAAAGAGCAGGATACATGGCATAAACCGGTCTAACCACTTCTCAAGATGTGAGAGGTATATGCTCATGACTTGAGCATCCCCTGAGTATAAATATGAGTGTTTTGAGTCGTTTTGAAGTATTTTGGTGTACACGAGGTGAGATGCTACTCGGGATCCATTCTTTGGGAATCGATACCGGAGATGTTATGCATGCGTACGAGTGCTACAAAGTTGAGTTGTAGGATACAGTGAGGTATCATTTACCCGATAAATTATGTTTATGATATATGATTATTATTAGATATATTAGGCCCTTGTAAGGGTTACGACTATTTGTGATATGGAGTTGTTATGAACCTGTTGGTGAGATTAGTGAGAAAATCTTATAATTAATATCATGTTTTGTTAACAAGGGTTATAAACCCTATTGCCTGAGAAATACCTGATATGAGAGATTTAGCCATGGGCTTACGGGTTAAGCATATTATAATTATTAGTGAGTCTCGACAGATTCTAAAGGACTTATTATTTAATAAATGGTGTTACTGTGCAACGAGCTGATAGATAGTGGAAGAGTAAAACTGAGACTGGAATAAGCCTATCGAATTACCAGGTGAATAGCACTACTCTAATATCCAAGTTGTGATAATTGTGATGATTATTGTATAATTGAGTATTATTTAGAATATTAATTGTTGATTGAGAGATTGAAGAAATGTTGAGAAATAGATTATAGATAAGAGATTGAATTATATTAATAGATTAATATTTGATCAATAGATATATTATGATTGGAAGATATAACACATTTGATATATTGGTCATTGAGCATGAGATTTAATATGAGTGAGATATTGATTATTGATTGGACAGGTATTTGATAGATAGATTATTACTAAAGAAATGAATCCTTTGATGAAATGATTACCTAGTAAGCCTGTTGACTTACTAGGTAAGTAACGCTACTATAATATCCATAGTTGTGATAATTGTGGTGATTATTATATAACTGATTAGTATTGAGAATATTAATTGTTGATTGAGAGATTGAGGAAATGTTGAGAAATAGATTATAGATGAGAGATTGGATTGTATTAATATATTAATATTTGATCGGTAGATATATTATGATTGGAAGATATAACACATCTGATATATTGTTCATTGAGCATGAGATTAATATGAGTGAGATACTGATTATTGATTGGACAGGTATTTGATAGATAGATTATTACAGAAGAAATGAATCCTTTGATGAAATGATTACATATGTGACAATTATGTGGAATATACTTGATTTATATTATTTTTATGATTTAAAATTTATTTGATTATGTTTTAGTAGCTGCTATTCACTAAGCCATGACGCTTATGTTTTTTTGATGATGTGTTTTGCCGGTAGATTTATTGTGATGTCTGGCTCGATCCTGTGCTTGATGCTAACACGATCCTTGTAATAACTTCTTATATGCTAGAGTGCCATTGTACAGTAAGACTATTTGTAAAAATTTTTAATGATTTTTGATAAATTTGGGTGCACATAGGTATTTAATAGATAGATTATTACTAAAGAAATGAATCCTTTGATGAAATGATTACCTAGTAAGCCTGTTGACTTAGTAGGTAAGTAACGCTACTATAATATCCATAGTTGTGATCATTGTGGTGATTATTATATAACTGATTAGTATTGAGAATATTAATTGTTGATTGAGAGATTGAGGAAATGTTGAGAAATAGATTATAGATGAGAGATTGGATTATATTAATATATTAATATTTGATCGATAGATATATTATGATTGGAAGATATAACACATCTGATATATTGTTCATTGAGCATGAGATTAATATGAGTGAGATACTGATTATTGAATGGACAGGTATTTGATAGATAAATTATTACAAAAGAAATGAATCCTTTGATGAAATGATTACATATGTGACAATTATGTGGAATATACTTGATTTATATTATTTTTATGATTTATGATTTATTTGATTATGTTTTAGTAGCTGCTATTCACTAAGCCGTAAGGCTTACGTTTTTTTGATGATGTGTTTTACCGGTAGATTTATTGTGATGTCTGGCTCGATCTTGTGCTTGTTGCTAACACGATCCTTGTAATAACTTCTTATATGCTAGAGTGCCATTGTACAGTAAGACTATTTGTAAAACTTTTAAATGATTTTTGATAAATTTGGGTGGACATAGGTATTTGATAGATTATTACTAAAGAAATGAATCCTTTGGTGAAATGATTACCTAGTAAGCCTGTTGACTTACTAGGTAAGTAATGCTACTATAATATCCATAGTTGTGATAATTGTGGTGATTATTATATAACTGATTAGTATTGAGAATATTAATTGTTGATTGAGAGATTGAGGAAATGTTGAGAAATAGATTATAGATGAGAGATTGGATTGTATTAATATATTAATATTTGATCGGTAGATATATTATGATTGGAAGATATAACACATCTGATATATTGTTCATTGAGCATGAGATTAATATGAGTGAGATACTGATTATTGATTGGACAGGTATTTGATAGATAGATTATTACAGAAGAAATGAATCCTTTGATGAAATGATTACATATGTGACAATTATGTGGAATATACTTGATTTATATTATTTTTATGATTTACGATTTATTTGATTATGTTTTAGTAGCTGCTATTCACTAAGCCGTGAGGCTTACATTTTTTTGATGATGTGTTTTGCCGGTAGATTTATTGTGATGTCTGGCTCGATCCTGTGCTTGATGCTAACACGATCCTTGTAATAACTTCTTATATGCTAGAGTGCCATTGTACAGTAAGACTATTTGTACAACTTTTAAATGATTTTTGATAAATTTGGGTGCACATTGGTAGAAAAATCTAGGCGTTACAAGTTGGTATCAGAGCCGAGGTTTGAGTGAATTTGTAACACCGTAAAAATTTGAAACAATTTATTTCACTTTGAAAACCATAAAATATCATTCACATTCATTTTAAAAACATTGTATCAACATTGTATCAGTACAACACCCCAAGATTAGAATATATATAAACTCCAATGTGTGTGTACGAATCATGCCGGCGCCTTCCCGTGCTCATCACTGGTACCTGAAACACATAACACAACAACTGTAAGCATAAATGCTTAGTGAGTTCCCCAAAATACCACATACAACATACACCACTCGAGGCTATAATACGAACCTCCGGTCGATGTGTCTCAGCAGGACCCTCCAGTCCTGTGCTCGTTGGACCCTCTGGTCCGGTCATAGCTCGTTGGACCCTCCGGTCTGGTCTATATCATCATACAACATACATATATCAGATAGCACATAATCTCATACATAACACATAAGACCCTCTGGTCATCGCATAATACCACTCTAGGTAACGTATAGTGAGAAGACTCACCTCGGCGTCTCGGTAAATATCTGACTCGGAAGAAATGTGATCTAGCCTCCGCCTAATCACATAAAGTAATACTCTCATAAATACAACTGTACTCAACCCTAAAATTCAACAAGGTCAACGGTCAAAATTTGACCCGACTCGTCGAGTGCACTAGGGCGACTCGGCGAGTCTACATGTGTCCACTGACTCTCTTAGTCCCTCTCTTAGCACGTCGAGTACTTCCCCTGACTCGACGAGTTCCACCTGGCATGAATCGCGGGGCCACCCTGACTTAACTCGCTGAGTCTCAAGAACAACTCGGCGAGTTCCGCCTTGAACTCCAGTCCCCCTGACTCTCCCTGACTCACCGAGTTATTCCCCAACCCGGCAAGTCCACTCACTGAGTGATTTACGGGAAACCCTCATCCTACTCGCCGAGTCTGTTCTTCGGACTCGGCGAGTTCATGCCATGCACAGACTCCACAGGCCTCCTGAGGTCAGATCTGTCCCATACATTCATAGATCTGGCCTTCCCAAGCATGATAATCATGTAAAGTTCAGACCTTGACACTCATACAACATTAAAATGGTCCAACTTGGTGATTTAGCCCAAAAAATGACATCCCAAGCTCATGGCTCCCAAAATGACTCATAAAGCTCCAAGGGTTAAGGTCTCTGGACCTCTTTGGGTCCAGATCCAGAACATAGACTCGAGAAGGGACCAAATGCTCCACTTATTCATCCTCTAAAAGGGTTAGAAAACCCTAACACTAAGAATCAACATCATAACTGAAGAAGATTCGAGCAAAATACCTCAATATGATCTCTAAGAACTCAGAAATCACCACAATCGCTCCTCCTTCAGCCTCCTCTTGCCTTGGTCACCTCCTTCTTGCAACAACACCCACAAAAGGATCAATAATGGCCTCTCCTTCCTCACAAACGCTCTAGATCTCTTAGGGTTTCTCTCTGGGGGGTTGGTGGCCGCAAATGACGGCCTTAAGGGCCTTTAAATAGGTCTCCAACCCTGGAAATTAGGGTTTCATTAAACAGCATGGACTCGCCGAGTCCAGCTGTGAACTCGCATACGAATCCATGACCATACTCGGCGAGTTTAGACGCCAACTCGCCGAGTCTCCTCACAATTCCCAAAAATAAAAGAACAAAATAGGATACCTGGGAATCCAGATGTTACAGAATTAGGTTCTTATAGTAGATTCCTAAACTTAAACCTTAAGAGTAGAGATAATATTTGATTGATTTGATAAATATGTTAGACAAATTGATTTGATTTTTTGAATATGAGTTAATTGGCTATTAGACATTTAGAGAAACTTGAGGAAAATAATTATAGCTATATATAATTTATTATTTTCTTATAAAATAATGTTGCGGAACACTTTGGAGGGAGTTGCGATGTATGACTATGAGTTTCCCAACAAACACGAGGTGCAGCAATTCGAGATATTCAATGCAATGATTGGAAATACATGATGCATCTAGATCAACAAAAATAGCAATATACTTTGACCCTCATGAAGTGAGCATGTGTGATCATGACGTGATCATTAAAGTACGATGCTATAGTTGATTTGTGAAGCTTACGATGTGACGAGTGTAAGCTCTCAATGTGGGGTGGTGGAGATCACGATGTGGCAAGATGGAGATCACGACACAATGTAGCTATGAAGATTTAGTAGAAGATGTACTCCAAGTAGTTGCGACGTGGCGAGAGTTTCCCATGACACAGATTAAAAATTAGATTACTAAATGATGATTTATGATGATGTATTGTGAGGCAACAGGAAATTTATCATGAAGATATATGTGATGAAGATGAGTTAAAATATATTTAAATATATTTATAGATTCAAGAGTGTACAGAAAACGAGAGTATAAAACTAGAGTGATTCTATAGCTTTTAAAGTTGAGATAATATGAGGGTTATAATGAAGAGTTCTGAATAAAAAAGCTCAGATTAAAAGAGATGTTAGAGCATGAGATTAGATAGAGTATGAGAGTGTGAGACGGGGTGATAATATTACTCTTAATACGAGATAATGACAAGATTAATATTAAGAAAGAGATAAAGATGTAGAAAACTTTTGATAGAGATATTGAGAATCATGAGAGAGAGGGATGATGAATGAGTTAGGATAGAGATAGAAAGAGGCGAAAAGAGAAGGAGAGAGAGAGAGAGATCAAGAGAAAGAGACAAAGAATATAGATGAAATAGGATTTGAGAAATGAAGACTTTTACTCGAGATCATATGATTTACACAAAGATCCATGAGAGGTGATTGGATCTTACAAAATGAGAATTTTGATTAAAATCATAGACTTACATGATTATATCATGTAGACAATTTGACATACATATAGATGATTTGACTTACATGTAGACGATATTTTGTGATTGAGTCTTTGAGAGGTGACGATACCTAATCCTAGTATGAGATATATTATGATGAATTTGAGTAAATGATATTGATTCGAGTAATTGATCTAAGTAGACAATATTAAATTAAGTGATTCGAGAAATTGATTTGAGTGAAAAAATATTACAATGAACGATTGATCCAAATAATTTAAGTGATTAATTTGATTAAACTAGGTGAGCCATCCAAGTGATTGATCAGAGAAATGAATCATGATTAGAGTAGTTAATCAATAAATTTGAGTGACTATCTGAGCAATTAATTTTTGATCAGAGTGATTAATATCAATTAGAGTAATCAATATGAGTGATCGATTTAAGCGATCTGAGTAACAAATTTGAATGATTAATTAATAATTGATTTAAGTAATATGAGAGATTAAATTGAGAAAATGGTTTGAACGACCTAATTGATTAATTTTGATGAGTTATGAAGCCGTGATAATATTCGAAGATATGATTTATAATATACTGATTTGCTGAGTATCTAGTTGATATCCATTATGTGGAAGGCTTATTGATAATGACAAGGATGATAATCATGGGATAAAAGCAGATTTCTTAATATTAATTATGATAATTTAGAGAATAACGAAATAGAAATAAGATGAAGTATCAGAGTATGATTTGGAGTAAAGGTATAACTCTTAAAGTTGATATGAAGTGATAAATTACAGTAAGAACTTTCGATTGAGATAGGAGATGATTAGATCATATATGAGATTGAAATTCCTTAGGGAATAAGATTGAGATGTGAGAATGATATTCCTTCGAGAATTAGATTAAGATATGATGTTGACATTTCTTGGGAATGAGACTGTGCTATTTGTTGTGTGTCATGGGCTGATAATGTTGCTATTTGTTGATATGTCATGGCTTGACACCGTTGTTATTCGTTGAGATAAATGACAAGGTTTTATGTAACATCCCATAAATCAAATGTCATAAAACATGTCATGGAATAATAATATTGTCATAGTATAATCCTAAGAACATCACAGTGCGGAAATCATGTGTGTGCGATGCGCTGCTACCGTGCCGGCTCCTTCCCCTTCGCTGAAGAGGTACCTGGAACAAAACTGAAAAATGTTAGCACAAAGCTTAATAAGTTTCCCTATCATACCACATACCACATAAGGCTTGTCCCTTAGTATCTTTCAAACGATATCTAACTGGGACGACTGGCAGCTAGGCTTCCCTTCGGTATCTTTGAACCGGTAGCCAGGAGCTAACCTCCCCTTCGGTATCTCACAACCGGTAACCAGGAGCTAACCTCCCCTTGGGTATCTTTCAACCAGTAGCTGGGAGCTAACCTCCCCTTCGGTATCTTTCAACCGGTAACTGAGGACTATTTCACCCCTACCACTACCACATAATAGTGTATCATGAATATATATCTAGGCATACATGGGTGCTGTCTACCCCTTTGATATCTTTCAACCGGTATCCGAGGGCCATTCCGCCCCTACTACTACTAACACATTTAGCATCCTAGCACATAATCATCATAGATAACAACATACCAGATAATTATCACAAGGACAATAATCTCTACTATAATCTCTTACTAGTGGGCCGACCTTGGTGCCTTATACCTACTTCTACTGGAAGGTAACTCACCTCAGTGTCGTGAAGTGTCCGAGCTGTCCTCGCTGCCGAGATCAACTCCTCTCAATTCCTACACATAACGATCTTCCTTAATTACCATTTCATGGTCAACTCATATCAAAGTCAAAGTCAAGGTCAACATCTTGGTCAACATCAACTATGGGTCAAAGTCAACATCTGGCTTACTCAAATCGCCGAGTTGACCCACCAACTCGTCGAGTTCCACAGTCCTTAGAACACTAAAAGCTTCGACCCTATTCGCCAAGTCTTGCAAGAGCTCGCCGAGTTCTCCTTCATATGAAGTTGAGACTTTCTATCGCTGACTCGCTGAATTCATCCTTGAACTCGTCGAGTCCTTGTTTATGCACGAAGGCACATCTAGTCCTAGACTCGTCGAGTTCCTTATGAACTCGTCAAGTTCATCTTCATGCAGTTGGGACTTAGTCTTGAAATCGCCAAGTTCCATGATCTTCAGGTCCATATTCACATCCATCTTATGGAGTCCTGTTCTAGACTCAACTAGTTCGATCATAAACAGAAAAGGTTTGGGAACCATAGCCGACTCACTGAGTCCTATGAGCGACTCGCCGTGTCCGCCAAAGTCCAAATCTACCAAGTCAATTTTAGTTGGGCTCAATGCATCCAGAACATAGATCTGACCTCCTAGGGTCCATATTACACGTAAAGGTACAAACTTGATGTTCATGTATGGGGGTATTTGGCTCATATGGCTCTAAAATGAGGTTATATGATGCATGAGACTCCTATGGCCATAAAGTTGGCACCTTTATGCCATGGGAACCCTCAATGGTTCCAGATCTGAAGTCATACACCCTTAGAACCACAAAATCCTGAAAGTGGATCTACTAAAGCTTAAAAAGGTAGAAATGAACCCTAACTAGAGATCTAAGAGATAGATGGTCAAGGTTGAAGCTTGTTAGCTTGAATGAGCTGGAAATGAAGCAAAACATTTGGATCTACTGGCTTCTTCTAGAACCCCCAAGCTTCCACTTCTTTCTTCAAGCTTCAAACCACCAAAAACACACAAAAATGGTTCAAGAACACTCCAAATGCTTTAGGGTTTCGAGTTGGGACAACATAAAGCGTTTAAATAGGGTGCAAAATCTAAATATTAGGGTTTCATCCAGACAGATCTACTCGTCGAGTAGGTTACTTAAAACCCGCATCCAAAGTCTAGTCTACTCGACGAGTTGGGCCTCCAACTTGTCGAGTCCCAGTGTAAAACATGAAATTATTTAAATTTAAAATACGTATCTGGAACCGGGTGTTACATTTTATTACAAAGAAATATAAGATATTATGATTTTGGTATTATGTATGATTATGATGCATACAATTAGCAATTACATAAATTGATTAAAGTAACCGATCTGAGTGATTGACCTGAGCGGTTGATTAGAGCGAGTGATTTGGTTGATTATGTAATTTGATTGTTTAAACTGTAAAAAAAGAGTTCTAATGAAGAATGTACAAGCCTACAAAGTTAGACAAAATGTTATTAGAGGCTGATTTGTTAAATATGACAGTTGCAATGTGTCAACTTTGAAGCCTAATAACTCGATATTTATTGTTGATTAGGAGCAACTTTGTAAAGTAAAGTTATGGTCTATATAACAAAAAAAATACATAGGAAGAAAAATCAGACAAAGCAGATGTGTAGTGAATAAGATATGATTATTTAAAGTTTGTTGTTCAAATATGTGAAATTTTGAAATGTTCAAGACCTTCATGTTCACAACTGAATAATTCCAGTTTTAGACATACTCAGATGGAGCAAGTAATATGCAATTTGTAGTACTCCTAACAGGCTTTCCAAGGATATAAATTTTGTTCAAATTGGAGTTTGTATGATTGAGTTACATGGCTAGAAGGAATGAGAAAAACCATAAATTTTGCTGGGAGATTATCCTGAGTCGAGGGTAATAAGGGTGATTGATGTCGAGAGTCATTCCAATTGATTTGAGTGATCTGAGTGATTAAATTAAGCGATTGATACTGATCTGAGAGATTGACCTAAACAATTAAGATTGATTCAAGTGATTGATTTGATTAGAATGATCGATCAGAGTGATTGATTAGAATAATCTGAATGATTATATGAGAAATTGATGTTAATATAAGTCATTGATTTAATTGGTTTGATTGATGTGAGCAAATGATCTGGTTAATCTAAGTAATCGATTGATTTGAGTAATTGATTCAATTAATATGAGTGACTAATTAATTGATCTATTGAGATGAGTGATCTGAGTAATCGATCTGAGTGATTAGTGTGATTGATCCAGTTGATCTGGGTTATTGATCCGGGCAATTTTAGTAATTGATTTGAATGAGTAATATTGAGCTAAGTGACTGTCACGACTGATCTGAGTAAAGCGATTAATTAATCAACAAGTTGAGTATTTCGAGAGATTTATTTATGAAATTGACCTGAGTAAATTGAGTGGTTGATCTAAGTGATCTGAGTGGTTGTTAATATTTGAGTAAGTTAATCACATTGTGTGCATCATAGAGATTAATGAGACTCAAATTGATTTGATTGATTTTTGAATGAGTGCTCATATTCGAAATATAACTTATAATAAGATTGACTTGCAAAGTATCTAGTTTATATTTAACGATGATAATTGCTATGAGTATTTACACTTGTGACTTCAAGATGAGTCGTAAGTCAAGTGACAAATGATTATTAAGGAAGACAAAGAGAAACGTTGGTTTGAGTTATGATAATGAGTTAAGATAAATATAAGATACAAGAAGAGTAATAGAGAAACATTTTGAATATTAGTATTGAACAATTATTATTGATATGAGTTATTAGTCACCGATCTGAGTAACTGGAGAGATTGATTTTAATAATAATAATAATAATAATAATAATAATAATAATAATAATAATAATAAGTATCGATTTGTAATTGTCGGGACCTTTTTCCTTACCAATTAAAGTCGATCACCATTGAGGAGTTATATGAAAGGAATATTAATTAAAGCTACATAAAGTGTCTAGATATATATGAGAAATTATGTAAGATGTTTAAACTTAAAGAAGACATGATACAATAAGAGTTATGTAATAATTCTATTTAGAATATGTAAAAGAGTAGAAAAATGAGATGAGAAACGTATGATCCTTGAAAAATTATGAGATGAGATGAGAAAATATGAGATTCATATAAGAATAAAAGTATGAGATTAGATAATATAAGAGTAGTGTAAGAGAATATAATTAGATATATGTGATATGAATGTTTATCTTACCTTATATTAGTAGCACGATATTTCAAGAGATTCCGAGGACGAAATCTTTTGAAGGGGGGAAGTATTGTAACACCCAGTTTTTCGCAATAGGTGTTATTTTACGAAATATAGATATTATGAGTTGAGTAAATGAGATAAAGTCTTGAGTTTCTTGATTTTTAGAAATGATATTTAGCAAAAAATAATTAAATAATATTATAGAGCACATTGAGATGATTCCGTGGATATAAAGATCATAAAAAACGGAGTCCGTATGTGGAAGTTATGATCATTTGAAGATTTGATGAAAGTACGCCACTATATTGAGAAAGTGAACGAAAATCAACAAAAACATGTGACGAAAGAGGAGGGCACATGGCAAAAACCGTTCTATACACTTCTCACGATGTGAGAGGTATATGCTCACGACGTGAGCATCCCCTGAGTATAAATATGAGTGTTTTGAAGTATTTTGGTGTACGTGAGGAGAGATGCTGCTCGGGAGCCATTCCCAAGAGTCTATAACAGAGATGTTATGCTGATGTACATGTGATATAGAGTTGAGTTGCGGGATACAATGAGGTATCTTTTACCCGATCAATTGTATTTATGATATTTGATCCATGTAAAGGTTACGAGTATTTATGATATGGAGTAGTTATGAACATGCTGGTGAGATTAGTGAGAAAATCTTATGATTAATATCATGTTTGGTTGACAATGGTTATAAACCCTATTGCTTGAGAAATATCCGATATGAGAGATTTAGCCATGGGCTTACGGGTTAAGCCTATTATAATTATTAGTGAGTCTGGACAGATTCTAAAGGACTTATTATTTAATAAAAGGTGTTACTGTGTGACGAGCTGATAGATAGTGGAAGAGTAAAACTGAGACTGGAATAAGCCTATCGACTTACTAGGTGAGTAACACTACTCTAATATCCATAGTTGTGATAATTGTGATGATTATTATATAATTAAGTATTATTAGGATATTAATTGTTGATTGAGAGATTGAGGAAATGTTGAGAAATAGATTATAGATGAGAGATTGAATTATATTAATAGATTAATATTTGATCGATAGATATATTATGATTGGAAGATATAACACATATATGATATATTGGTCATTGAGCATGAGATTTAATATGAGTGAGATATTGATTATTGATTGGACGGGTATTTGATAGATAGATTATTACTGAAGTAATGAATCCTTTGATGAAATGATTACATATGTGACAATTATGTGGAATATACATGATTTACATTATTTGTATGATTTATGATTTATTTGATTATGTTTTAGTAGTTGTTGTTCACTAAGCCGTGAGGCTTACGTTTTTGTGATGATCTGTTTTGCAGGTAGATTTATTGTGACGCCCAACTCGATCCTATGCTTGCGGCCAACACGATCCTTGTGATAACTTCTTGTATGCTAGAGTGCCATTGTACACTATGATTTTTTTGTAAAACTTTTAAATGATTTTTGATAAATTTGGGTGTACCTTGGTAGAAAAATCTAGGCGTTACATCTATGGCTGAGCTAACCGATATGTTGCCTTGGCTATCAGAGTCGCGCCAGGAACCAGGTCAATCCTCAATACCACCTGGTTCTCACAAGGCATTCCAAACATATCTTCCGAAGACACATCCGGATAGTCTCGCACAATCGCCACATCATCCACGGTCACTTTACCCTTATCCCGAGTATGCATAACATAGACAACGAATCCGAAACAACCTTGATGAATAAAACGTCTAGCCCTCGCTGCTGAACACAAAATCGGCCCGCACTGAGCTCTCTCTCCCTGAACCACTAACTCTCCCCCACTTGGGGTTCTAATATGAACTAACTGGTTCTCATAATCGATCAATGCCCCATTGGGGCTCAACCAATCCATACCCACGATAACCTTGTTCCCGCGCAAAGGAATGAGAACCAAATCAATCGGATACTGCTTGCTAAACAACTGAAAAATACAACCCCGATGAGCCCTCATTACCGGGATAAACCGATCATCTACAATCTCGACATGTAAAGGACAATCCAGCTCCCCCAGAGCTCTGACAAACCTCTTTCTATGCACAAGTGACACAAAGGATCGGGTAGCCCCTGAATCAAACAATACCAATGCAGAAATACCGTTCACGAGGAATGATCCTAAAATAAAACACATAAATATAAGCAGGCAATTCAATAAAAATAAAGAGATAAGGTGAAGATACCCCAAATCTGATTTCGTATTAGGAAGTTATGATTTTTCGAAGTTTCGGCTTAGCGGTATACAGCCCGAAGTTTGAATATTAGATCAAGCGGTTTTTAGCCGACACGACCTAAACGAGAATCAAAGATCTAGTTAATAATAGCATAACGATAAAAAGACAGATGAAAACAGACGTCGGATGAAGAAGTTATGAATTTTTAACGGACCAATCCTATCCCGGCCTGTTAATAATATAACTTTTAAAATAAATTCAAAATTAGCCGACGGAGTCTAAACGAAAGTTGTAAAGTATGTTCCCGCCTACGCGTGGATATAAAGAACGTCAAAAACGGAGCTCGTATGAGGAAGATACGGATTTTTGAAGTTTGGAATCGAAATCACATAGTCTATTGCGAGAGGGATGACGTGGCCTCATCTCAGCCGTCCATCACTGATCGCAAAGCACCCGTCGGATCACGCCACATCGCCTCGCCTACGCGCCGTGTACGAGGTCGGAACGCCCCGCATAGCCTTGGTCTTATCCCATTCGATGTGCGAGCCAGCTAGTGTGAAGCTGGCAACCCTATCCGAGGAACGCCCAACGTCCCCCTTCCGAACGCGCAGCGTAACCGAGCTGCTGACCGCCTATAAAAGGTTGCGAAGGGATCCGAGCATTTCACACCAAATCTCATTCTCCCTCTAAAAACTTTTTCTCTCTAACCTATTTTGAGCTCCCTAAAGTCTAGCTGAACCCCTAGCACCCGAAGGAAGCCCCGAGGCTCCCGGAGTCCCGAGAAAAAGGGTCTTTCGGTTTCGAAACGCTGCTCCAAGCGAAACCCAGTTTTCTTTAAAATCCGCTGTAAGTGAGCTACGCCTATGAAATTTTTAATATAGCTTTTAAATAATTATAGTAATGATATTAGATCCTTAAAATAATTATTTGGGCTATTATTATGAGTTATATAGAGTGTTGTTTAACACTTATATAATAATAATAATAATAATAATAATAATAATAATAATAATAATAATAATAATAATATCTAGACTATTAATTAGTCGCGGTTAACGTTAGACTAAACCCTAGTGGTATTGATACTAGGTTTTGTCGAGGGAAAATTGTTTTGAGATAACGAAGTGTTGTCCGAGTACCGAGTCACCACCTAATCAGGTGAGTGCATAGTCACTTTCATCTTACACATAGATATGAAGTATTTTATATAAATTACGTACTATGTGTGCATATTATCTGAATACTTGTTGTTTATGCTGGATGAATGATTTTATACATTTTTAAATGATTTAAACTGTATATGTATTTTATATCTACAAAAATGTTGGGGTAAAACATGGGTAGATGTAATAGATGATGTGTGATAAAATGATGAGAGGCCTCGATGTTGTTGTTGTTGATTATGTCATCTAGTGGAGTATGAATGACGACCATGGACTCTTCTAGATAGTCCAGTGGAACGCTAGTAGGTTGTGACCTGTAGGTGTTTGTGAACGATGTTCACCGGTGTACTCCATCCCCCACATGGTTGCCTTAAGGACATTTATTGCTGTAACGCCCGGGTTTCGGGGCTAAACATTTTTAGACGATGTAATAGTCTAGGTCAACTATTGTAACTCTTTTTGATGTAATAAAGATGAAATATTTTAATTCTATGTGAATTATGTGTATTTGTGTGCTTATTACTTTATTATAAATATATATTTAGTAAAGAATAAAAATAAGCGTCAAAATTAAAGTGTGAGATAAGTCCGATATCTTTACATAAAGTTGTAGTGGTCGAACAAGGATTCCGGGGATATAAAGAACGCCAAAATCCGAGTTATAACGAAGAGGTTATGGCCCGCCGAAGTTTTACGGCAAAACCGGCACGACACCGTGAGATGTAAATAGTGAATTTACGACGGAGGACTTTTTAGCCTTAGTGATCTAAATGAAAATCATAAAATATGTTAAACCGAGAAAATCCATAAAAAGAACACCCAAATCTGACTTCGTATGAAGAAGTTATGATTTTTCTAAGATTCGGCTTAGCAGTGCACAGCCCGAAACTCGAATTTTAGTTCGAGCGGTTTTTGGCTTACACGACCTAAATGAGAGTTGAAGATCTCATTAATAGGAACTCAACGGTAAAAAGATAGACGAAAACGGAGTCTGTATGAAGGAGTTACGAATTCTTCGCGGTCATTTAGCAGTCTAATCTCCTCTTACTGTTAAATTTAAGATCGGTCGAGAATTAGCCAACAGAGTCTAAATGAAAGTTGTAGATCTTTTTCTTACCTACGTGTGGATATAAAGAACGTAAAAAATGGAGTTCGTATGCGAAAGTTATGAATTTTTGAAAACCGGCTGATTTCCACCCTGTGTGCGTCGCCACGTGTCCGCACCAGGCGAAACCTTGGAGCCTACGCAACACCACGACGTGGTGATGCTCCAGGAGCACTATAAATAGAGTTGCCGGGGCAACCCTCAACCTCACACCTTCACCCTTTCTTTCTGTCTCTAGAAACACTCTTTAAACCTCCCAACCCCCCCCCCCCCCCCCCCCCCCAAAAAAAAAAAGCCTAGGGAACCCCCTAGCACGAGGCAGAAGCCCCGGAGCGCCTGACGGCCCCGAAAGGAAGAGCCTTTGGCTCAGAAACTCTACTCCGACAGAGCCCGGTTTCCAAGGAAACCCCCTGTAAGTGAGTTATACCTACCCTATCTTTAGTATAACTTATGTTTTAATATAGTAACGTTATTAGGAACTTATAATGAGTATTTGGGCTATTATTATGAGTTATATAAGAGTGTTTCTTAACACTTATATAATAGTAATAATATCTAGACTATTAATTAGTCGCGGTTAACGTTAGACTAAACTCTAGTGGTAATGATACTAGGTTTTGTCCGAGGGAAATTGTTTTAACAGTAACGAAGTGTTGTCCGAGTACCGAGTCATCACCTTATCAGTTGAGTGCATAGTTACTTTCAGCTTACACATAGATATGAAGTATTTATATAAATTACGTGCTATGTGTGCATATTATCTGAATACTTGCTATCTATGTTGGATGAACATTTTTATACATGTTTTCAATGATTTAAACTATATATGTATTTTATATCTACAAAAATGTTGGGGTAAAACATGGGTAGATGTAATAGGTGATGTGTGATAAAATGATGAGAGGCCTCGATGTTAATGTTGTTGATTTTTTTCATCTAGCGGAGTATGGATGACGACCACAAACTCTTCTAGACAGTCCAGTGGGACACTAGCAGGATCGCAACCTGTAGGTGTTTGTGAACAATGTGTTCACCGGTGTACTCCATCCCCCACATGGTTGCCTTAAGGACATTTATTGATGAGGAATCCCCTTAGCAGTAGTGTCCATCCCGATGATGATCCTTAGGCTAGGTCCCTTATGATAGGTGTTTAGGGACGTAAAGTGAGGATAACGAGAACGGGTAATCGGGTTATTGTTGATTGATGAAGTTAATAAACTTATTTATTGTGGGTTGAAAACCCTATGTGCTTACCAGGCTCCCAAGCCTGACCCACTCAGTTTCTTGTATTATAGGTAGTGGCGCATGAGCATAGATGTGATGTTTTGGATAAGGGATTACGGATATAGGCCTGTAGATATGAAATAATGTAGTAAGGCTTATATTGTATTGTTTATGCTTTTGATCTGTAACGAACATGAATTCCCAAGTCTTTTAATGAAATACATTTCTTTGGAAATGCTTTTGATAAATCTTTATCATATTTTGTTTTGGGACAAATTCCACAACACTTTTATTTAAAATGCTACTCTGATTTTTAAACAAAACATAAACAAAATCGGTCTTTTCTGGCCGTGAAAATGGGGATGTCTCAGTTGGTATCAGAGCATTAGTTTAAGCGAATTAGGAATTTGTAGGCTTTCTAGACTTAAGCTTAGAATGCTAAGCAATGATTGTGAGGTGTGAGCACTAGCTTATTTTAGGAATTATGCCTAAAATGCTTTTATGTGCTAAATGCTTTGTGCCTGACATGCTGTTATTTGTTCGGATCTATGGTCTGTTGCCGACCGGATCTGGAAACCTGATGTGTTTAGGATTCTAAACGTATGGCTACGATATTAGAACTAGCATGTAAATGTTTCGTAGAGATAAGGATGATTTAAACGTCCATCCTAAATAAAGATCTAAATTCACCTTATTTGGTGTATAGATCAAGATGGAAAGGACCCGTAGCGGAAATGTAAATGCAAATGGAAATAGGAACCAACCCCCTCAACCTCCAGTAATACAACAAATACTTGTTGTCGAAGAAGTGGCACCTGAGCCAATGACGATGGCCGGAGTGCAAGCGATGATCCAGATGATGTTGGATCGCCAAATGGAGGAAACAAGGCGTTTACTTCAACAGAACTGAGAAGAACTTACGGTACCAATTGAACAGACCGAACTAAATGATGGGCAGTCAGAAGGAGGAAACTATAGCGGGGCTGTTGGTCAAGCCAACCCACTGATATTTAGGCAAAACCACCAGGATGAAGGAAATGACGGACGTGGATGCAAATACAAGGATTTGATGGCATCCAAACCACCGAGTCTATCCGGAAGCCCGACGCCGGTGGAAGTCATGAACTGGATCTTCGAGATGGAGACGATGTTTGAAAGTTGCGAGTGAAGCAACAGGCAGAAGACCGCTCTCGCGGTTCCTCTGTTGAAATATGGAGTACTAAATTAGTGGAAGCTACTAGCTGATTCAATGCCCAAAAGTGAAGAAAGCAAGATGTCGTGGGAGGATTTTCTGGTGCAGTTGAAGATGCAATACTGCTCTGAGCAGGATCTACTGGAGATCAACAACGAATTCCAGAATTTGAAGAAGGGAAGAATGAGCATTACTGAATACGCTGCAAGCTTTACTGAGAAAATGAAGCTTGTTCCTCACCTCGTCCCAACTGAACTCTCCAAGGTTAACAAATTTGCCCTCGGATTACCAGCGGACTTTGGTCCAATGGTCAAGCAAGCAACCACTCTGAAAGCCGCCATCTGGGCTGCTAAGAATGTGGAGACCCAGATACGAGAGAAGGGTCTGGAGAGAGCGGAGGTGGGAGAGTAAAGGAAATCTGATGGGTCTTCAAAATACAACAAGAAGAGTAAATTCTCGAAGTCTGGTTTGAAAGGAGGAAGAGCAGAAGCGAAGTGGTGTGACAAGTGCAAGAAGAAGCACTCTGGGAAGTGTGACCGAGGAGGCACCTGTTTCAAGTGTGGAAAGCCTGGGCACTATGCCAACTAGTGCACGTTTACTAAGAAGGTCTATTACAAGTGCAACGAGGAAGGGCACATTTCGAAGGACTGCCCGAAGAAAAAGGAGGCAGGGAGACCCAACGTTCCACCGAAGCCGAAGGTGAGAGCCTTCCAAATGACACTTGAGGCTGCAAAGGAGGCAACAGATGTCGCTTCAGGTACCTTTCTTGTAAATGGTTTACCTGCCAGTATACTGTTTGATTTTGGAGCAAACTACTCCTTTGTATCGCATAGATTTGGAGAAAAAATAGCATTTCCTGTAGAAAAACTTGATGACGCCCTAATTGTAGAAGTTGCCAGTGGAAGGTTCGTACCTGTTAGTGATCATATTATGAATATCCTCATCGAATTAAACATAAACGAATTCCACGAGGAGCTATTACCTATAGAGTTGAACGGTTTCGACATCGTTCTGGGAATTGATTGGCTTAGCGCCAAAGATGCTGAGATTCAATTCCGAAAGAAGATAGTAAGGGTAAACCCACCCGGAAAAGAGTCATTTATGGTGTACGGGGACAAACGCAGAGTGAATTCTGGAATCATCTCCCTGATGAAAGCCAAAAAATGTTTGTCCAAGGGATGTGCATCATACTTGGCATTTGTTATCGATGCTAAGAAGGAAAAGAAGGAGGTGCAGAATATACCAGTCGTGTGTGATTATCCGGAGGTCTTTCCCGAAGATCTTCCTGGATTACCGCCTGATAGACAAGTGGAGTTCAGAATAGACTTGTTACCAGGAACAACACCGATAGCAAAGGCACCTTACCGACTAGCACCGACGAAGATGAAGGAGCTTATGACGCAGCTTCAGGAGTTGTTGGACAACGGTTTCATTCGACCTAGTTCATCACCCGGGGGAGCTTCGGTGCTATTCGTGAAAAAGAAGGACGGAAGCATGAGAATGTGTATAGACTACCGAGAGTTGAACAATGAAACGGTAAAGAACAAGTATCCATTACCAAGAATTGATGACATATTCGACCAGCTGCAAGGATCGAGCTATTTCTCAAAGATCGATCTTAGGTCAGGATATCATCAGCTGAAGGTGAGGGAGCAGGATATCGAGAAGACTGCATTCATACCTAGATATGGACACTACGAGTTCTTGGTTATGTGATTTGGACTAACCAATGCTCCAGCAGCATTCATGGATTTGATGAATAGGGTTTGTAAACCATTCCTCGACAAATCCGTGATAGTGTTCATAGATGACATTCTCATCTACTCGAAAAGCCAGGAGGAAAATGGCAAGCATCTACGAGAAGTGTTGGAATTATGAAGAAGGAGAAGCTTTACGCTAAGTTCTCTAAGTGCGACTTTTGGATCCGAGAAGTCCAATTCTTGGGTCATGTGGTTATCCAGGAGGGAATAATGGTTGACCCAGCAAAAATCAAAGCTGTAATGAAGTGGGAACGACCAAAAAGTCCCACGGAGATTCGAAGCTTTCTAGTATTAGCCAGATACTACCGAAGGTTTATCCAAGGCTTTTCTTCGATAGCTGCTCCATTGACAGCTTTGACCCATAAAGGAGCTACATATACATGGAGTGAGAAACACAAGGAATCATTTTAGAAGCTGAAGAAGAAGTTATGCGAAGCACCGATTCTTTCTCTACCCGATGGATTTGAAGACTTCACGGTCCATAGTGACGCATCTGGAGTCGGGTTGGGTTGTGTTCTAACCCAAAGGGAAAAAGTGATAGCATATGCATCTCGACAATTGAAGGAGCATGAAAAGAACCACCCCACTCATGACTTGGAGTTGGCAGCGGTAGTATTTGCTCTAAAGATATGGAGGCATTACCTCTATGGTACCAAGTGTAAACTCTTCATTGATCATAAGAGTCTCCAGTATCTCTTTAATCAGAAGGAATTGAACATGAGGCAACGATGCTGGCTGGAATTGCTTAAAGACTACGACTGCGAGATACTTTACCACCCTGGTAAAGCCAATGTTGTTGCTGATGCTCTCAGTCAGAAAGTCAAACTTGAGAGGAAGAGGCCAAGAGCGTTGAGAATTGAAGTTGTCTCGACAATTGTGGAGAGCATCAAGAAAGCTCAGGAGGAAGCTTCTGAGAAGAATAACCGAAAGGAAGAACGTTTGGGCAAAACGTTAGTGTTTGGCACAAACAACCAAGGGTTGAAGGTATTCCAAGGCAGAATTTGGGTACCTAATACGGGAGGAATAAGAGATCTTTTGATGGAAGAAGCACACAAGACCATGTACTCAATTCATCCCGATAGCACTAAAATGTATAGAGACCTAAAACCCTACTACTGGTGGCCGACGATGAAGCTCGACGTTGCGAAGTATATGGCCGATTGTGTAACTTGTGAAGGGTTAAGGCACAACATCAGAAACCATATGGGAGTTTAGAACCTTTACTTGTACCCATAGGTAAATAGGAAGACATCACCATGGATTTTGTGACTAAACTGCCCAAAACTAAGAGCGGTCACGACATGATTTGGGTGGTCGTGGATCGTTCACCAAGAGTGCACACTTCATAGCAGCCAACGAGAGGTGGTCTATAGATAAGCTCGCAAATGCTTATGTGAAGGAGATTGTAAGACTTCACGGTGTTCCTCTAACAATTGTATCTAATCATGATAGTCGTTTCACGTCACGGTTTTGGAGGAGTCTACAAGAGGAGTTGGGTACAAATTTATGTTTGAGTACAGCTTACCATCCGCAGATCGATGGCCAGAGCGAAAGAACGATTCAAACATTGGAAGATATGCTGAGAGCTTGTACCCTTGAGTTCCAAGGGAACTGGGATGAGCACTGTGACAACCCGAAATTTCCATTATGAACAAACAATATCACTTTAATAGAAGTTATAACAGTCACAGTAAATTTTCAGACTTTTCAGATAAGTTTGAGTAATTCAGGGTTTACACTTTAGGAGATATCAGGAGAGTGGATGCACTAGGGTTTCATGCAACACTGTTATTCTAACACTCTGTTATATTAGAAATCATTTCAGGAATAAAAATATTTTTTGCCAAAAAAAATATCTCAGCACTATAAATAGAATTGTAAACCAAATTCATTTATTATTCACATTTCCAATTAGAGAAAAGCGAAATTCTCTCTCACGGATCTTCGGGTTTTTATCCCAAATCGTACTTCAATCTAGTTGTATTATATAGCTTAGATTGTGCTTAATAACATCAATCTAGTTGTATTACTCGTGCAGTACGTCAAGTTCAACTCCAGGATTCATACGGTTGACCTATCACTGAAGAATGTATACATGAGAGTGATATATAATCAATGTTCTACAGGTTTAGAATTGATGATTTCACTATAACTTCTTTCCCTCGATGGGATGTGAGGTTAAGGAAGAATCAGTTATTCGACTACCTTTTCAACCTTAGTTATATATGACTCGTATACACGAAATTGTGATCATTGAACCATGTATGAATTATAATATGAACTTCAGGACGGAGACTGCCCAAGACTACGAGAAATTACATTTAGCATGTGAACAAACTTAGGACCCAGTATGACTCTTATAACCAGAACGCCTTATAGTCTAAACATATACGGAAGATACAAGAACAGCCCGGACAACACAACGAACTACTCAACAATAGAATTAGAAGACCAGGTTTCTCACCCTTGAGAGCTCCGGTCTTATCCTTACCAGAAGTCGACGGAGTGCATCATATGTACCTCGACGACCGGAGACTTCATTTAGATTTCCTTTAGAAATCGTTGTCTCTGCCTTGTTTAGACGAGTTGATTTAGCAAACATAGGGAAAGAGTTACTTCAGAAATGGACCTGAGATCCGAATATCACCAGTTCGAGTGATAGGGAAGGATGTCCTGAAGACTATCCTCCGAACTCGATGCGGACATTTCATGTCCGTAGTGATACCCCTCGGATAGGACCAATACGTCCACAGTATTCATGAGCTAAATGCGTGGAGTACGTCTTTCTTACTGGGACCAGTTCGTCATTTCTCCATGAAACGACTTACTTATCTACCCTTGTAGTAAGAAAGAACCCATGGAAACATTACCTTCGGAGATAATTTTCGCAAAGTTCTCTGAACATGAGTTTTGGAATTAAGAGTCAGATTTCCTGAGACACACTATTAGTGATGTGGAAATTCTTGAGTACTCTGTCAAATTATCCAAAACCGTTGAGAATTTTTCGGCACCGTAGTCACCGACGGAAAATTCGCCAAATTCTAGGTCTTACAGACCTACTATCATAGTCCATTCGAAACTCCCCACAAACTTCACGAACCCTTTCGACTTTGACCCAGCAAGGGATGGCCTTTGACTGGGAAGTAAGCGAGAGAAAGAACCTTTGGAATTCCAAGTGAGAGACCAAATTCTTTAGGAAACCTCACTCTAGGAACGGCTTAATACGCTTCGTAAAGCGTGGAAAACTAAATCCAATGTAGTTGGGACCTCCGAGCTTCATACCAGAATCGGTCCTACATCTCACAAATTAGACCTACTCCGCGAACTCAATAACGTACATTTTCCCCTTCGCGTCTCGAACTTGAAACAGTATCCTTCCGTTAGGACTTTCGTAATCCCTTTCGACGAGATCGAGATTTACGAGATCCTTGCCTTCGTATTAGAACCGTAGTGACCCTCGACCGAGAGGTCAAGCGGACGAAGCAATGCCGTCGCCCGTTAGTGAAGGTTCGTTGGGATACCAACCGAGAACCTGATTTCACTTAGGAGTGTGAGAACCAATCGATTAGAAAGTTCACATAACGACTCGATCATTCGTACATACTTCCTTGCCTAAATTCTAATTTCGGGACGAAATTCCCTTTAACAGGGGGATGATGTGACAACCCGAAATTTCCATTCTGAACAAACAATATCACTTCAATAGAAGTTATAACAGTCACAGTAAATTTTCAGACTTTTCGGATAAGTTTGAGTAATTCTGGGTTTACACTTCAGGAGATATCAGGAGAGTGGATGCACTAGGGTTTCGTGCAACACTGTTATTCCAACACTCTGTTATATTAGAAATCATTTCAGGAATAAAAATATTTTCTGCCAAAAAAAAATATCTCAGGACTATAAATAGAATTCTGAACCAAATTCATTTATTATTCGCATTTCCAATTAGAGAAAAGCCAAATTCTCTCTCACAGATCTTCGGGTTTTTATCCAAATCGTGAGTACTTCAATCTAGTTGTATTATATAGCTTAGATTGTGCTTAATAACATCAAAATAACGACAAAATAGCAAGATCTATGAGTTTACTCCCCAAGAACATCTTGGACAGTAAACTCCTTTTCAAAAGCCAAATGAGGCCTAGTCCTTCCTTAAGCCATGAAACTAGTTTGGACTTGTACACTAACGAGTTTAGGGACAGAAAACAAACTCAAAGCAACAAGATTTGAGAGTTTACTCCCCAAGAACATCTTGGAGAGTAAACTCCTCTTGGAGAGTAAACTCCTTTTGGAGAGTAAACTCCATTTTAAGGGCCAAAAGTGTCCCAATGTTCCTCAAAGCCTTGGAAATGAACCTTGAGACTACCCATGACATGTTTAGACATCCAAAACAAATAGAATCAAGGGTTGAAAGTGAGTTCACGGCCAAGGAAGTTCTTGGGACGTGAACTCCATTTTAGAGTGTCAAAATGCCCTAAATGCCACCCTTAAGCCAAGAGTCCAACATAGCTTTTTACCTTGATGTGTCTAAGACCCAAAACAACCAAAATACCAACACCCACAAGTGTTTACGACCGCAAACACATGACCAAATGGTCTATGGGCCGAAAACTCAGGTTAGGGGTGTTTTGGTGCCACAAACACTTCCTAAGGCTTAGGCATGAATTTAGAATGCTTCCTTATGACCTTTAAGACCCTCATAAACATATTTGGACATGATTTTACGGTTGTAAACTCATTTGGGCCGTGAACACCCCAAAAGTGCCAAAAGAAGTGGTCTTTCTCATCCTAGGCTAAAGCTAATGTCCCTAAATCATTCCCTAGCTTTCATACTTGCACTAACCCATGAGTAACCATGAGTTTACGGCCGTAAACTCCCTTGGGCCGTGAACTCATGGTAGTAAACTCATATGTGTGCCTTATACCTTCCTATGTTGAATCACATGTGATTCCAACACCTGGTCAAGGTGTTACCTAGTCCCGGAAGGTGTTTCCTTTCATATAGATGTTATAAACACTATATTCATGTCAATATGTGTCCTTATATGTCATTTAGGACTTATTGTGTCTCAGGACTTCATTCGTGGAACTTCTCATCCCTACACGCGTACCCGCTAGAACCACTCACAACAGGTGAGTTCATACCCCTAATCAATGTTTTAAATAATTTTAAATGCTTTAATGGGGGGGGGGGGGATACAAGTAGAAAACAACATGTTATTAAATCATCTATATGTATTTATAACTGTGTTTTCATTCAACAAATTTCACATACTACAAAATGTGATGCATGAAATGGTTTTGTATCTTTAAAATACTTTGTTATCAAATGTATTACTTTTGAAATGTTTATCAAAATGACATCAAGTCACTTTTATATTTGTTCAAAACCCTTAGATATCTTACAAAACCATTTTACATTCTTGAACTAAACTATGCATATACACTTATATTCTTATATATGTATTGATGTTATAGTTTACATCTTTCATTTAGTTTCCCACACCCTTGAGTAGTAAGAGTGTATAAACCTACTTGAACAATCAATTAACTTTCAGTAAATTATCATAGGGATAATTTGAAGATATCAAACATTATTCCTATTACAAGGAATCACACAAGAGTCAGTTCATTCATGAGTCTACACCAGTACATTACCTGATACATGAGTACATATACATATGCTTACCTGATACATGAATATGTTTACATATACTTACCTGTTACATGAACACACTTACATGAATACCATACATGAGCACTGTTACATAGGTGCATTATCTTGTATTCACTTACCTGGATAATTGTACTTAGAACTACGAGGATGATTTATTAGTACTTTTTGTGTAAATTATCTTTCCTATCCCGGTTCAATGGGATATCTCGGCAGGACTAACCATTCCGAAACCCACTGATTAGCACCAGTGGTCGATGAACATCTACGGAGGTCTAAGGTTACTATTTATATTAGGTAGATCGATATCAGGGGCTAACCCCTCCACCCACTTGCTGCTGCTACAGAGGACAAGTGGACAATCTTCGGATGTTCATTAGGTTATACCTTTCGCTTATTGCGATGTTGTGTTACTCCTAGTACCCAGTGATAACACTTACATTAATACTTTTTCTAGACAATCTTCGGATGTTCATTAGGTTATCTATTTCGCTTATTGCGATGTTGTGTTAGTCCTAGTACCCAGTGACAACACTTACACGAGTATATCTTTCCTGTTTACTTTATTTTGTGATACTTTCACATAAACGATGAGTTAGACTAAGTACTTTAGTACTAGTCAATAGAAGGAAAAACTATTATTTTACTTACAGAACCTTTAAGTCTTGGTAGAAGACTATCATATACACTTTCCTGTTTACTTTATGTCACACCCCAAAACCAAGAACGGCGGAAACGTTCTGGGGCGGAGGACGTCATGTAAGGTAATCACAACACAGTAAATGTAAATAGGCAAACAACATCATCCATTGCATTAAATATATAAATTTAATACATGCGTGTTCTGTACAGTTTTAGACACCAAAGATATAACGTAAATCAAAATAATAAAATGATGAGTCTTGAGTACGCTCCATCATCTCAAAAGCTGGCATCGGTACCTGTCTACTGATGACTTGAGAATACAAGTTATTTTGAAAGAGTTTATCGGCATTAAGCTGGTGAGTTCATAAGTATTTTAGTGTCAATGTTCGTTGTCAAAAACGTTTGAACCTGTCTCAATGTATAAGTTTGTAAAAATGTAAGTAAATGTTTAAAAGTGTTTGCAAAAGTTTGAATCTCTCAGAAAATCCTATATTTTCTATAAAAGTAACCTTCTACCGAGGCTTAAATGTTTTGTAAACTCGTCTGTTGTAAAAGTGTGTAATTACCCAAGTATAACTATCATTTGATAAAATATAGTTTGTACATTAATGCTTAAGTGAGATTATCACCAAAATATGTAATGGGTAAATCATTGTAGTACTGTAGTTTTGTATAATAAGAACTACTGTTGTACTAATTACTACTACCTTAAACCGGATTTATATTAAGGTATAATGTGATAATTGCACCATACTATCGACTGATAACAACGACATAAAGAACGGTCGTAATAACGGAATGACGTTTGGCACCCGCAGACCTGCAGGTCCGGCTGTAGCTAGCAGCAAGGTGTAGGATAGTCAATCCAGTATAGATCTATACGCAAACTCAACGCTCTCCCTCCAAGAGAATTCTGGCTACAACTCGGGCCATGACATTTAAGGCATGCTCCGATACAGTGGATCACATTTGTTATCGTATTCTTGCATATGTGATGAAATGTTTCTTGTTCTAGTATAGTTGTATATGTTCTCATAGTATAGTTGTATATATTCTCTTCCTAGTATAGACTCATGAATGAACTGACTCATTGATCTAGCAGTTGTAATAGTATAGTTCTGTGTTACCCCGATGGTAACTTGTTAACGGTGCGTCTAGTACGTATGATTATGGAAGTACTTTTATGTCTATATATGTATATTTGATATGTAATTAACATGGAAACGACCTTCGGATGGTCACCCAAAATCCCACCAGACCACATCCAAATCGAGGAAAAGGAAATAGGGTGGATGGCCTTCCTAAGCCCTTTAAACATTATTTATACGTCTATACATATATGGGCATGCAATTTATAATATAAAAACATAAATAAGTATTTATAAGACATTTGAAACATAAGTATTATTTTTAAAGAAAGATTGACTTGATGTCAATCTATAAAACAATTTGAAGGCGTAGATTTGATTAAAACAGATTAAGTATAAGGAACATTTGTTTAAATCACAGTTGCAGTGTAAATTCGAAAAGTAAATGGGTTTGGAAAACATTTAGAAGTAAAACAGTTTGATAGGTAGTTTGAATAGTGATAAAATCATGGTTTCCCTAGTTATTAATCACATGTGCTTAATGCAATCACATGTGATTGAAACAATAACTATAAGTATTTAACTTGTATTCCCCCCCTTGAAAGCATATAAAAGCATTTAGAATATTTAAAAAGGTTGATTCAGGGATATGAAACTCACTTGATTGATTGAAGGAAGCGAGATGGAAAACCGGGCAGAGTTTCGTCTCGGAAAACGGATTTCTCTCGGGATTCTCGAGAATCTCGGGAGTAAAATCGACCCTCGGGACTTGAGCAAAAAGACCAGAGCTTCGGGTTATAACGGGCACGGAAAACGAGACAAGGTTGTGAGAGAGAGGAGAGAAATGAGCAACATTTTCGGAAAGCCTCGCATCCTATTTATAGGAAGGCTGAACCGCCTCCGTATGCGGGGCGTACGCTCGTACGCAGCGCGTACGCGTACGTCATGCATGACCGAAGCCTCGACTGCCTCGGTTCGGATGGGACGGGTTGCTGGGTACGCGGGTCGGATGGGACGGCGGGTCGGACGGGACAGCGGGTCGGACGGGTCGGAGCTTCGGACGGGTCGGACGGTTTAGAATTCTTCGAATAGTGCGACGTGGACGATCCGAGACCCTCGATCTCAGTACGCGGGGCGTACGAAGGTACGCAGGGCGTACTTCGGTCCAATCCGATGACTCCCCTTCGGATATTACCGGGAATTTATAATTAAATTTATATTTATTATAAATAAACTTCAAAAATTCATATCTCCCTCATACGAACTCCGTTTTTGACGTTCTTTATATCCACGCGAAGGTGAGACCATGATCTACAACTTTCGTTTAGATTCCGTTGGCAAATTCCGAAATTATTTTTATTATTTATTTATTAAAATGACGTGATTAAGGAATTTCTTCAAAAATTCATAACTTCCTCATCCGAAGTCAGATTTGGACGTTCTTTTTATGTACGCAAACCTTGATATGATTCCTACTACTTTATTTAATCCGAACAAGATTTTAGGAAGGTTACATTTTGACCTAAATTTGATCGGTTTTACATTACATTGACTCGAAATATCGGGTTGTCACATCATCCCCCCGTTAGAAGGAATTTCGTCCCGAAATTAGAATTTTAAGCAAGTTAGAAATTACAAATAACTAAGCAAAAAGGTGAGGGTATTTCAGTTTCATCTGATCCTCACGTTCCCAAGTGAATTCCGGTCCTCGCTTGGCATTCCAGCGAACCTTCACGATAGGGATACGACTTTGCTTTGTCTGCTTGACCTCACGGTCCATGATCTATATAGGTTCTTCCACGAAGTTGAGGCTCTCGTTGATTTCGATCTCGTCGAGTGGGATTACAAGAGTCTCGTCGGATAGACACTTTTTCAAGTTAGATACGTGGAATGTAGAATGTACGTTACGAAGTGCGTCTGGTAGTTCGAGTTTGTAAGCTACGGGGCCGACTCTTGCAAGAATCTCGAAAGGCCCTATGTACCTTGGATTAAGCTTTCCACGCTTGCCGAAGCGTATTAAGCCCTTCCAGGGTGAGACTTTGAGGAGGACTCGGTCTCCCACCTGAAATTCCAAAGGTTTCCTTCGTTTATCAGCGTAGCTCTTCTGTCGGTCTCTAGAGGCTTTCAATCGTTCACGGATCTGAACGATTTTCTCAGTTGTTTCCCGAATGATCTCCGGACCGGTGAGAGTACTGTCGGAAGTTTGCCCCCTGGCTAATTGGGTATCACCCACCTCAGCCCAGCACAGAGGGGATCTGCACTTACGGCCGTAGAGAGCTTCAAATGGAGCAGCCTTGATGCTCGTGTGATAACTGTTATTATAGGAAAACTCGACAAGGGGTAAATGAGTATCCCATGTCTTCACAAAGTCAATCACGCAGGCTCGCAACATATCTTCCAGAGTTTGGATGGTCCTCTCACTCTGTCCGTCGGTCTGAGGATGGTAGGCTGTGCTCATGTCCAGCCTTGTTCCTAGGGAATCTTGTAGTGATTGCCAAAATCTTGAGGTGAACCTACTATCTCTATCGGAGATAATGGACATAGGTACACCATGTAGCCGTACGATTTCCCTAATGTATGTTCTCGTAAGTTTCTCCATCTTGTCGGTTTCTTTGATAGGCAGGAAGTGTGCAGACTTGGTCAATCTATCAACGATGACCCATATGGTGTCAAGTCCACCCGTTGTCTTGGGCAACTTGGTTATGAAATCCATAGTGATGCGCCCCCACTTCCATTCCGGGATCTCTGGTTGTTGCAATAAACCAGAGGGCTTCTGGTACTCGACCTTAACCTTTGCGCAAGTAAGGCATTTACTTACGAAGGTAGCAATTTCTGCTTTCATATTAGGCCACCAGTATAGCTTCTTAAGATCCAGATACATCTTATCTGAACCTGGGTGGACGGAATACCGAGTGTTGTGCGCCTCGGTCATGACCAAGTCTCGGAAACCACCATGTTTCGGTGTCCAGATCCGGTTCATGAAATATAAAGCTCCGTCACCCTTGGCTTCTAAATTCTTGTCCATTCCTCTAAGGGATTCACTTGACACATTTTCAGGTTTCATGGCCTCAAGTTGAGCCGCCTGAATTTGCTTAGTCAGGTGTGAATGGATGGTTATCGATAATGACTTGACTTTGCGACCAGAATATTCCTTCCGACTTAGGGCGTCTGCTACTACGTTGGCTTTACCCAGATGATAACGAATATCGCATTCGTAATCACTGAGTAGTTCGACCCACCGTCGTTGTCTCATGTTGAGCTCCTTCTGATCGAAAATGTGTTGTAAACTCTTGTGGTCGGTAAAGATAGTGCTCTTCGTTCCATATAAGTAATGTCTCCAGATCTTCAGAGCAAACACTACTGCTCCTAGTTTAAGATCGTGGATCGTGTAGTTAACCTCGTGTGTCTTCAATTGTCTCGAGGCGTAGGCGATGACCTTACCTCGCTGCATCAGAACACATCCGAGTCCTTGGTTTGATGCATCGCAATAAACTACGAAGTCTTCTATTCCTTCGGGAAGGGATAGTATTGGTGCGGTGCACAAGGCTCGTTTGAGCGTTTGGAACGCTCTTTCTTGTTTCTCTTCCCAGTCAAAGGCCACGCCTTTCTGGGTTAGGGTTGTAAGAGGCTTCGCTATTCGTGAGAAGTTCTGAATGAACCTGCGGTAGTAGCCAGCGAGACCTAGAAATTGACGAATTTCTGTAGGCGTCTTCGGTGCTGACCAGTTCTCAATGGCCTTAATTTTGGATGGGTCCACGTGGATTCCCTCTTCGCTTACCACGTGTCCTAAGAATTCGACTCTTCGGATCCAAAATTCACATTTCGAGAACTTCGCATAAAGTTTCTCCTTTCGTAATGTCCCTAGAACTTGTCGTAGGTGATCGCCATGCTCTTTCTTACTTCGGGAGTAGATCAGGATGTCGTCAATGAAAACGATGACGAACTGATCTAAGTAAGGTCGGCATACTCTATTCATCAGATCCATGAAGACTGCGGGCGCATTGGTCAATCCGAATGGCATCACCACGAACTCGTAGTGTCCGTAACGAGTTCGGAAGGCTGTCTTCGGTACATCCTCCTCTAGCACTCGTAACTGGTGATATCCGGATCTCAGATCAATTTCGGAAAAATAGCTCGCCCCTTGCAGTTGGTCGAATAGATCATCTATGCGAGGCAGAGGGTAACGATTCTTGACCGTCAGTTTGTTGAGTTCTCTGTAGTCAATACACATACGGAAGGATCCGTCCTTCTTCTTAACGAACAAGACCGGTGCTCCCCAAGGTGAGAAACTTGGCCTTATAAAGCCCTTGCTGAGCAGTTCGTTAAGTTGACCAGAGAGTTCTTGCATCTCGGCTGGTGCTAAACGGTAGGGCGACTTGGCTACTGGGGTAGCTCCTGGGACCAAATCGATTCTGAACTCGACTTGTCGTTGCGGAGGCAACCCGGGTAGTTCTTCTGGGAAAATGTCGGGGAAGTCGCTCACTACTGGGAGGTTCTTTAGTTCTTTCGTTTCTAGGTTCGTGTCGACGACGTGAGCAAGGAATGTGTGGTATTCCTTACGCAGGTATTTCTGTGCTTGAATACTTGATATGATGCGAAGACTTGCACCGGGGTTGTCGCCATAGACTATAAGAGTTTCATTAGACGGAAGGTTTAGACGGACTGCTTTCTCAAAGCACATGATGTCGGCACGATGAAGGCTTAACCAGTCCATGCCAATGATGACGTCGAAACTTTTTATTGAGACTGGCATGAGGTCGATTGGAAATGAATGGTTATCTAGAGTTAGGGTACAACCTAAGTATATGCTACTCGTATTTTCAGTTTTTCCATTAGCCATTTCTATTGTGAATAGTTCTTTGAGTGCGTGCGGTGGTTGATTAAGCATGCGAGCAAATTTATGGTTTACGAAGCTTCGCTCCGCTCCACTATCGAACAAAATGCATGCATAGGAGTTATCGAGGAGGAACGTACCGGTCACCACTGTTGGGTCAGCAACTGCTTCCCCGTGGCCAATAGCTAGTACCCTCCCTGCTCCTCCCGCATTCCTCGCTTTGGGGCAGTCCCTCTTAAAGTGGCATGCTTCACCACATCCATAGCAGGTTGGGCTCGCGCCAGAGCCAGGGACTTGGTTGATAGGTTGTGCCGGGAACTTACAGAATCGGACGGTGTGTCCTTTCCTGTTGCAGTTAGAGCACTGCAATTCACGGCAGGGGCCGTTGTGGTGGTAGCTGCATTTGTTGCACTTGGGCGAACTTCCAGCATACCGACTCACCGGAGCAGAAGTAGTAGCAGTAGGGGTTACTGCGGCATGAATTGCCACCAATTGCTGCTTTTTGGCAGCCTGCTGCTTCTTCCTTTCATCCCAGAATTTCCGCTTAGTATCGGCGGGTTTGGAGGGTTCCGGGATGGCTAGGGTGGTTGTGGTTGCAAGGGTTTTGACTCCATGGTCAATGAGTCGTTGTGCCAATCGTTTGGCACTGTCGAAGGTAGCGGGGTTTGACGCTAGCACATTCCCCTGATACGGAGGCACTAATCCCCAAATGTACCTCTCGATCTTCTTCCCCTCGGTGGGAACCATATTGGGGCAGAGGGCCACCAGCTCGCTGAAGCGGGCAGTATAAGCGACCACATTGGTGCCCTTCATTGACAGGTTCCAGAGTTCCTGCTCCAGTTTCTAGATCTCGCCCCTCGGGCAGTATTCCTCAGTCATGAGGTCTTTCATTGTTTCCCAGCCCATGTCGTTGGCTACGACGAGAGTTAGGGCTTTGACATGGCCGTTCCACCACGTTAGAGCTTTACCCTCAAAGGTGCATGCGGCATATTTCACTTTGCACGCAGCAGGGCATGAACAGATTTCGAAGACTGATTCAGTCTTCTCGAACCATTGTGAGAGAGCAATGACTCCGCCGGTGCCATAGAAAGGCTTCGGCTTGCAGTTTGTAATATCCTTGTAAGAGCACTCCCTTGAGCGCACAGGGAATTCGATCGGAATAGATTCCACAGGGGTTCCACCTCTGCTGGCATCAGAAGAGTGATACTGAGCCATGGCAGTTGCCACTGCTGCAGCTACGACAGCATTCAGGGCTATAGTATCGATGACCGGAGGCGGAGGAGGTGGTGGAGGTGCAGGATTATTCCTATTCCTGGGAGACTTGCGAGGAGGCATCCTTCAGCTAAAAGTTTATAAAGATAAGAAAGATGGTAAGAATTAATTTGTAAGCAACGTGAGAGTGACACATGGACTAACTAAACATAGTCCAACAGTTGAAAGAGTGCTTGAAACCACAATAAGAAATATTAGAAGGAAAGCATAAGTGTATAGATTTTTCCCAGATAGATAGATCTCAAAAATACTGGCATTACTGATGTAATAAGTTCAGGGAAAATCGACCTAACAGTAGGTCATACATCATACCATATAGAAAAGTTTGACAGTTCTTAGATTTCAAATTTGAGTACGGAAGTTAGAAACATTTTACACACAAGTGCTACTTGGAGCACAGATGTTAAAGGCTATCCTTTAATTAAAAGATGGAGATGTATTAGACATCAACCAACGGCGATGGGAAAGTCCCGGGCGAGTACTGCGGTCGGATACTTGACGAAACACCTCTTGAATGGGTCGATCCTGTGTCCTCTGACGAGCTCGAAGTTCCAATATTTCAGCTCGTGAGGCAGCCAACTGCTACTGCAGGGTTTTATTTGTCCTCCGGGTCCGTTCCATGTCTTCTTCAAGACGGCGGATGCTGACTGTGTTGATACCTGAGTCGGCATCAATCTCTATGACCCGGTCGACGGCTGCTCCACCTTGCTCGACAATACGAGCTATTCTGCGGATAATGTCAGGCAGAGCCCGGTCAGTAGAGCCACCATCGCTGACGTTGTAAAAAGTTTGGTCCCCAAAGTATTGTAAGGGCTGACCCTGATCATTACTCCAGCGGTTCAGGTTGTTGACTTTAGGCTCGGAGTCGGATCCATCTGAAAAGCCTTCTGCGAGGTGATCATCCAAAGGGATTGGATGCTCAACTTCGGGCTCTTCATCGATCCACCCGACATTGCCTTCATTGGGAAAGTACGGGTCGCCATGATGGATATCTAGCCATCAAGATCTACGTGAGGATAGAGGTATAAGAATATAGTATACGTGTAACTAGTAGCGCAAAATACTCCTATAGTATTTTAAGTTTAAGTTCTATTGATCTTCTTGTGGTATTGTTGGTAAGTTTTTAGACTTGTTAACCTATCACAACCATTCTAAGGCATGTGCTAATCACTCCTAGGATCAGCATAGTTGATCAGGCTATGCCATTCCCAGGACTAACCATACATCCCCGAGCTCACTTGTGATATTTAACAATCGTAATACTTTTGTTCTTGTCATTGTGACACTTATTTTAGTATGAATGCAGACTAGTATACTTAGTTAAATATTTTATTATTTAAAGTATAGACTCTTGGTCAGAGTTTAATCCCTAATGGGTTTATAGTTTAGTATATCTTTTATGGGTTGATATACTCAATTCACTATAACCAATGCTCTGATACCAATCTGTCACACCCCAAAACCAAGAACGGCGGAAACGTTCTGGGGCGGAGGACGTCATGTAAGGTAATCACAACACAGTAAATGTAAATAGGCAAACAACATCATCCATTGCATTAAATATATAAATTTAATACATGCGTGTTCTGTACAGTTTTAGACACCAAAGATATAACGTAAATCAAAATAATAAAATGATGAGTCTTGAGTACGCTCCATCATCTCAAAAGCTGGCATCGGTACCTGTCTACTGATGACCTGAGAATACAAGTTATTTTGAAAGAGTTTATCAGCATTAAGCTGGTGAGTTCATAAGTATTTTAGTGTCAATGTTCGTTGTCAAAAACGTTTGAACCTGTCTCAATGTATAAGTTTGTAAAAATGTAAGTAAATGTTTAAAAGTGTTTGCAAAAGTTTGAATCTCTCAGAAAATCCTATATTTTCTATAAAAGTAACCTTCTACCGAGGCTTAAATGTTTTGTAAACTCGTCTGTTGTAAAAGTGTGTAATTACCCAAGTATAACTATCATTTGATAAAATATAGTTTGTACATTAATGCTTAAGTGAGATTATCACCAAAATATGTAATGGGTAAATCATTTTAGTACTGTAGTTTTGTATAATAAGAACTACTGTTGTACTAATTACTACTACCTTAAACCGGATTTATATTAAGGTATAATGTGATAATTGCACCATACTATCGACTGATAACAACGACATAAAGAACGGTCGTAATAACGGAATGACGTTTGGCACCCGCAGACCTGCAGGTCCGGCTGTAGCTAGCAGCAAGGTGTAGGATAGTCAATCCAGTATAGATCTATACGCAAACTCAACGCTCTCCCTCCAAGAGAATTCTGGCTACAACTCAGGCCATGACATTTAAGGCATGCTCCGATACAGTGGATCACATTTGTTATCGTATTCTTGCATATGTGATGAAATGTTTCTTGTTCTAGTATAGTTGTATATGTTCTCATAGTATAGTTGTATATATTCTCTTCCTAGTATAGACTCATGAATGAACTGACTCATTGATCTAGCAGTTGTAATAGTATAGTTCTGTGTTACCCCGATGGTAACTTGTTAACGGTGCGTCTAGTACGTATGATTATGGAAGTACTTTTATGTCTATATATGTATATTTGATATGTAATTAACATGGAAACGACCTTCGGATGGTCACCCAAAATCCCACCAGACCACATCCAAATCGAGGAAAAGGAAATAGGGTGGATGGCCTTCCTAAGCCCTTTAAACATTATTTATACGTCTATACATATATGGGCATGCAATTTATAATATAAAAACATAAATAAGTATTTATAAGACATTTGAAACATAAGTATTATTTTTAAAGAAAGATTGACTTGATGTCAATCTATAAAACAATTTGAAGGCGTAGATTTGATTAAAACAGATTAAGTATAAGGAACATTTGTTTAAATCACAGTTGCAGTGTAAATTCGAAAAGTAAATGGGTTTGGAAAACATTTAGAAGTAAAACAGTTTGATAGGTAGTTTGAATAGTGATAAAATCATGGTTTCCCTAGTTATTAATCACATGTGCTTAATGCAATCACATGTGATTGAAACAATAACTATAAGTATTTAACTTGTATTCCCCCCCTTGAAAGCATATAAAAGCATTTAGAATATTTAAAAAGGTTGATTAAGGGGTATGAAACTCACTTGATTGATTGAAGGAAGCGAGATGGAAAACCGGGCAGAGTTTCATCTCGGAAAACGGATTTCTCTCGGGATTCTCGAGAATCTCGGGAGTAAAATCGACCCTCGGGACTTGAGCAAAAAGACCAGAGCTTCGGGTTATAACGGGCACGGAAAACGAGACAAGGTTGTGAGAGAGAGGAGAGAAATGAGCAACATTTTCGGAAAGCCTCGCATCCTATTTATAGGAAGGCTGAACCGCCTCCGTATGCGGGGCGTACGCTCGTACGCAGCGCGTACGCGTACGTCATGCATGACCGAAGCCTCGACTGCCTCGGTTCGGATGGGACGGGTTGCTGGGTACGCGGGTCGGATGGGACGGCGGGTCGGACGGGACAGCGGGTCGGACGGGTCGGAGCTTCGGACGGGTCGGACAGTTTAGAATTCTTCGGATAGTGCGACGTGGACAATCCGAGACCCTCGATCTCAGTACGCGGGGCGTACGAAGGTACGCAGGGCGTACTTCGGTCCAATCCGATGACTCCCCTTCGGATATTACCGGGAATTTATAATTAAATTTATATTTATTATAAATAAACTTCAAAAATTCATATCTCCCTCATACGAACTCCGTTTTTGACGTTCTTTATATCCACGCGAAGGTGAGACCATGATCTACAACTTTCGTTTAGATTCCGTTGGCAAATTCCGAAATTATTTTTATTATTTATTTATTAAAATGACGTGATTAAGGAATTTCTTCAAAAATTCATAACTTCCTCATCCGAAGTCAGATTTGGACGTTCTTTTTATGTACGCAAACCTTGATATGATTCCTACTACTTTATTTAATGCGAACAAGATTTTAGGAAGGTTACATTTTGACCTAAATTTGATCGGTTTTACATTACATTGACTCGAAATATTGGGTTGTCACAACCACCATGGTCATCACTTGTAATAATCTTGTCATCCACATATAAGGACAGAAGAATCCGTCCTGCACTCGAGCATCTAACAAATAGAGCAGAATCGTGATTACTCTGGACAAATCCAAGAGAGGTAATCATTGTGGAGAATTTCTGAAACTAAGCACAAGGGGCTTGATTGAGCCCATACAAAGCTTTTCAAAGCCGAAAAACCGCGCCTGGTCGATGCTGAATTCCTGGAGGAGGGGTCATATAAACCTCTTCATGAAGGTCACCATTCAAAAAGTGTCACACCCCCGAACCAGACGGCGGAAACGTCCGGGGGCTGTCGTGACTCAATTGAATACCATAACATTGAATATATATGAAACATAACAACATTCGTCACCATGCATTAATATTGTACAACCAGTAGAGTTTACATTCATTACATTGTCTCAAAACATTACATTCTCGAAAGTGATTGTTCGATACTAGTTAAACGACAGCAAAACGTCATAGAGTATAATTCATCCTTCACTTTATCTGTTACCTGAGAATACAAGTATTTTGAAAAACGTCAACATATGAAATGTTGGTGAGTTCATAAGTAGTGTTTGAAATCCAATGTTTGTATTGTTTGAAAAACCACCAGAAAATCCGATATTTTCTGAAAAGAAAGGCTTTGGAAAACGTTCGTGAAGATCCATAGGTATGCTTGTTTGTTTCTATACTTGTAAAAAAAAAATTGTTCATTGAGGATGTATGCATTTCAAATCTGTATGTATTGAAAACCCTAGGAAAACCCGATGTTCCCCTAGTTCCTTTGGAATCCATTAAGTTGCGTTGAAACCATTACGAAGATAGAAGTGTCAGTCCCAGGCGACGTTGGAAGGTTCTCGAGCAGGATTATTTACTACAAACCCGCGTTACACAAACGCCCAGTTTATAGTTATACTAACGATTCCCGAAGGCGTCGTCAGTACTAATCGCGTTATCCAATCGCCCTGACTAGGTGTAGTCCCACATCCGAAGAGAAAGAGGACACGAAGGCCTCGATGACTCTATAAATCGGTTGGGGATAATATGCGTGCGAGGGGTCCCCGACCCGCCTCGTAAAATATGCAGACTCTTCTAGCAATACCAAGGACCCTTGGGGACCAGTGGTATACAAGCCATTGAAAGTCACTCTACGTTGTGCCAAGTCGGTGAAACTCAACACCTCGTAGAAAAATATGCGTCTTCGGGCCTTAAGATCAGGTCATTGGGCTAGCTAGGCCCAACAAGCAAGATTTTACACTTTTGGGGCCCGAAGATGGTGCGTAGACGTCTGTGCACACTCGTATGTATATGTATTACCAAACGTTACTTGTATGAATCGTAGTGTCGTAGAGTTAGTAGTTGTAGATTTCTATTGGCTCGAGACCGAGCCAATTCGTTTAACAACGACTTTTGGTATTGTAATGAGTTGTATTTCGTCGATAGTAGCGGTGCCATTATTTGATCAAATTGTACATATTGAATTAGCCTTGAAATATTTCTGTTTTTCAGCCCCTCATTGTTTGTAAAATTTACATTTTCAACCTTTTTATTAAATACTTCCCGGTTTGGTCCTTAAACTATTTTTCTTGACATTTTAACACCAAAAATTATTGAAATTAATATTTTTCAGCATATTTTTCATAGAAAACAGTTTAAGTCCCTGAAAATGCAGTTTTCTCGGTTTTAACCCTTCTTTTCGCAATTTTGACAATTTTGGCCCAAATTGGAAAATTTTTGCAACTTTGGTCCTTTTTAAATTTAAAAAGCATTTTAAACCTTTGAAAAGGGTTTGGAACACTTATAGTCCACTGTTTTACAGAAAATCACAGTTTTGGCCCTCCAAAACAGAAAAATTCGCATAATGGGCCTCATTGGGCCGAAATTTTCATTTTTAGCCCATTAAGCTTAGAATTTATGTTTTTAATCCCCTAAATGAGTATATTTCCAGAAATTTATTTATGGAAACTGTTTTGGCACATTTCATCCATCAGAATCTGTGAAATGTCAATTTGGGCCCTTAATTTTGTATTTTTCACATTTTTGGCCCAAAATGTGTGTTTTTAGCTTAAAGAAAATTGTTACTAACCACTTAGCTATTTTTCTTGTATCACTTTATATGTAGAAATATATTTGAAGCTAAAATCATAAAACATAAGTTATATCTCGGTTTTGAGGGGTTTTAAGGCTAGGTCCAACATAAAAACACATAAAAGCATACATATAAGCATGGAAATCATACAAGGCATACAAAACACATATAGATCTACACTTTCACTTGTATTCCCCCCCCCCCCCCCCCACAAAACTCATAAAAACAGAAAATAGGGGGTATGAAGCTCACCTTGGGGTTTGGAAGTCGGTTTTGATGGAGAAGTGAAGAGATCTCGACCCTAGATGTGTTATGGAGATGATTTTCAAGCTCTATGGTGCTATAAGAGTATGATTCACGAAAGTATAGTGTAAGAGGAGATTTTTGAGTAGATCAAGGAGTGAAATCATAGATCTAATGAAAAACTTACCAAAGATGATGACCTAGGTGGGAAAACCTTCTTGAAATTCTTAGAATCTCGAAAAATTGAGAGGAAGGAAGAGAGGATTTTCTTGAGTATAAGAGGTAAAGATAAGAGATTATTGTGTTTGAAATGAGAGATGAGGGTGGGAAGGGCCTTATGGTCGTGAATTAGGGGGAGAGAGAAGGAAGAGATATGTCATGCATTAAGCTAATTAGCTAATTTCTCTTTTTTTTTTATATATAGATAATGGGCCGAGAATTGGGCTAGGAGGAAGGAGGGTGAATTAGTTTGGCCCAATCCTTTCTTTGGTTCGAAATTATGAAGCCCCTAAGGAAAATTTTCGGCCCATTGGACTTTTAGGGTAGTTCTCGGCCCAAATAGGTCCATGAGAAAGGTGTGGGTTATTCTAGGCCCATTAAAGCCCAAAACACAATATTTTAATGAATATGAATTCAAATAAGGCCCAACTTAAGACTCTTAGCTTAAAAGAGTTAAGTTAAGGGTTTATTGGCCCATTAGGTCCAATAGGAGAATCATAGTCCATAATGAACTTGAGTCGGGATATATATATATATATAGGGTTTCCAACCCTTATTTAAACATATGAGGTGTATCTTGAACGAGGATAGAGTATTGTATTCACTTAGGGTACATGCTTTTACAATGGATGATGTTTATATGGGGTAGAATTTCCTAGCTAAAAATGCTAGTTGTGACAAAAAGGCATTCTTGACATCCATTTGAAAGATCTTCCACTGTCGAACGGATGCAACTGCAATCATAGTACGAACTGTCGTCACCTTTGCAACTAGGGCAAATGTCTCCTCATAGTCTAAGCCATATTGTTAGGAATACCCTTTTGCTACAATTCTAGCCTTATATCGTTCAACAGAACCATCGACTTTTGTTTTTATCTTGTACACCCAACGACAACCTATCGTATGTTTCCCAGGAGGAAGAGAAACCAAATCCCATATATGAGTCTGATGATGAGCGGTGAGTTCTTCAGCCATAGCATTCTACCAAAGAGGATCTAAAACAGCTTCTCTATATAATTCAGGTTCAGACAGATGATAGATGCTTGCATTAATTGAAGCAAACGGTCCTGAATATGTAGAATAAGAAAATCTGGTAGCTTGGTTATCACACCCCCAAACCAAGGATGGCGGAAACGTCCGGGGGTGGAGGACTTTATGTATAGTATCACAACAACAAGTATAATAATGCTCAAAGTAAATACAACCATCATAAATATAATTGAAAAGGTTACACCATAGTATATGTTTACATGTTCAAATTCAATTACATTATGATAACAAAATGAACTGTTTGACGATTTAACGTCCCATCCTCAAAATGATGTTGATTTCCTGAATCACTGATTTCCTGAGAATACAAGTAGTTTTGGAAAAGTGTCAACAATTAAGTTGGTGAGTTCATAAGACTTTTATTTGAGAAAGAAATCGTTTTTCCTTTGTAAAAGAGAATGAATGTGATTCCAGAATATCCAATATTTTCTTTATGAGATGTGAAATGAAAGTTTCTATGTTAGGAAATAATGTACTCTAGAAGATCCATAGATTCCTTCTATAATCACCCGGTGTATATAAGTTATATAAAATTCAAGTTAAATAAACTTTCGAATATAATGGGTCTGCCCTAGGCCTACAACCAAACAAGGAACAGGAAATAGGGTGGGCCCACCAATTCTAAGTCGATTTATGACTGAACTCTTATATAACTCCAACTTATACACTCAACAGTTATACCTGAAACCTACAAATCTAGTTAAGATGTAGTCTTAGCTATCCTAAGACTAGAAGTGTATCCATGTTTTCTGTACTTATGAAGACATGCACAAGTTTAGGTTGTCATAAATACGATTTAATGATAGAACACCGCGTAAATCTTATGTTTTGTGAATACCCTAAGTGAGTTATTATAACCATGTTATGACTCAGTCAGCCTTGTAGACGACGTTCTTCAGGCGTCAGACGTTAATGACATTTGTCACCTGTAGACCTCGAGGTCCTACTGCAGCTAACAACAAGGTGTGGGGTGTCAATCCCAATATAGATCTATACACAACTATCACGCTCTCCCTCTAAGAGACTCTGGTTACAATTACAGGACTTTTGATGCGCTACTTTAAAAGTAACGTGAAGCGAATGTCTCACAAAGTTATTCATTAACAAATTTATGTGAGGTGAACCGAAAACTCTTTTGTGTAGAAATAAAACCTTTCGTAGGAAGTTTGCTCGTATAACATAAAATATCTTTGTCATATTTTATCAAATTGTTTTTAATGTAAATGAACATAAACTATACCTATTATAGTTTATGAAAATGTTTGTATGCAATGGATATAAAATTTGTTTATTATAACTAATTACCATACTTGTGGAGGTAAGAATCCATTTGTTTTCTGATGTATGTCTATTTACCAAGACAAAATGACATATAATACAACACATATATGCACATAATGATACACACCTTGCTCAACAAGTTACAAGGTGTAAATGAAATTGTTAACCATTTTCTAATTTTTTTTTAACCTTTTCGTTCCTGTTCTTAGAAAAATCACAGAAAATCATTTGAAGTCGAAATCAGAGTCCATAAATTTTGGGAGTTTGGAAAATGTTTCTAGTTTGTTCCTAAATTTTATTATGATTTTTGAAGACATTTAACTTGTGTAAAAATGTCCATATTCACAGAAAGGTCCGGATTTGTTCTTGAAATGATAGGTTGCTTTGTAAAAATCACCATAAATTGTAGAAAAATTGTATGGATATGTGCAAGTAGTCATTTTAAAGTTAAGAATCTGAAATATTTGCATATTAAACAATTTTGAAAAATATTAAGTTTAAGATGGTCAAAACAGTCCGTGAATAAGACTCAACTTTTCTGATGAAAGCTGTTGGATGAGTTTAGTTGTGTTCTTGGTGTTTTAACTTGTATCCCCCCCCCTAAAACTTTGGAAAACATGAAAAGATAGGGGTATGAACTCACCTTGATTGATTTTAGTAGATGTATGATGAATAAAAGGAGTTTCCAAGTCAAGAACACTTGGGAGATGCTTGAAGATTCGAAGTTCTAACACAAATATGATGAAGTTTGTGTAAGAAACCTATGATTTGAGTAGAAAGAGGTGGAATAATCATATGAAGGATAATATTACTTACCAAAAGTAGATGAAGAACTTGAGAATCAGCCTTGGAATCTCGAAATTTAGAGAGAGAAGTGAGAGAGAATGGAGTTTGTTCTTTGGTGGAGAATAAGAGAAATGAGAGGAGAGATAAGAGTTTTTCCAGCCTTTGACTAAGAGTGTGGCTGGAAAATGGTGGGAAAAGGACAATGAAATGACTAGGAATGGTGGAAGGACAAGGGCTGGTCATAGAGTTGGTATGGGGTGGTTGCTTGTGTCATATACTAAGGCAAGGTCAACACTCTACCTAAAATATCATACCCACTAATATTGGATAAGGATTATACCCAAAACATGATAAAATCATGAAATATGGGGTTTTATATGTTTAAATATAATTTTGGGTGAAAATCTCATGTTAAAATAATCAAAAACGGGCTTAAAACGCAAAACTAGTCGAAAACCGGGAAGAAAAGGCTTTACAGCGAAGTTGCTCGCATAGGGACCGAAGGTGCGAGGGTTCGGCCCTTAGAGGTTGGGACTGAAGTTCGGTTGTGAGGATAGGACCGAAGGTGGCCCGGAAGCGGAATGAACCGAAGGTAAATGAAGCGAAATAGCCCGAAGGCGAGATGACCTGAAGGCGAAATAGGGCAAAGGGTGGTTTCGGTCCGAAGGGACCTTCGGTCTTCCGAGGTTTGATTCGGTCCAAGTGGTTTTTGCCCAGCAGGTTTCGGTTCATTATGGGGTATCGGTTCTAGAGGGAGGCTTCGGTTCTTAATAGGGCTTCGGCCCTATATGGCTATTTTTCAAAGTATCTTCCCGTTTCGAGCGGTTTTTCACCAAGTTAAGTGTCGGGATAACCCGGATGATTATAAAAAGTTGAAAGAAGTTTTGAGAGAGATTTTGAAGAGATTTTTCGTACTTAGAGAGATTTGGGAGAGATTTCACATACTTGGAGAGATTTGGGAGAGATTTGAGGTAGAGAGATAGAGTGAAAGAGGTTGAGAAAGACTATGTTTGTGACCTTTTTGAGTGTTTGGCTTTGTAACGCAAGGTTCGTACACCCCGTTAAGCCTCGTTATGATTGTTATACGCTCCCGAGGGGTATGGAATAATGTTTTATCGAGTAGACTCATCACTTACCCTGATTAGGGTTTAGAATTTCCGAACACGTGAAAACTCTAAGTGATACTTTGTATTAAGATTGAGAGTTGTACAATAAGAATCATAATGGAAACCCTAATATACAAGGGTTAGATGAGTTGACCGGTTTGACTTGTTGACTTTGGTTGACTTTGACTTGACCAAAAATTAACGGTTGTCACATTGGTGGACTTGACAGGACGAGAAGATCTCCTAAGGGGTGGTGGTGGAGGTGGATCCTCAACTTCAATAATCGGAGGATCAGGCTCAGAAACAGGTGGAGTTGAGGCACCCTCTGAAGAAGTGGGTGTGTCATGTGTTGAGGGATCATGTGGCATAGATGAGTCTTGAGCCTCTATATCTTCATTAAAAGGATCAATATGCAGAAGTTATATGTTTCCCGACACGTTACTTCTGACTCACAGGATCATAGCAACGGTATCCTTTCTGACCAATACCATACCCCAAAAATACACAAATAGCAGATTTCGGCCCCAGCTTGTTCCTTTCAACATGAGGACGGAGAACAAAACAAGTACATCCAAAAACTCATAAGGGAGAGTAGTCTGGTAAATGACCATATAACTTCTCAAAAGGAGATATTCCTGAATTCAATGAAGTAGGGATACGATTAATCACATACACAGCAGTTAGGACTGCTTCTCCCCAAAAGGCACTAGGGACCTGCACAGACAGGAGCAATGAGCGAGCAGTCTCAACAATATGACGATGTTTTCGTTCTGTCACATCGTTTTGCTGAGGTGTGTTAGTACACGAAGACTGGTGTATGGTACCATCAGAAGCAAGTAACTGAGTGAAATCATTAGAGGTATATTCACCCCCTAAGTCACACCTGAAGCACTTAATCACAGCCGAATGTTGAGTTTTAACAAGAGCTCTAAAATTGTTGTAGATATCAAAGAAATCAGATCTGTGTTTCATAAGATAAACCCATGTATATCAAGTATCATCATCTATAAAAAAAATACATAATAGGTTGACCCACCCTTTGTGGATACTGGTGCAGGACCCCACACATCAAATAAATATTATCAAAAGGAGCAGTAGAACAAGACATACTTTTATGGAAGGGTAAAGCTAGCAAATTTTGCTAGTTTGCAACCACTACAATCAGAAATATCACAAGAGTTTAAATGACCCGAAACACCACTAGATGCTAAGAAATTCAAACGTGATACAGACACATGTCCCAAACGAGAATGACAAAGATAAAACTCAGACGACAAAGGAATCAAACGAAAAGAAGATAAATCAATGTTGGAAGCAGCAACATCAGATGCTTTGAGGACCTCCAAGACATATAGTTCCCCCACCCTACGGCCGATCCCAATCACCTTCTGGGTGTGTTGATCTTGTATAACACAGATAGAATCAGAAAAGAACACCCAGTTACAAGACTTGCATAACTGACTGACTGAGGCAAGGTTCAAAGTAAGTTTGGGAATGTAATAAACATCAGGAAGAGTGATATGAGAAACAGAGACAGACCCAACACCCTCAACTAGCATAGATGTATCACTAGCAGACTTAACAGAAATAGATGACAATTGCGACAAAGAAGTAAATGATGACAAATGAGGAGTCATATGATGGGTTGCACCAGAATCTAAAATCCACAAAGATGAGGGAATACCTGAAGTACCAGATGAAGAAGGACCAGAATGAGACATAGATGCAGACATGGCATTGGGATTAGAAGCCAAATACTGTCTAAAGCTCTTAAACACCTTGGGATCCAATGCAGATGGTGGCATATGTCCAACAGATTCTATGTCAACTGGTGGAATAGCAGCAACATCAACAAACTGTGGAGAACAAGGGGTCCATGGAGGAGTACCAGAGGAACACGATTGAAACTTCTGTTGACCAGACCTATTTTGTTGCCCTGACTGAGGTTGACCAGATTTACCCTTGTTGACTAACAATGGACACTGAGCTTTCCAATGATTCTTTTGTTTGCAGAATGCACACTCATTATAAAAGACTCTTAAAGTTTGTCGAGAATGACTGGAGGAGACAGCAAGCACAGCAAGAGCGGGAGTAGGAGTAGAGGTTGATTTAAACCCTTTATCTGCATGGGACTTGATACGAGTCTCTTCTGCAATTAACTCATGGACAATTGAATCAACTGAAGGAAGTGGAGAGCGATGAAGAATTGTTCCATGAAGACCTTCAAAATCAGAACGCAAGGTCATCAAGAACTGAACCAAGAGTTGTTCTTCCCTCCTAGAAATGTAAGGCTCAAAGTCTTTTAACTCTTTAAATTCAGTAAGAGCCAATTGATCCCAAAGATCAGACATAGCAGCATAGAAATCTTGAATGCTTTGGTCATTCTGTTGAAGGGCACGAATATCATATTCCAACTGGTATTGTTTAGCAAAATTGGACTGAGTATACAGTCTCTCTAAGTGATTCCAAACTTCCTTTGTTGTGTCATACTTAGCCAACTGCATACCAATGGACTGAGTAACAGAGTTATTGATCCAAGTAATAACCTTGGAGTTATCAGTCTCCCAAGCATCAAGCAACATATCAAAATTCTCAGTTTGAGGTACTGAGGGTTTGGATTTAGTCCTAGTGACATAGCCCCACATATTCTTCCCACGAAGGAAGTTCTTCATAACGTAACTCCAATACATATAATTCTTTCAATCCAAACGAGTATTGATTGACTGAAGGGAGTCATCCTTTCCAGTCGTGTTGATAGTGAATGAATAACCACAATGACAATATGACAATCTGAGAATGAAAGGAGTAACAAACCAGTGGAAGCAATCACTTGAATAACGAATCAACAACAATTACGAACCAACAACAGCAACAAACCAACAGCAGCAACGAATCAATAGCAGAAACGAATCAACACATCAAAAAAACGAATACCAGTGACAATGAACAAAAACGACATGCTACAGTAACCCTAGAAATTACAAAGACTTCTAACAACATATCAAACCTCTGCTCTGATACCATGATAACATTGTCATATGATTATAACAAAGAGAAATTGCAAGGGTTCTTAGATAAAAGCATAAAGACTACAAGGAATAAAGCGGATATAAATACTAGCTAGACAGAAACCCTAATGGGCTAAAGACAAAAGGGCCCATAAAAAAGTGGGCTAATAATATATATACTAACAGGTGTATAAGTTCGTCTTCAAGTAAAATGACAGTTTTTTGTATGTAGTCCATATCATGGGGAGTAGAACCAAAAATTTTGGTCTCGTTCCTAGCATTAATGAATTGGTTAACATTGATTGTCAATTCGGGTTCAAATCTAGTATTCCAAAACTTTTGAGAACCCATGTTGATCCGACGAATCAAATTTATCATATTCGGTTTTCCTAAATCTACATACAAATCAAATGTCGAATTTTGGGTTTTTTCAAATTAGTTTGGTTGTGTATCTCTAGTTCAATATTTCATAAAGAAGGAATGTTTTTAATTTTGTTATAACTTTAAAGGCCTACAATTGATTTCTAAAGTTGGTAGATATTGCCAAATCATGATAATTGAAACTGACTAATGTAAAACTAATAAGATATCGGTCACACAATTTATACTTATAGAAATCCCCAAGTTTGTGTGATTTAAAGTTAAAAACTTAAAATACACCAAATGGAAGATAAATTTGTAGCCAAATTAGAGAAATAAAAAATTGGATGACAAAACATCTAAATTGGATCTGACATGTGACATGCCACGAATCTGAAATAGACAATTGAGAGATTTTCATTTATGTAAAGTAGCACTACTCGTTATTAAATTTGTTATATCTTTATCCTAATAAATAAAGATATTTTTGCTAAATGACACATTCTCTTTAATCTTAACACATGTAATTTTTTCATTAATATAGAGTAATTTTGTTTCCATATGTCATTTTCTTATTTTTTCCATTTTTATTTTAGTGTCATACCATTAAAGTAATTAAGTCATATTATTATAGCAATTAATTCTAATTGATTATAACTGATTGCTTACTATTATTTATTTAAATGTGTTATTAATGTAATTTTATTATTAAATAAATACGTGTTTGAATAATATAAAAATTAATTTGAGTTAATTGTATCCGAACACTTAATTTAGTTATAATTGTTCAATGATATAATTTATAAAAAGATTGTAAGTATATGACTATAATTCAACTTTGACTTGTACTTTATAAAAATATAATTTATTCATTTTGATATTATATATTACGGCATTTTGTTTGAATCGATATAAATTAAACATTTTCGTAATGTTAGTTGTTTTACTTTAAAAAAATAAAGAATAGTTACTCAATCAAAAAGCATGAGAATGCGACTTTACTTTTAAAACTAAAGAATAGCTATTATAAAGATATGAAAATAGAATATTTTAAAATGCAAGGTATTTATGGAGCTTTCCTCCAATATTCAAGTTGTTGACACTTTTGAAAAATCTTGGTATATATGTTGATCTTTGAAGGCTTTTACTTATGTTTATGGCTTTTGGATGAGTGTTGGTGAATTCTAAAATTATCACGGGTCTTCGTGGTTGCTTTGTTGTTAGACTTATTAATGTTTAAGTGTTTTCTTGGAGCTAGGTTGTTGTACTTTTAGGTGCTAGCATGGTGAATTGAATTCATCATAAGTTGCTTCAATAGGTGGTGTGAGCTCCATGAGTTTTACCTGCACAAATTTTGTCCCCTTTTGCTGCATTGTGTTGAAAGGTATAAAGATCATTATGATCAAGTAATGACTTCTGAATATAAATTATTTTGTCAATCGTATAGATTGAATTACTTACTTATTCATCATTTTGTTTGTATATATTTTAAATTTCTACTTTAAAAAATGTTTAATGTTACACATTGATATTTAAAATTTTTAATCAACCCGTGTAATACACACGTGTTACACATAATATCTAATGTAGAGAATGGTGATGACATCAACAATGATATCATCACAAATCGCCACTTAGATAATTTAACTGCACTTGCCTTCGACATCAATGAATATCACATGGTAGATCGAACTTCTCCATGATATAAAGATGTTTTTTAGACATTTGTGATCGTCAAGGGACACAATGATATATCTATATAGGGAAAACTGAATATGTAGCTGTCATGTATGTAATATTAGGTATAGAACCATCTATATTGACTTTATTTGATTAAAAAAACACAATTTTCTTTCACTATTAGCTTCTTCCTATAACTTTTGAACTCATATTATATTTTATTTTGGAATTCATCCCCAACATCTAGGTATTTCAAATGTGTTTTTTATTAGACCTTAAATCAAAGCTTCATAACTTCCTCCGACACCTACCTTACGTATACTTGCATTGTTTTTTTATGGATTATGGGAAGAGCTTTATCGGGTTTTTAATGAACAATTCAATCTTTCACTATAGTTTTCTATAATAAATTTCAACATACCGAACTACATGTAGTTGGCAAAATATTCTTATACACGGTTTATGGTGCAAAATTAAACTTATAAAACTCCATAAAAAAATATATACAAAGCCTAACATATGCTCTAATAGAGGATACAAGAAATATGGTAAAGGTATTTGATTGAATTTTGTTAAAATGATGTACTTTTTGATAGTTCTATACATAATATTAGGTATATAACAGTCACATATTCCCCAAGCCTATATATATATATATATATATATATATATATATATATATATATATATATATATATATATATATATATCAGATAGTTCTTTGACACTAGTTAAAGTGAAGACAATGAGGACAATTCTAAGCCAATCATTTTCTTTAATTAAGTAATTCTTGGTAATTAATAAAACAATAGTATCAAAAATAGATTAATTAATATGTAAGGGCAATATGGTAAAAGTGAAAGAGATAAATAAGGAAATCAGATTTCTGGAGGATTTTTTTTGAGATTCTTATAGATAACTATTTTTAATTTTTGTTAATTATTTAGGATTTCAAAGTTTGAATTTTTAAAACACTAATTTTAACTTGATTTTTGAAAAAAAAAATACAGAATTTGAAAGAACTATGCAGATTCACGTTAGAATGTCCAAAATGTTATGTTTATGTGCATATATTATTATAAAATTCTGATGAGAATATTAACTAAAGCTAATTAACATTGCAGATTCATACTAGCATATATATAATTCAATTTAGAATGAAACATTAAGTTAATATTCATACTTTGAACATCCAATAAATAAATTTTGAGTAGCAAAATAAGTTAGACAATTTCATTTATGAATATAAAAAATATTATATGCAATAAGCATGGTTTGAAACTAACATAAATTCCATTAAGAATATACATATATTATCAATGTCTTATATAATTCATATTGGACTGCAATTAAAGTGTATCACATTGCAGATGGAACCATGAACCAACTCACAACAAAATGATATCTTCAACATTTATTTGCCTTTTTCACCTTCAACCAACTGAAACTAGACTACTGTGACATCCCTATTTTTCACGGCCAGAAAAGACTGATTTTGTTTATGCTTTATAAAAAAAAAATTAGAGTACTTCTTTTAATAAAAATGTTGCGGAATTTGTTCCCAGTAAAACATGATAAATACGTTATCAAAGCATTTATGAAGAAATGTATTTTTATTCATTTTAAAACGTTTGGGATGTCATCGTCAATACAGAAACATAAGCATAAACAGAACTTACATTCATTTACACTAGTGATCTATATCTCCTTAATCTCTCAGTGTAATGTCACTTCATATCGACACCTGTGATATAAATAAACTAAGTGGGTCAGGTTGGGAAACCTGGTGAGTACATAGAGATTTCAATCCCACAATGTTCACTACAAGAAAAAAGGCCTTTTACGACGCACAAAATACGACGCTCATTGATCTATGTTACGCAAAGGAGAGTGAAATTAGAAAAATGTCATCTCTTCAAAAAATTTAAGGATAGAAGACACGCATTATTGCGCGCCCTTAAATTAGTGTCTAAAAAAAACACGGAGGGCACCTATAATAAAATGTGCGTCGTCTAAGGATGTCGCTTTATAATTTTTAATGGAACGTGCGTTCCATCCCTTAACAGTAGGGGAAATGAAATTCTGAAAAAATTAAAAATCCCGCCTTCCTTTTTTTTTCTCCTTTCCCTCTTGCCCTGGACGCTCCTTCCTTCCCCCTCCCCACATTGACTGTTGCTTACTTCTTCCCTCACTTCTACCTACTGGAACCACCATATCTCCCACTCGATGTTGAAATTGTTAGAAAAAGCCCTAATTATACTCTCAAGTCTAAATACAGAAAAAATAGAAGATGGTGAAGAAGTAGCAGTAGAGGAAGTGGAGGATGAATAGTCGAAAATGGAAGGAATGGCATCAATAGCGTTGTTACTAGATGGGTCAATCTCGGGTCATTTTGTTCAGCTTCCCGAGTCCGTTTATTACCAGATGGGTCAATCTCGTCTTTTTGTCTCGACTTCATATCTCTCTATAAAGCAAGCGACGACTTCATATCAAAAGTGGAGGTGGCAGCCTAAAGACTGTAATTTGCCAAAGTAAGCATACCTGAAACGTGAAATTGGCAAATTGGATTGCACAGAAATGCGATTGGGATCGGGAATTTTGGTTTTGGAACGCCGATTTGTGAAATTGGGATCAGCACATCCTTTTGAATCGGTTTGTCTTCCTTTACCTCTGTACTCTCACTCACTCTCTCTCTCTCTCTCTCTCTCTCTAAGCCCTAAGCTGCCACCATCAATAATAAAATAGTTCGATCAAGTTTAGTTCAATTCCTGATCATCGATTTGAAATTCTATTTCTGATATGACCTTTTGTGCAATTCTTTGACCTTTTAATCTTAGGGTTTATCTTCATGAAATCTAATCTCTGTGAACGAACTAATACACTTTAGGATTAGGGTTTAGTAATGGGATTCCTTCGTTTTTGTTAGGGCGATGTGAGTAATGAACCAAGGAGAAACACACAACAATGTAATCAAGAAGAAGATGTTCCAGTCTTGGTTGATGCAATACTTCCATTATCTGCAGCTGCCATGGCTTTGCCACCTTTATCTATTCGAGGTGATTTGGGAGTTGTTTCTACTGCTGGAGTTAGATATGCATATCCACTCCTAAAATCATTTGCAAAAATGGGACCTCAAGGTGTTCTTGGTGCCACAAAGCTTTTACGCCCTTTTTCAGAAATAGTTGATTCATTGGGACTCAAAGATCCTTTCATTAGAAATTGGGTGGATCTTTTGTCTTTCTTACTTGCTGGAGTGAAATCCGATGGTGTTCTTTCAGCAGAAATGGTACATAGTTATATCATACATTAAAAAGTTTCTTTTAAGGTAGTTTTACTTTTTGGTATGATGGAATTGAGGAAGGAATGGAATGGGCTATTCCATTACCACATGTCCTCATCCATTCCATTCCAACCAAACAGAATCCATTCTATTCCTTCATATTTTATAGTTCTCTAAATGTCTAATCTTTTGCCCGTATATATATCCACATATTTGCAGATTTATATGTTTGCAGAATGGTATAAACCAGGTTGTAGTTTAGAATACCCTGTTGGTGGAACTGGAGCACTTGTTGAGGCTCTTGTTCTTAGATTTTCCTTCTGATAAACTTCCAAAAATGTCAGAACCTTCACAACTTATGACAGAAAATACACGTTCTGATCTTTATGTTGCACTCCCTATTCTCAGTCAAGGAAAGAAATGGGTCTTACTATACAGGTAAAATTTCATCTTCATCATATTTTCAGTTTCACATTATTCTTCAATCTTGATATATCATTATCTTTTTTATATGTTAGTACATGGAGGCATGGCATATCTCTTTCAACCTTATATAGAAGAAGCAATCTTTGCCCTGGGTTAAGTCTACTAGTAATGTCTTGTCTTCAGTAACTATGCAAAATGTCAACTTTACCCTTTAACTGAAACTTGATTAAACATTTTCAGGTTGTTGGAGATCGTAAAGGTGCAGTGTTTGGTGGTTTAGTTGAGGCACCTTTGAAACCATCAACAAAGAAAAGATACCAGGTTTGTAATTGTTTAATTAAGTTCGTTTCTCTATATGTTGACAAAAGACTTTTCTACCCTTTTTCACTATGATGAGTAAATACTATACAGGGATCGAATGATACATTTGTGTTTACAAATACACCAGGGCGTCCTGTTATATATCGCCCCACAGGTACTGCATTTTCTTGATAGTATATAAAAAAATCTTGTATAATTTTAATATTTATTTGGGATTTATTATGTTAATTGTGCATTTATTAGGGGTGAATCGGTATTTTACTCTTTGTTCAACTGAGTATTTAGCGCTTGGTGGGGGAAATCATTTTGCATTGTATCTCGATAGTGACTTGTAAGAGTGTTGCACTTGCATCATTCCTATTTTTCTTTTTGAGGGATAATATGGTAATTTGGCAATTTGCATATTTTTTTTCCCCAGATTGAATGGGTCAAGTTTGGCCTCAGAAACTTATGGTAACTCTTGTTTGTCACACACCCAAGAATTTGAAGTGAAGGAAATTGAGGTGCTTTCTCTCACTTATTTTTGCAAAAATTACATTTTTGGTCCTCGAGTATGGCTGATTTTGTTCAATTTGGGTCCTACAAAATTCTCTTGCAAATTTGATCGTTATTTGAGGTTTTTGTAACGTTTTTACTCTTCGTTCCAAGTAAAATGAGTTGGGACTAAAATTGAAAAGATCAGCAATACTCAGGGACCAAAAATGGTCATCTTACTTAGAACAAGGACTGAAACTCTACAAGAAATTTCAAAGGACCAAAATTGTAAGAGAATTTTTGGGGACCAAAATTGAAAAAATGGTTCGGGACCAAAAATAGTCAAATAAGGACTAAAGTTGCAAGAGAAAACTTTTTGGGACCAAAATCAGAAAAATTAGAGATTCTCAGGGACCAAAAGTGTAATTTAATATAAATAGTTTGCATAAGTTGAGTTGATATGAATGTCAATGTGTGCAGCTGTGGGGGTTTGTATATGCTTTAGAGTATGAAGAGGCGATATCAATGTTGAGGACAGAAGCACCTGGGATATGTCGATGGTAGATTGACGATTATGCCCTTCATCTTGTATATATTTTAACATGGGTGTTCCATTTCCATTGCTATGTTTGTTGAAACTTGGTTTGTTGGGTTTCAACGTAGATAACTTTTTGGATTTATGATATACGTATAAAAGATTGATAAAGCGAGGGGTTTGTGTTAACAAGTTAACGGAAATATATTTTCTGATTTTGTCAATCTTTTTAAAGAGCTACTCTTTCCACTTTTCATCCTTAACAGATAACACTTTTTATCTTTTTCTTGTTTTCTCTTTCAAATGGTGTACCTTTTAACTTTTATGGATGACCTATATAATAGTGATAACTACAATTAAACAAAGTAGCATCCACTTCTCAGGTTTATACTGCCCCTGATTCTGCCTGGTATAAAATGCCTAAGTCTACAAGGTGAGCTTTGTGGTTGGACATGCTTTTACATTGGTGTGGCTGCTGTTGCTTTTGGATGCTCTTATTATCACCTCAAACCAAATGATGGTCACCTTGTTTGGGATCGTTTGCCTGTAAGTTATATCATTCCTCATATTTAACAAATTTCAATATATAAATGATTAAATTCTCATGTTTTCTGTACTTTTTTACTAATTTACAATCACAGGGACAACAGATGCAAATGAGGAATCTTCACGATCACATGCCATTCTTCGTTCATAAATCTTGCAGGAAATGAAAGAGGTGCAGATACAACTGATAATGATAAGAAAACAAGGTAAAGGTTGGAATATAGAATGGAATGGAATGGAATGAGTCATTCCATTCCATTTCTTCCCTCTCTATTTTTCTCTCTCTCTTTTATTCTAATGATCAAAGTTCTTGTTTTTAATATCAGTTTCCTTGTTCTCTTTTATACTTGATGCACCTTTTATTTGCAGGCTTGGCCTGTGCGTACTCCAAGGCCTGTTGCTTTCAAGCTTGTTGCTGATACCCCTCTTCTTACTGGACAGGTAAGTTTTCAAATCTTTTTGTTGTGGATTTTTTTATAGTTTCTTTTTGTTGTGGATTTCTTATAGTTTACTTAGCTTCTTAAATCAAAGAGTATAAAGCTTTCCTAATGTGTTCTAATAATTAAGAAAACGGTGTTTTTTTGAAAAATACTGATGGACTTTGCTATTTTGTTGTATGGTGTATTACCTTGGATATAATTTGTTTTTACAGTTTTCTCTTTTTATTTAATTTAAATTTGGATATAAGTTTGTAACACATGGGATTTATGATTACAGCAAACAATCTTTCTTTTCTTTCTAGACATGATTAAAGGCATGTTTTTGGTTGTAGTTATTGGACCACCTGTTGTGGTTGCCATCATTTTAATAGTACAGGTATTATTCTATCTCTGAGAAATTTCATTTGCCATGTCATCAAAAGCTGCCAGATGGACTATTATCTTTCATGTTTGAGTTGGTTCTCAACTTGTAGAAGAATAACATAAAATATTTTGGCATCTGAGTGTAAAAAATAATATTTGAACTCATAAGTTCCTTAATAATACTTTATTGTGTTACATGTACTTTATTACTTACTCATAATATATAATTCAATCTGATTATTGATTATATATTATGAGTAAGGAGAGCATTCTAAACATTCTGGAAACTTTAAAAGAAGAGGGAAATAGGGTCTTGTTCAATGCTTTAGCTGTGTTTGCTCTAAGGGAGATCAACTTATCACAAGTAAGTTACTGTTTCACCCTTTATTTAATATTTTTGTGATTGAATGAAAGTCTTAATGAAAGTAATTGACAACCTTTCTCTGTAAATGATGTTGTGATTGTGGGAGAGGTGTTGTGTTTTTCTCTGTTGCTAGGTAACCTTCTCAACAACAACATTCTACTTAAGCAGGTGAGTAATCAAGATTAAGGGAGACTTGTAATCATGTTTGACATTCCTTTCCAGTAAGAAAAAGAGTTGTATGATTATTTGTTAGTTTTATAGGAATGTATAACCCATGTTAGCAATGTTTTATTTTTGTTTAACATTTGAATGATTCTTTGTATGACATTACAATTTGTGTAATTTATTTTATTTTTTGAGTATGAAATTTTATTTTATATTATGCAATGGATTGTATTTTTTGTATATGGTATTTTATTTCTATTATGAGAAATTAAATGCAAATTTAATTTAAAAATTAATAAATATATAAATTTATTTTTTTTAAACATTTAAATTTACGATACGCAAAAATGTGTGTCATCTTCATTTATGACATGGCCTTTCTTGACAGGGGCTTTCTTGATACGCATTGCGTGTCATTAACACGCGCGTCGTAAGGTTACGACACGCGAATGCGTGTCATCTTCCTTTATGACAGGGCCTTCCTTGATACGCATTGCGTGTCGTAAACGCGCGTCGTAAATGAGCGTCGTAAATGCGCGTCGTCTCTCTTTATGACAGAGCCTTCCTTGACACGCATTTGCGCGTCGTCTGAGCCTTTTACGACGCGCAATGAGCGTCGTAAAAGGCCTTTTTTCTTGTAGTGGTTATATCATATATATAATTTAGAACTCACAAAACATACAATTTCACCATATATGTGTAAGCAACTCTTATCCCACCCCGTCGATCCTCACAACGAGACTATCCATACTCTCAAACCTAAGATTAACCGTTTTACCTAATCCATACTCCCGGATTAGAAATGAACGGCTTTACCTAATCCATACTCTCGGACTAGGGATGAATGTCTAATCCATACTCTCGGATTAATGAAAAAGAATTATAACTAATCCATACTCTCGGACTAGGGACGAATGACTATGTATTAATCCATACTCCTGGACTAAGGACGGATGACTATGTCTTAATCCATACTCCCGGATTAAGGACAACTGACTATGTCTTAATCCATACCCTCGAATTAATGACAGTTGACTATGTCCAATCCATACTCTCGGACTAGGGACAATGATTGTGTCTAATCCATGCTCCCGGATAAATGACATATACTAAAGTTCTAGTCTCTGAGTATAACAATACTACCCAATATTCCTCATAATTAATTTAGGTCTACTCTTTATCCTAAATTATCATATATAATCAGGTATGTTCTTTAACACGTATTTCAGGCAACATCAATTAACTCGCACATAAACATATAATTAATACTTCAATCAATACTTGTATTAAAATCATGTTCATGAAAGGGACTATGCACTCACTTGAAAGGTGGTGACTCAACACTCGGACAACGCTTTGATACTCTCAAAACAATTTATCCTTCGATAAAACCTAGTATCAATACCATTAGGGTTTAGTCTAACAATAACCGCGACAAATTAATAGTCTGGCTATTATTACTGTTATATAAGTGTTAAACGATACTTATATAACTCATAATAATAGCCCAAATAATTATTTTAAGGACCTAATAAAATTACTATAATGAAACATAAGCTATACTAAAGATAAAGATATGTTAGGGGTATCTCACTTTTAGCGGGTTTTCTTGAAAACTGGGCTTCGTTGGAGCAGCGTTCCCAAGTTGAAAGGCTCTTTTCTCGGGACTCTGGGAGCCTCGGGGCTTCCTTCGGGTGCTAGGGGGTTTACCTAGGCTTTTAGGGGGGTTAGGGAGCTTAGAGAGAGAGAGTATATAGAGAGAAAGAAGAGGGTTGAGGGGTGAGGAAATGAGGGAACCCGACACCTCTATTTATAGGGGTGCTGACTGATTGACTCGCCGAGTAGGAAGACCTACTCGCCGAGTTGGGGCATGTGGCAGCCTTCTGGTGGTGCCACGTGTCCAATTCTGGTGGTGCCACGTCACCCCCTATCGCGTATCAGCCTTCAAACTTAGAAAAATCATAACTCTCGCATACGAGCTCTGTTTTCGACGTTCTTTTTTTCAACGCGTAGGTAAAATCAAGATCTACAACTTTCATTTAGACTCCGTCGGCTAATTCTCGACCGATCTCAAATTTAACAGTAGGAGGCGTTTAGATTGTTAAATGACCGCGAAGAATTCGTAACTCCTTCATACGGACTCCGTTTTTGTCTATATTTTTACCGTTGAGTTCCTATTAATGAGATCTTCAACTCTCATTTAGGTCGCATAAACCAAAAACCGCTTGAACTAAAATTCGAGCTTCGGGCCGTGCACTACTAAGCCGAATCTTAGAAAAATCATAACTTCCTCATACGAAGTCAGATTTGGACGTTATTTTTTTGTATGTTCTCGGTTTAACATATATTACAACTTTTGTTTAGATTGATAAGGCTAAAAGTAGCTCCATCATAAATTTACTATTTACGCTTCCCGGTGTCGTGCCGGTTTTGCCGTAAAACTTCGACGCGCCATAACTTCTTCGTTATAACTCGGATTTTGGCATTCTTTATATGTACGGAAACCTTGAGACATATTCTACAACTTGGTTAAGACTATTTATTATAAATAATCTTTTGCCGAAAAGTCATTTTCGACACTTATTGCCTCAAAATTGACTAGCCCGGATCTACGGGCGTTACAGCTACTGACCTATCTTTTTTGAAATACTTTGGAAACAGTCCTTGAAATTAACATTGTTTCAAGGCATTAGAATATAGAATATCACTAATGTGTATTAAAAAACTTGAAAAAGAAAACATACGATAATGTTATGAAATGTATAAACTACATACCAGATTGTACAAATGAAGCAAGAATGGGTTTTGGATCCATATGAGTATCACTACCAAGGTCTATAATCTATATCACATCCACCTTCTTCCACCCGTATTGTTTGATTTATTTGTAATCGAAGTGCAAAGAATCTCACGTCTTTAGAAATTGCATAAAAAATAGATTTAAGATGGTATATTAACAAAAACCCACAAAATTAAATCGGTTTAACTGATACATAAGTGTGGGGAACAAAATTAAGGTGAAAGACAAAGAAATCCAAACCTGAGTTTTCCCAACGAAAAATAGATAAGTTAAATTGAAACACAGAACATTCATCATTGCATAAAAACCCGAAGGACGCCACTACGGAAGCCTTGGTTCATGGTTTGCCCTATCTAAATAAAGTAGTATAAAATTTTAAGAAAAAAAAATAATTGAAGCATATCATAATGCAAATATTAAGAAAACTTTCAAAGATCTAATTTACCTTGTCAGGTCGTAGACCTAATGTCATTGATCAGAAAGATAACGAGACAAAGTGTAAGGGTGGAGGAGACGACTACCATACAGAGGAGACAACCAAGTATCAATGGGAGGAAAACAATACATAAGCCGTAATTGTCGCCGCCTTGGCCCGTGATCGATTTCCATTGCAACAGGTGCTTCTTCCTAATTGAGAGAAGATGTCGATTAGAGAAACAAAAAAATGGAAGAGGGAAACGTGAGGTGGGGCTGTTACTTTTCAAGAATGGAGCCGCTTTTAAACCTAACAGGAGAGAGTTTCCAAATAAGTAGGGATATCATATTAATTGCATATATAAAAGTCCGAAACTACCCCTAATTAGTTTGGTAATTATACAAAAGCAACATTTAAAATGATTGGTTGAAAATCATGATCACTTCGTCATTTTATTCATTGTCTTTATTTGAACCTATTCCTCTCTCTCTCTCTCTCTCTCTCTCTCTATATATATATATATATATATATATATATATATATATATATATATATATTTCTTAATATTAATATTTTTTTGGATGTCTTTATAGTTAGATGGCGATAAATTTTGGTTTGGATGTACTTTCCTAATCAAAATCAAATTCAAATTCAAGATTGGGTTCAGTCGCTATTATAAATATTTGGTTTGTTTATCTAGGCGGTCATACCCATTATTAGTAAGAAACTGAACACCCTCGAGAAAATGGACCAAACGAAGCTTAAAAACAATACACCGACTTCTTATATGTACTTTTGACGTCATAAAATAAACCTTAATTTGGATGCTATGAGAGTTTTCGTGATTCTTGTCAATAGCCATTGAGACTGTTGATCCTTCATAAATATCTGAAGTTATGTTGTTTCTTGAGTCTTCTTCCCCTTATGTTCTTCCGTTTATACATAAAAACCTCTAGAAATTTTTAAATATGCTCCATACTATTCCCCCTAACTTTGAGATGAACTCAACCAACCGCCTGTCCACCTCTTTGATGGGAAGTATCTTTAGAGAAGAGGGAGTCATTCCCTACTAACCCACTGAACCTACTGTCGCATTACTTTTACTCTTTTATTTTTCTTCATCTTTTCCAACCCACAACACACGCAAACTCTATCTTTTTGAACCCACTCAATCCATTCAATTAAAAAAAACACAAAACAATCAAAGGTAAAATCCTAATTCGCAATAGAGTTACCAGCGACACCACTCCCACTTGAACGGGTTGGTTAATTGGTTTCACTAACTCACTTCATCATCTCTCTCTCATTTTCTCTTGTAGAATGTGTTTTAAAACTTGTACCTTAGTTGTTTTGTATTTTTTTAATTAAGTGGGTTGAGTGACTTCAGAAAGATAGGATTTCCATGTGTTGGAGGTTGAGAAAGATGAAAAAAAATTGATACGACAGTGGGTTCAGTGGGTTGGGAGGGAACGACTCCCTCCCTCCTTAGAGATTAAATGTGTTGAACAACTTGCAAATTGACAATTCGTTGATGTTTTGCAATATTTTGTGAACCATGACCACGTCCATGTCTTCATATGTCTTTGAACCTACATGCTAATTTGTCATTGCCTTGTACATTGCATTGGCTAGAGAAATCTTCACACTAACTTCTACATGAATCTTCTGTTATTTTCTTTATTGAGATCAGAAACGTATGAATATTCATGTCTGATATAATTTCAAAGATTTAGTTAATATCAATGTTTTAAAAACTGGTTTTTTAATTGAACCGGTATGTTGACCGGTTCCCGGTTCGACCGCCGGATCAACCGGTTTCTATAGTTTTCATGTTTTTTCCTATTTTCCTACACATACATACATATATAAATCATGAATTTGATGTTTACAAATTCAAAGATTAAAAATACACATAAAAAATTGTAGATAAATCCAAAAACATTAAAATAACACATAACCATAAGTTATAGTGTTTTACATCAATTCATATACGTCAAAAAGAAATAAAGTATAATACTGTAACAAAATATAGTTTTAAATGAATACAAACACATCAAAAAAAATTATCACATTTATCATATGTTTTTATTTAGAAAAAACTAAATAGATATGAAAAAATTCACCAAAGTTTATTATGTAAATTGTTTTTTTTTCATGTGTTTTTATTCGATTTAACTGGTTCAACCGGTTTATTTTGACTGGTTCAACCGGTTTTTTCAAAAAATTGTCCGGTTCAGAAATCAATATAAAACCGGTGATAGTTGAACCGTTCACTGCACCGGTTCCCGGTCCAACCGGTTCGACCGGCCGGTTTAAACCGGTTTTAAAACATTGGTTAATATCGAACAATTCGACAACCACATATTCTGATATGATGACTTAATATTTTTATAAAGGTATTAGGCCATCTCCAATGGGAGTTCAATGGGAGGTTTAATGGGGAGTTTAATCTCATTAAACCTAATTTAAAATCCCCATTGTAGAAAAATGACTAGGATTCAATGGAATGGAGAGTTCAATCCCCATTGAACTCTATATTCTCTCTCATCTCTCTCTCAAACACACACACACACACACACACATATATATATATATATATATAATTTTTTATTTTTTATTTTAAATTAATGTTAATTTTAATTGTAGTTTTTAATTTTTAATTTCATGCTAATTAATTTTTTTAATAACAATAAATAAAAAGAAAATGATAAATGATGTGACAATCCATTAAATTGTATAGAGTTTAATGGAGTGTAGAGTTTAATGAGGAAAGTTGTATAATGAGTGGAATGCAATGTTTTAAAAACCGGTTTGAACCGGACGGTCGAACCGGTTGGACCGGGAACCGGGGGAGGGAGCAGTGCAACTATCACCGGTTTTACATTGATTTTTGAACCGGATTGAACCGGCCGGTTTTTAGAAAAACCCGGTTGAACCGGTCAAAATAAACCGGTTGAACCGGTTAATCCGAATAAAAACACATGAAAAATAATTATTTGCATAATAAACTTTGGTATTTTTATTTTCAAATATATTTAGTTTTCTCTAAATAAAAACATATGTTAAATGTTATAAAGTTTTTTGATGTGGTTGTATTCATCTAAAACTATATTTTGTTTCGGTATTATATTTTATTTTCTTTTTAGCGTATATCGATAGATGTAAAACACTAAACTTATGGTTTTGTTTTATGTTAATGTATTTTGATTCATTTACAACTTATTTTTATGTATATTTTTAATGTTTGAACTTGTAAACATCAAATTCATAATTTATATACGTATGTATGTGTAGGAAAATAGAAAAAAAAAAAACATGAAAAATATAGAAACCGGTTCACTCGGCGATCGAACCGATTAAACCGGTTAAACCGGTAACCATACCGGTTCAACTAAAAAATCGATTTTAAAACTTTGATAGAATGTATATGTATGAATACATTGAACTCATATGAGTTCAATGTATTGGAGATGAACTTATGTCTAATCATGGCATATAACATCATATAACCCAAAAGTATACTCCTATTTAATCCATTATAAATTCATTAAAATAATGGATACAAATTCTAATTATTATTGGAGTCGTTATATTTGGCAATTGCTTTGGCCTCCCGGAGCATGAGTTTCAGCATCTTGTCGTTAATCTCAATTGCTGACTCAAGTTTACTAATCGCCCTGCTCCGGTCATCCACCGCCCCTTTCAACACTTTCTCTATTTCCGCCACCTCCTTCACCGCCTTACCCAACTCCTTCCCTCCGCCATAACCACCGCATTCCCCACTTCCAACCCATCTCTTTCCAAAACCACCACCACCTTTCGCCACCACAACTCCACTAACTCCTCCAATCTTCTCACCGAATCCACGTATCATCTTACCACTCTCCACCTCCCATACACAAATTTCACCATTTTCAGAAACCGTTAAAAGAATCCTCCCGTAGCTCAGCATTTCCATCGCAACCACTCCTCCGCCGTGCATCCCTCCCCACACCACCGTCTTTCCACTTTCTGCAACCTTTTTTCTCGTCTCTACTTTAAGCCTTCTTTTATATATCATTCCATCTACTCCGGCAGCGAACAACTCCGTCTCCGACGGATCCAACACCATGCACCACACCTCGTTGGGGAATCTCACCGTTTGTAGATGGATCCCGTTCACGAGGCTCCACACCTTACACGTACAGTCCAAAGAACTAGAGATCATAATTCCACCGGATCTTCCAACGCCGGTGGTTAATCCCGTCACCGGTGACTCGTGTCCGGTGAATCTAGTGAAATTGGAATATCTCGATTCTGTATTAAACGAAGCATCTAGAAGCAGGAAAATCGGAAGAACAGCAAGTGTTCCATCATCACTTCCTGAGAGAATCAATGATCCATCACTATTGATCGCAAGGCAAGATACAGGCTTCTCATGAACCGGAAATGATCTAATTACATCTCCTGAATGTATGGATACCGAATGGATCTGACCTGAAATTCCGCCGGAAAATACAAACGATCCGTCGACGGAAGCAACAAGCGGAGCTACAGGTTCTGGAAGAGGAACACTCTGTGTACAAGATGTTGACCACCAGTAATAGATTCGGACATAGCCTGCCCGAGCCTCCGGCGAGACATGAGAGGCGGCGAATAGGTCGTTTCCGAGAATGCAGATGCCGTTACGAGGACACCGGTGGTCATTGAAGCGACCGACAACATTTCCAGTGTATGGATCGTAGGCGGTGAACGTACCTTCAGGAGAGGCTGTGAGGGCAGTTTCCGGCAATGGTGGTGGCGATAACATTTACACAGAATCACAGCGTCGATGATGGACTAGCAAACGCGATTTATAAGTAATCGACAACGACATCATCGTAAATCGTAACCAAATTCAAAGCTTTTCACCTTTTCGTCCTTTTGATTTTCTACTTTTTGGGGACAAAGATGAACAGAAAGTGTCATTGGTCGTCGCCGACGACGTCCAGGCTCATGGTTGCATGAGTTTGAATCAGACAACTCGAAGCTCGATATTAACTATATAAAATTTTATTTCTTTATAAAAAATATAAAAAAGAATGGAAAATTTTGCCATTTAATTCAATGACAACTGTATATATTTTTAAACAAAATTACAATAATGCCCCTTACTCAAGAAATTCCCATTTGGGATATTTTATGCTATACCATATTCATTATTTTCTATATAAAATCCAATCCAATAATTGAATATATAATATTCATTTTCTAAAACATAAGATTGTAAAGTAAAAGCGTCCATGTATCTGGAACTCCGGCGAGGCACCAGTGGCTGCAATCCACCACTCCTAAGCCGTACGCCGCCGGATGTCCGTCTTTCCGCAGCAGTGAAAGGTTAGTAATGTCGAGCAAAGTCACCGGTTTCTTGATGGTTTTGAGTGAGTTCTTGAGAACCTTCAACGCCGGCGGCGAAGCTCCGGGATAGGTGGAGCTCAGAAGAGGAACTTTCTCGCCGGAGCAGGATTTTGCCTTCGGTTCTCCCCAATCGGTGCCACTGTGTAATTCCAAAAACATTTCAGATTTAGATTTTGACCTAATTATCCTTCGTGAGTTGTACTTGAAGCATTTCGAATTGTACCATGAAACTTAATGAAAAAAAAAAACATACTTATAATGAGAAGGCGATATTCCTTGAAAAAACACTTTTGTTTTATTCTGAATAATATTTTTATCAACCCATTGACCCCATGTAGTAATGGCCTTTCCAAAAGCGACTACTCGATCCATGTCCTTGTATATATGACTTCCATCTTGTATATAATCAAATCTATATAAAAAAAAAAAAAATTGATCAAAAAATGTAACAAAATATTTTTATTAAAATGTAAAAATAAAATAAAAACTTACGGTTGGCTTGCACCTCTTCGATTCCACCAATGCCACGTGTTGAACACAAGGTAATCAACCCCCAACCACAGCTTGCCAGCTGTCAATGTATCCAACTTCAACACCCTCCCAATTCTTTGTTTCACTATATCTACTAGGTACAAGTTGTGATGGTATATTACTTTCACCTTATAATCCTACAATTATCATAAAAAAAACTAATTACAAAATATTTCAAGATAGTTTTTGTTTTATAATAAAATAAAAAAAAAATGAGGTTGAATTTGAATATAAATGGATGAAAGGCATATATACCGTAAATGTGTAGGTGGTCATGTCTTGAATTAAGGAGATGTTAACAGCGTAATTTGCAGTTGGCACTGATGAATGAATCATGCAGAGCAACGACAACCATTGATTTCGACTGAGTGAATCTCCTACAAACATTATTGTTTTCCCTCTTAGTTTTTGTAAGAAGTTTCGACCATCAAATCTAGTAAAAGAATGGGAATATATTAATTAACATTCTTAATAATAGATTAGTAGTTTCATTTATATCAAATACAAGAAAATATATTCATCATTGGGTTTTCTACATACTTTTCTATTTTCTACCACCATGTTATATGTTACACACCTTCAAACATAAATATAAAAATCTTTCAATTCATTGTAAACAAGAATTATGTTTTTTCAATGGTGTAACATGTAAAGACAAGTATTCCATCATTCTATTTTGACTAAAACTTCTTTCTAAAACAAAAATAGTTTGCTAGTTGTAAAATGGACCCAATCACATGCATAACCACATGAAGGTGTTTTATAAATCACATCAATTTTGGTTTATAAAAGTTTGATTAAAAAAAGTTTGGTGTCAAATATGGATGCCTAAACTTTCATTCCCATATTCATTGCATTAAAAAATGGTTGGTATCAATCAATTCTTCATCAAGAAATTCGAAATAAAAGACAACCATTTCTTGTGCCCACAACCACAAACCATCACCAAATGAACTTGAAATGACAAGCTTAATATATCTAAGTAACCCCACAATTAATTTATCGTTATATTCATTTCGGCTATATCAAGTTAAAAAACTTTAATAATTCATACTTTACGAGATATTTCCGTGTTTGATACGTAAACTTTCTTACTTTACATTTTTTTTATTTTAAAGATACATTGTATTTTTTCAACGAAAATGATATTAATGTATATCTTGCTCTTTGTCACAATCTACCTCACCTATCAAGCCCCACTAATGTCTAGTGTCAACCTTAGTCCCATAAAGGCTAAAACCATCACTATCCATATTTTATTTTCATTATCTAATATTATATACCAAATAAATTGAGCATTTATTAAACTTTTTATATTTTTTTCTAAACATATAGTTTAATAAAGGTATCTGCGGTTATTCATTAAATATGTATGATATAGCATGTGATCTCAATTAAAATTATAAATAGGGTCAATGTTATAAATGGTAACAAAGTATTGTTGTTTTTTCATAACAAATCAATGATATAGAGAATATTGTCATAAAATATGCAAACATAACTTTTTTCATAACAAATCATTAATACCATTATTTCAACGATACTTTCTGAACCAATATGAAGAGTTATGATGATACTTTTTAAATAATATTGTTTTATAAAAACAAATAAACTGTTATTCTCTAATATTTTTAATCGAAGATTTATCTATTATTTTAAAAATAAGTTGGATTTAATTTGCGAGGGAAATAAATAGTAGAAAAAAGATGTAGAGATCGAGAAGACATCCTCCGTGACAACTCACCTCGTATATTGTGCCATGCTTTTTTCGTTGTTTCCTTCCTCACATTACCCTTTTGTCGGATTTAAATTAATACATTATCCGTACTAAAAATTTAAAATATTTGCTAACGATTTACTACTAATTTTTATTTATTTTTTTATTTAAAGTTTAAACGCATTTTAAGAAATATATAATTACTTCACAAAATGAATACTATACTTTTTTACGCTTGAGAAAGTAATATAATAATTGCCCATAAAACAAACACTCCCTCCCCAATCACATTTGAGATCTATGTCCTCAATTTCATGTTCACAATCATTTCCTTTTTATTATTTTATTTTTTCTCTCTCTCACAAGAAATGTCGGTGGAAAATATTAAACCAATGAATAAATTATTTTCTATTTTAATATTATAAGTATTTACAACTAGTACGAAATAAAAATATATAAGGATAAATAATGAATTCAATCACATTTGGTAACTTTTTATATCGTAAAATAATTGATTTTATAGGATTAAATCACTAGTTATTGTGAAATAGAAACACAGTGAGATTGAATTTATGGATAAATATACTTGTATTTATTGCTATTGCACTGTTCATCTTAACTGTTTTTCTGTTTATTTTTTAATTAAAACAATTAGTTAAAATAACTAATTACTTAAAAAGAAAATATAAATTAATATATAACGTTGTAGGTAATTTAAGTAAATTATGGTAACTTTTAATATCTTAATAATAATTGATTTTTTAAGTACCATGTTTTTCAAAATCACATGATACCATATGATTTAACACAATAAAATTATTAATTTCTGGTAAACAATGTTTTGATTCTAATCATTGAATAAATTATTCATTTTACAGATAACTATATGGAACAATAATCAACGATGTTGGACACAGAAGCAAGGATATATGTTTTAGTATTCTAATTCTAAACTTTCGGATATATGTTTACTTTCTTTCTATATTTTTTTAAATATAATAACTAAATATTAAAATTTAAAAGAAATTACGTCTTAATCAAATCAAATCCATAAGTAAAAAGTTATTAACAGAAAAGGAATAGTTTCACCCAATAAAAACACACACATTGCACACACAAATTCCCTTTCTCAAATGACAGCTATGAAGCACCACCCATTTTCAAGTGTGGGGGACCAACTCTTGGTGGAGGGAAAACGAACCACCGCCAACGACAACCATTAACAATCACCAATGGCGGCCGTCGACACCAACCTCCATCAATAGCTATCAAAGCCCCAGATATACACCAATAACATTCATGAACAGTAACTATCAACATAAATAGTAACATTCAGATGATCAGATTGATAGATGGAGGAAGTACCTGGATAACCGGCAGTCATGGGGTTGCCACCGGTATTTGAGATACAATCGGTCAGGGCGGCCATTGTTGACGCAGTTGAACTCCTTTTCAAGGAAAGGGCAGGTGGATTCATTGTAGAGTGGATATGTTTGATCCAATACCCAATTTCCTTCGAACAGATCACACCCCATCATTGCTTCGTCGGATTTGATTGCTCCGAGTGCCATTAATGGCGATAGAATGCTAATAATCACCACTAACAAACGCAGATCACTGTTTACCCTCAACTCCATTTTCAATCTCCCTCGCAAAAACTAGAAATTGCAGAGAGAGAAAGAGAGGGAGAATGAGGAGGGAGGAATGAAAAACACTTTTTGGTTTTCTGGCTTATTCTGTTAATCAATGTGGACATGGGTATTTATAGGTGAGGTTTCCGTGTGATTATAATATTACAATATTTATTTATTTCATTCTTATTAAGTGAAAATTTTAAATGCATATAGTGATATACGAATAAAATTTATACAGGTATTTGGAAATTAAATAATTGATGTATGAAGGAAATATTAGACATGGAAATTGGTTGAACTGTGTGATAAATTTCATTGATTGTGTTAATAATACAACTCTTTATAGTTTTGTTGACCAATTTGATGTGTTATTTTCTTACATTATTGGAATGTATTCTATTAAATTTAATGTTGCATCTATAATTGTATTTTGTAGGAGTTACATAAGATATTATGACCCATTAACTGTACATTTGATGAATGAAGTTTTTTGAATTTACAGATTTATAATAATTGTTTTGTAGTGATAAATTATGTCCTTTGAACCAATATAATCATTGAAAGGGTAAAATATAAAATCTATCCACCTAATAAATGAAAATTATTTTTGCCATATATCATATTATCATTGTATTTGACATATGTTATTTTTTAATTTTTTTTGATTTTTTGTTTTTTCACTTGTTATTTTGTGGTTTTTCTATTTTAGTAAATTTCATATAATATTTAAATATAATATAATAATTAACGTGATAAATGTAATAATAAATGCATATCAATTTAATTAATACAACTTTGTTTTTAATTTCTAAGTTTCTAAATTTAATCCATTTATTTCATTTTTTTATTTAAATTTAAAAAAAAAAGTTTAAAATGTGATATCCCCAAAATCACGGCCAGAAAAAACCGATTTCATTTATGTTTTTAAAATAATTTCAGAGTAATCCTTTGATTAAAAGAATTACGGAATTTGTTCCCAAAACAAAATATGATAAAACAAAATTTATCAAAGCATTTCTTTAAAGAAATGTATTTTCATATATAACAAAACTCGGGATGCCATGTTCCAATACATACCAAAAGCATAAACGGCACATTATAAGTCTTACAACAGTTATATACAACTACTGGCCTATAAACAAAATATCTTCACAATTGTCCAACTTATGCTCTCGCGCCACTACCTGTAATTACAAAGAAAACTGAGTGGGTCAGGCTTTGGAGCTTGGTGAACATATAGGGTTTTCAACCCACAGTAAATAATTATATTTAATTTCACCAACCAACAATAACCCGATTACCCATTCTCGTTATCCTCACTTTACGTCCTTAAAACAACAACTATCACAAGGGACCTAGTCTAGGATTTTTCATCGGGATAGACATTACTGTAAAGGGGTTTCCTCGACAATAGATGTCCTAAAGGCAACCATGAGGGGGATAGAGTACACGGGTGAACACATCGTTCACAACACCAACAGGTTATGAACCTGTCAGCGTTCCACTGGACAGTCTAGAAAGAGACCGTGGTCGTCATCCATACTCCGCTAGATGACTAGATCAACAACAACATTGAGGCCTCTCATCATTTTATTTCATCACACATCAACTATCTGCCCATGTTTTACCCAACAGTTTTGTAGATAGCATATACATATATACATACTTATATAACTTTAAAACCTGTATAATATATCCATTCAATACTCATTCGAGATAACAAATAATATACAAACACATAGCACGTATTTTATAGAGAATAATCCATATCTATGTGTTAGAAGAAAGCAACTACACACTCACCTGATAAGAAGATTATCGGACAGCACTGCGGCTCTTATAGTAGTATTCTTCAACGAAACTGGGATATCTTCACACACCGGGCTTCTCGCGAGAAGAGCTTCGGCTCAAAAACTCTTTTCCTCTCGGGATCTTCGGTGCTCCGGGACTTGCTTCGGATGTCGGGATGATATCGGTGCTTCAGGGTACTTCAAGACAGCTAGAGAGGGTATCGGGAGTGGGAGAGTATGAAAGTAGCAACCAAAATCAATTGCCCCTTCGATTTCTATTTATAGGGCTGATTTTCTGGATTCACGTCGTGAATCTCAAAAATTCACATTGTGAGTTTGGCCAGGCATAGGTCATTGCGTTCGTCATCAGTCCACTTGCTTTGGAAGGCGTCTAGCACCTGTTCACGTCGTGAACTCTGACACAGTGTCGGGGTTCGTGCCCCGAACTTCAGAAATTCATATCTTTCGCATACGAACTCCGTTTTCTACGTTCTTTATATGCACACGTAGTTGAGATTATTATCAACAACTCTTATTTAGACTCCGTCGGCTAATTTTGACTTTATCTTTTATTATATTATTTTTAGTAGGCCGAGACAGGAAAACTCCGTTAGGAATTCACAACTCCTTCATCTGACGTCCGTTTTCGTCTGTCTTTTTACCGTTGGACTCCTATCGACGGGATCTTTGATTATTGTTTAGATTGTTTCGGCTAGAAATCACTCGATCTCATATTCGAACTTTGGGTTGCATACCGCTAAGTTGAAACTTCGAAAAATCATAACTTCCTCATACGAAATCAGATTTAGACGTTCTTTTTATGCACGCTCTCGGTTTAACGTATTCTACGACTTTTGTTTAGATCACTAAGGCTAAAAATCACTCTATCGTAAATTCACTATTTACGTCACGCAGTGTCGTACCGGTTCTGTCATGAAACTTCGACAGGTCATAACTTCTTCGTTATAACTCGGATTTCGGCATTCTTTGTATATTCAGAAACCTTGCTACGACCACTACAACTTCCTTCATAGATATCGGGCTTATCTAATATTTTATTATTACACTTTCTCTTGTTCATAATTCATTTAAGTTACACAATTAAGCATAAAACACATAACACTCAAAATAATACATTTTTTTATTATTTCACAACGGTTTACAAATGTTAACCTAGACTATTACATCATCATTAATGCCTAGCCTAGAAACATGGGCGTTACAATTCTCTCCTCGTAGGATGATTCCGTCCCCAGAATCACACATCAACAAACAAATGCGGATAGCGACTCATCATGTCACTATCCGTCTCCCATGTGAGATTTGGCCCATTCGTATGCTTCCAACGGAGAAGCACTAATTCGACCATCTTACGTCGTGACTTCTTAGTCTTTCGGTTAACGATTGCCTCTGGTTCTTCAATTAACTTTTTGTTCTCATAAATTCTTAACTCAGAAATTGGAATTATGTCGGGAACTTCCACAAATAACACACATGGAAAGTGTTATGAATTCCATTTAGTTCTTCGGGTAATTCGAGCTTGTAAGCTTGGTTCCCAATCCTCTGAAGAACCTTAAGCGGTCCAATAAACCTTGGACTTAACTTTCCTCTTTTTCCAAACTTTATAAGTCCCTTCCACGGTGAGACTTTAAGCAAAACCGAAACTCCAACTTCAAAAGTCATCGGTCGGTCTTCGCTTGTTGTCAGCATAGCTCTTTTGACGATCTTGAGCTGCTAACATTCTCTCCCTAAATATTTTCAACTTTTTAGCAGTTTGATGGACTATCTCAGATCCCATAAACTGCTTTTCCCCAGCCTCAAGCCAACAAGACGGCGTACGACACTTCTGTCCGTACAAAGCTTGATAAGGTGTCATCTTTATGCTCGAGTGGAAACTATTATTGTAGGAAAATTCTACCAAAGGTAAATGTTCATCCCAGTTACCTTGGAATTCCATGGTACATGCTCTCAGCATATCTTCAAGCGTTTGTATCATTCATTCGCTCTGCCCATCAGTCTGTGGATGGTAAGTTGTACTCAAACACAACTTGGTACCCAATTCCTCTTATAGACTTCTCCAAAACCTTGAGGTGAAACGGTTGTCACGATCGGATACAATCATTAATGGCACACCGTGAAGCCTCACAATTTCCTTTACGTAAGAATCCGCAAGCTTATCGATAAACCATTTCTCATTGGCTGCTATGAAGTACGCACTCTTAGTGAAGCGATCAACGACCACCCAAATCATGTCAAACCACTCTTTGTTCTGGGTAGTTTAGTGACAAAATCCATGGCAATGTCTTCCCACTTACCCATCAGTACAGTTAAAGGTTCTAAACTCCCATATGGTTTCTGATGTTGTGCCTTAACTCTCGCACATGTCACACACTCGGACACATACTTTGCAATATTGAGTTTCATCGTCTGCCACCGGTAATAAGGTTTTAGGCCCCTATACATTTTTGTGCTACCGGGATGTATCGATTACATTGTTTTGTGAGCTTCTTCCATCGGAAGATCTCTTACTGCTCCTGAATTAGGTATCCAAATCTGATCTTGGAATACCTTCAGTCCGTGACTGTTTATACCGAACATTAAACTTTTGCCCAAACGTTCCTCCTTTCGGTCATTCTTTTCTGAAGCTTCTTATTGATCTTTCTTTATGCTCTCCACAATTGTTGAGACAACTTCTATTCTCAACGCTCTTAGCCTTTTTCTTTCAAGATTGACTTTCCTACTGAGAGCATCAGCAACAACATTTGCTTTACAGGAGTGATAAAGTATCTCACAGTTGTAGTCCTTGAGTAACTGTTGTTGCCTCATATTTAATTCATTCTGATTAAAGAGATATTGGAGACTCTTATGATCAGTGAAAAGTTTTCACCTCGTGCCATAGAGGTAATGCCTCCATATCTTTAGAGCAAATACTACCGCTGCCAACTCCAAATCATGAGTGGGGTAGTTCTTTTCATGCTCTTTCAGTTGTAGAGACGCATATGCTATCATCTTTTCTCTTTGGGTCAACACATAACCCAATCCAACACCAAACGTATCCTTATAGACAGCGAAGTCTTCAACCCCATCGGGTAGAGAAAGAATCGGTGCTTCATATAGCTTCTTCTTTAGCAACCTCGAATGCTTCTTTGTGCTTATCACTCCAAGAATAAGTAGCTCCTTTGTGATTCAAAGTTGTTAATAGAGTAGTGATCGAAGAAAAGCTTTGGATAAACCTTCGGTAATATCCAGCTAATCCCAAAAAGCTTCGGATCTCCGTGGGACTTTTCGGTTGTTCCCACTTCATCACAGCTTCAATCTTTGCTGGATCAACCACGTGACCCAAGAATTGGACTTCTCGAATCCAAAAATCACATTTGGAGAACTTAGCATACAGCTTCTCCTTCTTCAAGACTTCCAACACTTCTCGCAAGTGTATGCCATGCTCCTCTTGGCTTTTTAAGTAAATCAGAATGTCATCTATGAACACTATCACAGATTTATTAAGGAACGGATTACATACCCTGTTCACTAAATACATGAATGTTGCTGGAGCATTGGTTAGTCCAACCGACATAACCAAGAACTCGTAGTGTCCATATCGTGTTTTGAATGCAGTCTTCTCGATATCCTGCTCTCTCACCTTCAGCTGATGATATCCTGACCTAAGATCGATCTTCGATAAATAGCTTGAACCTTGTAGCTGATCGAACAGGTCGTCAATCCTTGGAAATGGATATATATTCTTTATTGTTTCCTTATTCAGCTCTCTGTAATCAATACACATCCTCATACTCTCATTTTTTTCTTTACGAATAACACCGGAGCTCCTTAGGGTGATGAACTAGGTATAATGAAACCTTTGTCCAATAACTCCTGAAGTTGCATCATCAGCTCCTTCATCTCCGTTGGCGCTAGTCGGTAAGGTGCTTTTGCTATTGGCGTTGTTCCTGGTAACAATTCAATACAGAATTCTACTTGTCAATCAGGTGGTAATCCAGGAAGATCCTCGGGAAATACTTCTGGATAATCACACACGATAGGAATGCTCTGCATCTCGTTTTTCTCCTTTGCATGAATCACGAATGCCAAATATGATGTACATCCTTTGGCCAAACACTTTCTAGCTTTCATTAGACGAATAATCCCAGAATTCACTCTACGTTTGTCCCCATACACCATAAATGAGTCTTTCCCTGGTGGGTTTACTTTTACAATCTTCTTCTTGCACAGTATTTCGGCATCATTGGCGCTAAGCCAATCCATTCCCGGCACAATGTCGAAACCACTTAACTAGATAGGCAATAATTCCTCGTGGAACTTATTCCCATTCAAATCAATTAAGAGGTTTTTCATACGATGGCTAACAGGTATAAACTTGCCACTAGAAACTTCGGCTAATAAAGCATTATCTAGTCTATCAACAGGCAAAGCTAGTTTTCTACCAAATTCATGCAAAATAAAAGGAAGTAGTTGGCTCCCGAGTCAAACAAGATTTGGGCAGGCAATTCGTTTACGAGAAAGGTACCTGAAGCGACATCAGCTTCTTCTTTAGCAGATTCTAGTGTCATCTGAAAGGCTCTCGCCTTCGGCTTCGGTGGAATGTTGGGTTTTGCTGCCTCCTTCTTTTTCGGACAATCCCTCGAGATGTGCCCCTCCTCACCACACCCATAACAGACTTTCTTGGTAAGGGTGTATTCATTGGCATAGTGCCCTGGCTTTCCACATTTGAAGCATGTGGCTTCCCCGTCACATTTCCCATGATGCTTCTTCTTACATTTGTCGCACTATTTCGCTTCGCCTCCTCCACCTCCTCTCGAACCGGATTTCGAGAATTTATTTTTCTTGTTGGAACCTGAAGGTCCATCGAACTTCCTCTTATCACCAACCTCTGACATCTCCAGACCCTTCTCCCTGATCTGAGTCTCAACTTTCTTAGCAGCCCAGATGGCGGCTTTCAATGTGGTTGCTTGCTTAACCATTAGACCAAAGTCCGCTAGTAATCCACGGGAAAACTTGTTGACCTTTGAGAGTTCTGTTGGAACTAGGTATGGGATAAGCTTCATCTTTTCTATGAAATTTGCAGCGTATTCAGTAACGATCATTTTTCCCTTTTTGAAATTCTGAAACTCATTATTGATTTCCAGAAGGTCCTGCTCTGAGCAGTATTGCAGTTTCAGTTATTCCACAAAGTCTTCCCAAGACATCTTGCTAGCTTCTCCCTTGGGCATTGAGTCGACTAATAGCTTCCACCAACTCAATACTCCAGATTTTAACAAAGGGATCGCAAGAGCGGTGTAACATCCCTATTTTTACGGCCAGAAAAGTCCGATTTTGTTTATGCTTTGTTTAAAAATCAGAGTACCTCTTTTAATAAAAATGTTGCGGAATTTGTTCCCAGTAAAACATGATAAATATGTTATCAAGGCATTTCCAAAGAAAAGTATTTTTGTTCGTTTTAAAACATTTGGGATGTCATCGTCAATACAGAAACATAAGCATAAACAGAACTTACATTCATTATCACTAGTGATTTATGTCTCCTTAATCTCTCAGTGTAATGTGACTTCATATCAACACCTGTGATGTAAATAAACTGAGTGGGTCAGGTTAGGAAACCTGGTGAGTACATAGGATTTTCGACCCACAATAATATAATTATTATGTTTAAACATCAAACAATCAACCCAATTACCCATCCCCATTATCTTCCTTACTCTTAAGGGTCTACCCTAAGATTCATCTATCTTGCATTCGTTCATTTCGAAGTCCCTTGATTCCAGGGTTTATAAGACAAGCACTAATTCGATAGCTGTTAATGCACTAAATCCATAGCTGCTAAAGTTTATTTATCAGGTACTAAATCCATAGCTACCAGTGTAGGTACTAAGTCCATAGCTACCAACATTTATCTAACAGGCACTAAGTCCATAGCTGCCAGGTACTAAGTCCATAACTACCATCACCTAACAGGTACTAAGTCCATAGGCACCCGTGTTTATCTAATAGGTACTAAGTCTAGAGATGCACACAAAAACCGGTTTCACTATTCAAAACCGGATTGGGTCAAAACCGGTTTTGACCAAACCGGATCGGATCGGATTTGAAACCGGATTTTCAATCGGATCCTAATCCTATATTCCAAATCGGATTTGATACCGGATTCGCTAAAAACCGGATCCAAATCCGCCCAAAAATCCGATGAAAACCCACTAAAATCGGTTTAAACCGGTTTCAAATCGGATTAGAATCAGATTCGGATTTTGGTTGGAACCGGATCGGATTTTGACCGGATCGGATTTTTGATGACGTAAGCGAAACCGGATCGGATCGGATCGGATTCGGGTTTTGTGCATCTCTAACTAAGTCCATAGTTACCAGTGTTTGTCCAATAGGCACTAAGTCTATAGCTGCCAATGTTTACTCACATCATCTTTTATCTCTCATTATCCATCTACCCATGTCATACCCAACATATTTGTAGATATAAAATACATATACAATTTAAACCATTTTAAAACATGTATAAAATCATTCTTCCAGCATAGAAAACAAGTATTCAGATAGTATGCACATATAACACGTAATTTATATAAAATACTTCATATATATGTGTAAGATGAAAGTAACTATGCACTCACCTGGTAAGGTGGTGATTCGGCACTCGGACAGCACTTCGTTACTCTTAAAACAATTATCCCTTGACGAAACCTAGTATCATTACCACTAGAGTTTAGTCTAACGTTTGATGAGTCTAATTAATAGTCTATCTATTATTACTATTATATAAGCGTTAAGCAATACTCTTATATAACTCATAATAATAGCCCAAATAATTATTTTAAGGTCCTAATAATGTTACTATATGAAAACATAAGCTATACTAAAGATAAGGTAGGCATAGCTCACTTACAGCGGGTTTTCTCGAAAACCGGACTTCGCTGGAGTAGAGTTTCCGATCCGAAAGACCCTTTTTCTCGGGACTCTGGGAGCCTCGGGGCTTCCTTTGGGTGCGAGGGGGTTTACCAAGACTTTAGGGGGCTTAAGGGGAGCTAGAGAGAGGTTCTAGAGAGAGAAAGAAGGATTGACAGGTGTGGAGAAATGGCAATGCCCGTCACCTCTACTTATAGGCTGAATTCCTGATGGACTCGCCGAGTTGGTGCCACGTGTCATCACCTGATGGCTTTTCTTGGGGAGAAAGCCTTGGCCCATATTCAGCCAAGTCACCCCTTTTGCAGCAGTACCCTGCTGACTTCTAAACCCTGTAACTTTTGCATACAAACTCCGTTTTCGACGGTCTTTATATCCACGCGTAGGTAAAAACAAGATCTACAACTTTCATTTTGACTCCCTCGGCTAATTCTCAACCGATCTTAAATTTAATAGTAGGAGGAGATTAGACTGTTAAATGACTGCAAAGAATTCGTAACTCCTTCATACGGACTCCGTTTTCGTATGTCTTTTTATCGTTGAGTTACTATTAATGAAATCTTCAACTCTTATTTAGGTCGCGTAGGCCAAAAATCGCTCGAACTAAAATTCGAGTTTCGGGCCGTGCACTGCTATGCCAAATATTAGAAAATTCATAACTTCCTCATACAAAGTCAGATTTGGGCGTTCTATTTTTTGTAAGTACTCGTTTTAATGTATACTACAACTTTTGTTTAGATTTCTAAGGCTAAAAAGTCCTCCATCGTAAATTCACTATTTACGTTTCCCAGTGTCGTGCCGGTTTTGCCGTAAAACTTCAACGGGCCATAACTTTTTCGTTATAACTCGGATTTCGGCATTCTTTATATGTACGTAACCCTTGAGACATATGCTACAACTTGGTTAAGATTATTTATTCTAAATAATCTTTTGTCGAAAATTCGTTTTCGACCCCTATTATCTCTAAATTTACTAGCCCGGATCTACGGGTGTTACAAGCGGTCTTCTTCCTGTTGCTGCATTCGCAACTTTCAAACAGTGTCTCCATTTCGGAGATCCAGTTTATAACTTCTACCGGCGTCGGGCTTCCGGATAGACATGGTGGTTTGGATGCCATGAAATCTTTGTATTTGCATCCGCGTCCATCATTTCCTCCATCCTGGTTGTTATGTCTAACCAACGGTGGGTTGGCTTGACTAATAATCTCACTGAAGTTGCCTCTTTCCGACTGTCCTTCACTTAATTCGGGCTGTACAATCAGCATAGAAAGTTCTTCACGATTCTGCTGAAGCAGACGTCTAGTCTCTTCCATCTGACGGTCCAGCATCGTCTGAATCATCAATTGTACATCAGCCATTGTCATTGGCTTAGGTGCTGATGCTACAATAGGTATTTGCTCGATTACAGGTGGTTAATTCCTGTTTTCGTTCATGTTTCCAACTCCGCTTCTTGTTCTTGCCATTCTTGATCTATACACCGAATAAGGTGAATTTAGATCCTTATTCACGACAGATAATTAAATTATCCAAATCACTGCGAAACATTTACATGCTAGTTCTAATACCGTAGTCCTACGCTTAGAACCCTAAACACATAAGGTTTTCGAATCCGGTTGGCAACAAACCGTAGATCCGAACAAATAATATCATATATGGCAAACATATAACATTTAGTACGTACATAAAATCAATTTAGGCAACTTTCCTAATGTAAACTAGTGCTCGTGTCTTAAATATAACAGACACTCATCTCATAATCTTCACTTAGCTTTCAAAGTTTAAGTCTAGAAATACTACAAATTCCTAGTTCGCTTCAACTAATGCTCTGATACCAACATTGATATCCCTAAAATCACGGCCATAAAAGACCGTTTTCATTTATGCTTTTAAGATAATTTCAGAGTAATCCTTTGATTAAATGAATTGCGGAATTTGTTCCCACAACAAAATATGATAAAACAAAATTTATCGAAGCACTTCTTTAAAGAAATGTATTTTCACATATAACAAAACTCGGGATGTCATGTTCCAGTACAAACCAAAAGCATAAACGGAATATTAGAAGCCTTACAACAGTTATATACAACTATTGGCCTATAAACTAAATATCTTCACAAGTTCTCCAACTTATGCTCTCACGCCACTACTTGTAATTACAAAGAAAATTGAGTGGGTCAGGCTTGGGAGTCTGGTGAACATATAGGGTTTTCAACCCACAATAAATAGTTATATTTAATTTCACCAACCAACAATAACCCAATTACCCATTCCAGTTATCCTCACTTTACGTCCCTAAAACAACAACTATCACAAGGGACATAGTCTAGGATTTTTCATCGGGATGAACATTACTCCAAAGGGGTTTCCTCGACAATAGATGTCCTAAAGGCAACCATGAGGGGGATAGAGTACACCGGTGAACACATCGTTCACAACACCTACAGGTTATGAACCTGTCAGCGTTCCACTGGACAGTCTAGAAAGAGTCCGTAGTCGTCATCCATACTCTGCTAGATGACTAGATCAACAACAACATCGAGGTCTCTCATCATTTTATTTCATCACACATCAACTATCTACCCATGTTATACCCAACAGTTTTGTAGATAACATATACATATATACATACTTATACAACTTTAAAACCTGTATAATATATCCATTCAATACTCATTCCAGATAACAGATAATATACAAACACACAGCACATATTTTATAGAGAATAATTCATATTTATGTGTTAGCAGAAAGCAACTACACACTCACCTGATAAGAAGATTATCGGACAGCACTACGACTCTTATAGTAGTATTCTTCAGTGAAACCGGGGTATCTTCACACACCGGGCTTCTCGCGGGCAGAGATTTGGCTCGAAAACTCTTTTCTTCTCGGGATCTTCGGTGCTTCAGGACATGCTTCAGGTGTCAGGATGATATCAGGGCTTCGGTGGTACTTCAAGACAGCTAAAGACGGTATCGGGAGTGAGAGAGTAAGAAAGTAGCAACCAAAATCGGCTGCCCCTTTGATTTCTATTTATAGGGCAGATTTTCTGGATTCATGTCGTGAATCTCAAAAACTCACATCGTGAGTTTGGCCGGGCATAGGTCATTGCGTTCGTCATCAGTCCACTTGCTCTGGAAGGCGTCCAACACCTGTTCACGTCGTGAACACTGTGTTCATGTCATGAACTCTGACACAGTGCCGGGGTCCGTGCCCCGAACTTCAAAAAATCATATCTTTCGCATACGAGATCCATTTTCGACGTTCTTTATATGCACGTGTAGGTGAGATTATTCTCAACAACTCTACGTTTAGACTCCGTCGGCTAATTTTGAATTTGTCTTTTATTATATTATTTTTAGTAGGCCGAGACAGGAAAACTCCATTAGGAATTCACAACTCCTTCATCCGACGTCCGTTTTCGTCTGCCTTTTTACCGTTGGACTAATATCGACGAGATCTTTGATTCTCGTTTAGATTGTTTCGGCTAGAAATCACTTGATCTCATATTCGAACTTTGGGCTGCATACCGCTAAGTTGAAACTTCGAAAAATCATAACTTCCTTATACGAAGTCAGATTTAGACGTTCTTTTTATGCACGTTCTTGGTTTAACGTATTCTACGACTTTCGTTTAGATCACTATGGCTAAATATCGCTCTATCATAAATTCACTATTTACGTCACGCAGTGTCGTACCGGTTCTGTCACGAAACTTCGACATGTCATAACTTCTTCGTTTATAACTCGGATTTCGGCATTCTTTATATATTCGGAAACCTTGCCACGACCACTACAACTTCCTTCATAGATATTGGGATTATCTAATATTTTTTTATTACACTTTCTCTTGTTCTTAATTCATTTAAGTTACACAATTAAGCATAAAACACATAACACTCAAAACAATGCATTTTTTATTATTTCACAACGGTTTACAAAGGTTACCCTAGATTATTACATCATCATTAATGCCTAGCCTAGAAACACGGGCGTTACAGTTCTCTCCCCCGTAGGATGATTCCATCCCCGGAATCACGCATCAACAAACAAATGCGAATAGCGACTCATCATGTCACTCTCCGTCTCCCATGTGAGATTTGGCCCATTCGTATGTTTCCAACAGACAAACACTAATTCGACCATCTTACGTCGTAACTTCTTAGTCTTTCGGTCAACGATTGCCTCTGGTTCTTCAATTAACCTTTTGTTCTCATTAATTCTTAACTCAGAAATTGGAATTATGTCATGAACTTCTTCAAATAACACACATGGAAAGTGTTATGAATTCCATTTAGTTCTTCGGGTAATTTGAGCTTGTAAGCTTGGTTCCCAATCCTCTGAAGAACCTTAAGCGGTCCAATAAACCTTGGACTTAACTTTCCTCTTTTTCCAAACTTTATAAGTCACTTCCACGGTGAGACTTTAAGCAGAATCGAATCTCCAACTTCAAAAGTCATCAGTCTACGCTTGTTGTCAGCATAGCTCTTTTGACGATCCTGAGCTGCTGACATTCTCTCCCTAATTATTTTCAACTTTTTAGCAGTTTGATGGACTATCTCAGGTCCCATAAACTGCTTTTCCCCAGCCTCAAGCCAACAAGAGTTGTACGGCACTTCTGTCCGTACAAAGCTTGATAAGGTGTCATCTTTATGCTCGAGTGGAAACTATTATTGTAGGAAAATTCTACCAAAGGTAAATGTTCATCCTAATTACCTTGGAATTCCAGGGTACATGCTCTCAGCATATCTTCAAGTGTTTGTATCGTTCGTTTGCTCTGCCCATCAGTTTGTGGATGGTAAGTTGTACTCAAACACAACTTGGTACCCAATTCCTCTTGTAGACTTCTCCAAAACCTTGAGGTGAAACGGTTGTCACGATCCGATACAATTGTTAATGGCACATCGTGAAGCCTCACAATTTCCTTCACGTAATAATTCACAAGCTTATCCATAAACCATTTCTCATTGGCTGCTATGAAGTGCGGGATTTTAGTGAAGCGATCAATGACCACCCAAATCATGACGTGACCATTCTTTGTTCTGGACAGTTTAGTGACAAAATCCATAACAATGTATTCCCACTTACGGAAAGCCTTAAGAGCATTCACAAACAAAATATTTTCATTTTCACCATTCACCGCTTCAAGCATCACCTTAAAAAAGATAGTGTGCAACTTCATTGCCACTACGTTTGCATTTCTCCATTTTAAGAAGAGTTGGTCTTTACTTCGAGTTCGAACGGCTTCGCGGTTGTATCTTTTGACAACTCTCCTCCAAAAAATAGGTGTATCGACGCTAATGTTCATTGGCTCTTCAGTTACATCGACGCATGAACGAGCCAATATAATCTCTTCATCCATTAACAAAACACGAGCCATTTTTTTGAGATGAAGTTTTGAAGAAGATGAAAAATAAAAATATTAGGAGAGTTGAATTAAGAAGGTTTAAATATGGTGAAAAATAAAAGAAAATGTTAGTATTTATAGTAGTTAGGGTAAGGTTTAAAAATTGAAATTTTGAAAATAAAACTGGTTATATTTTGAAAAATTAGATTTTTTAAAAAAAAAATCGGGTGTTTTTTGAAACTATAGAGTTTGTTTAATGGAGAAAAAAGAAGAAAAAAATGATAAATGTTCACACAATTGATAAATTTTCACACGTTTCTCTCTCATCGGTACACCTTCATCGAGTTTGGCAACCGAACTCGGCATGGTGCAGTGTTTGCCGAGGCCAGCTCGGACATGCCGAGGCTTGCCATCACCCACTCCGCCCAACCTTAGGAAAGAGTCGCATGATATATATCACACATCTTTGTTTACTGAGATGTTTTTCTCTTCTGTTAGTGTTCTTCATTTTAGGGTTTATATCTCTCGAGTTATTAGGCAAGAAAGATAGTAGATTAGGTATATGTGTAGGAGGTTTGTTTGTGTAAAAAAATGTTAAATAAGAATCATATTTTGTTCAAATAACTTATTAAAATTCTAGTTTATAAGATATTATAAGCTATTTTTGTATTCTTTTTAAATATTAAATTGTAATAAAGTCTTAAAAAAATATAGTTTATAAACTAAGCTTATGTATAGTCAAACACAACCCAAAATACAAAGTTAAAACCATAAAAAGAAAAAGAAAAAACATAAGCTAAAACTAGAAAGAAAAAAACATAAGTTAAACTAGAAAGAAAAAAACATAAGTTATGAGAGAAAATAAAGGGAAAAGTTTTGATGTTATTTTCTATCTCTATTTTCATGTTGAAATAAAAGAAAGTTAAATATCATATATTGATATTTTTTTATGCTTAATGTTTAAGATGAAGAGTATAAGATGTTTGAAAAAATCTTCATGTGTTGAGGTTTCAAGTCTCGTTATGAAAAAAAAATAAGTAGTTTATGAATAAAATTTAGATAATGTGTTAATTATTTAGGAAAAAACGAAAAATTTAATAATTTTTCAATTATTTTGATTTTGTTTGTAGTTTTATAATTAAAAGGTTAGAGGATTAAGTATTAATTTTTTCATTAAAATTATTTATAAAGTTTTTTTTGTTCCTGTCTCACAAACTCTTCCTATATTTCTGGGAAGTTTATAAACGAAAACTAGACAAAATTTTCTTTTACCGTCTGTTAGGAAAAATAGACGATAATTGTCAAGACTCAGAATAAATCTGATGCCACTTGTCAAGTTCTGATGACCATTGTTAGGAAGTAACGCGGATAGCACACGAAACCAAAAGCACACAAAGACACAGTATTTATGTGGTTCGGTCAAGGTGACCTATGTACACGGGCAGGAGAGGGGGTATCCTTTATTTAAAAATTTCTCAAACAGAGATTACAAGTACAACCAACAAAGATTCGTCCTACTCACTAAGGATACAAAAGACACAACACAACTAACTTAGCATGCATCCATGTTTATACTTGAGGGATCAGACCTAAAACCCTAATGGGCCAAGCCCATTGGTCCATAGGCGCATGAATGGTGTCAACCAATCACAACCCGGCATACAACAGCTTCTAGAACATTCATCATTGCATGAGCATCAACAACAAACATGATGGAGCATCATGATCCATAGTGGAAAATCATGATGCAAGAGTGGCATATCAAGATCACCATGGCATATCAACCATCATGGTGACACTTCAAGAATTAATCCTTGAGCATCTTCAACTTCTGAGCTTCCTTGAACAATCTTGAGCATCATAGGGGACTTCATAGCATACGACTCACCAAGGGATACCGTAACACCCAATTCAAGGTATTTTACATTTTGACCCTTGGTATAAAAATAGTTTGTAAAATTGGTCCCTAAGGGTGTTAAATGTATAATTGGGGAAGACATGCATATGTTGGGCGTACATTCTAGTATGTTGGGCGTACGTGGTCAGGGGAGAAACCTTAATTTTTAGGGTATGGACCATATTTAAACAACCTTATGCCCCAAGGTTCTTTCCTTACCAGCATCCATTTCCCCTTTTGAGCCTTATTTTGAAACCCTAACTCATCTAGAGGGATTTAACCCTTGTGTGTGTGTGTGTGTTATAGTGGGTGTTTGGTGAACCTTGAAGAAGAAGAAGTTTGGTGAAGGAGAATTGATCAAGTTGGAGCCTGTAGATCCATAGTTTACTCTTATTTCTCAGCTTCTTTGAGCGCACAAATTTTTCAGTCTAGTAGCCCAATCATCTATTTGACTGTCAGAAGACTGAGGTGATTCTAATCACTATACTATAGGATACTAGGGTCTGTTTGTGATTCTAGTCTTTGTGTCTCCTATTGTATGCTTTTATGCATGTGTGCCAGTTTGCTATATATATGTGGGGTGAAATTGACCCGTTACATCCTTATGTTGACATATAAGTTGAAATAGACTCGGGGGGTGAAACAGACCTAGAGGTGATATAGACCCGGTACTACTTAGTGCTGACATATGAGTTGAAATAGACTCGGGGGCGAAATAGGCCAAGTACATCCTTGTGTTGACGTATATGTATGATATGTATGATATGCATTATTAGGTTATCTTGTGGATAGTGATGAAGGATGTCATCGTTAGTATCAAAATAAGAGATTATGAAGAGTGATTAGACTCTAAGTATAAAATCCAACAATGGTTTAATTACAATTATAGAAAATAAGAATGAAATGGTATGGGAAACATAGTGTGTTTTGGCATGTAGGCTATATGAGATGGTAGTATGTAGACCATGCAAATAGTGTTTTGGCAGGCGTTCGGGACAAGTTGAATACTCTATGTTATGTTTGAGACTTTAATATCGTGGAAGGTTGATGCGTAAATAATTATGCACTAGTTAATCCTACTAATGTAACTAATTATTACCTAAGGCAGTGTACCTTGTTGAAAATAGTATATCACAATAGACGGGTATCGAACGCAGGGAACAAAGTGATTAGCTAATTCTTATTTACTAACTAACTAAATTACTATTAAATTTAGATAAAGGGGGTTTCTCTAGTTTTGCAATGCTAGAAACTAAATTAACCAAACTAAACTAACTATCAATTATTGAAGCGAATATTAAAACTAAAAACAAGAAACACAAAAGATGATTTAAATCAAGGTAATTAAGAGACTTTCGTTTAGCTTTGATAAACTTGCTATTATGGTTGATTTATGGAAGTGAAATTGATTATGCTTCGTTGGTTACCGAATCCTAAGATGACTAGGTTAATGTTCACAAATCCTAATCCTTTTGCAAAAAAGTTCATTCATATGGTGATCAGGCAGATAAAAAAATAGGTTTACTAGTGTTCAGTTCGAGTTAAATTAGATTTAGATGAATTGATTAATTGGGTTTATTAGATCAATTCAATATATGATTGGTCATCATATATTAGCTCCTACGATTACTTACCCACTTTTCTATAACCCTATGTTTTAGTCAAAACTCTAGTCCTACAACTTTGCAATTCACAAAGATCATAATATTCAAGTTTAATCAAGAGTGATGGTCATCCAAACTTAATAAAACTCAACAATAAATAGAAAAAATAGTTCTCATAAGCACAAAAGGTTCTTTAACAAGCTAAAGTAACAAATAACCATCTAAATTTAACCCTAACCATAAATCAATCCATAAAAAGTCAAATCATCTAGACTAAACGAAAGTCATAGGCTTTTAGCCAGTGATTTTAGCAAGTAAACTCAGAAAAATGAAATTCATAATAATAGACATGATTAAACCTAAGTAGAAAATCGTAATCAAGGGTTGTATTGCCTCAATGCTCTCGATTCCAAGCTATGATTGACTTCTGTAACTCTAAGCTTCAAGGTGGATATTTGGCCTTTAAAGATCGACAGTAGCTTCAAGAAAAAGTTTTCCTTTCGGATGATAACGCCTTCAGTTTATAGTTTTCCAGAAAACATATCACCATGACGTGGTAAGTCCACCACGTCGTGGACTTTGTCTTTATCCTGTATTCAACAAGTCTTCTAGATCCATCAGGGAAAACCAAAACACCACGTTGTGGGAATGTCACCACAACGTGGTGAGTGTAATTTTCTTCATTTTTGTCTTGATCCAAATTCCAAGTTTCCAGCTTCCAGCTTCCTTTTTGCTCCGAGCATGTCTTTTACCACTATAACACAATATACAATAGATTAAGTACCTTTTGTTCTATAAAGGGCATAAAAATAACTATAAATATTAAGATATGATGTAAAATATATGTATAGATATGCATATATCAAAATACTCCATGCTTATTCTTTGCTTGCCCCCAAGAAAATTGATTTTTTATCTTACAAATATTGCATAAAACAATCCATTTTTAACCCAACCATTATCCCAAGACCGCAAGGCATGTATTTGTGTCTATGATTCCTAAAAGCTCCCCCTAAATACTCACAATCCTTATGAACCTTCACCCCTTAGTTTATACGACATTTATTTTTGCAACCATCTGAATCCATCCTTAGAAATCTTTCTTAACCTCATGGTATTTTTGGTTAAGCTACCCAAACATATAAAATATCTAGAAAGAATTACAACTTTGATACCATAATGAAGCTCTTCAAATTCATCTCTTCTTTGAATATTTAATTTTTTTATCTCTTTGAATTCACCAACTTCTTCGTTTGATTTTTGGTATCTTGAACTTTTGTTTCTTCAGAATTTTTATGTTTTGATTTTCATAATTTGATATCTCCAAAATTCTTTCAACTTTTTGGAAATTTCTCTCTTTTTTTATAAATATCTCACTTTTTTCACACTTTAAACGACCAGTTATCGGAGTGATGGGAATGGTAGCAGTACAATCTCTACTGATGTGACCAGTCCGACCGCACTTGAAGCAGCCAGAACCCACCCCTCAGCACGTCCCCTCATGCGTCTTGCCTCACTTGCTACAGCGGCTACGGCCGTGTTGGCCCTTCGGTCTAGAATTAGGTACCTTAGGCCTCTTGACCGAACCCTCAACACTCATAGCAGAATCAGGCTTCCCTTTTCTCTCCATCTCCAAGTCAATCTTCCTCTCTCGAACCCTCTCTATCATGTCTTCCAGTGTCTTGCAGCTAGATTGGCTAACAAACTGTCGAATGTCACTCCTCAGCATCTCGTGGTACCGGGCATTCTTCATCTCCTCATCCGCTACATATTGCGGAACCAAAAGTGCCATCTCCCTTAACATAGCAGTGATCCCAGTCACCGTCTCAATAGTCTGATAAAGATCCTGAAACTCTTGCACTAGCTGCTGCACCTCGATCACCGGTGCAAACTCGGCTCGGAACGTGGTCGAGAAATCACTCCAGTTCATCGAATCAATAGCATCATCTCCTACAACATGCTCTACCTCCTCCCAATAATCACGAGCCCTGTTCTTCAGGAGGCAGGAAGCTAGTCTGACCTTGTCCCCCTCGGGACAACGGCTGGTAAGGAAGGTGTTGGAAACATCTGCCAACCACCTGCTACTCGCAATGGGTTCCCTAGCCCCATGGTAGTCTAGCGCTCCACATACCCGAAACTCCCTGAAGGTCAGAGGGAGCGTTCCGATCCAAGCCACAATCTCAGCACGAAGCTCGCTCAATCTCTCATCAAGAATCTCCAGAATACCCTCCTTGACCGTGCTAAAGATCACATGAGTCTGATCAAGGATGTTGTGCATAATATCAGGAGAGATGAACCCCCTCGTCTGTCACGCCCCCAAATCGAGATGGCGGAAACATTCAGGGGCGGAGGACGTCATGTTCAATATCACAACAAATGTAGAATATTAAAACAAGTAACAACATCCATTGCATTAATATTAAAGTGTTTACATTGTATTCAAAACACATATGATTGACTCCAAAAGTAAGCAGAAAAATAAGACTCGTACTATTATGCTCCGTCTTCTAGAACCCTATGCATGTACCTGTCTACTAGTTTCCTAAGAATACAACTGATTTTCAAAGTGTATCAACATTTAAGTTGGTGAGTTCATAAGTATTATGTTTTAGAAAGCATGTTCTTTGTTCCTTGAAGACCTTAGTATGTTCCTCCAGAAAATTCAATATTTTCTAATATAATCTAATGTAAGAAAAATGTGACCCTTTAGTTCCTTTTACAATCACCTGGTAGATACAGGTTATATACAATATAGATCGAACATACAATTGATTATGTGGTTCTTCCCTAAGCCCACAACCAAACAAGGAACAGGAAATGAGGCGGAATCCACACATTCCACAATTGGTCGGATCTACATCGTATGTGACCCTGGTGTATACACTAGGTAATTACAGAGTTAACGGTGTTGGTCTTTTTTGTGTGAAATCTACATTGTACTTAGAAAGTAATGTAATATTGTTGTATTTGTATGCAATCCTTTATGTATGTATGTACTTAGTCAAATGTTCCATACGAAAAGTATGTTTTTGTACTAGAAAATAGTATGTTGTACTTGTATGTTATGACCTGACCCATACTTTTCCCCCTATGATTACTTAGTGTATACGGATTATATATATAACTAAGATCAAATAAATAGTAGACTGTATGAATCTGCTCTAAGCCCACAACTAAACAACGAACAGGAGTGAAGCAGAAAGCACACATTCTACTACCTACCAGATCCTATTAATATATAACCCTAATGTATAAACCAAGGAATCATAGAGTTAGCATTATAGGTCTCTTCTAAACTATATGTTCATGTTACTAGGAAAGTTGTGTGGTGTAGTTCTATTGTTTAGTAAAACTACTTGAAGTTATGAAAATCCCGTAATCTAAATGCCTTAGTTGATACCATTGTGAGTTTCATATAACCATGCTTAATTGGACTAGATAAAAAACACGACATGATGTAGGCGTCGAAAAAGTTATGATGTTTGTCACCCGTAGACCTAAGAGTCCCAACTGTAGCTAACAGCCAAGGTGCGAGATTGCCAGTCCCATATAGATCTATACACAAAATCACGCTCACCCTCCAAGAGACTCTGGTTATAATATATAAGACTTAGAAACCTGTACCCATATGGGTACGACCAAGTAGTACCTCACAACTCTGTATAACTAGACATGAAGAGAATACAACGTTCTTTTATACTTGAAAACGTACAAATTACATTGTACTAGAAGTGTACAATAATTATAATTTAAATAATCATTTTAGTATGATATTCCTAACTTAGTAAAATAGTATTAGTGTTCCCTAAACTATACCTATTATATTTTATATGTATGTTCTGCACACAATGTCAATCTTAGTAATATAACAGTTTATATAACACAATGAAATAATTTGAGAAAGATACCTAGTACTCGACATGTTTACAAAAGGGGTTAAAGGTTTATTTAAATTCGTTTCATGTCCAATATATATATATATATATATATATATATATATATATATATATATATAATTGAGATCAAACAATCAGTCGGACAAATGGTTCCAACCCTAGTCCACAACTAGACAAGGAACATGAGATAAGGTGGAAACACCAGTCGTAAGTCTGTTGGATCTACATTACACACACACACACATATATATATATATATATATATATATATATATATATATATATATATATATATATATAGAGAGAGAGAGAGAGAGAGAGAGAGAGAGAGAGAAACATGTATTTTGGAAAATCAAAGTATAAAACAATTTAAGAAGATTGAAAACACTTTTTAAAATAGTTTAAATCAATTGAAATAGCTTGAACTATTTAACACAAGATTTCCTTGTGTTTTTACTTGTATCCCGCCCCTTAAAACTTTGAAAAATAGTAAAAACATAGGGGTATGAACTCACCTTATGCGAGTGATTCGATAAAAGGTTTGATATATGATGTTATTTCCACAAGTTAAGTCCCGCAACAAAACCGAGTCCTAAAAGCATTTCACGTAATATATAGGTATACAATTAGTGAATTCACTTACAAATAAGAGTGTTAGAAGTGAATTCGTGAGGCTGCAAGGTGTTTTCGGCCAACCCTTGGGTTTTCGGCCATATGAAGATCTTGGTGATGTTCTTCGTGTTCTTGGTCAAAGCAAGAAGATTCAAAGGTTTTCGGTTGAATATCACCAAAAAGGAAGGTGATATCTTGATGAAATGAAGAACACTTGATGTTATAAACATGATCCGAAGGAGATTCAAAGGGTTTTGGATGGTACTTGAGAGAGAAAAAAGAGTTTTCGGTTGGTGTTCTTGAGAGAATAGATAGTGTTTTCAGTTGGAAGCAGAAGAAGTGAGAGTATGTTTTCGGATCATGTTATTTCTAGCAAGAAACTGACGAGAAGTGACACATGCATGGGGATGCGAACCGAGGGGATTAGACCGAGGGTTCTCGGCTACGAACTGTTTGCGGTCCAAAGGAAATGGTTAGATGCGAGGGATTGCAACCCTGACCGAGAACTCATTTTCATTTTGAGGCAAGTGATTGCGAGACATCTCAGTATTCATAGGAAAGGCATATTTTGATTACAATAACACTTTTACATGGTCACCTAATTATAATCACGTTTTAATCAAATGGTTTCTAGAATCTTGGCTGCTATTGACTTTTTGTTGACCTGAAATAACAAGTTATCACATCATCCCCCCCCCCCCCCCCCCGTTAGAGAGAATTTCGTCCTGAAATTAGGTTTCTGTGCAGGACTTCAGGGGTTATGCTCATCTAAATCATAGAATGTTCACTCGTAGTCCTGGGCAGCTTTGTCCTGAAATTCATAGTAGGATTCATACCTGGTCCATCTATCATTACCTCATATATACAAGTCGTATATAATTAAGATTAATAAGACGGTCGGATGTGCGACTCTGCCCCAGGTCCACAACCAAACAAGGAACAAGAGATAAGGAAGAAACACACATTCTAAGTCCATAGAATCTTAATTATATACTACTCTCGCATATACACTTAGTAGTGATAGGTTAACCGTATACATCCTTATCCTTTGTGCTTGAACTTGACCTGTTGCATGAGTGGCATTCCCGAAAGGTCTGCTAGTATACATCAGAAAGGTTTCAGAGGGAAGAGTCTTGATCGCATGAGTATTTCAGGTATAGAATGCGAGGGACGATTCTCAGGTATATGAGCGACGAGGGTTTCGTCAGTCGGTCAGTTAAGGCGAGGGTTTTCGCAGTACATGAACTTGGTATGGTAAGGACCACGCCAATCCATGTCGAATGACGGCGTTAGACTCCTTATAGAAACAAGTGTTAAGTTGATTCGAAAGAAACGTTTACTATAGCAATAGTGTATTCCGTGTATACTCGATAGTGCATTCTGTGTATACTTTCTAGTGCTTTCAGGTTTCTCCTAGTTATTACCACTGCAACATATCGTACCACAATTAGCGAGTACTAGCAGTAAAAGTGTTCCGATAATTAGTGATGATACTTCATATTATGATCCTTATCATGTCCCTCTATGATCGCTTGGTGTATACAATTCATGCATAATTAAGATGAATAAGACGGTCGACTGAGTGACTCTGCCCTAAATCCACAACCAAACAATGAATAGTAAATAGGGCAGAATCACTCACTCTAAGATTGCAAAATCTTAGTTATGCATAACCATGATATACACACTAATCCATCATAGCTCACCTGCACGGATCCTTAGTTCTTATATGAATGTTGTGATTTGTTCGGACGAGCGACTAATTTAAAATTTAATTTTTAATTGGAATACTAAGCTTTAAAATTTTATTATTATTTAGAAAACGTACCGCTGTTCACAGTTGGCTCAGGGACAGTCTTTCCTACGGTGATCATCATTATTCGCCCCTCCCCACCAGAGTTCTTCGTTATTGGGCAGTCCTTCTTGTAGCGCCTTGTCTTACCACACCCATAACAGGCCTGGTTTACTTCAAATCCGGGGACCTGGGAGATTGGTTGTGTCGGCGCCCTACAGGAACGAGTAGCGTGCCCCTTCCTGTGGCAATTCTTACACTTCATCTCCCGGCAAGCTCTAGTGTGATGGTAGTTATAATTACTACACTTCGGGAGAGTTCTAGCATATCGACTAACAGGCGCTGGAGTGGCAGGTGTTGTGGCATCATGTAAAGTAACTATTTGTTGCTCTGTAACATCCCGAGTTCAGGAGTGCAGGTTCAGGGTTCAAAGTTAAAATGTATAAGGGCAACTCGGCGAGTCCATGGGTGGACTCGGCGAGTAGAGTCGCGACTTTGGTCGCGTGTTAAGTGGCCAACTTGGCGAGTCGGCGGCTGGACTCGGCGAGTTGGTGCTGGGCAAGGAAAACCCTAATCTTCGGGGTTTGCCCCCTATTTAAAGGATGTTATGCCTTCTCTTCAGCCTCTATTTACCCTGAGAGTTCCAAAGAAAACCCTAATCGTGAGAAACTCCATTATTGAGAGGATTGAAGCTTGGAAGAGGGAATTTGTGAAGAGAAGTTGGAGGAATTCGAGGATAGCACCAAGAGGACTTGTGGATCTGAAGTCTACGTCAGTTTAGGCTCATCTTTGGGGTAAGAATCCTCTGTCTTGAACCCTTTTTCCCTTATTGTCATCCATGGTGGTTGTTTTGGGGTTTTTGGAGGATTTCATGAGTCATTTCGGGATTGGAAGATGGATCTGAGGATGCTACCTCAGATCTGGAGTAGTGGTGATCCAAAATCGCATAAAGTCCCTGTTGATAAGTGATTGGCGAAGCTATCTTGTCCCAAACCCAAACCCTGAATTGTAAAATGCCTAGATCTCTTTGGATTCACGTAAAGTTCGCCACTTTATGTGATGGATGGGTTGTAGGAGGCTAGATCTATGTTTTGGATCAATTGCATGGCCTGGAAGGTTCTGTTTGGAATGAGATCTAGAGGCACTCGGCGAGTCACAAAGGTGTACTCGGCGAGTTGCTTGAAGATGGACTGGAACTCGGCGAGTTGGAAGAACAACTCGGCGAGTAGGTTGAAGATAGCCTTAAACTCGGCGAGTCTGTTCTTGGACTCGGCGAGTCTAGTTGTGAGTTCCAAGTTTCTTCTAGTTGAGCTGTGACTTGGTGAGTCGAGTGAGGAAGGACTCAGAGTTGTTGGACTCGGCAAGTCTCGGGGTGACTCGGCGAGTTGAGTCGCGGATTGAGGAAAGTTCTGGGCATGGGGACTCAGCGAGTCATCGGGTTGACTCGGCGAGTAGAGTCGGTTAGGGGTTGACTTTGACTTTGACCAAGGGTTGACCAGTTGACGTCCAGGGCCATTTTGGTAATTATTGGATATTGTTTTGAGTTCAGTATTTTGGTGGTTGGGCAGTGGTGGAGATCATATCAGTGATCGGGCAGCTTGGGTTATCTGTTCAGTCGGCAGTTTCGAGGTGAGTTATCCTCACTATATCAACCGAGTCTACGGCACCAAGGCCGGCCCTTTATCGGATTGAGATCCGGGTATTTGTTGTTATGTTATTGCTTGATATGTTGCATCCTGGTAGCTAGGATGGTATATGTTAGAGACCTGTTGAGGTCAGTATCCTGAGATGTAGGGTGATGCTATGCTAGTGACCGGTTAGGTCGGTATCCTGGTTAGGATAATGATATGTTACGTGATCTGTTTGATCGGTTTGTTGACTATGAATTGTTATATAATTGTATGTTTATGTGCACATGAATGTTTTGACTGGAGTTGGGTTGAGGTGGGTCCTGCTTTGTGATGTAGGCCAAGATACCTAGGGCGGACCGGTTGTCCTGAAGGTCCAGCGGGCGGTCTGGATAAGCTGTAGGCCCCAAGAGGGCGGACCAGACGTGCCGAGGCTCGGAGAGTGGACCAGGCCGACTGAAGGCCCGGTGCGGGCGGACCAGTCATACTATAGACTCTGAGAGTGGACCGGGTGGATTGAAGGCCCGGTGCGGGCGGACCAATCACTCTACAGACTCGATGTATATGGCTAGACTCGGAGGGTGGACCAGGTGGACTGTTGGCCGGTGCGGCGGACCAGTCACATAGTAGACCCGAAGTGCATGGCTGTTCTGTGAATGGATATGATATGGCATGTTATGCGTGTATGGTATATGTGGTTGGTATTTTGGGGATATCTCACTAAGCTTTCGGGCTTACAGTTGTGGTTTTATGTTTTTCAGGTTCTTTAGGAGACCGTGGCAAGGCGAAGGTGTGATCGTACCACTCCTCGTGTTTATGATGTGACGTGATTCTGGGAATACTTTAATTTTATTGTATTGAAAACCTTTTTATGATAATTTAATGAAATCGGGTTGTTTTTGAAAAGTTTAAATTGGTTGAAATTTTTCGGTCGTTACAAGTTGGTATCAGAGCCTTGGTTTGAGTGAATTGGAGGAACACTCGTGTGACTCCAGTCTCAAATCGAGGAGGGTTTTCAAAAGAGAATTTTAAACGGTTTTCAAAATGAGTAAAAGGAGGACGCGGAGGTATGATCAGCCGGAGCCAGGAAGTAACCCCAAAATACCATACATGTTATTTGTTTTTGAGCTTTGATAGAACAACATGCTAGTGCTAGGCTAGGGATCTTCAGGATTTCATGATAATATGCATGATTTATGATGCCTGATAGCCTAGGGTTTCCTTGTGGGAGATTTTCCAGTGTTCCTCTAGTGGTGAGGGTTGAGCGCTTATTTTGTATGTTTTCACTAGGGTGTTGTGGTAGTACTTCATACAAATATGGGTAGGTGTGGAAGGTAGTATGGGCCCATACTACTGAAAGCACAGGACCCATACGCATATCAGGGAAACCATGACCTCTAGGGATGGGTTGAGAGTCGGTTTCTGGGTTAGTGGGAAGTGTCTGAGTTTTTGTGGTGTTTTTCAGTATGGAGATTCTGAGGCATGCTGGGAGTGGATCCGGGTCAGGATCGGGAGCAGAAGAGGGAGTTCCGGGCGGGTCTTTGCCGCCCGAGGTTATTGGTCAGATGAGCACGTGCAAGTTGGATGCGAGGATTCGTGAGATCCTGCACAATGAGGTTGCTGCGTTGTTACGGGCTGAGTTGTCGGAACTGTTTGGGTCGATCAAGACCGCCATGGTTGATTATTTTGATGAGCGCTATGCAGCTCTCACAGAGATGGCTGCCGCGGCGGCTACAACGGCTGTAGCAGCGGCAGGGGAGGAGCTGGTCGGGGTTTCCAGTATCGGGACTTCGATAATACGAAGCCTCCCACCTTCGATGGAGTTCAGGACCCGATTGTTTCTATGAGATGGTTATCGGACGTGGAGGGGTGTTTCTTCACGTGTTCATGCCCTGCTGATCAGAGGGTGAGGTGTGCTCTGAACCTGTTGAGGCTCGGGCCAAAGGATTGGTGGAGATTGACCACGGGGTCATATTCGAATGCGCAGAGGGCTGCGGTTTCATGGGATCAGTTCAGAGAGATGTTCAGCACTCGTTATGCTCTGCGGGTTGAGAGGGAGGGATTGGCTCAGGAATTCCTTGAGCTGAAGCAGGATTCGGAGTCGGTGACGGAGATCACCCGGATGTTCACTGAGAGGGTGATGTTCTGCCCTGAGTTCGCTTCGGAGCAGGCTCAGATGTCTCGATATCTGAGCATGCTCAAGAGGGATATCAGACAGTTTGTGTCTACGCAGAGGTGCAAGACTTTGTTGGAGTTGCAGGAGGCCGCCAAGCGGCGTGAGTTAGAGATGGAGTTGCAGTTGCATGAGCTGAGGCAGGCTCCGGTGCAGTCGCAGCCGGCGCCGAAACGGTCCAAGACCGTTGATTCCAGGGTGGGAGAACAGAATAGTCACACTTGTGGGAAGTGTGGGAGGGGTCACACCAGAGTTTGTAGGTCCGGTGGTGTCACACCCCAAAACCGGAACGGCGGAAACGTTCTGGGGTGGATGACGTCATGTCAAGTATCACAACACATGCACATAGTAATCAAAGTACAACAAATCATTGCATTAATAGTAATAATTTTGCATGGTTACATTACATAGTATCAAAGTAATACAAGCAAATATATAAAGTGCAGCAAGGTACTTAAGCCATCTTCATCAGCAGCTCCAGGGATGTACCTGTCTAATTGCTGACCTGAGATTACAAGTTATTTGAAAAGCGAGTATCAGCATTTTTACAATGCTGGTGAGTTCATAAGCATTTAATGTCATTTAGTCAAATAACATTAATAAGTAGTAGTTTAAGTGTTTTCCTTGCTTCAGTGTTCTTTCGAGAAAATCCTATATTTTCTTTAAATAAAGCAGCCTTCTACCAAGACTGTTTCAGTGTATCGTGGTAAGAGGTAGTTTTCCCTTAATTGCTATTTTTATCAAAATACTGAATTTGATTATTAAAGAAAGCAGGAGACATCAGGGAATAATATATGCCTCAGCAGTGAGGACTGCTGACTAAGGCAAAGAATCATAGACTCCAGGAGGGTATCGAATTAATGACACGCCTGGTTCAGTCTAACAAAGGGGAGACATAGACCCCAGAAGGTACCAAATGAAAGGTACAGCTGGTAAGGTCTAAAACAGTGAATATAGACCGAAGACGATACTAAATGAAAAGTACATCTCGTAGGGTCAAAACAAAGACTACAGACCCCATACAGTATCCAATGAAAGATACAGCTAGCAAGGTCGAAACAGAGACTATAGACCCCAGACAGTATCAAATGAAAGATACAGCTAGCAAGGTCGAAACAAAGACTATAGACCCCAGACAGTATCAAATGAAAGATACAGCTAGCAAGGTCGAAACAGAGACTATAGATCCCAGACAGTATCAAATGAAAGATACAACTAGCAAGGTCGAAACAGAGACTATAGACCCCAGACAGTATGAAATGAAGGATACAACTAGCAAGGTTGAAACAGAGACTATAGACCCCAGACAGTATCAAATGAAAGATACAGCTAGCAAGGTCGAAACAGAGACTATAGACCCCAGACGGTATCAAATGAAAGATACAGCTAGCAAGGTCGAAACAGTGTGACTCTGAAAAGTGACATCAGCATACAGTGTAAATTGCTAACGAAATATCGTTACCTTAAAGCCATGAATTATAAGGCAACCCAGGATACTCGTAACCATACTGACTAGAGTTCCAGACGCCCTACAAGCATCTATAGAATGTGACATTTGTCACCCCTTGGCTTGGTCGGCCGTGGACTGTAGCTAGCAGTCAGGGTGCGGGGTTGTCAATCCCGTATAGGCCTATACACATAATGTCCGCTCTCCCTACAGGAGACTCTGGTTACCAACTAGACGACGAAGAAGGCCGCGTCCCGAAGATGCATCCCAAATAGAGGATAGTGTTTTTCTAGAGGGGAGTGGGTTTCTAATGTAAGTGATATTCTAGAGGTAAAGACTTTCAAACGGTGGGTAGTGTGTTTCTAAAGTAAGTGTAGAATGGAGGTAGAGATTCTTAACTGACTTGACTAGAGAATTTCCTGTATGTCCATACTCATATACATAGTATTTAACTAATGAACCAAACGACCTTCGGACGGCTACCCGATCCCACCAGACCACATCTCAATGAAGAAAAGGAAATAGGGCCGATGAGCCTTCCTAAGTCTTTCAATCATTACTTATATATACCTATATAAGCACGGACATACATCTAATTATGACTAAGTGCGTTTTAAGTAGAAGTGATTCTTGTGAAGTAGTAGCGCCTAATAAGTGAAGTAAAAGCGTTCTCAAGTGAAGTAGAAGTGTCGCACAAGTATAAGCGTATCATGAAGTAGAGGCGACAATAAGTGAAGCGAAGGCGTATCAAGTATAAGTGAAGTAGAGTTGTTATCAAGTATAAGCGAAGAAGAATCGTATCACTAAGTAAGAGCGTGAATAAGTATAAGCGTCATAAGGTATAAGCGACTATCAGTATAAGTGGAAGCATTACAGAGTAGGAATATGGAATAAGTATAAGCGAATCAACAATAACTTCAATTAAAAATATACGTAAAAAGGAATCTTAATGAAAAGCCTTTACGAACAGAAAATTTCACACTTTGTATTCTTTGTAAAGTATGCTTGAAAATCTTGTAAAAAAATCTTTCACAAACCAGTCTAGAATGAATTTAGTTTAAAAGGTATAAGTAAGAGTTTTAAAACAATTGAAAAACGTTATAGCGTCCTACTCAGTAAAAACAGTGTATAGTGGCAAAATCTTGTGCATGCGGGTTATCAATCACATGTGATTGATATGATAACTGGCATGTTTAACTTGTAATCCCCCCCTATAAAAACATTTAAAAGCATTTAAAAGGTTCATTCAGGGGTATGAACTCACCTGGTGTAAGTAGGTCCGGCGGTAGTGCCGTTTAGGCGTTTAGGGTCACGCAAGGACTTGAACACACACAAGGACCTATTTTAACATATGATAACATATGTTCACATACAATTAGCATATAATATACTAATTAAACAATTTTACACACTCAAAGGAGTGGAAAACACTCCCGGTTGAGTGTTTGGGGTCCCGGGTAGCGTTTAAGGGTGCTAAGGGTCTCCTATCAGCTGTGGGACTTTGCTATACTCACATATCTAGTGTGTAAAGGGGTTTAAAGCATCAATATGGACCAAACAAGGAGTTTACGGCCCAACCTAAGGGAGTTTACGGCCGTAAACTCCCAAGGTCATGTTCTTGGGTGTTTGATGCTTCTAGCTTGTTCCTTGATTTATTCTAAGCACTTTTCCCAAAAGGCATGAGTGGAATTGAGGCCTCTAAGGGTATTTTATAGGAGTTTACGGCCTAAGAACTCTCCCAAGGGAGTTTACGGCAGTAAACTCTCACCCTTAGTGATTTGTGAAGTTTCAAGCCTCTAATGCCTTTCTAGAATTTTCTTATGAAGTTTGATGCTATTATGGGTGATTAAAACCAACATTTGAGGGGGGTTTGGGGAGTTTACGGCCTAGATAAATGCTTGGGCTGTAAACTCCAAGAAATCCCTCATTTTCTTGGGTTTAAGTCCTTAGATCCCCTCCTAGTATTTTATGGTAATTGTCTAAGGCCATTAGGGGGGCAAAAATCACACTTTAGGGCATGATTTAGGGTGTTTACGGCCTTGACCAAGTCTAGGCCGTAAACTCCTTTCATTAAATCATTTTGGAGTGTTTCAAGGGTCTAAACTCAAGAGGATAAGTCCCTAAATTATGTAATAAGCCCTAGGATGAGTTTGGTGCACATTTGGGACAATGACTTGTGGAGTTTACGGCCTAAGCATGTGCTTGGGCCGTAAACTCTTCTTTGAGTCCTAAATCCATGCATTTTAGTGTTTAAACACCCCTAGGCTATATCCCTTAATAGATTCTAAGCTTATGGTCAAGTTTAAAGGCATATTTAGCACCTTTTTAGGGGTTTACGGCCCTAGGATGTTCCTGGGCCGTAAACTCCTTATCCTATGCCTTCTTGGATGGTTTTTGGGCTTTAAACATAAATCAATACGCTTAGAATAAGCTAGGGTAAGCGGACTTACAATTTGGAAGCGTTTGGTTGCGAATTCGGGGTGAAAACGGGTCTAGAGAGAGAGTATAGAGAGAGAGTGTAAAAAGTCTCCAATGGACTCCACTCACCCATATATAGGTTTCACAGTCGGGGCTCAGTGGAATTTTACCCGATACTGTCGTTAAATGGGGCTTTTGGTCGCACCCGATTTAGTGGTCGTAATAATAAAACTTGACATTTTCCAAATGAATGAAAATGTGTGTCCTGTGTTTTTATTTCCTTTTATCACGACTTAACGGCATGTTAAAGGTAATCAAATGGAATGTTTATTAAATTGATGCCCTCTAATTAACGGAACTTTTATACAGTGGAATATTCCGTTAACGGTAACGGGGAAATGTAACGGGACAACTTGGGTTGTCACAGGTGGCGCATGCCGCAAGTGCGGAAAGGAGGGGCACTATGCGAGGGAGTGTCGGCAGTCAGCGCCGGTTCGGGATTTGAGAATTTGTTATCATTGTCATCAGGTTGGGCACTTGAGGGTCAACTGTCCACAGCTTGCTGCAGGACCGATGCAGGCTCCAGCACCGGCCACTTTGAGGATCACGGGTGGAGGTCAGGGTGGAGCGGAGCCCCCAAGGGATCAGGGTCGTGCTTTTCAGCTTACAGCAGAGGAGGTCAGAGTAGTGTCGGATGCAGCCGCGGGTATGTTTCTTTCTTGATGTCTTGATTATCTTGTGATTATTGTGAAGTATTGTTTATCTGCTGGTCTCTTTGTGTGGTTTTCGGTATGGTATTTGTTGTTCTTTGAGAGTTATGGTATGCTTATGGGTTAGTGATGGAAATTTTGTTGGTTATCTTTCATGAGGGTTGTTAGTGGAAATCTGGCATTGGTCTGAAGGCCAGTAGCATCTGCTTTCTGAGGAGTGGTTTGCTTCAGATTGAGTTTCTTTCGAGCGGAATGATCAGTGTGGAAATGTGATTTTTGTGAAGGTTGTTAGTGCTAGTGGGAATTAGTCTACGTGTAAGTGTTGGTTTTGTGTAGGGTTGTTTTGGGAGGTCGGTGATAGCGACCCATGGTTGATAATCAGTGCTATAAGTGGGGGAGAATTGGAAAATTCTCCGGAAGATCGATGAGTATGTGAGGTTGCTTAGCTGTGTGGGATTCAGCAGTGTTCTGTCAGCCCAGAGCATAGGCTGGTATGAGTAAGTCGCAGGCATGTGGGGCGGGATACAGACCTAGGGCATTTGATTGTAGAGGGCCTGGGATCAGGACGGGATTGAGTATGTATGATCGAAATAGAGTTCGGAACCCCTAGAGGGCTAGAATAGTATGCATGGGAGGATTTCCCGGAGAGAAAACTCGGAATGATGAATGATAGTTGAGCGGTCCGGAGGGACTGAAGGCCGGTAGGCGTACCAGTCAGGCCGAAGATTCGGAGAACGGTCCATCCAGACTGAAGGCACTGGAGGGCGGTCCAGATTGGCTGAAGGTTCTGAGAGTGGTCCATATTGACTGAAGGCCTGGTAAGGCGGTCCAGTCATGCTGAAGACTCTGCATGTATCGTTAGGCCGGTTCGAGGAAATGGATTGAGTATGTTGCGATGTGTAGCATTATAAGGTCTGGCCCCGAGTATTGATCTTGATTAGTGGAGATGGTGCAGGGACTCAAGGGTCCTTGCGAGCAGATTTAGAGTAGGTGTGTTGCATGGATAGTGGTTATGCTTAAAAGGAGTGATGTAGCGTTGAGCGAGCACCATAGCACTTGTCATAGTAACAAGGCGGCCAAGTGGATTTCCTTGGTAAAGGAAAGAGAGAGGAGTGTAACTCCGAGAGGGAGTGCAAATTCACGGAAGTGAAAGCAGCAGAACAGAGTTATGATTAGAGTGATCCAATTATGGTCTTTGAGCAGCATGATTGCGGCAGTGGCATGGAATCACATCCGGATGGGATGTCTGCTGAGGTCGCGGAAGGGATTCCGTGGGTGTAGAGCCAAGAGACTCGGAAGGGATGCAGGGATGGAGTCTTGGACTCCCAGCTTGATTCTGATCAGGGAGTTGTGTATGTAATGGTGGTTCATCTGAGGGGATGTTTGGAGGCGTCGTCAGTGTGTCGGGTTTTCCCAACCCGAGAGTGCTAGGGCTAGTTCAGCATGTGTGTGTGATTGCAAGAAGAGAACTCATGGGAGTTGCTCTGAGACTGAAGGATGTGTCCTTCTGTCAACCTGGAGTGGTTAGAGATGGACTCTAATCGGGATTCCGGTGGTTCATGGTTATTTCTAGCTCATATGGGCCGAGTGATTGTTGTGATTTGGAGCAGTGTTGCATTATGGGTAGTACTCAGTTGATAAGTGTGGTTATCTGAGGTCGAAGCCGGTGGCCGGCTTGAAGCAGTGGTCGGAACACCACGGGAAGGAAAAGTGAGTTTCGGGTTTCTATGGTTGTGCTTTGAGGAACCTGGTTTGGTTTATGCCAGGTGGTGCGTTGCGGGAGTATTTCTGGAGTTGAGTTATCGTAGGCTTCGAGGGCGAAGCCTAATTTAAGTGGGGGAGAATTGTAACATCCTGAGTTCAGGAGTGCAAGTTCAGGGTTCAAAGTGAAAATGTATAAGGGCAACTCGGCCAGTAGAGTTGCGACTTTGGTCGCGTGTTAAGTGGCCAACTTGGCGAGTCGGCGGTTGGACTCGGCGAGTTGGTGCTGGGCAAGGAAAACCCTAATCTTCGGGGTTTGCCCCTATTTAAAGGATGTTACACCTTCTCTTCAGCCTCTATTTACCCTGAGAGTTCCAGAGAAAACCCTAATCGTGAGAAACTCCATTATTGAGAGGATTGAAGCTTGGAAGAGGGAATTTGTGAAGAGAAGTTGGAGGAATTCGAGGATAGCACCAAGAGGGCTTGTGGATCTGAAGTCTACATCAGTTTAGGCTCATCTTTGGGGTAAGAATCCTCTGTCTTGAACCCTTTTTCCCTTATTGTCATCCATAGTGGTTGTTTTGGGGTTTTTGGTGGATTTCATGAGTCATTTCGGGATTGGAAGATGGATCTGAGGATGCTACCTCATATCTGGAGTAGTGGTGATCCAAAATCGCATAAAGTCCCTGTTGATAAGTGATTGGTGAAGCTATCTTGTCCCAAACCCAAACCCTAAAGTGTAAAATGCCTAGATCTCTTTGGATTTACGTAAAGTTCGCCACTTTACGTGATGGATGGGTTGTAGGAGGCTAGATCTATGTTTTGGATCAATTGCATGGCCTGGAAGGTTCTGTTTGGAATGAGATCTAGAGGCACTCGGCGAGTTTCTTGAAGATGGACTGGAACTCGGCGAGTTGGAAGAACAACTCGGTGAGTAGGTTGAAGATAGCCTTAGACTCGGCGAGTCTGGTTGTGAGTTCCAAGTTTCTTCTGGTTGAGCTGTGACTCGGTGAGTCAAGGTATGACTTGGTGAGTCGAGTGAGGAAGGACTCAGAGTTGTTGGACTCGGCGAGTCTCGGGGTGACTCGGCGAGTTGAGTCGCGGATTGAGGAAAGTTCTGGGCATGGGGACTCGGCGAGTAGAGTCGGTCAGGGGTTGACTTTGACTTTGACCAAGGGTTGACCAGTTGACGTCCAGGGCCATTTTGGTAATTGTTGGATATTGTTTTGAGTTTAGTATTTTGGTGGTTGGCCAGTGGTGGAGATCATATCAGTGATCGGGCAGCTTGGGTTATATGTTCAGTCGGCAGTTTCGAGGTGAGTTATCCTCACTATATCAACCGGGTCTACGGCACCAAGGCCGGCCCTTTATCGGATTGAGATCCGGGTATTTGTTGTTATGTTATTGCTTGATATGTTGCATCCTGGTAGCTAGGATGGTATATGTTAGAGACCTGTTGAGGTCGGTATCCTGAGATGTAGGGTGATGTTATGCTAGTGACCGGTTAGTTCGGTATCCTAGTTAGGATGATGATATGTTATGTGATCTGTTTGATCGGTTTGTTGACTGTGAATTGTTATATGATTGTATGTTTATGTGCACATGGTTGTTTGGACTGGAGTTGGGTTGAGGCGGGTCTTGCTTTTTGCTGTAGGCCAAGATACCCAGGGCGGACCGATTGTCCCGAAGGCCCAGCGAGTGGTCCGGATAGGCTGTAGGCCCCAAGAGGGCGGACCAGACTTGCCGAGGCTCGGAGAGTGGACCAGGCCGACTGAAGGCCCGGTGCGGGCGGACCAGTCATATTGTAGACTCTGAGAGTGGACCGGGTGGATTGAAGGTCCGGTGCGGGCGGACCAATCACTTTGCAGACTCGATGTATATGGCTAGACTCGGAGGGTGGACCATGTGGACTGTTGGCCGGTGCGGTGGACCAGTCACACAGTAGACCCGAAGTGCATGGCTGTTCTGTGAAAGGATATGATATGGCATGTTATGCGTGTATGGTATATGTGGTTGGTATTTTGGGGATATCTCACTAAGCTTTCGGGCTTACAGTTGTGGTTTTATGTTTTTCAGGTTCTTCAGGAGACCGTGGCAAGGCGAAGGCGTGATCGTACCGCTCCTCGTGTTTATGATGTGACGTGATTCTGGGAATACTTTAATTTAATTGTATTGAAAACCTTTTTATGATAATTTAATGAAATTGGGTTGTTTTTGAAAAGTTTAAATTGGTTGAAATTTTTCGGTCGTTACATGCTCATGCGGGGATTCTTGTGTTGTTTGTCCCTTCCTCGTGTTCCCCGACTTTTGTTTCTAGTCTCCTCCCTTTGTTGGCTCAGGAACGGGGGCTACCACGCCATGGCAGACTCCATGGTCAATGAGTCGCTGATGTGTGTTAAACTAACTAGTTTTAACCTACTTTTTATTTATGAATTTGACACACAAAAGGCAGTGGACCTATCAATTGATAATATAAATTAGCAAGTAGGGTATCAAACTCAGGGAAGGGAAATTAGTCTAATTACTAGAATTATCTAAAACTATTAGTACCAAAGGGTCAATGGCCTAGCGGTATGGAGTGACCATCTCATATGAGAGGTCTGGGGTTCAAGTCTCGGTGGAGATATAGGTGGTTATTTAGGAGTAGATTAGTTAGTTTGCCGTTTCAAAAAAAAATCTAAAACTATTAGTAAATAGAGGGGGTTTCTCTAGTTTTGCAATACTAGAAACTTAACTAAAACTTAACAAATTAACTAACAGCTGAAAGCACATAAATATTAACTAAATTTAATGATTAAAAGAGTTTCTGTTTAGGTTCAACTCATTTACTCCTATGGTTAATTTTTATGGTGATGTAATGGATTAATTGTTATTTGGCTACCGAGTTAGGTGATTAGATTCACATTCGTTATTACCAATCCTTAGAAAATAGATTAATTTAAGCAGTGCTCAAGTGTTCAAACTAATAAATTCCCTAATTTAATTATTCGGGTTAAATAAGACTTGTAACTAGCTAATTAAATTGGTGATTCAATTAACCTCTTGATGATGGTGTATCACTCAAGCTCACACATAAATTTACCCATTCTCTAATTAATCCTACTTTCATATTCATTATTCCTAGGCATATAGCAATGTGTTCACAATAATTATATGAGGTAAACAATTAAGAGATGTTCATGCAACTTAATTACTTAGCAATTAACAGAAAATAGTTATGGTTAATGCATAAGGGTCTTTAACAAGCTTATTTAACAAAATTCACCACATAACAATTAATCAAAATAGTAAATTAATCCATAGGAGCAAACTTGTCTACCCTAAACAGAAACTAACGAAATTAGTTCATGATTATAGTTGATAAAAGACTAAAAACGAATTCAAACATGCTAGAATAGTTCTATTCAAAGGTAAAGTGGAAAATTAAACCTAAGTTCCCTTACTCTTCTTAGATTTGAGGATTAGGGTTCTTCTCATGTTCTTCTAATCTCCAACAGTCTCCTTAGTCGCCAAGTAAGTTTTCCAAAATCCAGAGAGAGTCAATTCAGATTTGTGGCTTCTATTTATAGATATCTCAAAACAGGGGCTACTCGTCGAGTAGACAACCAACTCGGCGAGCCCCCTTGAGGAATCCGTATACGACAAGGACTCCAGGTGTAGCTTCACGAATCTTCGTGGGTACTCGTCGAGTAGACGTCCCTACTCGCCGAGTAGCTTCAGGATTTTAGCATTTTTCTTCTTTCTTCAGTTCCTAAGCTTTCGATCGTATCTCCTGCTTCCTTTTGCTTTCGAGCTTCCCTTTTGGACTGAAAATACAATTTGAACATTATTAAGTACCTTTTTTCCATAATATGTAAATAATTAGCTAATAAATGATGAAAATATATAGCTAAATATGCACATATCAAAATACCCCACACTTGACTTTTGTTTGCCCCCAAGCAAAACTGAATTTTAGCATACTAATATCAAATATGACAATTCCAATCAAACCCAACCATTATGTCAAGACCGCAACGCATGCATTTGTGTCTAAAATTTTCCTAAGGACCCCCCTTAGTTCTAAATACTCACAATCCTCATAAACACTTGCCCACTTCTTTTGAACCATACTCATTTTATGCATCCCTCCGAATCCATCCGCAGAAAACCTCCTAATCTCAAGGTATTTTTGGTTGAGCAACCCAAGCATACATAACTACAAAATTACCAAATTTTCGATACCAATATGAAGCTATTTTTAGAATTCTTCACTTCCTTGATCACTTGATCTTTATTTCTTTGAATGCACCAACTTTTGATTTTTGGTACCTTTAACTTTTGATCCTTCGGAATTTTGATCTTTTTATCTTCACTTTAATTGCTCCAAAATTCTTCAAACTTTTCTTGTAATTCTCTCTTTTTTTTCTTTTTTTTTTTAAAACATGTATCTCACTTTTTTTTTCACTCAAAACCCTACATTCTTAAGCAGAGGCGCTCAACTTCAACCTTTATTGGTTAAAGATAATAGTTTTCCTGGATACATTTCAAGTACACGATGCTAAACGTTTTGCATTCCTAAAACTAAGCAAGGTTGTGTTTTTGTCCCATGATTTCATTAGAATAAAGGGGGCCACAAATGCACTAGAACGTGTATAGGCTCAACTAAACATTTGGGTCTTCATGTAATCACCATACATAATACTAGCATGATTCCTAATTGCTTTTTTTTTTTACCAAATTTTCTAAATTAATTCCTAGCAATTTTTTGCAAAAATTTTAAAATTTAACTAGTGTAATAACCAACCCCTACCCCACACTTAAATTATGCAATGTCCCCATTGCATGTTGTGCATGGAAAACATAAAAGTAAAGAGAGAATTGGAACAAACTCCCCTAGGATAGTAGTCGCGAGGTTGATTTCCTTCTTTGAAAGCTCCATCTTCAATTGAATTTAAACCTGGGAACAGATCATCATGTCTTGGGTGTCAAATCCCGTGTGGTACAACTCCAAATATGCAGGAAAATAGTCTTGAAAAATCTCCGGGAATTAGCCTTTAAAGAATATGAGTAAACCCATATCATATGTGGCCAAAATCCAAATTTTGATAGTGAAATAATGAGTGACTCGCCGAGTAAATACGGCTGCTCGTCGAGCAGAAGGGCTTTTAGCAGAAAAGTCGTAGTTTCGCAAGCGGACTCGCCGAGCCCAAAATATGCACTCGGCGAGTACATCGCTGAGTGATAAATATATTTTCTGCTTTTGAGTCTGTTTCTGCTATGGTTGGGTATAATGATTTAGTGTCTTTCCTTCATTTTCCTTTAATAAGGAACACTCCTAAACCCTCTTTGATAACGGACTCGACCTTAAACTCAAAAATTGCACATTTTATTCTAGACCCGACCCTTACTCTAGCCTTGACACTTGAGACTCTCGCATGCATCCTAGCCTCAATCTGAAAAATAAATAAGAGCAACCACAAGTGATAAAAATAAATTCCTACTTATCGTACTAAAAGTTTCAAACAGTTTCAAACCCACAAAACAAATAGAAATAGTTTTTAAACATCCAAAACAAAACAAATAAAAATATCAATCATCATCCTACTCTTCATTGCCTCCTATCCCGCTTCCACTAGCTTGGTTTCTCCTTGCTTGCAATCTTTCCTCCCAACTTGGCACATAGGGGAATCCGGGTCCAGGCCTTGGTGCGATATTCATTTGTTCAAACAAATAAACAAATGACTCGTTGTTATAGTTCATGCTTCTCCCAAGGTCATCTTGGTACCTTCTTGCTTCAATGTTGTACCAATCCATAGGTAACTCTTCATCCACCGGAATGACCGGTGGGTCTTCCAAGACTTGCTCCCGCCTTTTCCCTACCCTTCTTCCCGGCTCTAATACCGTATCCTCGTCCGGGATCCGAAAATTTCCCCCGCCATAATCTTCAATGATCCTCGCTCTCCTGAATAAACTAGTACTGAACGGAGGAGAAGGAATCATTGTTAACACCCTCGTTGCACCTTGGTCTAAGATCCCATATGTTCTTGCTAATCTTATGACAAACATGCCCCCATTAATCTTAGAGGTAATCCGTTCCTTGGCTGCACCCTCTAATAAATACTTTGCCAAACAATAAGGGAAGTTGCGGAAAATATTAGGAGTGATAATACTCCACATGTAGAAAATGTTAAGGGTGGGCACCTTATCATCATCCTTGAGCATATTAATGGTACTTGTGACCAAACGATGAATTAGGTGATGGATTGGGGAACGGATACTCCCCTCTTGAGTAGATGATTGAATGTAGACCCGGTTGGCGATTGTGTTCCACCAGGTCGAGGCAACCACTTCCTCGAGTAGGTCCTTGTGACAATGCTCTAAAAATCTTTTAAATTTTTCAGACATTATCACATCTTGATCATAAATCCCCATCCTCCATGCAAGCTCTGCAGTGCTGCGTTGGCGCAGCTCCCCTCCAAGACAGAAAGACATAATGTTTGGACTGTAATAGTCACTACCACCTCTGAAGGAGATGGTAGCAAAGAACTCCCAACACAACTCCTGATAAACAAGTTCTTGAATTTTGAATAGTCGGCTCCAGCCATCACAGATTATTGTTACCCCATTATTGTTGAAAGACTTGACCAAGTAAGGAGTCAATTCTTCCTCCAACCCCGTTTGACCAAGCCAGTGCCTGCCAATTTCATTTGGGACATATATCTCGTTGCGCCTCAAAGCTGTCAGCTTGTTTTTTGCACGGGCAAGTGAAAATTTTGAGGTAATGCTTGGAAAGGTTAACCATGGAAGATCCCCATAGCCACATCCCCTAGAACTCTACCCTCTTCTAGACATTCTTCCTACAAAACACAACCAAAAAAACCAAAAACAAAACACAGAGAGATTAAAAACATAAAAATTTTTGGCTTCTGCATCTTGGACTCGCCGAGTCCACAAACCGACTTCGCGAGTAGGATGAACATTACGAGTCCAGTCCTGTTAGATGGAATGAATCGGCCAAATCTATAAATTACTCTAGGGGTTTGCTTCGGTATGTTCCAGGAGCATAAATATGTAAGAAATTTTGTCTAAAACGTCCTAATTTAACAAGAACTCAAAACCCTAAAATCCAAGTTTTGTCAAAATCGGGATTTTGCAGAAATTAAGGGTATAACGCCACCAAAGATTGAAACTTTTAACAAATTAAGAGTGAAAATGGTTACCTTTGAGTTGGAATTGCTAGGAAATAGAAGAAATCAAGATGGAAACTTGAGAGGAACTTTGCTCGTTGTGTATGGGTGGCGGCTGGATGAATGGTTGAAAGTGTTTTACAATTAGGGTAAATCCCCTTTTACACAATGTAAAAATAATTTTTTTTGCGTGTAAATACGTGGACTCGCCGAGTAGATATACCTACTCGCCAAGTAGTTTCGCTATTCCACGTTTGATCGGGATTTCTTAAATGGGCTCGCCGAGTAGGTGTACCTACTCGACGAGTCATTTAAGAAATCTTTTGTCATGGCAACTCTTTGTCATGGAAACTCTTTGTCTTTTCTTTGTATATCAAGGAACTAGTGTAAGCCTCATTTCTAAGCTCATCAAGGGCATTCATTTTCATCAACTGGTTGGTTCGAAGTTCAGCCAAATCAAAATTGCACATCTTTAGAGCCCAAAAAGCTTTATGCTCAATTTCTACCGGTAAGTGGCAATTCTTTCCATAAACTAGCCTATATGGTGTGGTACCAATAGGTGTCTTGAAAGGTGTTCGAAAGGCCCAAAGTGCATCATCTAATTTATCTGACTATTCTTTTCGATTTCCTCAAACCGATCTTTCTAAAATTCTTTTTAACGCCCTATTTGTCACTTCAGTTTGCCCACTAGTTTGTGGATGATAAGATGTGGAGAACCTATGATGTACCCCATATTTTTTTAACACTTTGGCAAATTGATCATTTTCAAAGTGAGTGCCACGGTCACTAATAAGAGCTTTAGGAACTCCAAATCTTGAGAATAACTTCTTTAGAAATCGCACCACCACCCAAGCATCATTAGTTGGTAATGCTTGTGCCTCCGCCCATTTAGACACGTAATCGACTGCCACCAAGATGTATTTATTCCCTTTGGACATTGGGAAAGGTCCCATAAAATCAATACCCCACACATCAAATATCTCACAAATTTGAATACTATGTTGGGACATTTCATTTTGGGATGATATATTTCCCGCTCGTTGGCACGAATCACATTCTTTGACAAATTTGGCAGCATCTTTAAAAATTGCGGGCCAATAAAACCCAATATCAAAAATCTTCCTAGCTGTGTAGTGTGCTCCATGATGTCCTCCGATGGTCCCGCTATGACAGTATTCCAAGATTTCTCGACTTTCCTTCTCGAATACACATCTTCTTATCATTCCTTCTGTGCAGCTTCGGAAGAGATACGGCTCATCCCAAAAGTAGTACTTGATTTCTGAAAAGAATTTCTTCTTTTGTAGGTGGGTCAAGTCTTTTGGAATGTAATTGGTTGATAAGTAGTTAGTTATATCCGCAAACCATGGCATTTATCCGGATAATACTAAAAGATATTCATCGGGAAAATCGTCCCCAATCTTGTTTTCTTCCAATTCCTCCAAATGCGGGTTTTCTAATCTTCACAAATGGTCGGCAACTACTTTATCCATGCCCTTTTTATCGTGTATTTCAATGTCAAACTCTTGAAAAAGTAAGACCCAACGTATCAATCAGGGCTTAGCATCTTGTTTAGTAAAAAGATACTTTAGGGCCAAATGGTCGGTAAAAACTATGGTCTTTGATAATACCAAATAAGGGCGGAACTTATCAAAAGCGTATACCACAACAAGTAGCTCCTTCTTAGTAGTAGTTTAGTTTTCTTGAGTTAGGTTTAGTGTCTTGCTTGTATAGTAGATGGGCTGAAAATGCTTGTCAACTCTTTGTCCCAAAACAGCTCCCACAACATAATCACTTGCATCACACATTAGCTCGAAAGGAAGATTCCAATTTGGTGCTATCATGATAGGAGTAGTGGTTAATCTTTCCTTTAACAAATGAAATGCTTCATGACATTCCTTGTAAAAATCAAATGGGGCATCCTTCAAGAGTAATTGAGTCAAGGGCCTAGTAATCTTCGAAAAATCTTTAATAAAGCGGCGATAAAATCCCGCATGGCCAAGAAAACTCCTTACCGCTTTTATATTAGTTGGAGGGGGTAACTTAGCTATTGTGTCCACTTTTTCTCTATCCACTTCTATCCCTTTTCTTGAAACTTTGTGACCCAATACAATTCCTTCTTTCACCATGAAGTGGCACTTTTCCCAATTAAGGACAAGGTTTGTCTTCTCACATCGAGCTAGCATCAAGTCTAAATTAGATAAACAATCTTAAAAAGATAACTCAAAATACCGAGAAATCATCCATGAAGACCTCCATAAACTTTTCGATCATATCATGAAAGATGGCCATCATGCACCTTTGGAAAGTGGCCAGTGCATTGCATAACCCAAAAGGCATGCGTCTATATGCAAATGTTCCACTCGAGCATGTAAAAGTTGTCTTCTCTTGGTCTTAGGGTTTTATTGTAATTTGAAAATACCCCAAAAACCCATCAAGAAAACAAAAGTATAAATGGTCGGAGAGTCTTTCGAGCATTTGGTCAATAAAGGGTAAAGGAAAGTGATCCTTGCATGTGGCATCATTTAGCTTTCTATAATCTATGCAAACTGGCCACCCGGTTACCGTTCTTGTTGGAATTAATTCGTTATACTCATTGACCACCACCGTTATGCCTCCTTTTTTCAGTACCGCTTGCACCGGGCTCACCCATGGGCTATCGGAGATTGAGTAAATGATTTCGGCATCGAGTAGTTTAACCACCTCCTTTTTTACAACTTCTTGCATGTTCGGGTCAAGTCTTCTTTAGCGTTGAACTACAGGTTTAGCTCCATCTTCTAAGTTAATCTTATGAGAACAATAAGCTGGACTAATTCCTTTGATGTCGATGATATACCATGCTATAGCACCTTGTCTCTTCCTCAATACACCTACAAGACTTTCTTTCTCATGTTTGGACAAATCAGCAGCTATAATTACAGGTTTTTGTTGGACATCTTCAAGAAACGCGTATTCCAAGTGATATGGTAGTGCCTTAAGTTCAATTTTCGTGTTCTAAATGTTGAACACGTCGAGTCCAGTGAGGGGACTCGTCGAGTCCTTCATAAAATCTGTGGTTGATCGGGTTTCTTCGGATGGACTCGTCGATTCGGTCGAGGCTACTCAACGAGTCGGGTGTTCTGCATTTCTGATTAGATCATTATACTCAGCTTCCTTGATCAATCTTTCTATTTCCAGTAGGTCTCTTTCCGCATCAAATTCTTCTTCATGTGTGACGGTGGACTTGTTTGAATCAACTTCATCCCATTCCTCCATCAATTCTTCCAACATGTCAACCGAAAATGTTGTGTCATCACTACTCCTTGGATGTTTCATGGCTTGATTGACCCCAAAAGTGACTGATTCGTCTCCTACCCGAAGGGTAAGTTTAGAATCTCGCATATCAACTATAGCACTTGCGGTGTTAAGAAAAGGTCTTCCAAGTATTATCGGGACTTGAGGATCCGCTTCCATGTCTTAAACTATGAAGTCCGCGGGAAACACGAACTTATCAACCTTCACCAATAGATCTTCACATATTCCTCTTGAGAATGTAACCGTTTTATTTGCTAGGTGAATCTCCATTCGAATTGGCCTTGGCTCCGGAAGATCTAATTTCTTGAAAAATGAGTATGGCGTGAGATTACACTTGCTCCAGAATCAGCCAATGCATAAATGGTAGCCAAGTTCCCAAATTGGCAAGGTAATGTTAAGCTTCCCAGATCACCTTTCTTCTTAGGTAGTTTGTTCAACATGGCAGCTAAACAATTCTCATTTAGGACCACTTTCTTCACCTCTTCTATCTTCTTTCTATGAGTTAGAAGCTACTTGAGAAATTTGGCATACTTTGACATTTGTGCAACCGCCTCTATGAATGGCATATTAATCTGGAGAGCCTTTATGTGTTCCAGAAACTTCTGGTAGTCAATTTCATTTTTTTCTTGTCTAGCTCAAGCCGGAAAGGGAAGTGGAGGCTGATATGGCTTAACAGGTGGCTGGTTTTTCTATTCAGCCGGGGGTCTCGTCGAGTCCATAACGTCGACTCGGCGAGTCGAGTCAGGATTCTGTGATTCTTCATGTTCTTCTTTATCCTCTTGCACCAGTTTAGGATCTTCTTTTTGAATAGGAGTCAGGGGGTTATAATCTTCCCACTCCTAGTTGTCATAATATTTATATGTGCACCTTTCGGGTTACTTTCGGTATTACTAGGAAGTCCACCCGGTATTCTCTCATCCACTTATTGTGCAAGTTGCCCCAGCTGCTTTTCTATGTTGAGAATAGATGCTTGTTGATTCCTAAGCAAGGCTTGTTGATCTTACATCATAAGTTGGTGTTCTCTCAACATATTTTGTTGATCTTTAAGTGTAGCATCGATATCATTGTGTCTTTTCTAGGATGCGGCCACGAATCTTGTAAGTATGTCTTCCAAATCTAATTTCTTTTCATGTACCGATTCCTCCTTTTGATAAAATTCTCTCTCCTTTTGCTTATACTTTTCTTCCCTTGTCTTTTTGTACTCATCATATGGTAGCCATTCTTTCTTTGGTTTTCGCCAATTATCATCAAATATATCACCAATTGAATAACACACTTATACCTTCCGGTTCCCATTCTCATTAAGATCGCAGTCTTTTGTAAGGTAGGGCCCTCTACAGTTTTCACATCCCACTCTAATAGCATGGATGGATTGGTCCATCTTAGTCATTCTTTGGTCCATGCTTTCCAATTTTGCCATCATTGCTGCCATGTCATCAGTGATAGAATTTACCGCCCCTCGAGTCAAGTCATTCCTTGGGTTATGATATTCTCTAGAGTGCTTAGAGAATTCTTCAATTAGTTCTTTGATCACCAGGGGTGCCTTCTTTGTGAGGGGTCCTTGCGAGTCAAGGAGCTGCCTAGTTGTTACACTGACTCCATCATAGAAAATGGAGACTTCTTGTTGGCTGTTTAAATCATGATGTGGGCAGTTCCTTAGTAGGCCCTTGTATCTCTCCCAAGCCTCATAAAGTGACTCTCCAACTTGTTGTACAAAGTTGGCAATGGATTTCTTCAACTTGGCTATCTTTGAAAGTGGGCAAAACTGGTGAATAAATTCTTCTTTCATCTTGGCCCATGTGGTGATGGATCCGGGAGGGAGTGATTTGAGCCAGTCTTTCGCAGCTCCTTTGAATGTAACGGGAAGCATATAGAGTAAAACAGTTTCGCAAGGTACATTTGGAACATTAAAGTAGTTGGCTACATCGTTGACCTCGTCTAAATGTTTGTATGCATCTTCGTGATGTTTTCCATAGAAGGGAATCTCCTTAAGTTGAGCAAGTATGTGGCCTTTGAGTTCGAAAGTAGCTGTCACGGGAATCACGGGTTGCACGAGTCCTGGGTCGGTATCGTCATGTATCCTCTTCTTCCATTCACCCATAGGAACTTCATCGATGTTAGCCATGGGGTTAGCTAATCGCCTTCAAAGTCACTTTCTTCCTCGGTTTCGGATTATTCCCTTTCGGTTTCATACTCGGTGTCCTCCTTCTTCGGGTCTTCGTCCGCCACTGAAGAGAAGTTGGATTCTCCTACTTTCTTGCCCCTTTTCTTACTAAAGACAACTTTTAGATTCTTCAACGGTGAATTCTTCGATGTTGCGGTTTCTCCTACATTCTTTGCTTTGTTTTTCTTCAAGGTTGCTCCTGGGTCTTCAAGCGGTGGGATCAAAGGTGTACCTCCTCCCCTGGACATAAACGAACTGTAAACAAAACAAAAAACTCGCGTAAAAAGAACAAAAATAAAAAAAAATGAAACTGAGTTTCAACGATGGACTTGTCGAGTAGCTTCGATTGCACTCGGCGAGTTCACGGCTAAAACTGAAAAAAAAAATTAACAAAAATTCTAACAAATTAGATAAAATTAAAACTAAACCTAATACCTAGACTATCAAAACAGTAACTTTGTGTAAGATTAATCTCACACAAAGGATCGATAACACTAGTGATTAGAATAAAATTTTGAACCGTTCTCCGGCAACGGCGCCAAAAACTTGATGTGTGTTAAACTAAGTAGTTTTAACCTGCTTTTTATTTATGAATTTGACACACAAAAGGCAGTGGACTTGTCAATTGATAATATAAATTAGCAAGTACGGTATCGAACTCAAGGAACGGAAATTAGTCTAATTACTAGAATTATCTAAAACAATTAGTAAAATAGAGGGGTTTTCTCTAGTTTTGCAAGACTAGAAACTTAACTAAAACTTAACGAATTAACTAACAGCTGAAAGCACGTAAATATCAACTAAATTCAATGATTAAAAGGGTTTCTGTTTAGGTTGAACTCATTTACTCCTATGGTTAATTTTTATGGTGATGTAATGGATTAATTGTTATTTGGTTACCGAGTAAGGTGATTAGATTCACATTTGTTATAACCAATGCTTAGAAAATAGATTAATTTAAGCAGTGATCAAGTGTTCAAACTAATAAATTCCCTAGTTTAATTATTTGGGTTAAATAAGACTTGTAACTAGCTAATTAAATTGATGATTCAGTTAACCTTTTGATGATGGTGTATCACTTAAGCTTACACATTAATTTACCCATTCTCTAATTAATCCTAGTTTCGTATTCATTATTCCTAGGCATATAGCAATGTGTTCACAATAATTATATGAGGTAAGCAATTAAGAGATGTTTGTGTAACTTAATTACTTAGCAATTAACAGAAAATAGTTATGGTTAATGCATAAGGGTCTTTAACAAGCTTATTTAACAAAATTCACCACATAACAATTAATCAAAATTGTAAATTAATCCATAGGAGCAAACTTGTCTACCCTAAACAGAAACTAACAAAATTAGTTCATGATTATAGTTGATAAAAGCCTAAAAACAAATTCAAACATGCTAGACATAGCCCTATTCAAAGGTAAAGTGGAAAATTAGACCTAAGTTTCCTTATTCTTCTTAGATTTGAGGATTAGGGTTCTTCTCACGTTCTTCTGATCTCCAGCAGTCTCCTTAGTCGCCAAGTAAGTTTTCCAAAAGCTAGAGAGAGAGTCAATTCAGATTTGTGGCTTCTATTTATAGATATCTCAAAATAGGGGCTACTCGTCGAGTAGACAACCGACTCGGCGAGCCCCCTTGAGGAATCCGTATACGACAAGGACTCCACGTGTAGCTTTGCGAATCTTCGTGGGTACTCGTCGAGTAGACGTCCCTACTCGCCGAGTAGCTTCAGGATTTTAGCATTTTTCTTCTTTCTTCAGTTCCCAAGCTTTCGATCGTATCTCCTACTTCCTTTTGCTTCCGAGCTTCCCTTTTGGACTGAAAATACAATTTGAACATTATTAAGTACTTTTTCTCCATAATATGTAAATAATTAGCTAACAAATGATGAAAATCTATACTAAATATATAACTAAATATGCACATATCAGTCGCTGGGTCAGGCGTTTAATGAAAATCTATATGAAGGTACTCATGATTCTCTTCTTGTTCCTCCTTGACTCCTCTGCTGACTGCTATGATGGAGTGGTTACATCTATCTAGGTTTGTCATACGAGAATGGGAGTGTCTAAAGAATCTATGAGATTAAGCGAAACATTATGGGGTGATCCTTACCGGGTCCTTCTATAATCACGTAGTGTATACAAGTTGTATATAATTTAAGATTACATACATTCGAATAAGTGACCCTACTCTGAAACCACAACCAAACAAGGAATAGGAAGCAGAGCGTAGATCACCAATTCTAACTCTATAAAATCTCAATTATATAAAACCCTGGGATTATGCACTCCGAAATTATAGACCTACTAGTAAAGTTCTTTTAATTTCTGAAATTATAGACCCTCGGTGGGAGTGATGACTTGAGAGTTGTAGGGTATAGTGATGCTAGCTTCCAGACTGATAGGGATAATTTCCGCTCTCAGTCGGGCTGGGTCTTTACCCTAAATAGAGGAGCAATTACTTGGAAGAGTTCCAAGCAAGAGACAGTGGCTGATTCAACTTGTGAATCAGAGTATATTGCAGCTAGCGAGGCGGAAAAGGAGGCGATATGGCTGAAGAACTTCATTGTAGACCTTGGAGTTGTACCAGCTATTAAAGAGCCAATGGAAATTTTCTGTGATAGTGAAAGTGTTGTTGCCTTAGCCAAGGAACCAAGGGATCACGGAAGATCCAGACACATCGACAGAAAATACCATTTTATCAGACATCGAATAGAAGAAGGACTCCTCGTGGCAAAGAGGGTATCATCGGATGAAAACCCAGCAGATCCCCTCACGAAGGGACTGACTCGGGTTAAGCATCTCCAGCATGCTCGGAGCATAGGGCTGAAGGATGATATTAGATTTAGTGGTTAGGTAACCTCGAAATTTGTAAAGTGTAATTGACATTAGATGATGAATAAAAGGTGTTTTATTTATGATTAAAGTGTTGCTATCTCTTGTCGATCATTTACTATATTTCTTTTGCATGTTTTGACTTCCAGAATAATTTTGTTTGGTATAACATATTATTCAAACCTCCACAGTCGGTCATATGTTGGAAGTAGGTATGAATTAAGGCTATCATGATTGGTTGCAGAGGTCTACGGTGTTGGATAAGGCTACAACAATCATGAGTGCTCATAAGTTCTGAGCATTGGACTCAACCCACGCTCACTGGAATCACTTCATGGAATTCTATCTCGAGTGATCGTGAGACGATAATATCATATAAGTCTTCAAACCTAGAGATATGATTTGTTACTTACAAGTTGGTTATGCATTGATTGTACGAAAACGCATTGGTAACTCGATGTTATAAAACGTGTTTTTTTGTATAATTCAATGAGTGGTAGAACAAACATATGAGTCGAAGTTTATCTGTTCCTTCTTGGATTAGAAGCTGATATATGGGCCCCTCGATGATCTTGTTTTGACCTATGTACCGGGCCCTGTCAGAACTAAGTTGATGTGTTCAATTAAAGTTCTTTGTCAAACAAATCGGAAATCGAGAAACAAACTGCTGGACAATAAGTAAGACATTGTTCCATGTATTTGTCCGGCTGATATCTAGAACAGAGGATTATATGATCACTTATCTTAAATGGCGTATCAACATCTTCTCAATTCCGAGAGACCTTGAAAGAGCTACGATTGCTGGTCAGTTCCTGAAGTACTAGAGTTATAGTTATTAGACTTATCCAAGTGGGAGACTGTTGGATAAGGTGTCTAAGTACATAACTATTTATGGTTAGTACTTGACCTGACCCGGCATGGTCCATTTGGGTTGCATGGAACCATGCAATCGGATAGACTAAATGAGAGGAATAACACTTGGAGATTATTAATATATTATAAGTTCTAATTGATTTGTGTAAAATGCACTTGTTTTATTCCCTACTTTTATTAATATATTTAGCACACAAAGGCAGTGAACCTGTCTTTTAGTGGTATAGTTTAGTAAGTAAGGTGTCGAACTCAGGGAACGGAAAATTAAACTAACAACTAATTTTAACTAAAACAATTAATGAAAGTAAAAGGTTTTTCTTCTAGTTTTACAAGACTACAAACTTAAGCAACACTTAATTAACTAAATGACTAAAACAAACAACTAATTCACCAAATTTGATAAAGATGTTTCTATTTAGGTTCAACCAATTCACTCCTATGGTTATTTATATTTATGATAGATTAATTGTTATTGGCTACCAATTAAAGTGGTTAGGTTCATGTTCATTACTCCTAGCCCTTAGACAATCAACTAATTTAAGCGGTGATCAAATGTTTAAACTAATTAATTCCCTAGATTAATGATTTGGATTAAATAAGATTTGTAGTGGTGAATCAATTTAGTAAATCAATTAACCTCTTGTTTGATGGTTTCTCAAACAAGCTCACACATTAATCTAATTATTGTCTTATTAATCTTAGTTTCATAATCATTAATCCTAAGCATATGAATTGGTGTTCACATAGACATATGAGGTTAACAACTAAGAGATATTCATGCAGCTTAATTGTCTTCCAATTAACAGAAAATAATTGTGATTAATGCATAAGGGTCTTTAACAAACTTAATTTAATAGATCACCAATAAACAATTAATCAAAACTAAGATTTAAACCATAGGAGTTCCTTGGTATTCCCCAAACAGAAACAAAAACGAAATTAGGTCATAGTTGCAGTAAAATCACACACAAAAGCAAGTTCAACTAGATTAGACATACTCAAATCCTAAAGCTAAGTGGAATGATTAACCTAGTTGCTTCAATTCTTCAAAAGGTTGGAGATTATAATTCCTCAGCGTCTTCCAGTGCTCTTAATCGCAGAAGGATCTTCAAAAATCGCCAAAAGTGTAGTCCCCTTGGATAAAGGTTCGATTTTTATAGATATCTCAAAACAGGGGGTACTCGGCGAGTAGCAGACCCAACTCGCCGAGTAGACTCGTTGTTATCCGTCTTACATCAGGAATCGTGGCTATCTTCTGGAATATTCAGCTGGACTTGCCGAGTAGACTCGTGTACTCGCCGAGTAGATGGACTTTTGTTCCTCAATCTTCATTCTTTGGTCTTTAATTGCTTTCCCTTGCTCCCTTTCACTCCAAGCATGTCTTTTGGACTGAAAACAAAATTTAAACAATATTAAGTACCTTTTGTCCATATTATTCACATAATTAGTTAAAAATGAATAAAAATGTATACTAAATAACTAACTAATTATGCACATATCAAAATACCCCACACTTGACTTTTGCTTGCCCCCAAGCAAAACTAAATTTTAAACATATTAGAATCACATATGACAACTCCAATGTAACACAGCCATTATGCCGAGACCGCAACGCGTGCATTTGTGTCTAAAATTTTTCCTAAGGACCTCCCCTACTCCAAATACTCACAATCCTCATAAACACTTGCCCACTCATCCCGAACTATGCTCATTTTATGCAACCCTCCGAATCCATCCTCAGAAAACCTCTTACCCTCAAGGTATTTTTAATTGAGCAACCTAAGCATACATAATCTAGAATTACAACTTTTCGATACCACTATGGAGCTCTTTTGGAATTCTTCACTTCCTTTGGTAATTTGATCTTTAATTTTTTTTTGAATTCACCACCTTTATTGTTTGATTTTTGGTATCTTCAACTTTTTGAATTTCTTGGAATTTTTGATCTTCTAATTTCATATTTGACTTTGATGCTCCAAAAATTCTTCAAACTTTTCTTGTAATCCTCTCTTTTTTTTAACATGTAACTCACTTTTTCACTTAAATCCTTACATGCTTAAGCAGGGGCGCTCAATCTCAACCTTTATTGGCTAACGATAACAATCTTCCTGGATACATTTCAGGTTTAGGTTGCTAAACATATTGCATCCCTCGGGCCGAGCGGGGTCATGTTTTTGTCCCATGATTTCACTGAAATAAGGAAGCCACAAATGCACTAGAACGTATATAGGCTCAACTAAACATTTGGGTTATCATGCAATTATCAACACAATTCTAACATGGAATCCTAATTTTACTTTTACCAAAATTTTCTAAATTAAGTTCTAAGTAATATTTTTGGTATGCAACAAAATTTTAAAATTAGCCTAAATTAAGATTCTAAGTTTTCTATTTATGTGACCAACCCCCTACCCCACACTTATTTTATGCAATGCCCTCATTGCATATTATGCAAAAATAAAAATGCAAATATAGAGAGAATTTGAACAAACTCCCCTGGGGTAGCAGTCGATAGATTGATACTCTTTTCTTCAGCTCCTTCTTCTCTTGACTTTTACCATGGGAACAGCTCATCCATGGCTCGGGTGTCATGCGTCTCGTGTGGTTGACGGCTCGAAAGTTTTAAGGAACAATCTTCTTTAGAATATCTCCAGAGACAATTCCTCCCAAAAAGTGGGTAAATGTTGCAGTGAAAGTGCCCAAAGCAGTTCTGGAATTCGAAAATTGGCAGAATACTCGGCGAGTAGAATCATGGACTCGGCGAGTAGCTGTTGTCTTAGAACGATATCGTGCAATAACTCAGGTACTCGCCGAGTAGAATTTGTGTACTCGGCAAGTAGAACTGTCAGTTCCAAAATTAATAACTGATACTCCATTTGACTCTAGTTTGGAAATGCAACCTGACCCTCTCTTCTAATTCATTCAGTAATAGCACACTCCATTACTCTCAACTTGCTCGGACTCAACCCTAAGGACAACACTCCATTTTTTTTCTTGGAAATCTTTTAATCCCTTCTTGACCCCCAAATTATCATGCCTCCTAATCTTCTATCCTGAAAAAAATAAACAACTAAAAGTGACACTAATAATCAAACCACCAAAACAAACATCATCCAAGTGTTTTAACATTTGTCCAAAACATAATTAAAACATCATAAAAAAACATAAAAGAAAACAATTCTTCATCATTCATCCTCCATATCGGCTCCTCCTGTGCCACTTCCTCCTTCTCCGGCTCTCCTCCTCATCCGCTCATCCCAAGTCATGATATATGGATATCCGGGATCGGACCTTGGGGTGATATTCATTTGTTGAAAAAGATATTCAAAAGATTGGTTATTGTAGTTCACCCCTTTCCCAATGTCATCTAGGTAGCGGCGGTACTCTAATTGATTCCATCCATCATTATCTTTCTCCACAGGAATAACCGGTGGGTCTTCTCGTACCCGCTCGCTATGCTGTCTGACCCGCCTCCCCGACTCCTCCGGAATCGTCGGCTCGTCTTCATGTGGGATGGTGAAGGAGTCACCAAACTTTTCGACTATCCTCGCCCTCCGATATAATGCCGTGTTGAATGGTGGAGGGTGGATAACCGTGAGCGCTCCAGCTTGCGGCAGATCAAGTATCCCAAATGACTTGGCCAGTCGAGTGATAAACATTCCTCCATTGATTTTTGAATTGACTTTCTCCTTGACCGCCCCTTCGGCAAGGAATTTGGCAATGTAGTATGGGAGGTTGCAAAAGGATTCAGGAGTAATGATACTCCATAAATAGAAGATGTCAAGGGTTGGGACCTTGTCCCAATCCTTCCTTTGGTTGATGGTGCTGGCAACAAATCAGTGAATAAGGCGGTGGATTGGTGAACGGATGTGGCCTTCTTGAGCGGTGGACGGTATATAAACTCGATTGGCGATTGTGTTCCACCATGTCAAGGCCACCACTGCCTCGGGAAGTTCTTTGTGGCTATTTTCCAGGAACGCTTCAAAATCTTCCGTCATCATCATGCTTTGATCATAAATTCCCAACCTCCACGAGAACTTAGCAATGCTGCATTGTCACAGCTCTCCACCCAAAGAAAAAGAGATTACGTTGGGATTGTAGTAGTCACTACCACCTCGAAATGAGATGGTAGCGAAAAACTCCCAGCACAACTCAGCATACACGGACTCCTGAATTTTGAACAATTGTAACCACCCATCACACGTAATGGTGGTGTACCCCAAACTAAACTCTTTCACCAAATATGGTGTAAGTTCCTCCTCTAACCCAACATTTCCCAGTCAACTCCAGTCAACCGCATTTGGGAGATGAATTTCCTTCTGTTTGAGGGCTTCCAACCTGTTTCCAGCCCGGGTTTGGGATGACTTGGACGTTATGTGTTGAAAGGAAATCCATGGAATATCATTTTGACTTCCCCCGCGCGAAGACTGCCCCCTTCTGAACATGGTTCCTGCATACACACCAACAAACACACCAGCAAACAATACCTAGTAATTAAAAACAAGAAAGTGGGTCTGAATAGTCATCTACTCGCCGAGTACACGACCTACTCGGCGAGTAGGATGAACTTCGGGACTGTATTGTCTCGGACCTGTGTATAGTGGTTAATAATCCAATTTTTCCACAGGGGTTTGTTGTAATGGCTTATCTAACCACAAATCATAAAGAAATTCGTCCTAATATCACTTAATTTATGGCTAATTCGAAACCCTAGAATTTGAGGAAACCCCCAAATCCGAAATCAAGTAAAATCGGGGCAAATCCATGATAAAGATCGAACCTTTAAGGAGTTTATAGTGTAAAGATGTTACCTTTTCGGTTGAATGATGCAAATCGAGTAGAAGGTCAGAGAACTGGAATCGCGAAAATCGCCTACTGCTCGAGGATATGCTGTGCACGGCGAGTATGTGGTGTAATGGGTGAAAAAACCCTCTTTTTACAGACTTATAATTCACCCGTGTAAATCGGCTACTCGCCGAGTAGAAAGGACCTACTCGCCAAGTAGATGTGCAAATACGCGTTTTTTCGGGTTACTCGGGTAGGTACTCGCCGAGTATACGTGCCTACTCGGCGAGTAAACCTTACAGTTTGAAAATTTTGTAACAATTTTTAAAAATTTATGTATTTTCTCCTTTTTCAAACCATCCACCCCACACTCTAAGCATTGCTTGTCCTCAAGCAGTTATGTTCTCAAAATAAATGAAGAAAATAAAGAAAAATAAAGTAAAAGAAAAGGAAAGAAAATGCAAACTTGAAACTTGGGTTGCCTCCCGAGAAGCGCTTGTTTTTAGGGAGTCATTAGCTGGACTCCTCCCCTTCTACGTGGCTGCAATCTTTTCCAGCAACAACAACTCTTCCATTCCTTCATTCCGGGGGACTCCTTCTTCATATTTTTTAACCCTATGACCATTGACCTTGAAAGGCATGCCATCTCTTGATAATAGCTCTATGGCACCATGTGGAAACACCATTTTCACTATAAAAGGCCCATCCCACCTTGACTTGAGTTTTCCCGAGAAAAGCTTTAGTCTTGAGTTGAAAAGCAACACTTTTTGGCCTTCATGAATTTGTTTATCTTTGATCCTCTTATCATGCCACATCTTGGTCTTCTCTTTATATAGCCATGAGCTGGAGTATGCATCATTCCTTAGTTCTTCAAGAGCATTCATTTGTATTAACCGGTTGCTCTTTAATTCCTCCATATTAAAATTACACCTCTTCAAAGCCCAAAACGCCTTGTGTTCTAGCTCCACCGGTAAATGACATTGCTTTCCATAGACTAACCTATATGGTGTGGTACCAATAGGTGTTTTGAAAGCTGTACGAAAGGCCCAAAGTGCATCATCTACCTTATCCGACCATTCCTTGCGATTGCTCCCCACCGATTTCTCCAAAATTCGCTTTAAGGCTCGATTTGTCACTTCGGTTTGTCCACTAGTTTGTGGATGGTATGATGTGGAAAACTTATGGGTGACCCCATATTTCTTTAACACCTTTTCCAATTGATCATTGGCAAAATGTGTGCCTCGGTCACTTATAAGGGCTTTCGGGACTCCAAATCGTGAGAATAGTTTCTTTAAAAACCGTACTACCACCCGTCCGTCATTTGTTGGTAACGCTTGTGCTTCCGCCCACTTAGATACGTAATCCACCGCCACTAGTATGTATTTGTTTCCTTTAGACATGGGAAATGGTCCCATGAAATCAATTCCCCGCACGTCGAACACCTCGCATACTTGGATACTATGTTGTGGCATTTCATTTCGAGATGAAATGTTTCCCACCCTTTGACAAGCATCACATTCTTTGACAAATTGGGTTGCATCTTTAAAAATTGTGGGCCAATAAAACCCAATGTCAAAGATCTTCTTCGTCGTGTAATGTGCTCCATGATGTCCACCCGTGGGCCCACTATGACAATGCTCTAGTATTTTCCGGCTTTCCTTTCCGAATATGCATCTTCGTATGATCCCATCCACACAGCTTCGGAAGAGGTATGACTCATCCCAAAAGTAATATTTTAATTCAGCAAAGAATTTCTTCTTTTGTTGACTACTAAAGTCTTTCGGGATGTAATTTGTAGCTAAGTAATTAGCTATGTCCGCGAACCATGGATCTTCTCCCACTGTCACCATGATGTACTCGTCCGGGAAGTCGTCTCCAACTTTATCTTCTTGCAATTGCGGGTTCTCAAGCCTTGACAAGTGGTCAGCTGCCACATTCTCCATTCCCTTCTTGTCTCGTATCTCTATGTCAAATTCTTGAAGAAGTAGCACCCATCGTATCAGTCTTGGCTTGGCATCCTGTTTGAAAAATAAATACTTGATAGCAGAGTGGTCAGTAAAAACAGTGGTTTTAGATAAAACCAAATAAGGGCGGAATTTGTCAAAGGCATACACCACAGCTAGTAATTCTTTTTCAGTGGTGGTGTAATTTTCTTGGGCTGGGTTTAGAGTCTTGCTAGCATAATATATGGGTTGAAAGTGCTTATCAACCCTTTGACCAAGGACAGCTCCTAATGCATAGTCACTAGCATCACACATAATCTCAAAAGGTAAGTTCCAATTTGGTGTAATAATGATCGGGGCATTAGTTAGTTTTTCCTTTAAAAATTCAAATGCCTCTAAACACTCTTTAGTGAAATTAAATGGTGCATCTTTTAGTAGTAGTTGTGTTAGAGGTCTAGTTATTTTGGAAAAATCTTTTATGAAACGCCAGTAAAAACCCGCGTGTCCTAGAAAACTCCTAATGCCCTTCACATTGGTTGGTGGGGGTAATTTGGAAATAGTGTCTATCTTTGCCCTATCCACTTCAATTCCCATTTTGGAAATCTTGTGGCCCAACACTATACCCTCCTTGACCATAAAATGGCATTTCTCCCAATTGAGTACCAAGTCGATTTTTTCACACCTAGCAAGCATTAAATCAAGATTAGTGAGACAATCATGGAAAGATGATCCAAAAACGGAAAAATCATCCATAAAAACTTCCATGAATTTTTCCACCATATCGTGGAATATAGCTGTCATACACCTTTGAAAAGTCGTGGGTGCATTGCATAACCCAAAAGGCATGCGTCTATAAGCGAAAGTCCCACTTGGGCAAGTGAATGTGGTCTTTTCTTGGTCCATTGGGTCTATGGGTATTTGAAAATAACCCGAAAATCCATCTAGAAAGCAATAATAGCTATGGCCCGATAATCTTTCTAGCATTTGATCAATAAAAGGTAGGGGAAAATGGTCTTTACAAGTGGCATCGTTTAGTTTCCGATAATCGATGCACACTCTCCAACCGGTTACCGTTCGTGTCGGAATTAGCTCGTTCTTTTCATTGGTTATGACCGTCATCCCTCCTTTCTTGGGCACTAATTGGACCGGACTCACCCATGGACTGTCGGAAATGGAATATATAATTCCCGCATCTAAAAGCTTGACCACCTCCTTCTTGACTACTTCTTGCATATTCGGGTTCAGTCTTCTTTGGTGCTGTACAACCGGCTTTGCTCCTTCTTCCAGGTTGATCTTGTGGGAGCAATAGGATGGACTTATTCCCTTGATGTCGGTGATGCTCCATGCTATGGCCCGTTTCCGCTGCTTCAACACTTGCACGAGTTCTTCTTTTTCAAAATTGGTCAGGTCGAAGGCTATAATTACTAGCTTTTGGTTGCCTTCTTCGAGAAAGGCATACTCCAAATGATCTGGTAAAGTTTTAAGCTCCGATTTTTGGCTCTGACTGTTGGACTCGCCGAGTTCAGGTAGGGTACTCGGCGAGTTTGTGGTTGTATTCACGACTTCTGCCTTTTCTTCAGAGGTACTCGGCGAGTATATCGGTCCTACTCGGCGAGTAGAACTGTTTGTGTTCTTTACCAATTCTTCGTAGTCAGCTTCTTCCAACAGTCTTTCAATTTCCATCAAGTCTTTTTCTGGATCAAATTCTTCATCCTCAGCTGTGAACTTGATGGAATCTTCAGTTATGCCTTCCTCTAGTAACTCATCTAACATATCGATTGAGAATGTCGTGTCGTCACTGTTCCTTGAATACTTTATGGCTTGGTCCACTCTGAATGTGACTGAATCTTCTCCTACCCGCAAGGTGAGTTTTGAGTCCCTCATGTCTACTATGGCACTTGCCGTGTTGAGGAAGGGTCTTCCAAGGATGATTGGCACTTGTGGATCCGCCTCCATGTCTAGGATGATAAAATCAGCGGGAAAGACGAATTTGTCCACCTTGACTAGTATGTCTTCGCATATGCCTCTTGGGAAGGTGACTGTTTTGTTGGCCAAGTGTATTGCCATGCGAATTGGCCTTGGTTCCGGGAGATCAAGCTTTTTAAAGAATGAATATGGAATTAGATTCACACTTGCTCCCGAATCGGCTAAGGCATGAATGATGGTCAAGTTGCCAAATTGGCAAGGTAAGGTCAAACTCCCCGGATCACCTTTTTTCTTTGGTAGCTTATTTAGCATAGCAGCTGAGCAGTTTTCATTGAGTACTACCTTATTCAGTTCTTCCATCTTCCTTCTATTGGTGAGAAGTTCCTTAAGGAACTTTGCATACTTGGGCATTTGCATGACGGCTTCAATGAAGGGTATGTTGATTTGAAGAGTCTTGATATGATCTAGAAACTTCTGATACTCCTCTTCCTGCTTCTCCTTCTTAGCTCGGGCTGGGTATGGCATGGGAGGCTGGTAAAGTTTTTCAGGAACCTGTGGGATGGGATTTTGTGATGTACTCGTCGAGTCCATACGTGGTACTCGGCAAGTAGGACTGTCAGAGTGCATTTCTTGGTTTTCTGTTTGCTTTTCTGCCTCCTCCTTCTGTGATTTCTTGGATAACTCAGTCTGAATAGGTGCTAGGGGAGTGACTATCTTCCCACTTCTTGTTGTGACAATGTTTATTTGCACGCCTCGTGGGTTATTTTCAGTTTTGCCAGGAAGTTCGCCCGGTGACCTTTGGTTGATTTGTTGAGCAAGTTGCCCAAGTTGTGTCTCTATATTGTGGATAGATGTTTGCTGGTTCCTTAGCATGGTCCTTGTTTCTTGAATTGCAGCATCATGGTCACTATGTCTTTTTTCTGAAGCAGCTACAAATTTTGTGAGCATTTCTTCCAAGCTGGGCTTCCTTTCTTGCACCGGCTCCTCCTTTTGGTAGAACCCTCTCCCTTTTTGCCTAAACCTTTCCTCCTTGGCTTTCTTGTACTCTTCATAAGGGAGCCAATCTTTCTTTTGTTTGCGCCAGTCTTCATCGTATTAGTCTCCACTTGAATAACACACTTGCGCCTTCTTGTTGCCATTCTCATCTAAATCACAGTCTCTAGTGAGGTGAGGCCCATTGCAGTTTTCACAACCCACCCGAATAGCATCGATTGTTTGATCCATCTTATGCATCCTTCTATCCATTGTTTTTAGCATAGCCATGACCACGGATAAGTCTTCAGTAGCTGCATAAGCGGCTCCCCTAGTGACATCATGCCTAGGGTTGTGGTATTCTCTAGAGTGTTTAGAGAATTCTTCAATCAATTCTTTGATCACCGGGGGTGGCTTCTTTGTGAGCGGACCTTGTGAGTCTAGTAACTGTCTGGTTGTGACATTGACTCCATCATAGAAGATGGATACTTCTTGCTGGCTGTTAAGGTCATGGTGTGGGCAGTTTCTTAGTAAGCTCTTGTACCTCTCCCATGCTTCATATAGTGACTCTCCAGCTTGTTGTTCAAAGTTAGCAATGACCTTCTTCAACTTGGCTATCTTGGAAGGTGGGCAAAAGTGATCAATGAATTCCTCTTTCATCTTGGCCCAAGTGGTGACTGATCCGGGGGGGGGGGGGGGGGGAGTGACTTGAGCCAGTCTTTTGCAACACCTTTGAATGTCACCGGAAGCATACGAGGTAGCTGAGTCTCGCGGGGCACATTTGGAACATTGAAGTAATCAGCTACATCATTGACTTCATTCAAATGTTTGTAGGCATCTTCATGGTCTTTTCCATAAAAAGGTATTTCCTTAAGTAAAGCTAGGATATGACCCTTTAGCTCGAAGGTAGCAGTCGCGGGAATTGCGGGTTGCACAAGTCTCGGGCCAGTGTCGTCCCGCATCCTCTTCTTCCATTCTCCCATGGGGATTTCATCAATGTTAGCCATTGTGACAGTTAACTCTTCCTCGGACTCGGTTTCGTGCTCATATGTCGGATCCTCTTCTTCCTCGGTCTCGTACTCGATATCCTCCTTAGCCGGTTTGTCGATTACTAAGGAAGCGTTGGATGCTCCTGATTTGCTGCTCTTCTTTTTCCCAAAAACAGTCTTCAAATTGGACAAGGGTGACTTCTTTGGTGTACTTGAACTCTCGACGTCCTTTCCCTTGTTTCTTTTCAATGCGGTTTCGGGATCTTCAAACGGGGGTACCAGCGGGGTGTTTAATCCTCTGGTCATGAAAGTCCTGAAATAAACAGAATAAAAGCGTAAAAAGAACAAAAAAAAATTGTACTAAAAGAAATCGAAAATTTAACTATTGATTACGCTGCTACTCTCCGAGTAGGTGCGACTGCACTTGGCGAGTACCAGTGTGTTTTTGAAAAAATTATAAACTTAATATTAAAACTAAAACAGATACTAAAACCTAATTACTGACTACTAACTACAATAAAGTAACTTTATGCAAGTAAACTCACACAAAGGATCGAAAAAATTAGGAATTAGATTAATTATTTAGAACCGTTCCCCGACAACGGCGCCAAAAACTTGATGTGTATAAAATACACTTATTTTATTCCCTACTTTTATTAATATATTTAGCACACAAAGGCAGTGAACCTGTCTTTTAGTGGTATAGTTTAGTAAGTAAGGTGTCGAACTCAGGGAACGGAAAATTAAACTAACAACTAATTTTAACTAAAACAATTAATGAAAGTAAAAGGTTTTTCTTCTAGTTTTACAAGACTACAAACTTAAGCAACACTTACTTAACTAAATGACTAAAACAAACAACTAATTCACCAAATTTGATAAAGATGTTTCTATTTAGGTTCAACCAATTCACTCCTATGGTTATTTATATTTATGATAGATTAATTGTTATTGGCTACCAATTAAAGTGGTTAGGTTCATGTTCATTACTCCTAGCCCTTAGACAATCAACTAATTTAAGCGGTGATCAAATGTTTAAACTAATTAATTCCCTAGATTAATGATTTGGATTAAATAAGATTTGTAGTGGTGAATCAATTTAGTAAATCAATTAACCTCTTGTTTGATGGTTTATCAAACAAGCTCACACATTAATCTAATTATTGTCTTATTAATCTTAGTTTCATAATCATTAATCCTAAGCATATGAATTGGTGTTCACATAGACATATGAGGTTAACAACTAAGAGATGTTCATGCAGCTTAATTGTCTTCCAATTAACAGAAAATAATCGTGATTAATGCATAAGGGTCTTTAACAAACTTAATTTAATAGATCACCAATAAACAATTAATCAAAACTAAGAATTGAACCATAGGAGTTCCTTGGTATTCCCCAAACAGAAACAAAAACGAAATTAGTTCATAGTTGCAGTAAAATCACACACAAAAGCAAGTTCAACTAGATTAGACATACTCAAATCCTAAAGCTAAGTGGAATGATTAACCTAGTTGCTTCAATTCTTCAAAAGGTTGGAGATTAGAATTCCTCAGCGTCTTTCCAGTGCTCTCAATCGCAGAAGGATCTTCAAAAATCGCCAAAAGTATAGTCCCCTTGGATAAAGGTTCGATTTTTATAGATATCTCAAAACAGGTGGTACTCGGCGAGTAGCAGACCCAACTCGCCGAGTAGACTCGTTGTTATCCATCTTAGATCAGGAGTCGTGGCTATCTTCTGGAATATTCAGCTGGACTCGCCGAGTAGACTCGTGTACTCGCCGAGTAGATGGACTTTTGTTCTTCAATCTTCATTCTTTGGTCTTTAATTGCTTTCCCTTGCTCCCTTTCACTCCCAAGCATGTCTTTTGGACTGAAAACAAAATTTAAACAATATTAAGTACCTTTTGTCCATATTATTCACATAATTAGTTAAAAATGAATAAAAATGTATACTAAATAACTAACTAATTATGCACATATCACTAATATATTAATAATATTATTTGATTAGTTTGATCAAAGAATTAATTTAGAATTAATTAAGTGATCAAAAGATAACTAATTAAATATATGGGTTGATTATGTAAATCATTCATATCTTGTATAGTGGGATAAGAGGCTCCATGGATTATCAAGCTGGGTTCTACCCATAGGATGCTCCATGGATGCTCCATGGGAGTTACAAACCCTTGGGTCATGGAAATGAAGAGTCATGACACATTAGGGTTTACATGGTGTAACCCTAGATGTGTCAACACTATATAAGAATCCCATTCTCCACCAAAATCGGCTACACATAAGAAACAAGAGGGCTAGGCCGATTTCAAGAGGTGTGTATTCTCTCAAAAGTCTTTCCAAGAGCATTTGGTGTTGTGTGAAGCATTTGAGGCATCACACTTGGGGTGCTAGGCTCACAAGGTTTCAAGGAACATAAGCAACAACAAGGTAAGTTATTCTATCTTTCATTCAAGTTAAAAATTGTTCCCCACGTATGCTAGATAGGAATATAACCTTGAAATTCAACTTTGCATGATAATTAGACAAACATAGATCCAAGGTTATTAGGGTTGCATGTACACTTAGGAAGTGTTAGAATGCTCAAAACCCATCAGTGGTATCAGAGCCTAGGCTTGTTTGTTTGTTATTTGTGCTTAAAAGTTGAAAAAAGTCGAAAAACTTGTTGTCTGCCTCATGAACTCGCCGAGTCCATGGGGGGACTCGCCGAGTTCACTTGTATCTTCAACCTACTCGCCGAGTAGGTTCATGCACTCGGCGAGTAGGAGCCACAGATTGCAGATTTTCGACTTTAGTTGCTGGAAATGGACTAGAAACATTACCCTAAACTGTTTTGGTACTTGAAAACTTGTTTTAGATGGTGTAATGTCTTTGCTAATCCATTTACAACAACTAGTTATCAAAATTACAAAGTTTTAAGTGTAGTTTTGATTCATGAAAGTGTTCATGTTCATGTTCTTGATCTTATGATGTTTAGATAATCATAGGAATTATTTGTAACCTATGTCGTAGTTTAATTCTTGATCATAATGTGTTTTAATGGAGTCCATAACTTGTCCTCAAGTTATGGAAAACCAAAAGTCACTTGAGTTAAAACCATTAAAAGAACACAAGAGTTAGAAAAATGAAGAGTCTTCATTTTATTACTCTATTAAACTCATAAGTTACAAGAAATGAAAAGTTTTGAAAGTTTACAAAACTTGCCCTCAAGTTTTGGAACAAGTAAAGTCATGTTAAAAACTTTAGTTCCAACCCTTAGAATTTTAAAAGTTAAAATTCAACACTTATACTTATATTATTATGATTTAATAATTTTATATATATATATATATATATATATATATATATATATATATATATATATATATATATATGTATAAGAACAAAGTCGTCTTACCACTAGTACGCCTCATTCACGAAGCCGGTCTATAAGGTGGGTATAAGGTTGTTGCCTATAAAATGACAACTTAATCGGTGTCCACTCTCACCCACCGCTTGCTTGACCGGTGGAGGGTCGTTAGCCGAACGGGTAAGACAAGGACTTATAAATTCTCATTAAAAGTATGATGAATATTATAAAGTAACTAAATGTTTTATTAAATTCCCAATCTTAGTTACTTTAGGAAAAATGTGAATAAGGTGCTAATCCATGAAATTACACTTTACACTTTGTTTAAGTCGTTTGTGGAGCGTGTGTGGTTAACCGGCACACTAACTTGGACTTAACAAGGTAGGTAAAGGGTGAATTAAGGTTTATTATAGTATCGGTGGAGCGTGTGTGGTTTACCGGCACATCGATTGAGTGATAAACTTTAAGGGCACCAAGTGATTTGCATGGTTACTTCACACCTCGTTTTGTGATCCTCGGTATCCTAGTCACAAAACTTGGAGGGCACACTCGAGATTGAAACATGCCTTTGAAAAGTTCATTGGATCTCAAAGAATCTAGGAATTTCTAAGAACCAATCAAAACCTAATACTTAATATTTCGGTTTTCGTGGTGGAAATTGGTGAATCGTCATTCACCTACCTTTCAAATATGTTATAGCTTTGATTATGGCATACCTCTTCTAAGTTATAATATATTGTGATTGGATCCTAGCCTTAATATTACATTTGGGTGTTTTATTAAGGACTCTCTTAATATCTAAACTAATCTTGTCCTTTTCTTTCAGATGTCTTCAAACAATGCTGCTTCTGGCTCTAATCCTAATGGCTCCTTTACACTTATGAACTTGTGTGGGAAAGTCACTTTTGATGGATCCAACTTCAATGAGTGGATCATTATGGCATCATTATGGCATTGTCGTCTTGGACATATAAGCAAGAAACGCATAGGCCAACTCCAAAAGGATGGAGTCTTGGAATCATTTGACCTAAAGTCAGATGATAGTTGCGAATCACGCTTACTTGGAAAAATGACAAAGTCACCCTTCACAGGATCGTGTGAGAGGGGTGAAGGTTTGTTGGACCTTGTACACACGGATGTGTGTGGACCATTCAAACATGCCACAAGGGATGCTAATCGTTATTATTTGACTTTTACTGATGATTACAGTAGATATGGATATGTCTACTTGATCAAGCATAAGTCCGAGACTTTCGAAAGGTTTAAGGAATTTAAACAGGAAGTCGAGAATCAATTGGGCAGGAACATTAAGATGCTTCGATCCGATCGTGGTGGTGAGTATCTTAGTTCAGAGTTCCTTGACTATCTAAGGGAATGTGGGATAGTCTCACAATTGACACCTCCCAGGACACCTCAGTTGAATGGTGTGGCAGAGAGGCGTAATCGAACCTTGTTGGATATGGTTCGTTCCATGATGAGTCGAGCTTTGCTACCAATCTCAGTCTGGGGGTATGCCTTAGAGACTGCCGCCCATATCCTTAATCTTGTCCCTACAAAGAAAGTTGCCAAAACTCCTCACGAGATGTGGACTGGTAAAGTACCCAAACTAGACCACATCAAGATTTGGGGTTGCGAGGCTTTCGTGAGATGCGAGACTCATGATAAGCTCGAACCCCGAAGCGAGAGGTGTATTTTCATCGGCTACCCACAACAATCCTTTGGTTACCTCTTCTACAGACCTAGTGAAAATGTGGTCTTTGTAGCTAGGAGAGCTTTCTTTAGAGAGAGAGAGAGAGAGTTCATAAGCCAAGGAAACAGTGGGAGGCAAGTTGATCTTGAAGAAATTCAAGAGTCAAGCGGTGAAGGAACTTCAAACCCTAGCACTCAACTTGAGGAGGAAACTCCTGTTGAGCCAATTGACAAGTCTGTACCTCTGAGGCGTTCCACAAGGGTTAGGAATGCTCCTGAGTATTACTATGGATTCCATATTACTGCAGAAGGAGATACACTTATCAGTGATGAGACACTGATAGGTCTGGATGAGCCTAACAGTTACGCGGAAGCCATGGAAGGCCCTGAGTCAGCCAAGTGGAAAGAGGCAATGGACAGCGAAATACAGTCCATGTATGACAATCAAGTTTGGAACTTGGTTGAGAATGTACCAGGTCGTAAGACAGTTGGGTGCAAATGGGTCTTCAAGAAGAAGACCGACATGGATGGTAAAGTACACACTTATAAGGCTAGACTGGTTGCCAAGGGCTTCTCTCAAATTCCTGGAGTGGACTATGATGAGACCTTTTCTCCAGTAGCCAAGATTAAGTCTATTCGGGTTCTGTTAGCCATAGCTGCATTTCATGACTATGAAATATGGCAAATGGATGTCAAAACCGCTTTCCTTAATGGAAAGTTGGCTGAAGATGTTTACATGAGTCAGCCAAAGGGTTTGTCAGCAACGAGTACCCTAATAGAGTGTGTAAGCTTGAGAAATCAATTTATGGATTGAAGCAAGAACCTCGCAGATGGAATCTTTGCTTTGATAAAAAGGTCAAGGAATTTGGCTTTTCTAGGAGTGAAGATGAGTCTTGCGTGTATGTCAAGGCTAGTGGGAGTATAGTTAGCTTTTTGGTGTTGTATGTGGATGACATACTACTCATAGGAAATGACATCCCAACTCTGCAGGAAGTTAAGTCCTGGCTTGGGAAGTGTTTCTCTATGAAGGACCTAGGAGAAGCTGCCTATATTCTAGGGATAAGGATCTTGAGAGATCGGAGTAAAAGACTAATTGGACTTAGTCAGAGTACCTACTTGGATAAGGTGCTGAAGAGATTCAGCATGCAGGACTCCAAGAAAGGAGAGTTACCCATCTAGAGTAACGCCAGATTGAGTAAGACACAAAGCCCTAGCACTGAGGCTGAGATAGCAGAAATGACTCGAATACCTTATGCTTCGGCTGTAGGATCGATCATGTATGCTATGACGTGTACTCGACCTGATGTAGCCTTTGCCCTGAGCATGCTTAGCAGGTATCAGGGGAACCCTGGCAAGGCACACTGGACTACAGTAAAGAATATCCTCAAGTCCCTATGGAGGACTAAGGACTGGGTCCTTACCCTCGGTGGGAGTGATGACTTGAGAGTTGTAGGGTATAGTGATGCTAGCTTCCAGACTGATAGGGATAATTTCCGCTCTCAGTCGGGCTGGGTCTTTACCCTAAATAGAGGAGCAATTACTTGGAAGACTTCCAAGCAAGAGACAGTGGCTGATTCAACTTGTGAATCAGAATATATTGCAGCTAGGGAGGCGGAAAAGGAGGCGATATGGCTGAAGAACTTCATTGGAGACCTTGGAGTTGTACCAGCTATTAAAGAGCCAATGGAAATTTTCTGTGATAGTGAAAGTGCTGTTGCCTTAGCCAAGGAACCAAGGGATCACGGGAGATCCAGACACATCGACAGAAAATACCATTTTATCAGACATCGAATAGAAGAAGGACTCATCGTGGCAAAGAGGGTATGATCGGATGAGAACCCAGCAGATCCCCTCACGAAGGGACTGACTCGGGTTAAGCATCTCCAGCATGCTCGGAGCATAGGGCTGAAGGATGATATTAGATTTAGTGGTTAGATAACCTCGAAATTTGTAAAGTGTAATTGACATTAGATGATGAATAAAAGGTGTTTTATTTATGAGTAAAGTGTTGCTATCTCTTGTCGATCGTTTACTATATTTCTTTTGCATGTTTTGACTTCCAGAATAATTTTGTTTGGTATAACATATTATTCAAACCTCCACAGTCGGTCATATGATGGAAGTAGGTACGAATTAAGGCTGTCATGATTGGTTGCAGAGGTCTACGGTGTTGGACAAGGCTACAACAATCATGAGTGCTCATAAGTTCTGAGCATTGGACTCAACCCACGCTCACTGGAATCACTTCATGGAATTCTATCTCGAGTGATCGTGAAACGATAATATCATATAAGTCTTCAAACCTAGAGATATGATTTGTTACTTACAAGTTGGTTATGCATTGATTGTACGAAAACGCATTGGTAACTCGATGTTATAAAACGTGCTTTTGTGTATAATTCAACGAGTGGTAGAACAAACATATGAGTCGAAGTTTATCTGTTCCTTCTTGGATTAGAAGCTGATATATGGGCCCCTCGATGATTTTGTTTTGACCTATGTACCGGGCCCGGTCAGAACTAAGTTGATGTGTTCAATTAAAGTTCTTTGTCAAACAAATCGGAAATCGAGAAACAAACTGCTGGACAATAAGTAAGACATTGTTCCATGTATTTGTCCGGCTAATATCTAGAACAGAGATATGATCACTTATCTTAAATGGCGTATCAACATCTTCTCAGTTCCGAGAGACCTTGAAAGAGCTACGATTGTCGGTCGTTTCCTGAAGTACTGGAGTTATAGTTATTACACTTATCCAAGTGGGAGACTGTTGGATAAGGTGTCTAAGTCCATAACTATTTATGGTTAGTACTTGACCCGACCCGGCATGGTCCATTTGGGTTGCATGGCACCATGCAATTGGATAGACTAAATGAGAGGAATAACACTTGGAGATTATTAATATATTATAAGTTCTAATATATTAATAATATTCTTTGATTAGTTTGATCAAAGAATTAATTTAGAATTAATTAAGTGATCAAAAGATAACTAATTAAATATATGGGTTGATTATGTAAATCATTCATATCTTGTATAGTGGGCTAAGAGGCTCCATGGATTATCAAGCTGGGTTCTACCCATAGGATGCTCCATGGATGCTCCATGGGAGTTACAAACCCATGGGTCATGGAAATGAAGAGTCATGACACATTAGGGTTTACATGGTGTAACCCTAGATGTGTCAACACTATATAAGAATCCCATTCTCCACCAAAATCGGCTACACATAAGAAACAAGAGGGCTAGGCCGATTTCAAGAAGTGTGTATTCTCTCAAAAGTCTTTCCAAGAGCATTTGGTGTTGTGTGAAGCATTTGAGGCATCACACTTGGGGTGCTAGGCTCACAAGGTTTCAAGGAACATAAGCAACAACAAGGTAAGTTATTCTATCTTTCATTCAAGTTAAAAATTGTTCCCCATGTATGCTAGATAGGAATATAACCTTGGAATTCAACTTTGCATGATAATTAGACAAACATAGATCCAAGGTTATTAGGGTTTCATGTACACTTAGGAAGTGTTAGAATGCTCGAAACCCATCAGTTTACGCTGGAAAATCCTATATTTTCCCTAAGTGTAAGTTATTGAATTATCTGTTCCAAACCATATAGTATAAGTATCTACCATACTTATGTTGTATAAGCATTGTTCTGTTTGAAACCCAATATGAAAACCTTTGTATGAATACCGTAGTGTGAATACCGTAGTGTGAATATCGTAGTGTGAATATCATATTTTGGATACCCTCATGCGATCACTTAGTACATACGAGTTATAGAAATTTGGATCGAACAAACAGTCGATTGGGTGATTCCGCCCTAAGCCCACAACCAAACAAGGAACAGGAAATGAGGCGGAGATCACACATCTCACTGCAAGTTGGATGTTAATTTCATATTACCCTAGTGTATATACTAAGTAATCACATAGTTACTAACCCTGGTATCTGTTTGTTAGGTGTATAATTATGTGAACGAGTCGTTGTTTCACCTGTGGATTCTTATAACCATACTGTGGATGCTCAACAATACGACGTACTCGGAGGTACGTCGATAAAAATGACGTTTGTCACCCTTGGTTGACTATAGCTAATAGTCAGGTTGCGGGATTGTCACTCCCATATAGATCTATACACAAACTCACGCTTTCCCTCTCAAGAGACTCTGGTTACAAGGCGTCTCACACTGCTGGCTCTGTCAACGAATTCACAAATAATACTATGAAAACCCTTTTTGTTATGAATCCTTATAAAATAATGTCTTTTAATTCATAATTCATAAGTTTGTTACGTCTGTTCTGAAAATTGTATTTGTAATGTTTGTATTTTTAACATGTTTTGTAAAATTGATTTCAAGTCTAGTGGTGACGATGTTTACCATGTATGCAATTTCTATGTTCAATGTATAATAGCAATAGGAAAATATAATAAATCTAATTATATTTTAAACACAATGTTACTTATGCTTTTACTTGTATCCCCCCTGAAAACATTAAAAACTCGGAAAATATAGGCGTATGAACTCACCTGAAGTGAGTGGTTTGAATGAAAGATCGATATGGGATGTTGAGTGTCAAGTGAAGTCTTGAACACAAACGGATCCTATTTAGCATGTAATAACACATATATGTATCAAATTAGGGTATATCACAACTAGTTATGATAGGAACCCACCCTATGGACTTGGAAACACTTGAAACTAAGTGTTAGAATCATATGTGATTGAATAAGGGAGGTTTACGGCCACACAAAGGTGTGTACAGCCATGGGTGTACAGTTGTACACTCATAACGAAGTGTGCATTTGAGGTGTTTTTAAGGTCCTAACTAGCATCAAAGAAGTGTTCTAGGTCCCATGCTTAGTTTTAATGCAAGTTTAAGGCCAATAATGAGCATCAAAGAGGGTTTACGGCCCTATGAGGTGTGTACGGCCGTACACCCTTCATGTTCATGCTAAGTTGGTCAATTTCCAGGTGAATATCAAGCATTTCTAGAAGGTAACAAGCATAGGAAGAAATTACTCACGATTTGGAAGCTTGAAGAGGTTTTACAGCCACCAAGAACTAGTGTGTGTTCTTGGTGTTCTTGGTGAAAGATGAAGATCTAGCCAAAGATGAAATTAATGAGATGAAAACATGGATTCACCACTAGATAAAGCAATGTAGCAACAATTCAAGGTGGGAAACACTTACATCTTTGAAGATCTTGGTGAGAAATGTGATGATAGTTGAGAGAGAAATCTGAAATCTAGGCTTGGAAGTGTAAAAAGTGTTGGAAAATGGCTAAGTATCACTTATATAGGGAGAGTGTACGGCCATGAGGGGGTGTACGGCCATACACCTATGTATACGGCCGTACACTCCTCCTGAAGGAGTGTTTGGCCCGAATTGCAACTTTGTGACTTTACTAACTCATCCCTAAACCCAACCTTGATTGTACTTAAGCTTAGAACACTCAAATAGGCCCTAAACGATGCTAAAATATAGCAGAAACAAGTCTGACCTTCAATGATCGAGGTGACTTGGAGATAGAGATTTCCGGATTGTCACATCATCCCCCCGTTAGAGGGAATTTCGGCCCGAAATTCAATCATAGAATACAAATCATGGACTCGGAAAAAGATGAGGATGGTTCTTTCGTAGCTCTGAGCAGCCTTCATCCTGAAGTTCATGATAGGACTAATATCTGGTCCATCTATAGGCTACCTACATCCATCCTTATCCTCTGTGCTTGAACTTGACTTGCTGTGCGAGTGGTGTTTCCAAAATGGTCTGCTGAGGGTGCTTAAGGAAGGTTACAGGTGAATACCATACTCCTTGCATGAGTATTTTTAGGGTTTGAAGCGAGATGAAATTTCGAGGTTCGCATCTAGTTTTTCGTTATGAGTGACGAGAGTTGTGTTATTCGGTCAGTTTAAGGCAAAGGGTCTCCTCGACGACAGGTGGGTTTGGTATAACGTAGAATCAGCCAGACAAAGTGGGATGCAATCGTAGGATCGCGTGTTAAGTTAGTTCGGAAGGAGTGTCAGTGTATCTGTGTGTAAACATTTATAGTGCTTCTGTGTTGACCTTGTTATCACTACTATGAATGTATTGAACTGTATTAAGTGCACTAACTGAGAAATTTTTCTAGTGAATGATACTTGATATTATGGTCCCTATCCAGTCTCTCTATAATCGCTTGGTGTCTACAAGTCATATATAATTAAGATGGATAAGACGGTCTCGTATAGATCTATACACAAACTCACGTTCTCCATCCAGGAGACTCTGGTTATAATATATAAGACTTAGAAACTTGTACCCATATGGGTACGACCAAGTACTACCTCACAACTCTGTATAACTAGACACGAAGAGAATACAATGTTCTTTTGTACATGAAAATGTACGAATTACATTGTACTAGTAGTGTACAATAATTATAATTTAAATAATCATTTTAGTCTAATATTCCTGACTTAATAAAATAGTATTAGTGTTCCTTAAACTATACATATTATAGTTTATATTTATGTTCTACACACAATGCGAATCTTAGTAATTTAACATTTTATATAACATAATGAAATAATTTGAGAAAGATACCTATTACTCGACATGTTTACAAAAGGGGTTAAAGCTTTATTTAAATACGTTTCATGTTCAATATATATATATATATATATATATATATATATATATATATAAAACATATATAATTGAGATCAAACAGGCCATCAGACAAATGGTTCCAACCCTACTCCACAACCACACAAGGAACATGAGATAAGGTCGAAACACCAGTCGTAATTCAGTTGGATCTACATTATATATATATATATATATATATATATATATATATATATATATATATATATATAAACATGTATTTTGGAAATCAAAGTATAAAACAATTTAAGTAGTTTGAAAACATTTTTTAAAATAGTTTGAATCAGTTGAAATAGCATGAACTGTTTAACACAAGATTTCCTTGTGTTTTTACTTGTATTCCTCCTTAAAAACTTTGAAAAATAGTAAAAACATAGGGGTATGAACTTACCTTATGTGAGTGATTCGATAGAAGGTTCGATATAGGATGTTATTTTCACAAGTTAAGTCCCGCAACAAAACCGAGTCCTAAAAGCATTTCACGTAATATATATGTATACAATTAGTGAATTCACTTACAAATAAGAGTGTTAGAAGTGAATTCGTGAGGCTGCAAGGTGTTTTCGGCCAGCCCTTAGGTTTTCGGCCATATGAAGATCTTGGTGATGTTCTTCATGTTCTTGGTCAAACCAAGAAGATTCAAGGTTTTTCGGTTTAATATCACCAAAAAGGAAGGTGATATCTTGATGAAATGAAGAACACTTGATGTTCTAAACAAGATCTGAAGGAGATCCAAAGGATTTTGGATGGTACTTGAGAGAGAAAAAAAGAGTTTTCGGTTGGTGTTCTTGAGAGAATAGATAGTGTTTTCGGTTGGAAGCAGAAGAAGCAAGAGTATGTTTTCGGCCCATGCTATTTATAGCAAGAAACTGACGAGAAGTGACACATACGTTGGGATACGAACCGAGGGGATAAGACTGAGGGTTCTCGGCTGCGAACTATTTGCGACTGCGAACCGTTTGCGGTCCGATGGAAATGGTCAGATGCGAGGGTTTGCAGCCCTGACCGAGAACTCATTTTCGGTCCGAGGCAAGTGATTGCGGGACTTCTCGGTATTCATAGGAAAGACATATTTTGATTTCAATAACACTTTTACACTATCACCTAATTATAATAACGATTTAATCAAATGGTTTCTAGAATCTTGGCTGCTGTTGACTTTTTGTTGACCTGAAATAATGGGTTGTCACATCGTATGGTCATCAAGCTGCTCGACTCCAGAACCCGAGCTTGAACCCTCCCCGACACCGGAACTGCCCACTGGCCTGCCTCGTAATACTACTAAACTAAAAATAGACCAGCAAACTATCAGAATAAACATCAAAACGCATATCAGGGAAATCATAACTACACAAGCTCTCTTGATTCAGTGCAATCCTCCTTGAATCGAGTACGAATCCTCTGCTTCTAGTAGTACGGGCCCATACTACCTTCCACATCAATTTGTACTTTCCTCAAGAAGTGCTTTAACTCAGCCAAATTGCTCTATAACCAAAAAACCCCTCATAGACAAGGCCCACAACACTAAATCTTAATTTGGGTTTTCCTAGGGAAAACTCCACACCACCATCTGCCATCAGTCATAGAAGGAACTCATGTTAACCTCCTCTAACTAGCTCACGAATATAATTACATAATACAAAGACTAGATAATTCTTCGAATGAGAGGTCTCTCCCTACAACGGTTGGACTCAAACAAGAGCTGCGCAATAGAGCTAGCTAAACCTAACCTTCAGAAACTATTTAGTTTCCATAATATGTAACTTAGCATATTCGCTTACTAACTAGCTGAGACTAGCAAGAACTCCTAAAAGCACAAAGCAAGCAGCATTCAAGCATCAAGTAATCAGAACTGAGCATAACCTAATTAGGTCATCCTATCACTGACTGAGCAGTACTAGCATGCTAATCTATAAGCTCATATGACAGACGTACAAAGACATCTCTCCTAGATTCTTAGCCCTAATCTAGCATATGATTAACAATTTAACAATTCATATCATATATAAACATGTATGGGTATTTTGGGATAACTTACTTGAGCTCGGTTGATTGCACGCACCACACCGTTTCCTCTTTTAGAAGTCCTTTTTATAAAATATTTTTCTTTTGAAAATTTATACCAAGTCCTTAGTTTGGGTTCAGACACACCCGAGAGTGTGCCCGAATCCCTCAAACCAAGGCTCTGATACCAACTTGTAACATCCAAAAATATGGTCCCAAAAATTTCAATTAAATAATAAATAAAATAGTATTTTCCCATAACATCCAAACATTTGAATAAAACCAATGTATCAATTTGTCATAAATCAGAGTAAAACATCATAACGAAATATCAATGGTGTGTGCAATGTAGTGATCCTGAGCTCTTCCCTTTACAACCAGAAGTACCTAAAACATAAACTAGAAACCGTAAGCACAAAGCTTAGTGAGATCCCTCAAAATACAACATAGCAACATACAATAAACAGATAGTGGGCCCTGCCCGGCATCGAGCTGAGCTCGGTAAAACTAGACCCGCCCAACGTATAATAATATATATCAAATAAACACATACACATGCAATAATCACAGAGATACATAACATCCAAATATCCATCAGGCCCCGCCCGACATCGGGTCTTAGCCCGGAAAACATATAAACACAAGCACATGCAAGAGTCACAAAGACAACTAGCATACTAACAACATAACATAAACATGGCCTGGTATTGGTTCCTTCGACCCGCTAAACTCGGTAAGGAAACTCACCTCGAATACAGAAAGGTAGCTGAACGGATCCCGACTCCAAATATCGACTCTACTCAACCCCCTAAACATAAAAGATTTCCTTAAGTATAGCACAAAATGCCCGAAAAGCCCCTTATAGGTTAAACTTGGTCAAAGACTAAAGTCAAATTCAAAGTCAACAATTCGAGTTGACCCAACTCGCCGAGTTGTCCTTCAATTCGTCAAGTTTATCCATTAGTCTGCAAAGTCGGGAAGAAACCAATCCAACTCGTCGAGTTCGGCAGAAATCCAACATCTTAATCCATTAAGCCGTCCTTAATGAAAGTAAGAGCTTCATGACTCAAATCTTAACTGAAATGGCCCCAAGAAGGGTAATGTTTCCAACTTTACCCCCTAAGAACCACCAAAATGGGTTCAAAACCCAAACCATAGGCTTAAAAGGGTAAGGACTTAATCATTAAGCACTAAACCACCAAAGGCATAACCCCAAACTATAGATCTGGCCTTAAAAGGTGAATGACCATGTAAAGTTTCCAATTTTACACTCATGAACGACTAGAAGATGCTCAAATGCTCAAAAGAAGCCATAAGATGGACTTAATGAATGCATGAAGCCCTTGAGACCATAAAGTTGGCACGTTGATGCCCAAAGAGCTCATGAGGATCATAGATCTGAAAAAATAACACTTGGGACGACCTACAACCCCATCAACCACCTAAACATGGCTAAAAGCATATAAACTAATCCAAAAAGAGATATAAGCAAATATTAAGCAAGGTTAGAACTTTATACCAGAAATATGTTGGAAATGGTGCAAAGAATCAAGATCTGAAGGCTCCTACTTGAATCACCACCTTGCACCAAGCTTCTCTTCCTTCAATGAGCTTCAAACACACCAAAGCACACCCACAATAATCTCACAACACTCAAGGAGGCTCTAGGGTTTAGAGATTAGGGTTAGGGGATATGGAGGCTGGAAATGAGGCCAACACCTGGGATTTAAGGTGTTTAAATAGGGTGCAAAACCCCGAAATTAGGGTTTCCTTCTAGCGGCCAACTCACCGAGTTGAGGCACCTCAACTCGTCGAGTTGACTCTTTAAACTTCGCGGCCAAAACAACTTCAACATGTCGAGTTGAGGCTTCCAAGTCAACGAGTCCTCCAGGAAAAATTCAAAATTTGGAAAATGAATTCATACCAGAAACCAGACGTTACACTAATATTTTGAAGTTTTTATAACTTTTGAACGAAAAATTGAATGTTTGAAATATTTTTCATGATTAAAAATTATAAATTAAAATTATATTTTATTTTGTGGGATCTTAGGATCCCGATCCCGATCTTACGATCTCGATTTTGCAAACTCAAAAAGGATCCTACATAGGATCCCAATACTGACAACCTTGGTACCAATTTCTATAGCGGTCAAGCTCTCATTTAATTTTTCTATTTGTTTACTTGGCATGGTACCAACTAGCTCAATATCATTTTATATAAACCTTAGCTAATTTTGTGTGCATATCAATACTTATGTGGTCTTAGGGGTAAGCGAACCGTCGATACTAAATGTCAAGATTACAAGTAATATGTCAAATTGGTCAAACATATAATAGATACTTATAAAACTTAACCATAATGAAAAAGTCAAACCGGTTGATACATTTTTGTCTAGAATTGTAAAATATAAACTGACCTTTATACATACGAAGAAAACAGAAAGTTTTAGAAAAACTCAACTTATTGTTTTTGAATATGTAAAAAATTTCATTATGTTATTATTTTGTACAACAAAACTATTTTAGTTTCTGATTACGTCTAAAATACTCATTCATAACAGGCAAACCTTTGATAGCCAGTTACCTAGACCACATAGTCCTATAAATACTCAGAAAAAACATTAAGTTATTATTTTGTACAATACGTCTTTATTTTGTAAAAAAACTCATTATCTTCCCTTTTATTCCCCATATTTTGCTCTACGAAAACACCTAGATAGGACGGTTGTCGGAATTACATAATATTTTTTTAGAATCGGCCGCTTTAGAATCATAACCGATGTATGTTTAGATTCGGTACCTCATGTACGAAACCGTTTGAGAGATTTTAAGTTCTTAATTTTTTTGGAACCGTTGGCAGTTGGTACCAATTACCTAATGTTTTTTAATGAAAGTTCTTTAAAGTTATAATAAAATAGATAAAATAGCTTATCTAATTAAGACTTTATATTAGTTAAAAAGATTGCTTTTCATTTGTAGTGAACCATGGTGCGAATTGAATCCCGTCATATTAATTGGATTAGAAGTGCAACTAAAATATTACTTTTTACATTGCATATCTCGTCTAAATTTGGATAGGAAACGACCTTTATAAGCAAATTTATAATTTTTATATTTCTGGCGGAATTTTATTTTTTCCTCGTTGCACCTTTAATCTAAATTGCCCAATAAGCAAATTTTATATTTGTATTGAACCTATTTTGCTTCAAAATTATACAAGATTTATCAAATCTAAAAATATATTTTTTTTAAAATACTGACCAACATACACATAAGATGATAAGATGGAATTTGAATCATTTAATGATTGGTTGATTAATAGAACAAAATATTTTCTTAAGGGAATTTCATAAACAATAGGTATATGACCAAGAAAAAAATGGATATTACAATTAGAGATTGACAAAATTCATTTGCTCAATTCTCACTCCAGAAAATTGTAACAATTTCTAAAAGGATTAATGTCCATGAGGTCCTATAAACTATCACGATTTGGTTTAATTTGTCTATTATGTTCATTTTGACTTTCTAGGGACATCAACTCAACCTTTTGGTTTTAAAATGTCATTTAAAAAAAAAAAGTTGAGGATAACCCTTATCCCTTGCCATGTCATCAATTCACGGATGTTTAATTACCTAATGTTTTCCAATGCAAAACGAAAGCACGTAAACGTCTACCACATCCTATTCTTTCTCCATTAACTTATCTCCATTATTAGTTTCCTTCCTATTACAGGACACCATCTCCACTTCCTCAAGATCAATGTCACCCAAATCAAATCCTAAATCATCACCATCGCATCCTCCTAGAAAACCTTATTTCCTTCTATTAGTTTATGCTTCCATCGTCTTCTACCGATGGTGCTTAGACCATTTGGCACATATCAAGCCCTCCACCACTTTTTGTTCATCTTCTTGTTCAGGTTCGAATTCCTTCAAATGTCCGGTTTCGAATTTGTTTTTATCATGTCACCAAACCTATACTCTATGTCTTCGATGAAAATCCCATATGAACCAGTTATATGTATGTATGTTCGTTTTGATTTTGTTCTTGATGCAGATTAGTGTTGTTTTAATGTCATGCCAGTTTCGAAGGATTATTTTAGGCATTCTCATATATAAAACGATTTTATTGTACAAAATGGACAAAATTGCAAAAGTGGTCCTAATGGTTTGTCAATTTCTATGGGTAAGTTCCAAAAAAAAGTTTATTAGCAAAAGAGGTCCCTAATTGATGGTTTTGTTATGGTTTTGGTCCCTACTTCGTTAAGTTTAACAGCATGACTGTTAACTTTTGGAAAATGATAGATTTACCCTTGAGACTATTTCTGCAGTTTTATCTTTTTACCAAACTACAAGGACCAATTATGCAATTTTTCTTTTTCATTATATTCAATTATTAAATAATTGAATTACTTTTTTCTTTTTAACTTTTTACTTAGTGTATTATTTTTATTGGATTATTATATATTAATAAATATTATTTTTTAATATATTATACTTATATATTAATAAATATTAATTGTTTTAATAATTTTTTTTGAATTTCTTCTTTATTGCATTAATTCTTTTTTGTTGGATTATTATATATTAATAAATATTATTTTTAACATATAATATTATATTTATCTATTACTAAGTGTTACTTTATTGGATTATTAAATTAATTTAATTAAATTTTATAAATTTTTTTATTTCGTTATTTGTTTTGATTGGATTATTATATATTATCAAATATTATTTTTAATATTATATATATATATATATATATATATACTAATAAATATTACATTTTTTATTATTAATTTTTTTAATTTCTTCTTTGTTGCATTAATTCTTTTTTATTTGATTATTATATATTAAACAAATATTATTTTTAGCATATAATATTTATATGTTAGTAAGTGTTACTTTATTGGATTATTAATTTAAATTATTATTTTTATTTATAATAAATAATATTTTTTAATTGTTTTTTATTTTTTTTTAAATTTCTTTTTTTATTGTTTCAAATAAAAATACCAAAAAATCATACCCACCCCACATTCTCTAATTTATTTTAAATATTTGGAAGATAACATATTTTGGACAACACCACCACCATTGCTCAGTCACAACAAACCATTATCGGGCCGTCTCCAACCCTGTAAATATATATATATATATATATATATATATATATATATATATATATATATATATATATATATATATATAAGTTCAATAATTATTCATGAAGTGAGATCATCATGTGTATTTTAGTTTTTGTGTATTCACATATATCTAAATTTGTTATTTATTTCAATAAACTTATGATTTTGACATATATAATTTACCTAAAAATATTTCTACATGAATTACCAAATCTGAGTATTCGCTACTCGGCGGTCGACCGAACGAGTACCACATAACGAGTTCTACAACTTTGTCACCACCTATAGTGGCTATGGTGGTTTGAAAACCCTCGATCTAACATTGTCGTCGTCGATGGTGGTATCTGTAACGAATGGTCGGTTGGAGGAAGTATGTTTTCTGGGGTTTATTTCACATTGTGTGGGTAGTCAACTGGTGTAGTTTTCATCGAGAATGGTCGACTGTAGTCGATGATCGATGATTTCCAGCGAGATTAAAATAAAATAAAAACAATAAAATAAATATTATTTATCATAAATAAAAATAATAATTTTAAATTAATAATCCAATGAAAAGAACTAATGCAATAAAAAATAAAAAATAATAATTAAATGAAATTAATAATCCAATAAAGTAACTGTAACATCCCAAATTTCAAAGCCAAAAATTTCATTTTTAATTATGTGATTTATAAAATAGTTTATCAAAACATTGCCAAAATCATGTCAATACATAAAACCATAGTATCATGTCTCAAAACCATATTAGCTAAAGGAAATAAATATCAGAGTACAATCTCAGAAAACTCTAAGCAGAAATCATGTGTGCATGTGTGATGCGCTGCTACCCCGCCAGCCTCTTTCCCTTGGACGAAAAGGTACCTGAAACCAAAACTGAAACTGTAAGCACAAAGCTTAGTGAGTCCCCCCATCATACCACATACTATACAATCACATAGCATACATACTATCGGGCAGTTCTGGGGCGCCCGTCCTACCCATGTCAAGCCATTTTGGGGTGCTGACCTACCCATCTCGAGCTATTCTGGGGTGCTGACCTATCCATGTCAAGCCATTCTAGGGTGCTGACCAACCCATGTCAAGCTATTCTGGGGTGCTGACCTACCCATGTCAAGCTATTATGGGGTGCTGACCTACCTTCTGGTCTGTCTCAACCGAACACGGGGACTATTTCATCCCCTAGCAAGAACTCGACGGGTTCTCCTTCATTCAAACCATCAGAACCATCTTCATCTGACTCGCCGAGTTCTTCCTTGAACTCGACGAGCTCATCTCCCTCATAAGAATCTGTCCGGTCTACGACTCGCCGAGTTGTATGAACAACTCGTCGAGTCCATCTTCAAAAGTTGGGAGATTGCCTTGGACTCGCCGAGTCTATTCATACACTCGCCGAGTCCTATGATTTCCAGGTCCCTTTACGAGTCTAAACATCTAAGGGACTTTCCTCCCTAACAGTTGGTCCGTCCTCAGAAAGGATTTGGTGGTCATTACACCGCGACTCACCGAGTCCCAAGAACAACTCGTCGAGTCAATCCATGACCAACACTATACAGTCGATTTTAATGGTCCTTAACACCACAAAACCATAGATCTGGCCCCCTAATGTCCATTTAATACGTAAAGCTCCAAACTTAGTGTATATGCATGGCGGTTTTGGCTCAAAAAGCCATAAAAAATGATCTACAAGATGCATGGGGCTCTCATGGCCATAAAGTTGGCACCTTTATGCCATGAGACCCTTCCAATGACTCAGATCTGAAGTCAATACCTCATATGATACTCCACAAATCCGAATATGGCTTGGAAAGCCCTAAATATGCCCAAAACCTAAGTCTAAGGATGAATACACATATAGAAGACCAAGACAGGGGCATTTTACTTTGATTGTGCTGAAAATGGAACTAGATCTCTGAATCTCTAAGCCCCAACTCGAACTCTCAAGCTTCTTCTTCTTCTTCAAGCTTCACAAACCTCCAAATGCACCAAAATGGCCTTGGAACACACAAAAACGGCTAGGGTTTCGATACACAGCTTTCTGGGAGTGATAAGGGTGATGGAGGTTAAGATAAGGTGTTTAAATAGGATGCAGACCCTCAGATTTAGGGTTTCACTCAACCAGCACCTACTCGCCGAGTCAGTCTCCCGATTCATCGAGTGGGTCACTTAAACTGTCTGCGGGTCACGACTCTACTCGACGAGTTGGGCCACCAACTCGTCGAGTCCTAGGGAAAGACACAAAATACCTGAATAATAGGCATACCAGGAATCAGGTGTTACAGTAACACTTACTAATAGATAAATATTATATGCTAAAAATAATATTTGTTAATATATAATAATCCAATAAAAAAGAATTAATACAATAAAGAAGAAATTAAAAAAATCAATTAACAAAATAAAAATAAAAAAGTAATATTTATTAATATATAATTATAATATATTAAAAATAATATTTATTAATATATAATAATCCAATCAAAAGAATTAACGAAATAAAAAAATTAAAAAAATTAATTAAATGAATTTAATAATCCAAAAAAGTAATAATTACTAATAGATAAATATTATATGTTAAAAATAATATTTGTTAATATATAATAATCCAATAAAAAAGAATTAATGCAATAAAGAAGAAATTTTAAAAAATAATTAAAAAAGTTAATAATAAAAAAAGTAATACTTATTAATATATAAATATAATATATTAAAAATAATATTTATTAATATATAATAATCTAATAAAAAATAATACAACAAGAAAAAAGTTAAAAGAAAAAAGTAATTAAAATAATTAATATATAATAATTCATTAAAATGAAAAAGAAAAATTGCATAATTGGTCCTTGTAGTTTGGTAGAAAGATAAAACTACAGAAATGGTCCCAGGGGTAAATTCGTCATTTGCTAAAAGTTAACAGCCATGCTGTTAAACTTAACGAGGTTGAGACCAAAACCGCAACAAAACCATCAAATGGGGACTTTTTTGCTAATAAACTTTTTTTTGGACCTTACCCACAGAAATTGATAAACCACAGGGACCACTTTTGCAATTTTGTCTACAAAATACTAATAACATAATGATTTTTTTTCACATGTTTTTCTAATACATATAAAATAGTTTTACTATATAAAATAATAGACTAAACTGCACAAATGGTCCCTGTGGTTTGTTTAAAATTGTCACTTTGGTCCAAAAATATTTGGACTAGCACCAGAGGTCCAAAGTTTTCATTTTATTGCTTGTTTGGTTCAATCTGTTTTGATTTTTTTTCAAAATGACTTATTTGCCCCTGTTAATATGATTTCCTTTTTTTCTTATTTTGTTTTTCTGATTTTCAGATTTAAAAAATTAAAAATTAAAAATTAAAATTAAAATTAAATAAAAATAAATCTCTCTTTTTTTTTTCTCTCTCTCTCTCTAGAAAGAACCCATGCATACACACTCCACATACGAACATAATCGATGATGAACACACACTCCATAATCGATTTGTAAGTGTGTGGTTGAATACTCCACCCAACAACACCAGTTTCACCGATGAACTCCATCGCCAGCCACCCTCATCCACCACAACCCTTACCGGAAACATCATCGTTATCTCCCTCGCTTCACCAAACTAAATCAACCCAAATGTGTCAAACATCACTACATCTCCCACTCAAGAACACACAACCACCACATCAACGCCTGAGAATGCCCGTGAGCCGCCGAGAAGAAACCCACTCGCCGGACGTTATCTGATTAACTACATCACTACATCTCCCACTTACTTCCTCTGATTTTGATCGAGAATTGATTTCTGGAACCATTTTGGATTTCAATCAAAAATTGATTTCCGAAACAACTGTCCCTGCGATCTACAACTCGACGAAGATGATGGTTGAGCCGCCCATCTCTTTCCTTCTCTGGCGATGTTGTTCCTACTCTCTGATGGCGGCGACACTTAGGGTTTCAAACGATAGTTTCAGATCCGTCGCCGTTCAGGGTTTCAAGCGATGGTGGCGACAACAAAGAGGAAGATGGATGGTCGATGTGTCTCCAACCTCCTGAGAATCGACGAGCACCACCGACGACACATCACAACTTCAGATCCAAAGTTTTTTTTTTTTTTTTTTGCTGAATGTGACTTGATGTTGATTTTAGGATTTAAAGTTTTTTTTTTTGTTTTTTTGTTTTCTTTGGTGTGTATGTATGAGAGATAAGAAAGAGATAAACATAGAATAAATGGTGGTGGTGGTGGCGGAGAGTGGTGGTCGATGGTGGTGGGTCATTATTTATTTGTGTGTGAAAGAAGAAAGGATGAGAGGAAGAAGATGATGGTGGGAGATTGTATTCTTTACACACACACACACACAGAGACAGAGACAGAGACAGAGACAGAGACAGAGACAGAGAGAGAGAGAGAGAGAGAGAGAGAGAGAGAGAGAGAGAGAGAGATTTAATTTTTATTTTTTTAAATCTGAAAATCAGAAAAACAAAATAAGAAAAAAAATCATATCAAAAGGCGCAAATCAGTCATTTTGAAAAAAAATCATAACAGATTGGACCAAACAAGCAACAAAATGAAAACTTTGGACCTCTGGTGCTAGTCCAAACCTTGTTGGATCAAAGTGACAATTTTAAGCAAACCACATGGACCATTTGTGCAGTTTAGTCAAAATAATAACATAATTTTCTTTCCATACATTAATTAGAAGATAATATGTTAGATTTTTGTAAGGTTTTACCAAAATAAAACCCAGTAAAGATACAAAAACGTATTTACATTTTAAATACAATTAAAATATAACTTACTGTAAATAAAAATGAAAAAAGAAAGGCTTCTTTGCCAAAATACAATTATTGATGCTCATGTGAAAAGAGCAAAATACCATTCATGATACCAACACATGCATGGCGGCGAACCACATGCTTATTCCATGACCATACGAAGTTGCAATACTTATACAATGAATGCCCAATCATCCGTACATTCGTCTTCAACCTTCAAACACCATTACTTTTCACATAATTTTAATCTTTACTTTAATTATATTTTTTTTTCAGCTCAAGACATTATAAATCGCATCATTTACTTCTATATTATTATTATTTTTTGGATTTAAGCTTTGATGTCCATGTCATTATGGGACATGTTTGGTACATGAACTAATGAACCAGAACAATGTTTAACAAAGAGGTATTGTCTCAAAAAGATCAAAGCTTTGATAAATGCAAAAAGTGTCTTAAGAAAATTTAAACGTTTCCTATATGAAAGCTTACAATCTAAATTGTTTTTTATGCATGAAACTCCAGCTCGAAGGCCCATTTAGTCGGATCTATGAATTTCTGATTCATTTTAGTTTTTTTTATTTATTTTTATTTTTATTTTTTTTTATAATCTCATTTCAAGAGTATTTTATTATAAATGGTTAATACTTAGCTTAATAAGATATAATTTTTTATTAATGTAATTTTTTTATTCTTTATTGTTGCCCTTGTTAGTTAGGAATTATATTGAAATAATACACTATTTTGGTAAATATTTACTTTGGAATCACTATTTGGTAAATGGTAATATTAGAATTGTAACTTGGTGTGTTTCTGGAGGTCATGTTAATGGTGACAATTAGAAATTTAGAGCATATCCATGTGCAATGAGCCAAGTGAAGTGGATCTGGAGCTGGACTTGTATATGGGCTTGTCACTTGGTGTAAAGGCCTAACGTTTAAGGCTTGCAGTGCAGCAGTTTAGATGTTCAATGAATAAAAGTGGATATAAGATAGCCGTTGCTATAAATTATAAAATGTGTCCTAAGTGATTCTGTTATCATTCGCTCAATCTCTTTTTACAAATTTTCTCTATAGCTAAGCTCCAAATTAGGATTTTCATTCAAGATATATGTTAACTTTTCACGTGATAATTTTTCATAATCAGTTTTTTTATTTTGTTTTCGATTAAAGTTTTTTGTGTGTATTATCAGTTTGTGAAAAACTTTTGGTAAAGAAGTTTTATGTTTTCAATCGTTTTGACCTTGAATTTCTTGTTAGATTCTTAGTTGTAGCTAACCCCCCTTGGTTTATAAGTTTGAATATCGTATCAGGACCCTAGGTTGGTTCTAGTCTAAGCTCTTTCATGTTAGATCCAATTAGAAAACCCTAATCGTTTCAATAAGAAAACCATAATAACTAAAACCCTAATTGAAAATTATGCTTTAAGTCCGCCTTTAGCTTTCTGTTGAGCAATCGTTTAGTGATCATCTCTTCTGTTTACCGAACCAGTTTTATGATATTTGTTATGCTTGTCGAGTTGCATTATGGAATCCCTTTGTTTCTCGTAAGGTACTTGACTCATATCTAGTAGACTATTATTAATCTCAATATTTTTTTAGATTTCTTGCTTCGTATCCCTAAGATGTTTGACGGTCTCAACATTGTTTAACGCATCCATAAGATCTGTTATCCGATCAATCTTTTATTGTGATATTCTTTTGAAGACGCGCTCCTTCAAATTCTTTATGTACTTGTACATAGTTGGTGATATGTTCATGTAAGATCCTTTTGTTTGTCTTACAGTTCAGTAATATATGTTCAAGCTAGGGACCGATGCTACATTGAAATTTTTTTTATCTCATCTTACTTGTAGCAAGGTAGTCATATGTAACATGTGTTCCCGGTCCACTCGCCTTGGCCTATAGGCAAAGTACTTGCATGCGATTGTTTCTAATTTATTATATCCTATTGATTAAATGTAAAATGTTGATCCATCACCTTTTTAGTATTCTTGTTCGCTTGTGATGCCTTGATATGCCTAACTTTATAGTAGAAGTCTTTATAGCATTGGGATCTAAAGGAATTCTTGGTTGCACAAGTGAAAGCTCTAAAGAAAAACACACACACACACACCAAAGAGAGAAAAGTTGTTCAATAAACAAGAATTTGAAGAAAATGATCAAAGATTGAAAAGGTTCTAAGGGTGGATTTGGGTCCCTAAATTTAAAGGAAATCGAAAACGTATACTTGATGATTCATACAAATCCAAGTTTATTTATCCAGTGAGGGTGTACAAAGACATATGAGACCTGTGAAGGCAATATAGGTGATCGAGAATGAAATCAAAAGTAGTCAGATATATTGTCAAATTTGCAACTTGTGCGCAATTCAAATATGAGCATCAAGTGCCTCATAGAAAGCCACAATCATTGCAAGTAACACCATGAAAGTGAGATGAAATTACAATGGACTTATTTTTAGATTACCACGGACAAGTAAAAGTCACAATGCAATTTGGGTTATTTTTGACTTATTGGCAAATAGTGTTATTTTCTAGCAATAAAGGAGATCACACCACTTGAAAATTTGGCCAAACTATATGTAGATGAAGTTGTAAGACTTCATTTTGTGTCATCAACCACTATGTATGATAAAGAGCTTGATTCATGTCAAGGTTTTGTAAGTCATTGCAAGAAGAATTGGGGACAAATTCTCATTTAAGCATTACTTACCACCTCAAACGGATGGTCAAAGTGAACAAACTATTCAAACACTTGAACACATGCTTAGAGCATGTGTGATTAGTTTTGGAGGAAAATAGGATGAACACTTAATTTTGGAAGAATTTACATATAACATGTCAAAAATAATTATCATTCTAGTATTATGAAGCCACCTTATTTATAGGGAAAAATAGAGAGTGCAAGTCGCAGACTCCGAGAGCTTCTCTAACTCTAGTACCCATCCCGTATTTATAGGGATAACAAAAGCGTACAAAAAATATAAGTGACTAAACATTACAGTTTCGAAACTAACATTGCCCTTATAATAAACAAACAAACAAACTTTCGACACTAAGAATGACCTATACAAACTTCGACACCTCACAACAACTTTCGACCTCAACATTCTCCCCCTTTGTGAGAAGTGTCGAATCTAAGTCATCAGCATCTGAGCCGCTTGATATATCACCCTTCAAATGCCAGCATACCAATTTACCACTTTGAGAATCTCAGCTTTATCACCTTCATTGTTCTTTGCACAACTATTCATTCGAACAATAAGGTTTTGTATAATGAGATGTGGTATATTTCTCAACATCACAAACTTGAAACAAAAAATTCGTAGTTTTCCCCTTCTTGTTCTTTCCAACAAATACAATCCTAAGAGGCTTCAAATGAATCTCCCCATCTTCATAGCTCTTCAAACTGGCTTGACTTTTCAACATAGATTGGGGCACTATAATCTGTTTGCCAATAGCCAAAGCTAATTCAACATCAGTTAAAGCAAGATACTCATAGAAATTGTCTATGAATAACTTGATGTGAGCAAATCCGATTAAGAAATCTTCTTTGGTTGTTAACTGAAGCTTTGAGACATCAGTTCCCTTCAAGATTATTGTAGCACAAACCAAATCATGAAGGTTCATTAAAGGGAAGTCAGCAACTAAAAAGTCAAAAGCAACGTTGTTTGATCTGACAACATGAAATCGATAATTTTGCAACATTCCCTCGAACAGAATGTCTTTGGAAATGTTGAGAACTCGAATTATCTTGACCAACGCCCAAATTTCCTCTTCCCTTTTTCTAAGAACTGCATGAAATCTAATCTTCAATCGTTTGAATTCTTCTTTGTCTTCGAACTTATCAGCAATCTGATATTGTTCAGCCATGAACATCATCTTGTTGATTAGGAAATCTAACTGATTGAAATCAGTATTTTCTATGGCATAACTCTTCTCGGGAATTTTCTCAAAATCATGCATTTCCCCAGTAACAACCAAGGCTTGAATATTTTCATAGCAATAGTGTTTTGAAGGATCACCCTTTTCATGACCTGGAGGGTCATTAGCTCTTTGTCGAAGAATGCTTTGAATCTGCATTTGCTTCTCCATTTCTTTTTCAACAACCTTATTTTCTTCAGCAGTGGGTTCTGTAGATATATCTTTCCCTTTGTTTTTCATTTCTTCTGTTGATGGAGGAGGCTTCGATGAACTTGAACCTCCAATAGCAGAACCAATCACAACACCTTTTGTCAATGGTCTTGTTGTTGTTGTTGTTGTTGAAGTAATTGTAGATGAAGTCTTTGGCAATAAAGTGGGAATTTGAGTAGAAATGACTTTCCCAACTAATTTCGCATCATCATTACCTTTCAAAGAACCACTTCATCCCATACTAACCTTCGAACCCATGCTCATGCCAACACTTACTCCTTCTCCCCCTTGCACCCCTATGTGAACAGGTGGAGCATCCGTTGGCATCAAATTAATTAGCTTCGCAAGTGGAGCTAATTCAATGTGAATGATAGACTCCAACAATCGAAAATTTTGAGTTAAAAACTCGGGAGTAAGTAACGATGATGATGGGGAACTAGACTTCGAAACTAATTCCTTAAGATTATTCAAAATATCTTTAATTTTGTCAAAACTCTGAACATCAAGTTCAGCCTTCTTATCAACCTTAGGAAGTAACGAATGATACCACTTAGCCACATTCATAATAGCATCAACAATTATATCTAATTTAGTATAGACAGAAGAATAATCGTGAGTAAGAGCTGCAACTTCCTTCGCCATATCAACCCTCAGCTCCTCAATCTTCAGGTTGAAATCTTCACGAACCTTCTTGACATCTTGAACAAATAAAAGATGCCTTTCTTTTGCCACAACTTTCAATTCCTTAAGCTCATGATTGAAAGATGAAGACCGTTCCTTTACACGATTCTCATTATTCCTATCCAATAGATCCAATTCATTTCTCAATCAAAGCTCTTAAGCCTTGAGCATTACGTCAACTTCAATTCTAGACACATAATTTCGACCCCTACATCAGCTTGAAGTTGCAATAAAGAGCTAAGCTTCCTGTAGAGAATCTTGAATTGTTTTCCAAACATTAACATGTGATCAGGAATGTTGTTCTCCACTTCTGGATTGAATTCAATATCAGCAAAAGATACCATAAATTCACCATCTTCGGTGGTTTCATCTTCTTGAACTGTTTTGGGGCCTTCAGTAGATTGTGATGGAAATAAAGAAGTGATGGGTTGATTAATGACGTTTTCAAAAGTGGGTGATTGGGTGGATTGAGGTAAGGTGGTTGAAATAGAAGGATAGAATGGTGGTAGAGAAACAAAGGTGTCAATGGTAGATGTGTCGAAGGAAGATGAAATGATAATAGTAGAAGTACCTTGGGTTTCGTTAGTCGACACTCCATCACCCATGTTGACATTTGCGTCCATATGAGATATGTTGGCAGTGATGCCTAAAGTCTGAACCTCCTCAAAAACTGATTCGGTATGCGAAACTTCGGGTGGTGTGACAACAGTCTTCTCAGGAGTGAAAAAAATTTAATCCTGGATCTTTTTGGGTAAAAATGTCATGGGTTTCGAACACTTTAGCAAGACCACGTAAAAAGAATGAATATGATTTTGAATATCAAAGTGAGGTACTGAAACAAATGTTTCATTACATTCTAGAACAAAAGTTCCCCGTCAATTCCTTAAATGTTTCGAAATAGTGGGTTTCACCTTCATCACGGTCTCATGAATCCAGATCCTAAGCACATATTGTTTACATACCTATAACCTGGTTGGTTTGGACAAGAGATGTCTTGGGTATGTGTCTTAGTGTGTGATCGTGTAAGAATAGTTGATGAAAAAGATTAGTTAGAGAATCGAAAGTACCTTTGCTATTAGTGGACCAAGCAGGAAACTCTTAACTCATTTGAGAAGAGGAAGGTAGCTCAGGGACTAATGTGAATATAGCCTAATTGGAAAGGAATCCTCATGATGAGAAATCCATTAAGGCATCGAAACACATTGAGTCGTGCAGGCTTAGGTCGACATGATGCAACATTCTTCTAGGGACAACTAACTAGTCCAAAGTATCAAATATTTACCTTTCCCTAGAGCTGCAAAACATGTTCCACTATAGATCTTTGTTAGAAAGCTTCACAAGCATGTTAACCAAACAAAATAGAAGAAAAAATATTTTTGGCTTTTAGATTTTTGATAAAATAACAAAAATAAGAACATCTTTTTGATATTTTGATTTTTGAATGAAAATGACAAAAATAAGAAAAACTTTTTGATATTTTTGAATTTTGAATGAAAAGTAACAAGAAAATAAATGTACCAGACATGCGAAGTGTAAAGTGTCGACATAAGGAATAAAGTATCGACGTTACTGTATGAATGAATTAGAGAATGAAAGAACCCCTTTCTAAAACTACAACATATTATTACTCAAAGTTAATCCAAAACATGCTACATGCATATTTATAAACAATATTTACATTGATAGTTTGATTACAAAAGACTAGATACAAACCGACTAAGTTTTAGTATATTACATAACTACCCAGGATATTAAAGCTTTTATACAAACATAAACCCAAGTACAAAAGTAATAGTATAAACTATTCTAAATCTTCCAACAGTATATGACTATACTGGATGCTTATCACCTGCAATAGTTTCAACATTGAGAGGGATAAGCGGGGGACGCTTAGTGAGTTCAATAATAGTTAAATATAACGATATGCCGTATACATATCAATATGACAGAAGCAAAGAGGGACAAATAACAACAAAGGCTTATGTGTATCATATGACAGGCATTCGATATCAACCAACATTCTGACTCAATGATTTACAATTAATAAGACATAATAATTTTAATACTTGATATACATCAATAAAGCTTCTACCCAAATGGCACAAAAAATACAATTTCGGATTATCATTTTTCTAGAATATACAGGCTTTCAGCCCTACATTGCCCTATGCCAATACCAGAAATCATACGAGTCATGCTCTACATGGCCAAAGGCACAAAGCCAATACCAGAAGTTATACGAGTCATGCTCTACATGGCCAAAGGCATAAATCCGATATAACACAAGAAAATATGGAAAGAATATTGAATATATAACACATAACATACAATTTCCCCTATATTGAACTCACCGTGAAATAATTGTAACACCGGAAATTTCAAAACAATTTTTCACATTTTTAAAAACATATTTCCATTTATCAATATTATAAAATCTCATCGTTTCACAAATCAATCCATAAAACATAGCCCAAGATCATAATGTATAAAAAGGAACTCCTCATGTGTGTACTGATCATGTCGGCGCCTTCCCGCGATCCTCACTGGTACCTGAAACACATAACACCAGACACTATAAGCATAAATGCTTAGTGAGTTCCCTAAAATACCACATACAACATATATTAGCCACTCGAGACTATAACTTTGTATGACCCTCTGGTCAAAATGTCTCAGTGGGACCCTCCAGTCCCATAACTCTATGGACCCTCTGGTCCTAACTCTGCAGACCATTCGGCCCTAACTCTGTAAACTCTGAATCACATATAACACAGAATCACATAGGTAACACATAACATACAATATACTCTGTCATATAACTCTAATTACTACTCTAGGTAAAGTATAGTGAGAAGACTCACCTCGGGTAACGTGGTAAACCTCGGACTCTGAAATACTGCACTAGCCTCCGCCTAATCACATGAATAATTACTCTAATTAATACAACTTCTACAAGCTAGGTCAACCCCTCTCTATAAGTTCTCTAAGAAGGGTAAAAGGCCATTCTACCCCTCTAATGGCTCATAAGTCCAAACACTGACTAAAACCTAAAAGTCAACCAAAGTCAACGGTCAAACTTTGACCCGACTCGGCGAGTACATGCGTGTCCTCTTCGCCCCTGGTCCTCACTCGACTTGCCTAGTCAACCCTTTATTCAACGGGTCATCACAGATTGCGAATCGCAGGGCAACCCGACTCGACTCGTCGAGTACCTTATGGGCTCGACGAGTTCCTCCCATGACAACACTCATCTGACCTCTTGAGGTCATATCTGCTTCTCTAATCTATAGATCTGACTTCCCCATGACCAATAACCACGTAAAGGTAGAATCTTAACCCACATGCAACGTGTACAAGGCTTATTTTGGTGAAATTCCTTCTAACATGGAAACCTAGTCTCCTTTCCTCCATAAACCATCATAAAGCAGAATAAGGAAAGCTCTCTGGACCTCTATGGATCCAGATCTGAAGTCTAACATAGCAAGGGACCATAAACTCCACTTATCAAACCCAAAAAGGGATATAGAAAACCCTAGATCATGGATCTTAACCCAAAACAGAAAGGCAGCTCGATTTGATACCTCAAACGTGTAGATCTGAACTTGAAAACCCTGGATCCACAACTCCCTTGACCTCTTCTTGCTGGAAATGACTTCTCCTTTGCTTAAAGACACCAAAATCGATCAATATGGCCTTAACTCACTCTCAACTTGCTCAAGCTCTTAAGGGACACTCTCTCTGGACAGGTAGCCGCACAAGAGGGCTATAAGGTCCTTTAAATAGGGCTCAGGCCCGGGGAATTAGGGTTTCAGCTTACAGCGCGGATTCGTCGAGTCCACTCTTCCCGACTCGTCGAGTCTGTTCATTAATCCAGTCAACATTCGCGGTCCTACTCGATGAGTCTACGACTCAACTCGTCAAGTCCCTCTCTTTTCTCATAATTAAATGAATAAAATAATACCTGGAATACCGGATGTTACAATAACCGAAGGAATAAATGATAATTTGGGCGGCACTTCGACTCTAAAAATGACTTTTTGTGACGAAACCGGGAATTTTAGGTGAAAACCAGCCGTACGCGAGCAGAGTTTCGATTTGAAAATATGATTTTCTCAGGAACTTCGAAGCGTCGAGACTTGCTTCGGGTGTCGGGGATGATTTCGGGACCTCAAGGGGTTACAAAGTAGGTAAAAAATGAGAGTAAAGAGTGAAAGATGTAAGAATTTGTAACCTAAAACCGGGCAGTCTTGCGTACCTTTTATAGCTGGCCGAAGCCTCGAAGTACGCTGGGCGTACTTTGGTACGCGGGGCGTACGAGGCATGGCAACTGCTCGGATCTTGTGCCTCGGACGTGTCATGCAAGCATAATATGTGTCTTCGTGCGAAGGAAAGGGCAACGTGGCTGGCACCGGGTCGATGACGTGCGAAGTACGTTGGGCATAGCCTCGTGTACGCTGGCGTACAGCTTTGGACCAGCCTTGAAGTTTGTGCCAAAAACTCCAAAAATTCATATATTTAGCATACGAGCTTCGTTTTTTACGTTCCTTATATCCACACGAAGGTGAGATTATGCTCTACAACTTTCGTTTAGACAATGTCGGCTAATTTTGACTTTATTTTTAAAGTTATATTTTTAACAGGTCGGGACAGGAAAAGTCCGTTAAAATTTCATAACCTCTTCATCCGACGTCCGTTTTCGTCTGTATTTTATCTTTGTACTAATATTGACAAGATCTCCGATTCTCGTTTAGGTTGTGTCGGCTAAAAATCACTCGATCTTTATTTCGAGTTTTTAGCTCTCTACTGTTATACCGAATCTTGGAAAAACCATAACTTCTTCATACGAAGTCAGATTTTGAAGTTCTTTTTATGAAAATTATCGGTTTAACGAGTACTACAACTTTCATTTATATTACTAAAGCTAAAAAGTAGTTTATCAAAAACTCACTTTTTACGTCATACGGCGTCGAGCCGGTTCTATCGTGAAACTTTAAGGAGTCATAACTTCTTAGTTAGAGCTCGGATTTCGATGAGGTTTTCGCCTAAATGTTTCTAACGAGATTCTTTACAACTTTCAATAATATAATTTTACTTATTTTCAACTTTATATTTTCGTTAATTTCAATAGTTAACTTTTGATCGGAATCTCATAAGAGTTCCCATCACTTTCTAAACAATTCTAAACATAGTTTTACTTCAATTCTAGTAAAAACTATCTATTATAACTCAATGCTCATAATCATATAATATTTCATAATATTATTTACTTTTAAAAGTTACAAAATACGATAATTGAGCGTGTATGTTACAGCGAAGCGTGTGCTGAATCGTTCAGAGGAATGTCGAATGCGAAGCGTGTCGAAGCGCTGAATGTGAACAATAACCTCTGAATAGATCAGCGAGATTTTGACATCACTTGACATTATGATGAATTCAGACCAGGAACAACATTAGCATCTAGCATGCCTAAGCCCGATAAAATCCATAGAAAGGTTTTCTCGTCCAAAGGTTTTGTGAAAATATCAGCAAGTTGATCAATAGTTTTCACAAAATGAATTTTAATGTTACCTTCCTCAACATTATCTTTAATAAAGTGGTAATGAAGCACAATGTGTTTAGTCTTCGAATGTTGCACTGGATTATGGCAGCTGCGAATTGCACTTTGTGAATCACAATACAACGAAATTTTCTTCATGTTGATTGCATAATCACGTATTTGACTTTGAATCCATATGATTTGAGAAGTGCAAGCTCCAGCAGCAACATATTTTGCTTCTGTTATGGAAATCGAAACACAAGTTTGTTTTTTCGATTGCCAGCTTACAAGCTTCCCATCCAAAAGTTGAAATTCACTACTTGTGCTTTTTCGATCAAGTTGACAACCTCCCAAGTCTGCATCTGAAAATGCTTGAATGAAAAAAATCCTGTTTTCGAAGGATACCACAATCCTAACGAAACCGTGCCTTTGAGATAACGAAAAATGTTCTTGACAGCAGTGACATGAGGCTCCCTGGGATTTGATTGGTACCTAGCACAATTACAAACAGAAAACATCATTTCAGGTTGACTAGCTGTTAGATATAATAATGAACCAATCATGCTTCAATATAATGTGAGATCAACAGCTGGTTTGTCTAACGAATGACCAAGTCGTGTTCCAACTACCATCGGTACTCTCAACTTTGAACTATTCGTCATTCCAAACTTTTCAAGCAGAGTTCGAGAGTATTTCTCTTGATTAATAAAAATTACATCTCTGCTTTGCCGAATGTTTAACCCTAGAAAATTATTTATTTTCCCCATCATGCTCATCTCAAACCGGCTTTTCATCATGTTCTCAAATTCCTTCGATATATTAGGATCAATAGAGCCAAAAATAATATCATCAACATAAATTTGAACAAGCATGAGATGATTCCCAACTTTCTTTCGAAAGAGAGTGGGTTCAAATGATCCTTGTTTAAATTTCGATGATTTTAAGAAATTAGTAAGAGTGGCTTACCAAGCTCGTGGAGCTTTTTTAAGTCCATATATAGCCTTATCTAAAACATAACAATGATCAAGATATTATGAATTGATAAAACCTAGGGGTTGCTCGACATACACCGTTTCTTCTAGCACTCCATTAAGAAAGGCAAACTTTACATCCATTTGATATACGTTGAAGTCCTTATGTGTTGCATAGGCTAAAAAGATTCGAACAACCTCGAGTCGTGCGACAGGGGCAGAGGTTTCTTCATAATCAATACCTTCTTGTTATGAATATCCTTTTACTATCAGCCTAGCCTTATTTCGAACACTGTTCTCTTCTTTATCAATTTTATTTTTGAAAATCCATTTTAAATCTATTACTGATACATCTTTAAGTTTCGGTACAAGTCTCCACACTTTATTTCGTTCAAACTCAGCCAATTCAGATTGCATGGATACAATCCAATCAGGATCATCCATAGAAATTTTCAATGACTTTGGTTCAAATTTAGAAATAAACACATTGAGCATACAAAACTCTTGATTAGCATTTAGTACCTCATTCTTCGCACGTAGCTGAGCTCTCGTCAAAACTCCAGCTTGAGGATCACCAAGAATTTGTTCGTGTGGATGACTTTGTGTCCATCTATCCATTGGTGGATATGCAGGATCAAAATCTAACGATGCATCTTCAAATGTTTCATCAGTTTCTGAACCGTCACCTGTATTGGACATATTATCAGACATATCATGAAAAACATTAATATGAATATGAAAATTATTTGGTAAGAATTCATTTTGCTCCCGCTCAACAATTTGATTAAGAATAAGATGCTCCCCCTCAACATCATCATTCATTTGACCTTGCTCCCCTCGAAAGTATGCACCCCCTCAACATTACTAGTTGAGCTCAAGTGCTCCCCCCTCCACTTCAGCATTCGGTATCATAGGTAAACTTTTGTTGTTTATTGGAGGAGTCGTTAAAGAGTTCATATCAACATCATCATGTGTAATGATCGAATCATTAATGTGTTTCGAAGCTTCAGGTACTTGATTATCATTAGCATGAACTTCTTCATCAATAGCCACGTTAGGAACACCAAAAATTAAATCAAAATCAAAATCTAAAGATTTAAAACTTTGAGTGTCTTCATTTGATTCATTAATAATTGGCTTTTATTCAAAGCACTTTTCGACTCTCATAACATAATAATCATCAAAGGTAAGGTTAAAGGTTTCTTCATTTTTCCTGGTTCGTTTATTTAACACCTTGTATGCAACAGAATTATGAGAATATCCCAAGAATATCCCTTCGTCCTTTTGACTGAAACTCCGAAAGGTTATCCTTGAGATTCATAATGAAGCATTTTCAGCCAGAAACATGGAAAAATTTAACATTTGGTTTCCTGTTGTTAATGGTTTCATAAGGGGTTATATTAAAATGGTGATGAATGAAAGATCGATTTTGAGTAAAACAAGTTGTTGAAACGGCTTCAGCCCAAAGATATTATGGAAGATTCGCATATGTAACCATGGTTCTTGCTGCTTCACAAAGAGACATGTTCCTCCCTTCGACAACACCATTTCGTGGAGGTGTATATGGAGATGAAAAGTTATATGAAATTCCTTTTTCAGTTAAGAACGAATCAAGAACCTTGTACTTGAACTCTAAGCCATTGTCACTCTTGATCTTACACACCTTTTTCTTCAAACTTACTTTTATGTGCTTCATAAAATCAATCATTGCTTGAGCTAGTTTCTGACTTTAAACGAAGAAAATACACCCAAGTAAACCTGGAAAAATCATTAACAATAACCAAAATGTACCTTTTCTTGTTAAGAGTTTCAACAGTCGAAGAACCACAAAGATCAATATGAAGAAGTTCCAAAGGTTCAACAATCTTTGAATCAATGACAATCAGATGACCTTGTCTATGTTGCTTCCCTTGTTCGCAAGCTGCACATAAAGTATCATTATCAAATTTTAATACTGGCAAACCACGAACAAGATCATTTGTGACCAATTTATTCGGATTCTTGAAACTCAAGTGAGAGAGCCTCCGATGCCATAGCCAACTGATGTCTGATGATGATTTCGAGAGTAAGCAAACTGAGGGAGCACCTACAATAGGGTTGATTTCAAGGGTAAACATATCGCCTTTTCATGTGGATTTAAGCAAGACTTCCTTTGCTTCTATGTTCGAAATCATACTTCCTTCTTCATTAAAAACCACCTGATTGCCAGTGCCCATAACAATTTGCGAAACACTTATCAAATCATGTTGAAGACCTTCGACATATGCTACCCCGTTAACAGTGAACTTTTCATTCGTTACTTTTCCATATCCTTTGACTTTGCATTTGTTATTATTTCCAAACTTCACCACTCCAACATTTTCTAGACTTTAAAAATCTCTAAGGTTTTCCTTCTTTCCAGTCATGTCATGAGAGCATCCACTATCAATGTACCACTTGTCATCATATTGCTCGTCACAAAAAATCTGCAATCGGTGAAAGAATTTAGGTCCCAAGGCTGTTTGGGTCCTTGGTTATTAGAACAAAATGCGTGATGAAACGAAGATCCAATAACCCAATTACGAACTTTTGATTTCAAACTATCAATTAAATCCACTTCGTGAGAAGAAGGTATTGAAATGAAATCATTTGTTACTTTAGAATCAACACCGACTTTCCCTTTAACCTTCTTAGTTTGTTTCACATTAACTTTCGCTTTTGGAACAGCTTTCCACTGTCGAAGAGATGGATTCGACTCTTTGGATGATGAAATTCCATTAGAAGACTCATTCAAGTAACTTTCATACGCAACCTTAATTTCTTCTTGTGAATAATTCCCAGATTGATAAACTTTTGTTACACCCCGACTCCCAGGGATAAGTTCTAAAACCGTATATACATGTTTATGGACCTACTCGATGAGTTGGTTTCCCTAACTCGTCATGTAGAGGCGGGTTAGCCCGCGTTGACTATTGGACCTACTCGGCGAGTCAGAGGACCCTAACTCGAAGAGTAGGAGCTGGAAAATGAAACCCTAATTTCCGGGGTTTTGAACCCTATTTAAAGGTTCATTTGCCTCCCTCAGCCTCCCTTACCGTCCCCCTTGAGTCCAGAAAACCCTAATCTCGAATACCATCCATTTGTGTGTGTGAAGAGGCTTGGAAAGTGGTTTTTGTGAAGAAGGATTGAAGTCTAAGGAGCTTGGAGCAAAGAAAAGCTTTTAGATCTGACTCTACTTCATCTTGGCATCATTTTGAAGGTAACAAGTCGTTACCTTGACTTCCCTCTAACTAGATCTCTCCATGCTTAAGTTTAGGGCCATTTTAGCATATTTGTGAACCATTTTGGGTATTGGTCATGATCTGAAGTTGTAATTTCAGATCTGGACTTCTCTAAGTCCCTATAGCCATAAAGTTATCAGATTTAGCAAGCTTGGGCCCTTCTCTTTGGGTTAAACCTTTCCTTTAACTTGGTTTTGGCATCTGGGACCATGCATGCACGTAAAGTTTGCAACTTTACATGGAAACCATTCCCTAGGAGGTTAGATCAGCATTTTAGAGCTTTGGGGTAGCTTAAAAACGTCTGAATGAGAATGGACTGAAGGCACTCGACGAGTTGCAGGGTTAACTCGACGAGTCCGATGAAGATTAGCCGCAGTTGGTTTCTGCGTGGACTTGGCGAGTCAGTGAGACAACTCGACGAGTCAGATAGGGTTTTCCCGAGTTTTGGACACGCATGGACTCAACGAATTGTCTGTAAAATTGGCGAGTCAACTAGGGTTTTCACGATTTCTCGAGTCTGGAAGGACTCAATGAGTCAGTGAAGTGCACTCGACGAGTTGGGTCAACATGGACTGTTGACCTTAACCGTTGACTTTGACTTTGACCAAGGGATTGACCAGTTGACTTCTAGGGGTATTTTGGTAATTTGGGAATTTACAAAAGTGAATCATTTTTAGGTGTTTCAGACCCAACAAATAATAGGGGTACAACAAACTCCAAAATACACTGCTTTAATGCACTAAAAAGTAGTACAAGGCAAGCCGGGTCGAACCACACAGACACGTGACAAAAGTTTATACCTTTTTTTGCACGAGGTACTTTGGTCACAAATGGGGGTTCTGTTTGCAAAAGTCAAATAATAAAAAAAATAACAATCAACTTTGAAAGATGTAGAAAATGAAATAGATTTGTAAACAAGTTGTAAAAGTGCTTCCAGTTCTAGTTCTCAATGTTGTCATTTAACATGATTATGACTTGATGTAATTTGTGATTGCTATTCTAATTTGGTACTGAAAGATATTAACACGCTCTAATACCTCTCGCTTGCCAAATTATCTAACCAAAACACGCTCTTTGACTAGACCTAGCTTTACTAATTCAACCTAAACACGCTCTTAGATTGTATTGAAAAACTGCATTAAGTTTTGTACAAGCTTCCCAACAATGTTCATTTCTTCTCATATGCTCGGAAGTATGAAAACATGTGATAAATGTTCTACAATAAGAAAACCTACTGTTTGTTACCAATCATTAACTTTATAGAACGATTAGGTGCCCTAAAAGTTAATTAACTGCATAAAAAATTCAATTCATGAAAGTGGCCAATCAAACATAAATCAAATTCAAGGATTCTAGTTTAAACAAAAACATAATCACTAGAATAGAATCACAAATCAAACATCAAATCATATGCTTCAAGTCAAGCAATCAACATGTTTTGAACAAGAACTAGAAACTAGGGTTTCTTAGCCACACATGGCTAAGAACAAATCAAACAAGAAAAAAATGATGGAATTGAAATGTTTAATGCTTACTAAAATGAAATCCAAAATGTTTGCAATGATTTGGTCTTCTCAAAAGCTCCAAGAATTCTCCTAGAATCGCCCAAACTGCTGCCAAAAATCGTTCTCCCTTCAAAATGACGTCTTCTCCTATCTTTTATTAAAGTTCACGTGCATGCCGTGAGGCCATGCGTTTTTGGCATGGCCATGCCTTTTACCCATGTGTTTTTGGCATGGCCATTTGTCTTTACCATGTGTTTTTGGCATAGCCCATGCTTTTTGCTAATATTCCAAAAAGTCTTCACTGTTGACTCCATCTTCAATCTAGCTTCACCACGAGTCATGTTGCTCAAATATGAGATGATAAAGGACAAACACGACCCGTGTCAGTGTGACAAGAACCGCATTTCAAACGTAGTCCTTTGCTATGATGATAATGCAACAATGACTCGGGTTATGTCTTCATGCTTTCCTCCATGGAATGACCGGTTCATCTTCTCTGCATGCTCCAAAGCTCCAAGAATCCAAGCTCCACGTTCCATGCTCCATAATGCCTGCAAAATAAATCAAAAATAGTGAAGTACCAGACATTCTTAATGAAATATGCAATTGCCCTAATAATCAACTAAATGCAAGAATTATGAAGTAGAATGCTATAAAAAGACGGAAATAAACATGCAAAATAGGTGCATAAAATGAACCTACCAAACCTCCCCAAGCTTAGACCTTTCTTGTCCTCAAAAAAGAACAAAATTGAGAATCTACCTAGAGAATACGATAGGTGACTAAAAAGAAACTAAGATGAAAAGAATGGAAGGAACGAAAAGGACTAACTGGAATTAAGAGTGCATGCATGCAATAAAAAAAGAACTAATGAAACTAACATATGTACACAAAGTTTTTTTTTCAAACATTAATGCAATAAACAAAACAAAACGAACATATTCAATCCAATTAACCTCATTATGTCATACAGTCGAAGGTGTACCTGTCGGGCCTTGAGGTAAATTGACATTAACCCCACAAAGACATATAACATGTAAAACAAGGTTTTTAGTCATTCCCTAACGCAACTCAACAAAATCAAAAGTTACAACACTTGTTCACTTTTACAGGTATTGGGTTAGCACATGGAACAAATTATGGTCTTACTCTTGTGAAAAGATGTAATGCAAAATATGCTCAATCATTTTCATTTTACAAAGCATGACAATGACTGACTCCAACTATTTGTTGACAAACAACAATCTTTTTATAAAAAAATTCTAAAAATTCCCTATTACTTACCCAGATTGGTTACACGTTTCAAACCACTTACACTAGTCAAAGTAGTTTACGGTCAGTCCAGTCCAAAGGAATCCTTGGGCAGCCAAGCATTTTTCCTAAACATATTATTCAATTAAACTATAAACATAAATATACACAAACTATCTAATTATATTTTCCTAAAAATAAAGCTCATGGCTTTCTTTGAAATCCATGTAGCGGGCTTCCAACCAACACATCCATACCAGATGGCCTTGGTGTGCTAGATTTAAAGAAATCCCTCGGGTTTACTTGCCCGAACCTCAAAGGCCATAGATTAGCTTTATTTGAATATCTAAACCTATTTATATTATTTTTTGTTTTTATTAAGTTCATGACTTTCTATGGAACCCGTGTAGCGAACTTTCAACCCAATCAGTCCCAAACAATATAGCTTTAGGCAAATAGGTGTAGAACACCTCTCGGGGTTTACTGATTCAAGTCCCAAAGGTCACAGATTAACTTAATAATTTTTTTTATTTTATTTATTTATTTATTTATGCCAGGCTTATTTCCTTATATTTTCGTCTTGACTCTTTTAGGGGGACTGATGTAAACGTGCAAAGACCCGTAAGTATAGTTGGAAACAATGTCCCTAAGCATGGTATTTAGATGGGAATAGGTAGCAAAAACTTTTTAGAGCGCTGGGGAATTCGAGTCACTGAAATTTTATATTCATTTTATGGCTCTTTTGAATTTGAAATTTGGATATGAGTGAGCACTTACTACTCATAAGACCGGTCGTCTGTTCCAAGGGCTAAACTATATCTGTATTTATGCTTCGGTGTTGAAAACCTTATCATTTTTTGTTTTGCACGAGTAGCTTCGGGAGACGTGTTCGTGTGAGATTAGGTTGCTTCCAGAATTTTTATGAAAAACGAACAAGTTCTAATCTCAAGCCACGGCTAATTTACCACTTCAACTTATTCAAGAAGATTAGGTTTCTTTAGACTGAATGTTTTTTATGCATGAGGAAACTAGAACCTAATGTACAAAGACCCCTCCCCAAGCTTAAGATTAAGCATCGTCCTCGATGCTCAGAGAGGGAAGGGCAATCTACTAGTTGCGAGGGGCCCAACGCTGCATGAACTGCATAGCTTGGTGTACCGTTTATGTCAATTGCTGAACGGAGGCATTGGTTGCAGACGAATCAGTGCGAATGTCGACAACCGCTTGATCAAGGCAATCAAAACGCCTCATGTATGTGTCATGGTACTAAGTTGCCCGCCGGGTGTAGAAATAATGTGCGGTCTCCACCGGGGCAACAGAAGTGGATCCCTCTGCTATGGGAGGAGTGGAGTGAGCGGGTGGAATAGGGATGTCGTCTTCGTGGTCGACGACCAGCTGCTCAGGAGCTCTCGGGATGGGCACGGGGGCGCGTGGAATGGAATTTGCAGAAAGGTTCTTTGGAAGACACCACCGAGTTTGAGTGATGTCCTGCTGCAGTTGGAGAGAGCTGAAATCCCCAGCAGGAACTCGGAGATGTGGCTCACCCTGCACCAACCATGTGATACTACCATCACCTTCTTTACGGAAGAACGATGAAGCTACCAGGACATTGGATGTGATGGTATTAGAGCTTTGTGTGATTTTCTCGAGATCTGGGCGCTTGCTCTCAAAAAGCTCTGCACAAGCAAGGCGACTGGCACGATAAGAGATAATCCCGCCACAATGAATAGGGCCAGAATCACTGGTAGAGACCTTAAGAAGTTTGGAAGCAAGGAAGGCACCAAAATGAGGTCTCTTCAAGCCGGTGACCATGCACTAAAGGATTTCTAACTCCATCTTACCAGCTCTGCTAACGTCTTCTTGGGGGAAGACAATGTTAGTAATAATTTGGAGAGCCACCCTTAAGACTGGATGGATGATATGAGATGCTTTGGTGGATCGAGCCTCATACACATCAAGTCCTGTGATTTCCTTCCAAAAGGCTTTGGCCTGGGCTTTAAAAGGATTATTTTTCTATCGCATGTAGCCTAATTTGTGACCATATGTATTGAATTTAGAAATCCCAACAAACCAACTAAGATCGTTTAGACTCAGTTTAAATTGCAAACGCATGAGACGGAAGGAGAGACATTTGGCATTGTTATTGCATTCCAAAGATTGTAAGAATTCAATGGTTGTGTTTTTATACGATTCCATTGGTGCCAAAGTGAGAAGTTTCTCCCAACCGATGTTGCTAAACAATCTATGGACGTCATCATAAACTCCTAGTTCTTGGAGAGTGGGAATATCTACAAACCGTTGTTGATAATATTCGTGTTCCTTGAGGTGAAGGAATCGCTCACGGTGCTCAAGAGAGTTGTGAATAATGGTGGTGACACCATATTTGGATTCCAAATTCTCTTTTGGATTTGGATGTTTGCGTTTTGGCATGATGACAAACCGGAGTTAAGATAGACGGGTGGTGGACCAAAGACTAGAACACAACTAGACAAGCACGAATGAACAATTATATGAAACACAATAACGGATTCACAAAAATTCTAACCAAAAAAACTTAAAATCAATGCGTAAAACTTAAGATATGGAAAGAATGTACCGTTCAAAGGCTTAAATTTTTGGTGTTGGCTTGTATTGTTCACTTCATCTTCAATCTCAAGAAAGAAAGATTGAACTCTTCAATGGTGGAATGCCCAATTGGGGATGAAGGCTTCCAGTCTTCCTTCCAAAAGCGCCTCCCTAAGCTTACTCTTCAACCCTATACAAGAATTTTGAAACTCAATACAAGAATCAATTAAAACTATACAAATCAAGAACTAGGGTTTATGAAGAAAAATTCAATTTTTACCCATTGAAAGAATTTCGGCCTAGATAATGAAGATCATGAAGTTAGGAACCCAAATTAGCATACCTTTTGATCTTTATTGGATTAATTGAAGAAAGATTCGAACCCTACACTAGGGTTTAGGAGGATTTGGTCGAAGATGGGTTTAGAGGGAAGGAGGGAAAGAAAATCGCAAGACCGTGAAAAGAAATAAGGAAGAAAAGAAAAGAGAAACGCACGGTTAGTGAAGACCCAAGTCGATCGATCAGGCTGCCGTGAAGTTCGAGTTCGAGTTCAAGTGTGCAAGTGTACCGTGCGATTCGAGGGGTTGTTTATCGGGGGCTTGGCTTGGACACACGGGCCATGTGTTTGTTTAAACTCACTGTGCGATTTTTAAGTTGTGTCACAAACGGAAACACACGGTCTAGGTTAGCCATGTGTTTTTCTCTTAGCCCATGCGATTTTTCAAGTTAGCCCGTGCAAAAAAAATTAATCTTTGCAATCTTCGTTGGTAGTGCATGGGTCAAAAATTTGACCGTGCGTTTCTTTCCTTCCCCATCCGTTTTGAGCTAGCCTCGTGCCAAAAAACATTTTTATTTAAAACCTCGAAGTTTGGGCACGGCTAAAAAATCTAACCGTGTGTTTTCTAGCACAAGGCCATGCGGTTTTTGTTTGACCAATGCGTTTTTGTTCTGTAAACCTCAAAATCACGATTTTTTTTTCAAAACCAAATTTTCTTTGACCATTAGATAGGAAAGTTATTTGTAACCCTCTAAAAAACACAAAAACATTGCAACACGAAAGAAATAAAGTAAAATTAAGAGAATTGGAAAGAGATACTCCCGAGTTGCCTCTCGATTAGCCGCCCTTGCTTCAAGTCTTTGGCTCGACCTTGCCCTTTAGATTCATTCAATGTAGTCCGGGCGTTCCAAGCTGTCAACCCCCATGTCTTTCTCTTCGAAACCTTCATAGAATACTTTTAACCTGTGACCATTAACTTTGAATACTTTTCCAGTTTTGTTACTCTTAATCTCAACTGCACCATGATCAAATATATTAGTAACAATGAACGGTCCCACCCACCGGGACCGCAACTTACCAGAAAACCATTTAAGTCGAGAGTCATAGAGTAATACCTTTTGACCAATCTCAAAGGTCTTACGGGAGAGGTACTTATCGTGGAATGCTTTGGTCTTGTCTTTGTAGATGCGTGAACTCTCAAATGCTTCAGTTCTTATCTCTTCCAACTCTTGAATCTCTAACTTTCGATGAACACTCGCTTCATCAATCTTCATGTTTAGCTTTTTGATAGCCCAGAAAGCTTCGTGTTCCAGTTCAACAGGGAGGTGACAAGCTTTTCCAAACACAAGTCTATAAGGTGACATCCCAATTGGAGTTTTATATGCAGTTCGGTATGCCCAAAGAGCATCTTCTAATCTCAAACTCCAATCTTTGCGGTTTATGATCATTGTTTTCTCAAGTACGGACTTGATTTCTCTGTTTGACACTTCAGCTTGTCCATTTGATTGCGGGTGATAAGTTGTGGACACTCGATGTTGGACTCCATACTTCTTGAGAACAGATCCAAGAGTTTTGTTGCAGAAGTGTGTGCCCCTGTCACTGATCAAGGCTTTTGGAGTTCCAAACCTACATAAAATGTTAGCCTTGAAAAAATCTACAACTTTAGCATCATCAGTTCTTGTTGCCTTTGCCTCTACCCATTTGGAAACATAGTCAACAGCCAAAAGGATGTATAAATTCCCAAAGGATGAAGGAAAAGGACCCATAAAATCAATAACCCATATATCAAATATTTCACAAACCAAGATGGGGGTCAAAGGCATTTGGTTTCGGGAACTCAAAGAACCAGTCATTTGACATCTCTCACAACTTTTACAAAAATTTTAAGAGTCATGAAAGAGTTGACGCCAATAAAATCCATAGTCTAAAATTTTCCTGGCAGTTCTTTGAGGACCAAAATGCCTTCCACAAGCATAACTATGACAAAAGTTAAGGATAGATTGTACCTCATGTTCTTCAACACATCTTCTTATTACCTGATTTGCACAATGTTTCCAAAGGTACGGTTCATCCCAAATGTACTTTCTCGCATCTTTCTTTATCTTATCTCTCTGTGACCTCGTGAGATCGGGTGGGAACTTCCCCGTGACCATGAAGTTGCATATATCCGCATACCAAGGTGGTGTTTGGACAGCAAACAAGTGCTTGTCTGGGAATGTGTCATGGATGGGATTCGCATCCTCGGGTTGGACTATTCGGCTCAAATAATCGGCGACTAGGTTCTCTTTCCCTCTCTTATCTTTGATCTCTATATCAAACTCTTGCAAAAGCAGCATCCACCGTATTAACCTCGGCTTCGAATCTTTTTTGGTAAGTAAGTGCTTTATGGCTGCATGGTCTAAATATATGATCACTTTAGTTCCAAGGAAGTATTTTCGGAATTTCTCTAGTGCAAAAACAATAGCAAGCAACTCTTTTCTGTTGTGGTGTAGTTGCTTTGTAAACTATCAATGGTCTTTGATGCATAGTAGATGACATGGTGTGCTCGATCCACCTTTTGACCCAATACTGCCCCTACAGCCGTGTTTCTCGCATCACACATGATCTCAAATGGGAGATCCCAATTAGGTGGTTGGATGATTGGAGCGGAGGTGAGTAAATCCTTTAAACGATCAAAAGCATCCTTGCATGGCTGAGTGAACTCAAATTCAGCATCTTTTTGGAGTAGTTGACACATCGGCACTGTAATCTTTGAAAAATCTTTAATGAACCGCCGATAGAAACCTGCATGGCCAAGAAACGAACAAACTTCTCGAACATTTGTCAGGTAAGGAAGACTTATGATAACATCTATCTTGGCTTTGTCAACTTCCAAGCCTTTTTGGGACACAATATGACCTAAAATCAATCCTTTGTCCACCATGAAATGACATTTTTCATAGTTAAGCACAAGATCTGTATCAATGCACCTTAAATTTTTGTTAGATTGCTTAAACATTCATCAAAGGAGTTTCCATAGACTGTGAAATCATCCATGAAAACTTCAATGATGTTTTCAACATATTCAGAAAAAATGCTCACCATGCATCTCTGAAATGTCGCAGGTGCATTGCATAGACCAAAAGGCATACGCCTATAAGCAAATGTGCCAAAGGTACAAGTGAAGGTGGTTTTCTCTTGGTCTTCTGGGGCTACTGGAATTTGATGAAAACCCGAGAAACCATCCAAGCAACAGTAATGAGATTTACCCGCCAATCTCTCTAACATTTGGTTAATAAATGGCAAGGGAAAATGGTCTTTTCTTGTTGAGGCATTCAACTTTATATAGTCAATACAGACCCTCCACCCGTTTTGCACACGGGTGGGCACCAAATCTCCCTCGAAATTCTTGACAACCGTGACACCGGCTTTTTTCGGGACTACCTGAACAGGGCTCACCCATTTACTATCTGAAATAGGGTAGATCATACCTGTATCCAAAAGCTTCATGATTTCTTTCTTTACCACCTCCATCATGGGTGGATTCAGTCTTCTTTGTGCCTCTCGAGTTGGTTTGAAGTCTTCCTCTATGAGAATCTTATGCATACACAAGGAAGGGCTCAATCCTTTTATATCAACAATTGTCCACCCAATAGCTTTCTTATACTTTTTCAGCAAAGTGACCAACTCATCTTCTTCTGCAATGGACAACTTTTTGGAGATAATGACAGGCAAAGTCTTCTCTTCTCCAAGGTATGCATACTTCAAATGATTTGGAAGAGTCTTCAATTCTAGCTTAGGTTCCTGCACAACAGAAGGAAGAAGTTTTGTGTTAGAAATGGGTAATTTCACATTGCAATTATTATGCCTCATTTTCTTCCTTTCTTTCGTGATCTCCACAATTTCCAGCAACTCTTCATCTAACTTGAAATTTTCTACAATCTCTTTGACTGAATTGTTATCAAAATTTCTACTCAAAACTAACTCCAACAAATCATGGTTAGTCAACTCAAAACACTTTTCAGTCAAAGGTTGGGTTATATCAACAAAATTTATGCAATGAACATCACTTGGGTACCTCATTGCTTCATAGATATTGAAGTTGATGACCTCCCCATCGAATTCCATGGACAATGTACCATTGTAGACATCAATTTTTGTTCTTGTTGTTTTCAAGAATTGTCTACCTAAAAGTATGGAACTCGAGGATGGATGGTCATCATCTCCCATATCAAGCACATAAAAATATGCAGGAAATACAAGCTCATTAACTTGCACCAAAACATCCTCTAATACACCTTTTGGGTGTACTATAGAACGATCTGGAAGTTGGATGATCACCCCTGTTTTTGTTAAAGTGCATATGCCAATAGATTTATAAACAGAATATGGTAGAACATTTATTGAAGCTCCTAAATCTAGCATAGCACGGGGGACATAAAGGTTACCCAATTTCCGAGGAACAGTGAAAACACCCGGATCCTTGCACTTTGGAGGCATCCTTTTCTGCAAAACTGCAGAAACATTTTCACTTACTTTCACTATCTCATTACCTCGCAGCTTCTTTTTAGATGTGAAAAGTTCCTTAAGGAACTTAGCATATCTAGGTACCTGTTTGATCGCATCTAAGAGGGGAATGTTGACTTCAACCTTCCAGAACATTGCCATGATCTCACTATCTTCTCTCTCTTTTTTGTTGCTGCTCAATCTTGATGGAAAAGGTGGTGGTGTGATCTTTGCTTCTTTCTCTTCCAGCTTCTTTTTCTCCACCATTTTTCCTTTCTGTTCATCCTTCTTTGGTGGTTCTTCTATCACCAACCCCTCTTCTTCTTCTTCGGGCATCTTCGGGCCATCATATTCCTTTCCACTCCTCAAGCTAATTGCACAAGCATTGTGCTTTGGGTTCTTTTTAGTTTGAGGAGGCAGCTTTCCTTGATTCTCCATTTTGCTCACCGATTGAGCAAGTTGTGCCATTTGTTGCTCAAGATTCTTGATGCTTGCCTTGGTCTCTTGCTGAAAACTTTGGGCGCTGGTGGCAAGGCTTTTGACTATGTCTTCTGAGGACATACATGAGGATCCGGCTTGTTAAGGAGGAGGTTGTGGTTGCCTCGGTTGGTAATTTTGTTGTGGGAATGGAGGCCTTGCTTGGTAATAGGGTGGTGGTCTTTGTTGATAGCCCATGTTTTGGTTGTTGTTCCACCCTTGATTGCCTCAGGGCTGATCATAAGTTCTTTGATTATGCCCGAAATAGCCTCCCATAGCATTTGCTTCTTCATATTCTTCTTCTTGCAATTGAGGACACATATCAGTCGGGTGTCCCATTTGAGTGCAAATGCCACAAGGACGGGGTGTGGATTGCACACCTTTGTCCTTAGCAAGCATCATTACCACCTTAGTCAACTCGGATGGTTGAGCTTCAATTTGAGGAGTGTGCACCTCTTTTACACCTCGGGGTGCATCTGCGTACCAATCTTCATATTGACTAGTAGGCTTTAAATCCTCCGCCATGTTTTTTATGAGATCCCGAATCTTAGTTGTGGTCTTGTTAGTCAAAGATCCTCCACTTGAAGCATTAAGAAGTCTTCTTTCCCAAGGAGTCATGCCTACAATGAAGTATTGGAGGATTTGATACTCACTAATACCATGCTTTGGACAACGGGCACAAAGCTTTTTGAACCTCTCCCAATATGTATGAAAGGCTTCTCTCTTATGTTGTTTGATCCCAATTATCTCTCTTCTTAGGGCTAAGGATTTCATTTCTGGGAAGTATTTGTCTAAGAAGAGGCGTGCAAGATCTACCCATGTGTTGACCATCCCCGATGGAAGGCCATAAAGCCAATCTTTTGTTGAGTCTTGCACTGCAAAGGGGAATTCCCTAAGCTTGATTTGGTCCTCAGTGACATTGTGTGGTTTCATGCCAACACACACAACATGGAACTCTGTGAGGAACTTGTGTGCATCTTCATTTTCTAAGCCTCTAAAGGTTGGGAGTAATTGGATGAGACCGGATTTCAATTCAAGGTTTGTAGCTGCCGGATAGGTGATGCAAAGAGGTTGTTGAGTAACCTCTTGCCTCGCCCATTGACGAAGGGTTTGTTGGGGTGTTAGTTTCGGAGGATCGTGATTCCTTCCAGGTTTGTCTCCCATTATGTGAGTAGTGGGTGAAGTTGTTGAAGGTGAAGTGTTTGGGCCATTATGAGTAGGTGAAGATGGTGGAGTGGTATTTATGGGTGAGGATGGTTGTGGTGAGAGTGATGGGCTTTCTATTTCTGAGGCTGATACACTTGAGAGGGGTATGTCCTCCCAAATGTTGATGAATGGGGGAGTAAATGGTGAAGAAGTACCGGAAACCGGTTGCCTCTTACGAAGTTTGGCTTGCTTGCTCAACTTCGTTGTAGTCCTTTCTATCTCCGAGTCAATTGGCAATGGTGTAACTGTACGAAAAGATCTAAGCATAAACAATTAGTAACACCGTGTCCCCGGCAACGGCGCTAATTTGTTAGGTGTGTCAGACCCAACAAATAATAGGGGTACAACAGACTCCAAAATACACTGCTTTAATGCACTAAAAAGTAGTACAAGGTAAGCAGGGTCGAACCACAGAGACACGGGACAAAAGTCTATACCTTTTTTTGCACAAGGTACTTTGGTCACAAATGGGGGTTCTGTTTGCAAAAGTCAAATAATAAAAAAAATAACAATCAACTTTGAAAGATGTAGAAAATGAAATAGATTTGTAAACAAGTTGTAAAAGTGCTTCCAGTTCTAGTTCTCAATGTTGTCATTTAACATGATTATGACTTGATGTAATTTGTGATTGCTATTCTAATTTGGTACTGAAAGATATTAACACGCTCTAATACCACTCGCTTGCCAAATTATCTAACCAAAACACGCTCTTTGACTAGACCTAGCTTTACTAATTCAACCTAAACACGCTCTTAGATTGTATTGAAAAACTGCATTAAGTTTTGTACAAGCTTCCCAACAATGTTCATTTCTTCTCATATGCTCGGAAGTATGAAAACATGTGATAAATGTTCTACAATAAGAAAACCTACTGTTTGTTACCAATCATTAACTTTATAGAACGATTAGGTGCCCTAAAAGTTAATTAACTGCATAAAAAATTCAATTCATGAAAGTGGCCAATCAAACATAAATCAAATTCAAGGATTCTAGTTTAAACAAAAACATAATCACTAGAATAGAATCACAAATCAAACATCAAATCATATGCTTCAAGTCAAGCAATCAACATGTTTTGAACAAGAACTAGAAACTAGGGTTTCTTAGCCACACATGGCTAAGAACAAATCAAACAAGAAAAAATGATGGAATTGAAATGTTTAATGCTTACTAAAATGAAATCCAAAATGTTTGCAATGATTTGGTCTTCTCAAAAGCTCCAAGAATTCTTCTAGAATCGCCCAAACTGCTGCCAAAAATCGTTCTCCCTTCAAAATGACGTCTTCTCCTATCTTTTATTAAAGTTCACGTGCATGCCGTGAGGCCATGCGTTTTTGGCATGGTCATGCCTTTTGCCCATGTGTTTTTGGCATGGCCATTTGTCTTTACCATGTGTTTTTGGCATGGCCCATGCTTTTTGCTAAAATTCCAAAAAGTCTTCACTGTTGACTCCATCTTCAATCTAGCTTCACCACGAGTCATGTTGCTCAAATATGAGATGATAAAGGACAAACATGACCCGTGTCAGTGTGACAAGAACCGCATTTCAAACGTAGTCCTTTGCTATGATGATAATGCAACAATGACTCGGGTTATGTCTTCATGCTTTCCTCCATGGAATGACCGGTTCATCTTCTCTACATGCTCCAAAGCTCCAAGAATCCAAGCTCGATGCATCCATGCATCCAAGCTCCACGTTCCATGCTCCATAATGCCTTCAAAATAAATCAAAAATAGTGAAGTACCAGGCATTCTTAATGAAATACACAATTGCTCTAATAATCAACTAAATGCAAGAATTATGAAGTAGAATACTATAAAAAGACATAAATAAAAATGCAAAATAGTTGCATAAAATGCACCTATCAATCATTGATGAATATAGGTGGTGGGATTCGAGAGCTTGATCTTATGACTGCAGTTTGACATTTGTGAGGTGAGTTCTTCTCACTATATGAACAGGGCCTAAGGAACCAAGGCCAACCCTTATGATTTGTATCCTAGTTATAGGATGGTTGCTATGTTAGTGATCGGTTAGATCGGTATCCTGGTCATAGGATGGTTGTTATGTTAGTGATATGTTCGATCGGTATCCTAGTTATAGGATGGTTACTATGTTAGTGATCGGTTAGATCGATATCCTAGTTATAGGATGGTTGCTATGTTAGTGATTTGTAGATCTATATGATTACCTATAAATGATAGCTAGTGTATGATATTTATGTGCACATGTGTTGTTGGTTTGGGGGATTGGGTTGAGGCAGGTCCTGCTTTGTGTTGTAGGCCAAGATACCCAGGGCGGACTGGATAGATTGCAAACTTGGTTAGGGCATACTAGTTAGGCAGAAGGCTCGGCGAGCCATACGGATAGGCTGAAGGCCCTAAGAGGCGGTCCAGATGTGTCGAATGCTCGGAGAGTAGTCCAAATAGATTGATGGCCTGTGAGGCGGTCCAATCAGACTAATGGCTCATTATGCATGATGTGTTTGTTTATATGATATGGTTATATATTTATGGCGTTGTGTGACATCCCCAAAAATCTCGGCCAGAAAAGACCGATTTTCATTTATGCTTTTAAAATAATTTCAGAGTAAATCCTTTTGATTTGAAAGAGTTGCGGAATTTGTTCCCAAAAACAAAACATGATAAAACAATGTTTACCAAAACATTTCATAAAAGAAATGTATTTTCATTATATAATCAAAACTCGGGGTGTCATGTTCCGATACAGACCAATAAGCATAAACGATAACATTACAAGTCATTCAACAAATATATACATATATAGACTTGTAAACAAAACAACTTGATGGTTCATCCATCTCATGCCCTTGCGCCACTTCCTGTAATACAAATAAAACTGAGTGGGTCAGGCTTAGGAGCCTGGTGAGCATATAGGGTTTTCAACCCACAATAAATAATTATATTTAATTCCACCAACCAACAATAACCCAATTACCCATTCCCGTTATTCTCACTTTATGTCCCTAAGACAACTGACATAAGGGACCTAGTCTAAGAATATTTCATCGAGGCGACAACACATGCTTCGGGGGTTCCTTAGCAATATAAGTCAAATAAGGCAACCATGAGGGGGATGGAGTACAGCGAATGAACACCCAAGTTCATTAACACCTACAGGTGGCGAGCCTACTGATGTTCCACATGACTGTCTAGAAAAGTCCGTGGTCGTCATCTAAACTCCGCTAGATGACTAAATCAAACAACAACGAGACCTCTCATCTATTTATTACACACCAACTATCTACCCATGTTCTACCCAACATATTAGTAGATAAAAATATACATTTTTATACATAGTTTAAAAAAACTGTATAGCATGCTTTAATCAATACATACTCCACATAACAGATGAGGCACACACACATAACACGTATTTCATAGAGAAATAATCAGATCTATAAGATAGAAGAAAGTGAATACACATTCACACATATAAACAACAATATACTAAATACACTCAAACCATACTTGTATTATTATCGTGTTTATGAAAGGTAGTATACACTCACTTGATCAGAAGAGGATCGGATAGCACTACGGCTTGCAGAAGTAGTAATCCTCAGCAGATCTGGAAGATCTTCACAAAAACCGGACTCCTCGCGGGCAGAGCTTCGACTCGGGAATCGCACTTCTCGGGATCTCGGGACTTGCTTCGGGACTCTGGAATAATACCGGGGCTTCAGGGTACTTCTGGCCCGCAAATCGAGGCAAAACGGGAGAGAGAGGAGTGAAAAAGAGCAATTGAGTCGGCTGCCCTCGCATCCTATTTATAGGAGGCTGGAGCCTCGGAGTACGTGGGGCGTACTGGTCCGAAATCGTCATGGCGTTCGTCATCCGAAGTCACTTGAGTTCGAGGTGCGTCATGCTTCGCGGTACGCTGGGCGTACTTCGGATCAGATCGGTGACTACTCTTCGGATAATGCCGACTTTTATAATTAAATTTAAATATTAATTATTTAATAAACTTCGGAAATTCATATCTTCTTCATACGAACTCCGTTTTCGACGTTCTTTATATCCACGCGAAGGTGAGACTACGGTCTACAACTTTCGTTTAGACTCCATTGGCTAATTTTAACTTTATTTTTATTATTTATTTTTAATAGGCCGGGACAGAAAAACTTCGTTATAAATTCATAACTTCTTCGTTTGATGTCCGTTCTCGCCTAACTTTTCATTGCTTCGATACCAACAACGAGATCTTCGATTCTCGTTTAGATTGCTTTGGCTAAAAACCGCTCGATCTCAAATCGAGTATATCAGGCTGCATATCGCTAAGTCGAAACTTCAATCAATCATAACTTCCTCATACGAAGTCAGATTTGGGCGTTCTATATATATTTGGAAACCTCGTTTCAACTACTACAACATTATCCAAAGATATCAAGTTTATTTTACACTTAAATCTTGACGCTTATTTTTATTCTTAATTAATCAAACCACATAATTAAGCAATTAAGCACAAAACACATAATACTCAAATAATACACTCTTATTATTTCAAAATGGGTTACAAAGGTTAACCTAGACTATTAAATTGCTAAAAATGGCAAGCCCGGAAACACAGGCGTTACAATTCTCTCCACCTTAGAATGATTCTGTCCCCGTAATCACACATCAACAAACAAATGCGGATAGCGACTCAACATGTCACTCTCCGTTTCCCAGGTGAGATTCGGCCCATTCGTGTGTTTCCATCGGACAAGCACTAACCCAACCATCTTGCGTCGCAACTTCTTAGTCTTTCGGTCAACAATTGCCTCTGGTTCTTCAATCAACCTTTTGTTCTCATCAATTCTCAATTCAGAAATTGGAATTATATCGGGAACTTCTCCCGTGAACTTCCTCAAATAACACACATGAAAAGTGTTGTGAATTCCATTCAGTTCTTCGGGCAATTCGAGCTTGTAAGCTTGGTTCCCAATCCTATGAAGAACTTTAAACGGTCCAATAAACCTTGGACTCAACTTTCCCCTTTTACCAAATCTTATAAGTCCCTTCCACGGCGAGACTTTAAGCAAAACCGAATCTCCAATTTCAAAAGTCATCGGTCTTCGCTTCTTGTTAGCATAGCTCTTTTGACGATCCTGAGCTGCTAACATTCTTTCCCTAATTATTTTCAACTTTTTAGCAGTTTGATGAACCATCTCTGGTCCCATAAACTTCTTTTCCCCAGCCTCAAGCCAACAAGACGGCGTATGACACTTCTGTCCATACAAAGCTTGATAAGGTGCCATCTTAATGCTCGAGTGAAAACTATTATTATAGGAAAATTCTACCATCTCCGGTCCCATAAACTGCTTTTCCCCAGCCTCAAGCCAACAAGACGGTGTACGACACTTCTGTCCATACAAAGCTTGATAAGGTGCCATCTTAATGCTCGAGTGAAAACTATTATTATAGGAAAATTCTACCAATGGTAATGTTCATCCCAATTACCTAGGAATTCCAAGGTACATGCTCTTAGCATATCTTCAAGTGTTTGTATCGTTCTTTCACTCTGACCATCAGTCTGCGGATGGTAAGCTGTACTTAAACACAACTTGGTACCCATTTCCTCTTGTAGACTTTTCCAAAACCTTGAGGTGAAACGACTATCACGATCCGATACAATCGTTAACGGAACACCGTGAAGCCTCACAATTTCCTTTACGTAAGAATTCACAAGCTTTTCCATAGACCATTTCTCCTTGGCTACTATGAAATGCGCACTCTTAGTGAATCGATTAACGACCACCCAAATCATGTCGTGACCATTCTTTGTTTTGGGCAGTTTAGCGACAAAATCCATCGCAATGTCTTCCCACTTACCCATAGGCACAGGCAATGGTTCTAAACTCCCGTACGGTATCTGATGTTGTGTCTTTACTCTCGAACAAGTCACACACTCAGCCACATACTTTGCAACATCAAGCTTCATCGTCGGCCACCAGTAGTAAGGTTTCAGGTCCCTATACATTTTAGTGCTACCGGGATGAATCAAGTACATGGTCTTGTGAGCTTCTTCCATCATAAGATCTCTGATTCCTCCTGTCTTAGGTATCCAAATCCAATATTGGAACACCTTCAGTCCATGACTGTTTACACCGAACACCAACGTTTTGCCCAAACGTTCCTCCTTTCGGTCATTCTTTTCAGAAGCTTCCTCTTGAGCTTTCTTTATACTTTCCACAATGGTTGAGACAACTTCAATTCTCAACGCTCTTGGCCTTTTCCTTTCAAGATTGACTTTCCGACTGAGAGTATCAGCAACAACATTAGCTTTACCGGGATGGTAAAGTATCTCACAGTCGTAGTCCTTGAGTAACTCCAGCCAGTGTCGTTGCCTCATATTCAATTCTTTCTAATTAAAGAGATATTGGAGACTCTTATGATCAGTAAAAAGTTTGCACTTCGTGCCATAGAGGTAATGCCTCCATATTTTCAGAGCAAAAACTACCGCTGCCAACTCCAAATCATGAGTCGGGTAATTCTTTTCATGCTCCTTTAGCTGTCGAGACGCATATGCTATCACCTTTTCTCTTTGGGTTAAAACACAACCCAATCCAACACCAGACGCATCGCTATAAACAGCGAAGTCTTCAACTCCATCGGGTAGAGAAAGTATCAGTGCCTCGCATAACTTCTTCTTTAGCTTTTCGAATGCTTCTTTATGCTTATCACTCTAAGAATAAGTAGCTCCTTTGTGGGTCAAAGATGTTAATGGAGTAGCAATCGAAGAAAAACCTTGGATAAACCTTCGATAATATCCGGCTAATCCTAAAAAGCTTCGGATCTCCGTGGGACTTTTCGGTTGTTCCCACTTCATCACAGCTTCAATATTTGCTGGATCAACCATTATCCCTTCTTGGTTGACCACATGACCCAAGAATTGGACTTCACGAATCCAAAAATCATATTTGGAGAACTTTGCATACAGCTTCTCCTACTTCAAAACATCTAACACTTCTCGCAAGTGTCTGCCATGCTCCTCTTGGCTTTTCGAATAAATCAGAATGTCGTCTATGAACACTATCACAGATTTATCAAGGAATGGATTACAAACCCTATTCATCAAATCCATGAACGTTGCTGGAGCATTGGTTAGTCCAAACGACATAACCAAGAACTCGTAGTGTCCATATCTAGTTCTGAATGCAGTCTTCTCGATATCTTGCTCTCTTACTTTTAGCTGATGATATCCTGACCTAAGATCGATCTTCGAGAAATAGCTCGAACCTTGCAATTGATCAAATAGGTCATCAATCCTCGGCAACAGATATCTATTCTTTATTGTTGCCTTGTTCAACTCTCTATAATCGATGCACATTCTCATACTTCCATCTTTCTTCTTCACGAATAACACCGGAGCTCCCCAGGGTGATGAACTAGGTCTAATGAAACCTTTGTCCAACAACTCCTGAAGTTGCATCATCAGCTCCTTCATCTCCGTCAGTGCTAATCGGTAAGGTGCTTTTGTTATTGGCGTGGTCCCTGGTAACAAGTCTATTCTGAACTCCACTTGTTTATCAGGTGGTAATCCAGGAAGATCTTCGGGAAATACTTCTGGATAATCACATACCACTGGAATACTCTGCATCACCTTCTTTTCCTTCTTAGCATCGATCACGAATGCTAAATATGATGTACATCCCTTGGTCAAACACTTTCTGGCTTTCATTAGGGAAATGGTTCCAGAATTCACTTTGCGTTTGTCCCCATAAACCATAAACGAATCTTTCCCATGCGGGTTTACTTTAACTATCTTCTTCTTGCATAAAATTTCGGCATCATTGGCGCTAAGCCAATCCATTCCCAACACGATGTCGAAACCATTAAGTTCGATAGGCAATAATTCCTCGTGAAACTTATTCCCATTAAGGTCAATTAAAATGTTTTTCATACGGTGGCTAATAGGTACAAACTTGCCACCAACAACTTCGACTAATAAAGCATTATCTAGTCCATCAATAGGCAAAGCTAGCTTTCTACCAAACTCATGCGAAATAAAGGAGTAGTTGGCTCCAGAATCAAACAAGATTTGAGCAGGTAATTCGTTTACGAGAAAGGTACCTGAAGCGACATCAGCTTCATCTCTCGCGGCCTCAAGTGTCATCTGGAAGGCTCTCGCCTTCGGCTTTGGTGGAATGTTGGGCTTAGCTGCCTCCTTCTTCTTCGGACAGTCTTTCAAAATGTGCCCCTCTTCATTGCAACCAAAACACATCCTTTTGTTGTTCGGACACTCATTGGCAAAATGTCCAACCTTTCCACACTTGTAGCAGGTTACATCCTCGCTACATTTCCCAAAGTGCTTTTTCTTACACTTATCACACCATTTCGCATCGCCTCCTTTTCCTCCAAACTTTTTCGAATCAGATTTCGAAAATTTGCCTTTCTTACCGGAACCAGATGTTCCCTCAAACTTTCTCTTCTCACCAACCTCAACCTTGTCGGTGATTCTCCCCTTAATCATGTTCTCAACAGACTTGGCAGCCCAGATAGCTGCCTCTAGAGTATGTGCCTGACGTACTGGTACCTCGTACTCCCATGGGAGTCCCTTCGCATACCGGTCCACCTTTGTCAGCTCGTCTGGGACAATACGCAAGGCAAACTCCATCTTATCGGTGAAGTTATTGGTGTATTCATCAACTGACATGCTGTCTTTCGTCAATGTCAGAAACTTGTTCTCTAGTTCCAACAGATTTTGAGCCGAGCAGAACTTGCGCTTGAACTGCGCCAAGAACTCTGTCCATGTCAATTGCAGTGGCTCATTAGGGATCAAAGTCTTCCCTAGAGTGTTCCACCAACGAACGGCTCCACCTTGGAATTGACGCACTGCATAGATAGTCTGCAATTTGCCTTTACAGCCACAAGTCATGAAGGCCAATTCCATTTCTGAGATCCAATCCATAACTCCAATCGGATCCTCCTTTCCATTGAAGGTCGATGGTTTGCAATTTAGAAAGTCCTTGTACTTGCATCCCATTCCATCATGGTTGTCTTTCCTAACTATCGGTGGGTTGGCTTGACCAACAGAACCACTGAAGTTTCCACCTTCCGAGTGCCCTTCATTTAATTCGGGCTCTTCCACACGAATTGACAGTTCTTCACGATTCTATTGAAGCAACCGCCTAGTTTCATCCATCTGACGACCCAACATTGTTTGAATCATCATTTGCACACCATCCATGGTTATTGGCTCAGGTGCTGCTGCTGCTACGACATGTATTTGTTCAATCACTGGTGGTTGATTCCTGTTTTCATCAGCATTTCCAACTCCACTTCTTGTTCTCACCATTTTGATCTACACACCGAATAAGGTGAAATTAGATCCTCAATCACGATAGATATTCAAATCAACCTTATCACTCCGAAACGTTTATATGCTAGTTCTAAATTCGTAGACGTACGCTTAGAATCCTACACACATAAGCTTTCTAGATCCAGTCGGCAACAGACCATAGATCCGAACAAATAATATCATATATGGCAACATATAACATTTAGCACATAAAAGCATTTTAGGCAACTTCCCGTTATTCTCACTTTATGTCCCTAAGACAACTAACATAAGGGGCCTAGTCTAAGAATATTTCATCGGGGCGACAACACATGCTTCGGGGGTTCCTCAGCAATATAAGTCAAATAAGGCAACCATGAGGGGGATGGAGTACAGCGAATGAACACCCAAGTTCATTAACACCTACAGGTGGCGAACCTGCTAATGTTCCACAAGACTGTCTAGAAAAGTCCGTGGTCGTCATCTAAACTCCGCTAGATGACTGAATCAAACAACAACGAGGCCTCTCATCTGTTTATTACACACCAACTATCTACCCATGTTCTACCCAACATATTAGTAGATAAAAATATACATTTTTATACATAGTTTAAAAAAAACTGTATAGCATGCTTTAATCAATACATACTCCACATAACAGATGAGGCACACACACATAACACGTATTTCATAGAGAAATAATCAGATCTATAAGATAGAAGAAAGTGAATACACATTCACACATATAAACAACAATATAATTAATACACTCAAACCATACTTGTATTATTATCGTGTTTATGAAAGGTAGTATACACTCACTTGATCATAAGAGGATCGGATAGCACTACGGCTTGCAGAAGTAGTAATCCTCAGCAGATCTGGAAGATCTTCACAAAAACCGGACTCCTCGCGGGCAGAGCTTCAGCTCGGGAATCGCACTTCTCGGGATCTTCGGGATCTCGGGACTTGCTTCGGGACTCGGGAATATTACTGGGGCTTCGGGGTACTTCTGGCATGCAAATCGAGACAAAACGGGAGAGAGAAGAGAGAAAAAGAGCAATTGAGTCGGCTGCCCTCGCATCCTATTTATAGGAGGCTGGAGCCTCAGAGTACGCGGGGCGTACGGCCTTACGCGAGGCGTACTGGTCTGAAATCGTCATGGCGTTCGTCATCCGAAGTCACTTGAGTGCGAGGTGCGTCATGCTTCGCGGTACGCTGGGCGTACTTCGGATCAGATCGGTGACTACTCTTCGGATAATGTCGGCTTTTATAATTAAATTTAAATATTAATTATTTAATAAACTTCGGAAATTCATATCTTCTTCATACGAACTCCGTTTTCGACGTTCTTTATATCCACGCGAAGGTGAGACTATGGTCTACAACTTTCGTTTAGACTCCGTCGGCTAATTTTAACTTTATTTTTAATAGGCTGGGACAGAAAAACTTCGTTATAAATTCATAACTTCTTCGTTTGACATCCGTTCTCGCCTAACTTTTCATTGCTTCGATACCAACAACGAGATCTTCGATTCTCGTTTAGATTGCTTCGGCTAAAAACCGCTCGATCTCAAATCGAGTATATCAGGCTGCATATCGCTAAGTCGAAACTTCAATCAATCATAACTTCCTCATACGAAGTCAGATTTAGGCGTTCTATATATATTTGGAAACCTCGTTTCAACTACTACAACATTATCCAAAGATATCAAGTTTATTTTACACTTAAATCTTGACGCTTATTTTTATTCTTAATTAATCAAACCACATAATTAAGCAATTAAGCACAAAACACATAATACTCAAATAATACACTCTTATTATTTCAAAACGGGTTACAAAGGTTAACCTAGACTATTACATTGCTAAAAATGGCAAGCCCGGAAACACAGGCGTTACACGTTGGTATTTTGGGGAACTCACTAAGCTTCGGGCTTATAGTTGTTGATTTTGTTTCAGGTACTTCTGATGATCACGGGAAGGCGAAGGCGTGATCATACACCTCCTTATGTATTCATGATTTGATTTTGGGATACTCTAACATTATACTATTTTGAAAACAAGGTTTGTAATAATCATTGGTTTTGAAGTGTTTAAAAAAAGTTTAAATTTAGCATGATTTTATGGATCTTACAAGTTGGTATCAAAGTCTTGGTTTAAGTGAATTGGAGGAAACACTCGAGTGTCTCCAGTCTCAGACTAAGGACAAGATTTTAAAATGATTTTTTTTAAATAGTTTTCAAAATACCAAAGGAGGATGCAAGTGTATGATCAGCTGAAGCTCGCAACTTGACCCCAAAATACCTTACGGATTATTTGATTTTGTGATATGTTAGAACAACATGCTAATACTAGGCTAGGGATCTTCAAGAATTACATGATAGAATTGCCTGATTATAGGATGCCTGGAAGCCTAGGGTTTTCCTTATATGAAATTGACATCATTACTATAGTTGCTTAGTGTATGCATCATGGTTGTACATAATTAAGATCTTATAGCCTGAGAATGTTTGGTTTGGCCTTATTTCCTGTTCTTGTTTGATGAAGGGCTTGATGAATGTTTGGTTTGGCCTTAGGGGGTTGTGATGATACTTGAGACAAATATGAGTAGATGTGGAAGGTAGTATGGGTCAATATTACTGAAAGCACAGGACCCATACGCGTATCAAGGAAGTCACAACCCATGGGGTTTAGTTGGGAGTTGGTTCCCTGTTATTCATGCGGATTATCTGATATTTTCCTGGTATATTTTTAGTATGGTGGTTACGAGACGCTTTGTGACTGGACCCGGATCAGGATCAAGATCAGGAGATGGTGGTCAGGAGGGACCGACAGTGCCCGAGGTTTTTGGTTAGATGAGGATGGATGAGCTGGACGCCAGGATTCGAGAGATCCTGCAAGGTGAGGTTGCTACTCTATTCCGAGCACAAATGCCGGAGATGTTTGGTTCTATTAAGACCACCATGGTTGAGTATTTTAATGAGCACTATGCAGCCCTTGCTGAGACGGTTGTCGCAGCAGCTACAACAACTGTAATGGCGGCAGGGGGAGGAGCGGATCGGGCTTTTTAGTACCGGGACTTCGATAACACGAAGCCCCTTACTTTTGATGGGACTCAAGACCCCATCAAAGCCATGAGGTGGCTTTTTGACATGGAGAGGTGTTTCTTCACATGTTCATGTCCTACTGACTGAAGGTTAGATGTGCCTTGTGTTGGATTAGTGTCTAAGTCCATAACTATAATTGGTATGTACTTGATCCGACTCGGCATGGTCCATTTGGGTTGCATGGCAGCGGAACATTTGGATAGACCGTTTGTGAGGAGAGGACATTTGTGACATATTAATATATTATAAGTTCTAATATATTAATACGAAATCATGTTATTTAATTAGTATTGATCAAAAATAAATTTGGACTTAATTTAGTGATCAAAATAGACTAATTAAATATATAGGGATTGATTGTGTAAATCATTCATTCTTATATATGTGGGCTTATGATCCATGATACCTTATGTTGGGTTTAACCCATGTGGTGACCCATGGATCCTCCATGAAGGTTAAAACCCATAAAGCATAAGGAATGGGTAAAGTCATGGGTTACATGGTGTAACCCTAATGTGCACACTATATAAGGGCCCCTTTGGATCAAGAAATTGGCATTAGTGACACATATATGAGGGCTAGCCGATTTGAGCATGAAGTGTCTTCTTCTCATGGTTATTCCATGTGTTGGTGATGTTGTGTGAACCATTTGAGGTGTCACACTCGGGGAACTAGGCTCTTGAGCTTCATGGAGTCAAGCTACATCAAGAGGTATGTATTCTAAATTGTTATATTACCATATGAGTATTGTGAATCGAATCTAAACGAAAGTGGCTTTAATATCTTTCTTGTCTTAATCCTTAATTTGAATTGCTTTTGTTAGTTTAATTGATTTTAATGATAATTGTTTTAAGTTTCTAGACTTGCAAAACTAGACACCCCCCCCCCCCCCCCAAATTAATCGTTTGAATTAGTTAACATTTAGTAGTATTTTAGCTAATATTTCCGTTCCATGTGTTCGATACCCTACTTTCCTGAACTATCATACTATTCGATTAGGTACACTTCCTATTGTGTTTTATTTAGTATAGATTAGTAGGTTTATTACTTAGTAGATGAAATATCTATCAGCTATCTATACACTCACCCTGTAGGTTCCTCAGAACCACTATTAAGCATCTAGACACTCATTCTAGACCACTCCCCAACACCACTGAGCCTCGCAAAGATCTTTGTTATTTGCTTCGTGTATGCCAATTGTACATAATACATGACTCAGTAGACAATCGAATAAATGATTCTACCTCAAGTCCACAACCAAACAAGGAACAGGAAGAAAGGCTAAATCAGGCATTTTAAGGCTATAAAATTCTAACTATGTATAATTATGTAGCATACACTAAGCAAATAGCAATGATATGTTCAATCTTATAAAAGCAACCTCCTAGGCTAAACGCATCACAAATCAGGCAACCTTAACTCACTCTTCTTGAATGATCCTTAGCCTATCACCCAACATGCAAATCTATCAGTTCATAAGCAAACAACGCAATACTACACATAGAATAAATATAGATATTTTGGGAAAGCACCGCCCGAGCTCTGGCTGATTGTACACACTGCTTCATCTGGTTTTCCCCTTTGAAATTCTTTGTTTTTTTTGAAAAGTTTTTATGAAAATCCTCAGATCCTTAGTTTGAGTTTGGAATCCCACAAGTGTTCATCCAAATCACTCAAACCAAGGCTCTGATACCAATTTGTAACATCCAAATTTCCAAACCAAAATTTTCATTTTTAAATTCATATAAAAGCATTCTTCATAAAAACCATCTCAAGAAAATTGCAAACGTCAAATCATCATCAAAATATCAAGGTGTCCAAAAATATCCAGAATCATAAACTACAATTGAATGCGTACAATCAAACATTTGCCTTCCCGCGATCATCAAAAGTACCTGAGACACATTTAATGAACAAATGTAAGCACAAAGCTTAGTGAGTTCTCCAAAATACCACATACAACATATCACAAAATAAACAACAATGGGTTACCAACAACCCTGGAGACTACCCGAAGTCTCAGTGGGCAAACAGCACACCCTGTGGGTTATCAACAACCCTAGAGACTACCCAAAGTCTCAGCAAACACAATATCACATATCATAGTAACAGTACATAGACCCATTTGGTCATCACATATATAAATATATTCTACCACAAAGTTATGAATAGTGAAGAGACTCACCTCACACAGATGACTGATAAAACTTACACCCGAACTGTCGTAACTAGACTCCGCCTAATAATTACACCAATTAAACCTAATTAATAATTAAGGTATTTTTCCATACCCCACTAATCCCAAGACAAGTCTAATCCATATTTAGGGCAAAAGACGAATTTTCCCCTTCAAAATCCCTCACAAATCCACTTAAGGCACAATTGGTCAAAAAGTCAACAAAATTCAATGGTCAACACTCTGACCATTACACGTGGCATATTCATAGAGCGCAAGGAAGGAAGGGACCGAGCTCGCAATTGGCTACGCTGGGCGTAGCCAAGATTATGCTCGGCGTACGCGACTTTATCTCAAAACTCAACATTTAATGTCTTAATCATTAAGACATTTACTCCAACCTCATATCTGACCCTTAAAGAACGTCCTAATCCTTTGACTTTATGCCTTTGCATGGCTAAATAGATCTTAATCCCAAAACCCTAACTTCCAACATCACCAAAACTCCGTAACATATGCATGGAAGAAAGGAAATGACCAAACTAATATTTTTATGACTCTAAGCACCCTAAAATGTCTGAACGGACAACTCATATGCTATGGAGTATTCCATACTCACAAAGATCATGGTTTTGGGACAGAATGAACATAATCCAAGCCTAAACAAGATCTAGCAAAACAAACTCCAAGGTATGTACTTTATACCTTTAAAGGATGAACAAATAGATGTAGATTCTGGATCCAAAGGCTTGAATGCACCACCACTTCTTGAATGATCTTCCTTCACTACCAAGAACACTCAAAGATCACTCTGAATCTACAAATCTCACTCATAAGGGGTAAAGTTTCGATTTTAGGGTTTAAAGGAATGGATGTTGGTTATAAGAAGGCCCAATGGGGATTAAGATGTTTAAATAGGGGACACAACCCTAAAAAATTTAGGGTTTAAGGACTGCACGAGTACACCCGACGTACCTATACGTACACCCAACATACTTCTCCTCCGTCACGACTCTCATGTTAACTTACGTCCGGCGTACAACCCTGGTACGCCCAACGTAAGGGGCTAAATTGCAATATTTTAAAATACTAAGGGTTGAAATGGAAATACCTGACAACGGGTATTACATTCTTAATCATGCAATCAACACTGACCTGGTTATTCAAGATGCGTTCTATTTAAGTTGGTACTGAGAACAACTAATAAACTCTAGTACATTTTCTTTTACCTAATTAGTTAACCAAAACAAGCTCTTCAATTAACCCTAACTTTTTACTATCTAATTAAAAAGGCTCTTAATTAAATATGAAAAGAAACATTATGATTTGTGTGAAATTCCCAACAATATCCAATACTTCTCATAAGCTTAAAAGCGTAAAAATATGATTTTGACAGTTTATATAAGAGTTAAATACCAACACATAACCAATCTAATACTTGTTACTTATTACCAGTTGATTAGAACAATTACAAAGTTTATTAACTGATTAACTAGAACGATTAAACCATAATTAGGTGATCACGCTAAAAAGAATCAAAATCAAACATTCATTAAGCACAAAACTAAAAAATCTAGATAGAATCACACAATGAAAACCAAGTATAGTGATTGATTACATGAAAAGTAATAATATGTGCAGAACTGAAAACTAATGTTTAGCCAGACATGGCTAAAAACCAATCAAATCTAATAAAAAGAAAGATTAAACTACTAATTCTTACTAAACTAGATGAGAAACATGATCGACAACCTTCGGGTCTTCAGAAAGTGGCGAAAACAGAGAAAATTCACCTCTAAATTTGTCTATAGTCACCTGGGAATGATTCCTTACGACTAGGGTTCTATTGGGGGACAATTTATACGAAATCAGCAGAGAAATCGGAACAAACCGTCGAGAAAAATTGATAGGTGTGCCACGCTCACAAGGAGGCGCATTATGCCCTTCCTTAAAACTGCCCGATTTGATCGTTTAATGAAGTACATTGCTTTTTTGGGCATATTTGACAAAAAAGCGATCATGTTTTGTGGGAAAACACGATCGAATTAACACTTCGAGGTCTCGAAACATGATTTTTGACTATTTCGGAACCGCGACTTGTTTACATTATCGAATTTTTGAGGAAAATTCGATCGAATTTTTTTACCTTTCTTCATAAAACTTCAAATTAAGGCAAGAAATCCTTGAACTCTTCACACGATCGAAATTCTAAAGAAACACGATCGAATTTGTGGGTTTTCACACGAAATGTTCGTTTTTCCTTGTCCAAAACAGCTTCCAAGCATTCCCAAGCATCCTTCATAAGTTCCAAACTCTAGTTTAGTTCTAATGCTTCATCAAACACATCCAAAGCTGCTCCCAAATCCCTGTTCCACTTGAATTATCTGAAAACGACATCAAAACATGAGCATTACTGGAATTCTGACAAAAGACATGAGTTGAACATTATTTAAGTTAATCTATATGAAAATGCATAAAATATGATGCAAAATGTTAATAAAAACTACCCTAAAAGATGCATAAAATGACATCTATCAACTCGGTACTGTACCTGAAAACGAACCGACACCCGTTCTTATATATCGGTCCTATAAAATCTCGTTAACCAATTTCCGGGTTTTCTGGGTTTTGGTCAATTCGAGTCGGATTTGGACCCACTTTCATCCCTACTGCATGCTTCCAACACAACTGTCTATCCTTTCATCATTACATGTCTTTTATTTTCCAGGCATTTATTTTGATTTAAAACAGACTAAATTACATGAATGGTTTGCGCGCTTGGTTCCTAACTTATTTTTTTAACTTGGAATGTCCCTACTGTTTGTTTTTGTTATGCACTTTGTCCCTACTATTTGTTTTTGTTACGCGTTTGATCATTGTCTTACCTGAAAAGACTATAATTTAAATAGGAAAAAATGGTGAGGTAGGTAAGGTAAGGTGAGGGGTGGGGTGGGGTTGGAGGTGTGTTTATTTAAATAATTTAAAAAATCAAGGGAAAATAGTCTTTTTAGGTAAGATAGGGACCAAACGCGTAACAAAAACAATCAGTAAGGATCTTCCGAGTCAAAAAAATAAGTTAGGGACCAAACACGCAAATTACCCTAAACCATAAGGACCATTCGTGTAATTTACTCTTTAAAATAACAAAAGCAAAAAATTATTTCTTCCACCTTTTGATTAATAAATTGAAATTACACTAATATATTAAAACGTTGTAAACTTTTTTTTTTACAAAACTTCATTAATGTGTGGTTTTGTTTTCCTTGGACCGTCGTCCAAAATAGAAAAAAGATGGGAGAGTAGTTATGCTGTCAACACCCAACATTCTTAAATTGTAGGTCATGGATGGAAAAAACACATTGATGAATGATTGAGACCACAAATTATAACACGACATAAGTGAAAATATTAATATTAATATGATAATAAATAAAAAATGTTTTATTATAAATGGTAAATTATATAAAAAGGAAACGTCTCTTATAAAAATATATTTCTAAAATAAAAATCAATAAAAAAATATTTTTTTACATCAATTATGTATAACTAATCGTATTAAAATAATACTCCAATCAGAAAACGAAAGAATAGTCATAAACATAGCTTTTGAAATGTTAACCGCAAATTAACACACGACAACGACAGGACCGTCAACCGTGTGTAAAGCTCGTCTTTAAATTTTAAAATTAAATGAAAATTTTTAATTGTTTTTATTAATTTCGTTGAAAAGTCAAAACTGGTCAAGAACGATGTATTTGAGACTTTGAGTTAGGTTAGTTGTAGGAAGGTGAGAAGATCGTTAGAGTTAACGGTAACGTTGCTGACGTGGCAATAGTTTATGTACCGACTCAACTTTGACGCCTGTTATCGTTAACAACTTGCCATTTTGTTTATGATTAGTTGATTACAGTATTCCCATCTCTCTGTGCAAATAAGTAACCCAACTGCAATCACCATTTATCTTCCCGCCTCTCTCTCTCTCTCTCTCTCTCTCTCTCTCTCTCTCACACACACACACACACATACACACACTGAGGAAGACGGCGAACTCTAGTCGGTGGAGGCGTTATAATGATCAAAGGAAGTCGCATTATAGAGTCGTTTCTATGGAAGATGTCGGGATTATTCAACTTCTTCATCCTTCTACTGTTCTTATCGACGAGTCTTCGTGATATCAGATCCGCCGCTCAGCTTTTGCCGGTTGAAGAAGGTACAATTTTCCTTAATTTTTAGTTGCTCTCCGTTCATCAACATTTCTGTTGTTTTAGTCACTAGCTAGTTATTGTTCTGAATGTTTGAACGAATCTGATGGTTCTCTTGATTTTGACTTTGCAATTTGCGTTTCGAGAAATTTGATTTCGGAGTAAAGCTTTTATTTGGATAGTCGATGATAATCGTTATGTTATCCAGTCCCTCTTTTACCTTTTATGGAAGTCGCTTAAACATCTGATTTTATGCTCATTGAACTGTAAAAGGAAGCTGTACGGAATTGATTTCATGGTAAAGCAGATAAAAACATTTTTTTTCCCAGAAGGTTACAAAAGTTTTGATTACTTCATTGACTTCATCGAAAATACTTTGATCTCTCCAAAAAGTTTGCCCAGATTTGGACTTGACCACATTTTAGCAATTTACTTTATATGATTATTCAAGTATGGGAATAAGATAACAAAAATTGAATATATGTCATCAATGATCTAAGATAATTGAGACGATAGGATAAAATATCAAAAAATTAGAAAAGTATAATACTTGTTACCTAGGTTTGACTCACTGTTAAGGGATAATATTTTATTGTTTTAATAAAAGCAAGTAATATTCTTTCGATATTATAGTAGTCCTTTTAAGACATTTCTTAATACAAATATCTTATCATTAATAATATTTAAAATACATACCGTTTAATAATATCAATAAAAATAAGATTATCACAATCAACACAAATAGTTAAGAATGTATTAATATAGCTACACCTTAATAATTAATATTGTTGACATGGTACAAAATCCATTTGCGCTTAATTATTGTAATAAATATCCAAGGTCATATGAAGTATTTATCGCAATAGGTTTGTATGGGTCCCAAAGTTCATATCAACTTGCATCCCTATAACCCTATTCAATTAATTCAGCCTTCAAAATTATGGATCTAATATAACGTGCTTCCTAGTTCCTTCACCTATTCACCCATGTCACCTTTGATGGCCCCTTCTATATATTGCTTTCTTTTTCGTAAAATTTTAACTTTACATAGAATAAAATAATACCCTACCTAACAATTTAATCCTATTCTACTTTGATTCCTTTTCTGCTTTTTTTCTTTTTTTTATATCATAGATGAAATAGTTATCTCATGTTCTACGGAGTTGGTTTAAAGGGCCCTCTCATAGTTTGACTTTGACCATATCGCGTTTGGCCAGCTGGATGCATTTAAGTCTTAGCCTTGATATAAAAAGACATATTTGATGTATGTAGATGTGTGGCTGAATGGATGTCGTTTTCTTTTCGTCAACCGTGCAAATTAAAATATATGAATTTATTTTTTCATTTTTTTTTGAACCAGCAAATGAAATATATATATATATATATATATATATATATATATATATATATATATATATATATATATATATATATATATATATATATATATTAATAAAGAGGGACTCCCCAGCAAGATGCAAGATGCTAGGAAAAACATACAATGAAAATTGAAACAGATGTAATGAAAACAAGATGAACTACAACCCAATGAAAGGGTTTTCATATAGCGTGTATAATTGACAATTTGACATTTATAATTTATAACCTACTTCCTTCTTGTGGGGATTTATTTCCCTTTCTCGATATAATTTCAATATCGTTCGTTATGATCTTGATCCATTCCTCTAAACAGTTTAAAAATTAACAAGGAAGTTTGTTCTTTTCCACCAATCTACAATCATGTATTGACCTTTTACCAAGTTTCTGAACAATTCAACTTATAATGAAAGTTTGACAGCTATATGCATGACTAAATAATAAATGCCAGTTTATATATAATTCCCTTTTTTTTTGTTTGTAACAGTTGAAACTATGAGAGTGATAGCCTCAAAGCTAGGAAACATTAGGTGGAATGTTTCTAGAGATTCATGCACTACAGGTGTAGGGCTACAACAGATAATTTCCACTGATAGGAGAGAGCTTATGGAAGTTGGTAGCAATATCACTTGCAACTGTAACATCACTAATAGTACTTTTTGCCACATAACAAACATGTATGCATCTATCTTTCTTTCTATAACATATACTATTAATTAATTATGTCACTAATCAATGTTTACTGATATTTTCAATACTTGTATTAAATTGCAGCCAGATGAAAAAAATGAACGCGACTGGAGTTTTACCTGAAGAATTTGCAAATCTCACTTTTCTGCAAGAAATGTAAATCCACCAATCACCATCAATTTCTAATTATGTTAAATTAGTAATTTTATTACGCCTGTTGTAATTAATAGTATGATACATTTTTCATACATACAGAGATCTGACTCGCAACTATATCAGTGGCCCTATTCCCACACGTTTCAGCGAGCTTCCTCTTATCGTTTTGTAAGAGTTACATTTTTGTTTTAAATTTCTCATTTTGCCCTTGTGAATGTATTTTTGACAATGTATTTTCCGTAGGGGTGTTTTGGGGAACCGCATCAATGGTTCCATACCTGAAGAATTAGCTGATATTTCTACACTTGAGGAACTGTAAGTAAAGATCCTTCATCCTTGCATTTCATGTCTACTATATCATATGAGAATATGAATTTACTATTTTGACCTTTAGGGTTGTGGAAGACAATTTGCTCGGAGGACTACTTCCTCCACAACTTGGACGCTTGTCTCGCTTGAGAAGATTGTAAGATTATTTGTTATATATATATATATATATATATATATATATATATATATATATATATATATATATATACTTCTTTTATAATATTTATATTTTAATGTTGTTAACAAGGAAAACTTCATTTTTTTAATTGCAGCGTTGCTTCTGCAAATAACTTTACTGGAACTATACCTGATTCATATGGCAATCTGACTAATTTAGAAGATTTGTAAGTCATAGATATCTTTTATAAAGTATAATCATATTCATTAAATAATCTATATAAATTATTGAATCCTTTTTTTTTTAACATTTTTGCAGTAGGATAGATGGGAGTACATTATCTGGGAGAATACCTGATTTTATCGGAAACTGGAGAAATCTCACAAGACTGTGAGTATTATTTTACTTTTTACCCTCTTTATTGTCATTAAAAATTTTAAAACTTTAATTATGTATAATTTATTTTGCAGTGATATGCAAGGAACAAACATGTCTGGACCTATTCCTTCTACAATATCTCGTTTGAGAAACTTGGAATCATTGTGAGAAGACCACATCATTTTATTTTTGTTGAATTTTCAGTCAATAAAGTTGTGTCAATAGACTTTAGCATTATACTTACTTTATAGTTTATATTAGGAGGATATCTGATTTGACCGGATCATCAAGTACCCCATTTCCTGATTTGCGGAATATGACAAGATTGGAGGAATTGTGAGTTGATAAAATTATTTAATTGTATGAAAGAAAATGAAATAATTTAACATAGTAAGTGTGTTGTAATACTTATATTTAATTTTGATACAGGGTTTTCAGAAATTGTTTGCTTACTGGCTCAATACCTACTTACATTAATGGACGATCCAGTTTAAAAGAAATGTAAGTCAGTTGCTAGTTTTTTTTTTTTTTTTTTGGTGCTATAGTTTTGTTAATTTAAACTTTTTTGTCTGAATTAATTTTTTTATTTACAGAGACCTGAGCTTCAACCAGCTGAATGGTTCAATACCCGATTCATTTCAATTTGTAGACTTTGACAGCTTGTATGCAATTACTTGTCACAATTTTATTTCCTTTTTGATTTTGAGGTTAAATTTGTTATTTGGGAATGTAATATTATTGTCCATGGATGTAGGTTTGTGAATAACAACTTAATATCCGGAGGGATTCCACAATGGATATTTGCTCGCACAGACAAGATGTAAGTGATACCCCTTCACTATTATTATTATTAGGGAAGTTTTCACGATATAGCAATTTACTTTACTCTTTTTACCAATATAGGCAATATAACTTCATAATTTACCCATAATAATATAATATCAATGCACTTACATTTTTATCGATAATAGCAATATGTGATTCATAATATAAATTTCCTTTATACATAATGTGTACCAAAAGGTAAGTACGTTGCTTATTTATGGGCAAAATATAAACTACATTTCCTATATTGGTAAAGAAGAGCAAAATATGTTGCTATTATCATTATGCTATAAGTAAGTATGTTGCCATTATATTGATGTTATGGAGTTGGAGCTAAAAGATTACCATTATGTTAACTGCAGTGACTTATCTTACAACGATTTTACAAATACTACACAGCAAACTTGTGGGTCATCTAGAGTGTGAGTTTTTCCTATTTTACCATTTACCATATACTTTTTTATTTTCATTGATCACTAATTATATATACATTTATTTATAACAGGAATTTGGTTTCAGCCCTATCACCTTCATCCCCTGCAACCAACAGGTATGTCATATTTCAACCCATTCACATAAAAACCATAGAATAGCAATGTACTTAAAAAACTTTACTGATAAAAGCAGTGTACTTTACTATTTTGGGTAAAAAAAATAAATTACATTGCTTATATTGGTATAAAGAGTAAAGTAGGTTGCTATTTCCTGCAATCTACCACACATAAAACTTTTCTAGCTGTCTATAATGATGTCACCTAACATGTTAATGACTCTTTCAGAGAAAGTTGGTGTTTAAGAGACGAAGTTGGTTGCAGCAGAAACCCCACGTGTAAGAAATTACTAAAAAACCCTTGTCTATTTTGTAAATTATTATATTATATCAGTATCTAAATCTAAATCTTGAAATGTATCTGAAATTCCAGATCATTCTTTGTTTATTAACTGTGGTGGAGATAGCACAGTGTTTGAAGGAAACGAATATCAAAGGGACGTAAGCAACGAGCAAGCTTACTTCTATACAGAATCGGATGGATGGGCTTATAGCAGTACCGGTATTTTCATGGGCTCTGGAACTGCCCCATTTACTGGAACCAATACGGGTGTGACAGGTGGCGAAATATACACAACAGCTCGCTTTTCTCCAACTTCACTTAGGTACTACGGATTATGTTTGAGGGAAGGGAGTTATAAAGTGAGGCTCCATTTTGCTGAAATCAGTTTCACGAACGATTCCACATTTGCAAGCCTTGGAAGACGCTATTTTGATATATCAATCCAAGTCAGTAACAATAATAATAAAGTCTATAATTTAATAACACTTCCCAATTTTTTTTTGATTGTATATAAATTTTAGTTTATGAATTTAATTTTGTTTTAGGGTGTTTTGGAGCGGAAAGACTTTAGTATTGTGGAAAGAGCTGGAGGTGTTGGAAATGGGACCTTCATAGATTTTGATAATGTTACGGTTACTGGTAGCACGTTGGAGATTCACTTGTATTGGGCTGGAAAGGGGACAACTGGCGTTCCGGAGCGAGGTGTTTATGGACCTCTTTTATCTGCCATCGCAATTACACCAAGTAAGTAATAGTGTCCTACTATCCCACCTTTTTAAGTGGAACAAAAAATTGAAGAATCAGGCCTAAATTACTTATTTGACCTTGTTGCAGACTATAATGTCAGTACAGGCGGGATTTCTGCTGGAGCTATTGCTGGAATTGTGATTGGTTCATGCGCGTTTGTAGTCCTAATTTTAGCTCTGCTTTGGTGGAGAGGCTATATTGGAGGAGACAAAGAAGATAAAGGCAAGACACAATATACATAAAAAAAACAACTTATATCTATAAGATTTTATACAATTCTAACTGCTTTTAATTGTTGTAACAACAGAGCTTCGAGCGCTTGAATTACAAACGGGGTATTTCAGCCTGCGACAAATTAAAGCTGCTACTCATAACTTTGATCCTGCAAATAAGATCGGTGAAGGAGGATTTGGACCAGTTTATAAGGTAAGTTTCAAATGTGGCATCTTATTCGGGCAAAATTGCAGAAAATAGTAACATTCCATTTTTATATTTATATTAAAGTTTTTGCGTTTTGTGGAATCACAGGGTGTACTCTCGGATGGTTCTGAGATTGCTGTGAAGCAACTTTCAGCCAGATCAAAACAAGGAAACCGTGAATTTGTGACTGAAATAGGAATGATATCTGCTTTACAACATCCAAATCTTGTGAAGCTTTATGGTTGTTGTATTGAAGGCAAAGAGTTGTTGCTTGTATACGAATACCTCATCAACAACAGTCTCGCACGTGCCCTTTTTGGTAAATAACCTAATATTTTTCACTATCCATCATGCAGTTTCCTGGTTGTTTTTAAACAAAAAAAAATTTGGGAATTTTTTATAGGTAAAGAGAACCAAAAGCTTAATTTGGACTGGTCAACAAGAAAGAAGATATGTATGGGAATCGCAAAGGGCTTAGCTTATTTACATGAGGAGTCAAGGTTGAAAATAGTTCACAGAGACATAAAGGCCACAAATGTGCTTCTTGATAAGGATTTAAACGCTAAAATATCGGATTTTGGTTTGGCAAAACTTGATGAAGAAGAGGATACTCATATCAGCACACGAATTGCTGGAACAATGTGAGACTACTTATTATCTTTTATTATTATTATTATATCATTTATCATGTAAATTCATTAAAAATCTGACATATTTTTATGGTGTAAATATGTAGAGGGTATATGGCTCCAGAATATGCAATGAGAGGATACTTAACAGATAAAGCAGATGTTTACAGCTTTGGAGTTGTGTTGTTGGAGATTGTGAGCGGAAAAAGCAACACTAATTATAGGCCAAAGGAAGAGTTTGTCTACCTTCTCGACTGGGTAACTTCAATTTTTTAATACAATTGCAAGAAATAGCAACACACTTTTCCTTTTTTTTTTCCATATATGGGCGATATACTTTATTTTTTATACATACTGGTTACCATTTGAAATTTTTTTCAATTTTTCTCTTATGTGGTAATATTTGAAGATTTGGCAGTTTTTTGCCACATCATCATTGGTTGCATACCACATAAGCAAATAAGTCAATTCAATTTCAATCTGAGTTTAGCTCATTTTTTCGATTTTGGTTCATGAAGTTTCCTTTTCAGTTTTCCTCCTTGTTTGTGGGTTTTCATAAGGGTTTTGGTCCCTGAAATTTCCTTTTTCACAGTTTTGGTCCTTATTTGAGGTTTTCGTAATGCATTTGGTCCCCGATCCAAATAAAATGACTATATTACCCTCCCTCATAATTCTCTTTGTAAAATTTGAAATATAATAATAATGCAAAACTAAAACTAAAACAAATAACACATGTATAAAAAAAATCAGACAAAGGTTAGTATAGTCATTTTGCTTTGAGCAGGGACCAAAAGCGTTACAAAAACAAGAAATAAGGACCGAAATTGCAAAAAGGATACATTAGGGACCAAAACCAAAAAATGAGCTAAATCAAAAACCAAAACTGTAGTTTCACTCGAAGCAAAAAAGTTGAATGAAAACTCAAATTCGTTAAAAACTGTTGTGTTTGGTAGAAAATCACAAGTACATTGCTTTTATGGGTAAAAACTAAAGTATATTGTTCATATTTATTACAATGGGAAAGTACGTTGCTATTTTCCATTATTTTTTAACGGGTATTTCCCTTAAGGCCAAAATTGATAACTTTTGTTTGTAATCAGGCGTATGTTCTACAAGAGCAAGGGGGTCTCTTGGACTTAGTGGACGCAGGTCTTGTTAAATACTCAAAAGACGAAGCATTGATGATGTTAAATTTGGCTATCTTATGCACGAATATATCACCCACACTTCGCCCACCAATGTCATCAGTCGTCAAAATGTTGGAAGGGAAATTACCACTTCTACCCCCAGTGGTGAAACGAGGGGTGGGGAATACTGACATGAAGTTTAAAGCTTTTGACATGATGTCACATGACAGTCAAACACAAGTCTCAACTATCTCAGCAGATAGTCAAGGCCCCAGTCTCTGGAATGATACATCGTTGTATAAGGATGAGACACAGGTTACGGCTTCTTCTGGGACGAAGCTTCTTCCCGATCTTTATGAAGTTTGAATCCATAATTTATTTCTTCATTTATACCTATATTGTACATGTGTGAGTTGTACAAAATATATTTAAATTTTGGTTGTAGATCGATTATCACAATGTAATTTTTGCAAAATTTTGTTTAAATTTGTCTCATGGGCTATGGTTTTTTACATCAATTATGTATATAACTAATCGCGTTAAAAATAATAAAACAGAAGACGAAAAAATAGTCATAAACATAGCTTTTGAAATGTTAACCGCAAATTAAAACACGACAACGACAGGACCGTGTGTTAAGCTCGTCTTTTAATTTTAAAATTAAATGAAAATTTTAAATTGTTTTTATTAATTTCGTTGAAAAGTCAAAACTGGTCAAGAACGATGTATTTGAGACTTTGAGTTAGGTTAGTTGTTAGGAAGATGAGAAGATCGTTAAAGTTAACGGTAACGTTGCTGACATGGCAATAGTTTATCTACCGACTCAAATTTGACTCCCGTTATCGTTAACAACTTGCCATTTTGTTTATGATTAGTTGATTACTGTATTCCATCTCTCTGCAATTAAAAAACCCAACTGCAATCGCCATTTATAGAAACCCAACTGCAGTCGCCATTTATCTTCCCGCCTCTCTCTCTCTCTCTCTCTCTCTCTCTCTCTCACTGAGGAAGACGGAGAACTCTAGTCGGTGGAGGCGTTATAATGATAAAAGGAAGTCGCATTATAGAGTCGTTTCTATGGAAGATGTCGGGATTATTCAACTTCTTCATCCTTCTACTGTTCTTATCGACGAGTCTTCGTGATACCAGATCCGCTGCTCAGCTTTTGCCTGATAAAGAAGGTACGGTTTTCTTTAATTTTTAATTGACCTCCGTTCATCAACGTTTCTGTTGTTTTAGTCACTACTTATATATTGTTCTGAATGTTTGAACGAATCTGATGGTTCTCTTGATTTTGACTTTGCAATTTGCGTTTCGAGAATATTGATTTCGGAGTAAAGCTTTATTTGGATAGTCGATGATAATCGTTATGTTATCCAGTCTCTCTTTTACCTTTATGGAAGTCGCTTAAACATCTGTTTTTGTGCTCATTGAACTGTAAAAGGAAGCTGTACGGAATTGATTTCATGGTAAAGCAGATAAAACCATTTTTTTCCCAGAAGGTTACAAAAGTTTTGATTACTTCACTGACTTCATCGAAAATACTTTGATCTCTCCAAAAAGTTTTCCCAGATTTGGACTTAACCACATTTTAGCAAATTACTTTATGATTATTCAAGTATGGGAAATAACTACAATATACTTGTTACCTAGGTTTGACTCACTGTTAAGGGATAATATTTTATTGTTTTAATGAAAACAAGTAATATTCTATGGATATTACAGTAGTAGTCCTTTTAAGACATTTCTTAATACAAATATCTTATCATTAATAATATTTAAAATACATACCGTTCACAATGGTTAAGAATGTATTAATATAGCTACACCTTAATAATTAATATTGGTGACATGGTACAAAATCCATTATTGTAAAAAATATCCAAGGTCAAATGAATCATTTATCGCAATAGGTTTGTATAGGCCCCATAGTTCATATCAACTTGCATCCCTATAACCCTATTCAATTAATTCTGCCTTCAAAATTATGGACCCCTTCTATATAGGGTGTGTTTGGCAAAAGTAGCTGTTAGCTGGAAGCGGTTAGCTGGTAGCGTGTAGCAGAAGCTGGTAGCGGAAAGCTGTAGTTTTTATTTGTTATATGAATGTTTGGCAAAAGTAGCTGAAAACTTTTGAAATTGATAAAATTACATAAAAATACAATTAATTATAAATAAATAAATATATAAATATATTTTTAAGGGTAGTTATGAAAATTGATTTCAAAAGCTACATGAAGTAGATTTTAGAATCGGAGCGTTTTGTTAAAACTAAAAGCTAAACGCTCGTACCGCCAAACGAAGCTTTTTGTTTAAACTAGAGCATTTTATCAAAAACTAAAAGCTAGAAGCTCTCAAACGTTTCCAAAAGCTCTATGCCAAACACGCTCATATTGTTTTATTTTTCTTATATATATATATATATATATATATATATATATATATATATATATATATATATATATATATATATATAACAATTTAGGGGGTGTTTGGCTTAGCTTTTCACAGCCAAAAGTCATTTTTGTAAAAGAAAAAATACAAAAAAATGTTTGGCAAACTAATAACTTTTGGAGTTTTAATACAAGAAAAAACATCTTTTTAGAAAAGTCAGGATTTCCTGATTTTTTTGTAACTTTTTGAAAAAGAACTTTTAAGCTTTTAAAAGCTAAGCCAAACACGCCCTTAGTCCTATTCTACTTTGATTCCTTTAGTGGTTTTTTTTTTTTTTTATCATCGACGAAATAGTTATCTCATGTTCTACGGGGACTTGAAGGAGTTGGTTTAAAGGGCCCTTTCTCAGATAGTTTGACTTTGACCATATGGCGTTTGGCCAGCTGGATGCATTTAAGGCTAGCCTTGATATAAAAAAAAATAAAAATAAAAAGACATATTTGATGTATGTAGATGTGCGGCTGAATGGATGTCGCTTTCTTTTCGTCAACCATGCAAAAATATATGTTTTTTTTTTTTTTTCCATATAGCGTGTATAATTGACATTTATAATTTATAACCTACTTCTTGTGGGGATTTATTTCCACTTTTTTGATATAATTTCAATATCGTTCGTTATGATCTTGATCCATTCCTCTAAACAGTTTAAAAAATTAACAAGGAAGTTTGTTCTTTTCCACCAATCTACAAACATGTATTGACCTTTTACCAAGTTTCTGAACAATTCAACTTATTATGAAAGTTTGACAGCTATATGCATGACTAAATAATAAATGCCAGTTTATATATAATTCCCTTTTTTTTTTGTTTGTAACAGTTGAAGCTATGAGAGTGATAGCCTCAAAGCTAGGAAACATTAGGTGGAATGTTTCTAGAGATTCATGCACTACAGGTGTAGGGCTACAACAGATAATTTCCAATGATACTAGAGCTGCAAGGAGACATCTTATGGAAGTTGGAAGCAATGTAACTTGCAACTGTAACATCACTAATAGTACTTTTTGCCACATAACAAACATGTATGCATCTATCTTTCTTTCTATAACATATTCTATTAATTAATTATGTCACTAATCAATGTTTACTTGATATTTTCAATACTTGTATTAAATTGTAGCCAGGTGAAAAAAATGAACTTGAACGGAGTTTTACCTGAGGAATTTGCAAATCTCACTTTTCTGCAAGAAATGTAAATCCACCAATCACCATCAATTTCTAATTATTTTAAATTAATAACTTTATTACGCCTATCCTCCTTAATAAATGAAGGTTTTTTTTTTGCCATATGTCAATCTCTTATGAGTTTTGACACTTGTCATTTTGTGGTAGTTTTGAATAAATGTTTTTTCCATTTGTTATTTTCTTATTTTTTTTTATCTTTCTTAATTAACACATCATATTTACACCTTAATTAATAATTGCCTTAATTGAAAATAACCAATAAATTACAATATTACAACTCTCATATAGTATTTAATATGTTTCCTTTTAAATTCAAATTTTAAATTTCAAATTTAAATAAATCTTTGTTTAAAACTTCATATTTAATTTTTTTTGTTTTATCCAACCCGTATAATATACGGGTCTCACAACTAGTTGTAATTAATATGATACATTTTTCATACATACAGAGATCTGACTCGCAACTATATCGGTGGCCCTATTCCCGCAAGATTCAGCCAGCTTCCTCTTATTATTTTGTAAGTTACTTTTTGTTTCAAATTTCCATTTTTGCCCTTGTGAATATACTTTTGACACTGTATTTTCCATAGGAGTATTGGGGGGAATCGCATCAGTGGTTCCATACCTGCACAATTAGCTAATATTTCTACACTTGAGGAACTGTAAGCAAAGATTCTTGGTTTTCGTCTTTACCCTTTAATCATATCATATGAGACCTTATAATGAATTTACTATTTTGACCTTTAATTAGGGTCGTGGAAAACAACTTGCTTGGAGGACCGCTTCCTCCACAACTTGGACGCTTGTCTCGCTTGAGAAGATTGTAAGATTAATTTAATATATAATGTTTATATTTTAATGTTGTTAACAAGATTTTTTTTTGTTTTTTTTTTATTGCAGCGTTGCTTCTGCAAATAACTTTACTGGAACTATACCGGTTTCATATGGCAATCTGGCTAATTTAGAACAGTTGTAAGTCATAGATATCTTTTATTAATTATAGCGAGTCATTAAATACTATATATAAATTATTTAATCCTTTTTTTTTTTTTTTTACATTTCTTGCAGTAGGATAGATGGGAGTAAATTATCTGGGAGAATACCTGATTTTATCGGAAACTGGAAAAATCTCACAATACTGTGAGTATTATTTTACTCTCTTTGTTTTCATAATAAATTTTAAAACTTCAATCATATATAATTTATTTTGCAGTGATATGCAAGGAACGAGCATGTCTGGACCCATTCCTTCTACAATATCTCTGTTGAAAAAACTGAAATCATTGTGAGAAAGAGCACATTATTTTATTTTTGTTAAATTTTCAGTCACTAGTTTTCTGGTAATAGACTTTATTAACATTGAACTTATTTTATATCAGGAGGATATCTGATTTGGCTGGATCATCGAGTTCACCATTTCCTAATCTGGAGGCTATGACAAACATAGAGGATTTGTGAGTTGATTAAATAATTTGTGTGAAAGAAAATAAAAAGTGTGTTATAATACTTACATATAATTTTGCTACAGGATTTTGAGAAATTGTTTGCTTACTGGCCCACTACCTGACTACATTGATGGAGGATATGACGATTTAAAAAACATGTAAGTCAGTTGCTAATAGTAGTATTCATGTTAAGATTATTTTTTTGACACTTTGTGCGATAGTTTTATTGCTTAAATTTTTGTCTGAACTGTTTTTTTTTATTTGCAGAGACCTGAGCTTCAACCAGCTGAATGATTCAATTCCCGAATTATTTCAATTTATAGACTTTGACACCTTGTATGCAACGCAACTACTTCATAAGATGTTATAATTTATTTCCTATTTTAATTTTGAGGTTAAATTTTTTATTTTGAGATCTAATATTGTCCATGTACGTAGGTTTCTAAATAACAACTCGCTATCCGGAGATATTCCACCATGGATGTTCACTCGCACAGACAAAATGTAAGTGATACCCATGGCCTTGACTATTATTATTAGACCAAATTTCAAGACAAAAATAAAATAAAAATAAAGTAAGTCTGTTGCTATTATGTTAAAAGATTAGCACTATGTTTATTGCAGTGACTTATCTTACAACAATTTTGCAAATAGTACACAGCAAACTTGTGGGTCATCTAGAGTGTGAGTTTTCCTATTCTATCCTTCCGTTACCATATCATAATATCATTACTTTCTATTTTCATTGATCACTAATTATATATACATTATTTATAACAGGAATTTGGTTTCAGCCTTGTCACCTTCATCCCCTGCACCCAACAGGCATGTCCCATTTCAACCCGTTCACATAAAACTTTTTCAACTGTTTACAATGATGTTACCTAACATATTAATGAATCTTTTAGAGAAAGTTGGTGTTTAAGAGACGAAATTGGTTGCAGCAGAAGCCCCAAGTGTAAGAAATTACTAAACAAAAACAACCCTTCCCTTTTTGTAACGTATCTAAATCTTGAAATGTATCTGAAATTCCAGATCATTCGTTGTTTATCAACTGTGGTGGAGATAGCACAGTGTTTGATGGAAACGAATATCAAAAAGATGTAACCAACGAGCAATCTTACTTCTATTCTGAATCGGATGGATGGGCTTATAGCGCTAATGGTGTTTTCATGGGCAACAGTAGTGCCCCATTTGTTGGAACCAATACGGATGTAAGAGATGCTAAAATATACACAACAGCTCGCTTTTCTCCAACTTCACTTAGGTACTACGGATTATGTTTGAGGGAAGGAAGTTATAAAGTGAGGCTCCATTTCGCTGAAATCAGTTACACAAATGATTCCACATTTGCAAGCCTTGGAAGACGCTATTTCGATATATCAATCCAGGTCAGTAACAATAATAACCCAATTTTTTTTATTGTATATTTTTAGTTATGGATTTAATTTTGTTTTATAGGGTGTTTTGGAACGGAAAGACTTTAATATTGTGGAAAAAGCTGGAGGAGTTCGAATGGGGACCTTCCTAGATTTTGATAATGTTACGGTTACTGGTAGCACGTTGGAGATCCACTTGTACTGGGCTGGAAAAGGGACAACTGGCATTCCAGAGCGAGGTGTTTATGGACCTCTTTTATCAGCCATCGCAATAACACCAAGTAAGTAATAGTGTACTACTATCCCACCTTTTAAGTGGGACAAAAAATTGAAGAATCGGGCCTAAAAGCATGTGTAAATTACTTATTTGACCTTGTTGCAGACTATAAAGTCAGTACAGGCGGGATTTCTGCTGGAGCTATTGCTGGAATTGTGATTGGTTCATGCGCGTTTATAGTCCTAATTTTAGCTCTGCTTTGGTGGAGAGGCTATATAGGAGGAGACAAAGAAGATAAAGGCAAGACACAATATACATAAAAATAAATAAAAAATTATGTCTGTAAGATTTTATACAGTTCTAACTGCTTTTAATTGTTGTAACAACAGAGCTTCGAGCGCTTGAATTACAAACGGGGTATTTCAGCCTGCGACAAATTAAATCCGCTACTCATAACTTTGATCATGCAAATAAGATCGGTGAAGGAGGGTTTGGACCGGTTTATAAGGTAAGTTTCAAATGTGGCCTCTTATTTGGGCAAATTGCAGAAAATAGTAATATTCCATTTTTATATTTATATTTAAGTTTATGCGTTTTGTTGAATCACAGGGTGTACTCTCGGATGGTTCTGAGATTGCTGTGAAGCAACTTTCAGCCAGATCAAAACAGGGAAACCGTGAGTTTGTGACTGAAATAGGAATGATATCTGCTTTACAACATCCAAATCTCGTGAAGCTTTATGGTTGTTGTATTGAAGGCAAAGAGTTGTTGCTTGTATACGAATACCTCATCAACAACAGTCTCGCACGTGCCCTTTTTGGTAAATAACCTAATATTTTTCACTATCCATCATGCAGTTTCCTGGTTGTTTTTAAACAAAAAAAAATTGGGAATTTTTGATAGGTAAAGAGAACCAAAAGCTTAATTTGGACTGGTCAACAAGAAAGAAGATATGTATGGGAATCGCAAAGGGCTTAGCTTATTTACATGAGGAGTCAAGGTTGAAAATAGTTCACAGAGACATAAAGGCCACAAATGTGCTTCTTGACAAGGATTTAAACGCTAAAATATCGGATTTTGGTTTGGCAAAACTTGATGAAGAAGAGGATACTCATATCAGCACACGAATTGCTGGAACAATGTGAGACTACTTATTATCTTTTTTTATTATTATTATATCATTTATCATTTAATTTCATTAAAAATGTGACATATTTTTATGGTGTAAATATGTAGAGGGTATATGGCTCCGGAATATGCAATGAGAGGATACTTGACAGATAAAGCAGATGTTTACAGCTTTGGAGTTGTGTTGTTGGAGATTGTGAGTGGGAAAAGCAACACAAATTATAGGCCAAAGGAAGAGTTTGTCTACCTTCTCGACTGGGTAACTTCAATTTTTTTAATAAAATTGCAGCAAATAGCAACTTACTTTTCCCTTTTTACGTATATGAGCAATGTATCTACGGTTTTCTTCCAAAACAATATTTTTTAAAACTGGTTACTATTTCATTTTTTTTCAAATTTTTGTTTATATGGTAATATTTGATGATTTGGCAATTGTTTCCCACACATCATTGGTTGCATGCCACATAAGCAAAACAGTAAATTACAATTTCAATCTATGAGTTTAGTTCATTTTTTTGGTTCTGGTTCATGAAGTTTCCTTTCTGCAGTTTTGGTCCTTATTTGTGGATTTTAGTCCCTGAAGTTTTCTTTTTCACAGTTGTGGTCCTTATTTGAGGTTTTCATAACGGCTTTGGTCCCTGATGCAAGTAAAATGACTATATTACCCTCCCTCCTCTTTCCCTTCCCTTTCTTGTAAAATTTGTAATAATAATAATAATAATGTAAAACTAGAACAAATAACATATATCTATAATAAAAACCAGATAAAGGGTAATATAGCTTTGAGCAGAGATCAAAAGCATTACAAAAACAAGAAATAAGGACCGAAATGGCAAAATTTCAAAAAGGAAACGTTAGGGACCAAAACCAAAAAATGAGCTAAATCAAAAACCAAAACTGTAATTTACTGGAACCCAAAAAAAGTTGAATAAAAAATTCAAATGCTAACCATCAAAAACTGTTGTGTTTGGTTGAAATTTACTAGTACATTCCTATTATGAGTAAAACTTAAAGTATATCGTTCATATTTGTCACAATGGGAAAGTACATTGCTATTTTCCATTTTTTTAAACGCGTATTTCTCTTAATGCCCAAATTGATATTTTTAATCAGGCATATGTGCTACAAGAGCAAGGGGGTCTGTTGGACTTAGTTGACCCAGGTCTTGTTAAATACTCAAAAGACGAAGCATTGATGATGTTAAATTTGGCTATCTTATGCACGAATATATCACCCACACTTCGCCCACCAATGTCATCAGTCGTCAAAATGTTGGAAGGGAAATTACCACTTCTACCCCCAGTGGTGAAACGAGGGGTGGGGAATACTGACATGAAGTTTAAAGCTTTTGACATGATGTCACATGATAGTCAAACACAAGTCTCAACTATCTCAGCAGATAGTCAAGGCCCCAGTCTCTGGAATGATACATCGTTGTATAAGGATGAGACACAGGAGAGTACGTCTTCTGAGACGAAGCTTCTTCCTGATCTTTATGATGTTGATATATGAATCTGTACTTTATTTCTTCATTTATAGATATATTATACATGTGTGAGTTGTACAAAATATGTTTAAATTTTTGGTTGTAGATCTATTATCACAATGTAATTTTTGCAAAATTTTGTTTAGATTTGTCTCATGGGCTATGGTTCTTTATATATAACCTTCGACTCTCGCATTCCGCATTCATGCACACATTTCATAGTTTTTGACTATTTGTATTCTTTGTTTGACAACAAATGTTCTAAAGTTCTATAGTGCGGTTTCATTTTGAATTAACAAACACCAAGAAAAAAATGGTCTATTATGGATGATTTTAGTGTTATCAACATATTTTAGTGTAATTATTATTAATAATGAAATAGGTTGACCTCCATTTACTAACCAAGATAGGAGGTGTGTGTAAAGAAACTTAGAAACACAATTTCCCAACATCATCATCTATTATATCAATTGAGGACAAATAGATAGATGGTTTTCAGATACTTACAACGAAACCTCACTACAAATCACCTAATCTACTCTCTCAACAATCACACATCCTAATCTACAACGATTAAGACAACACAGAAGAATAATAATCTGATCGTAATACAGAAACCCTAAAACTGAGAGAGAAAAGAAAAACACTCTGAAAAATATCTTGTGAAGAATAACTAACAACCACAACTCCTCAAGTCTTATACTTTGGGTCAATGGATCACACAAAACCCACGTGTTAGCCCATCTGAAACCAGCTACACTTACACTTCAACCCATCATGTTTAACCAGATGACACAGTTAATCCAAAGTTAGAAACTAATAGCTTACAACTTCAATATTTTACATTTAAACCCTGCACAATTCCTAAAATGGCAAGTTTGTAATAACCATACATTTGGAATGATAAATGTAAACTCGGGAATACAAGGTTCCAAGGGGTTGCGCCCCTGACGGGGTCTAGGGGCAGCAAGGTGTACACACGAAAATCATACAATTGGTTTGTTCTATCTCTCAATAACACAAACAACAATGTATTTTTTCTGTGCTTCTGATTTAAAAGTGGTCTGACTTCTAAATTTAATTTCATTGGATTATCCCAAATCTGATTTTGTGATACCCCAGACTATAGAGTCAAAATCACATATTTTGGAAAGTGATTGCAATCACGATCCTAAAAAGATACAAGTATATTAATATTCTTTTTGACCCCAAAATCTAACATATATTAAGATATAACTTAGGGGTTGCTTCCTTTTGACGTAACGAGGTTAATGTGTTAAGCATTTAATCCGGACAACCAGACTTAATGTGGGCAACATCACTTAATGGATTTAGTCAAAATTTACCCTTATTTCTCATCCCAACTCCTCTCGTGTTTAATGAATATTGTTAAGTTGATTAAATTGTGACAAGTGTTTGTTAGAATGTAAAGGTAAACTATTCATTTACTCTTGTTGAGTCGGTTTCTATGGTCTAAAAAAGGTTTATTTGGCCGAAAACAAAAATGAATAGGCCTTCTTTCGGTTACAGTCACTTTATTAATGTATGAAAAAAACAACTCATTAGTTGATCTATGCTTGGATATAAATAAAAATTAAATACAATTGTGTTTTTAGGGTTAAAAATAAGGCAAGTTTTATACTAATAAAAGACGTTATATTTTGTCCATTTTTATGGTTTAATCACTAAATTTTACTTTCGTTAACGAAAACACCAAACTTTGTGTAGGAAGTAAACTATGGAAAATCTACAAAAGAAACAAAATGCCCGTGCTCATACGTGTGCATATTACATACGATGAAAATGGAGGATTTTAATGACACTTAAAACCATTTAAGTAAGTCAAAGCCACCGTTAGTCATTATGGTGTTGTGTCATTAACTGTTTGCATATGATTCATACATAAACAACTATTAAAAAATTGAATTCATGTCCGGACAATCAATCCCCCTCCTATGGGCTGCTAGCATAATTTCAATTCTTCTTATACATTTTTTCATTCTAACTCCTTTTACTTATAGATAAAATTTAAAACACCCCTTATAATTTTTATTTTTATTTCAAATTTAATAACTTAATTATTTATTTGAAATATATAAATAAAAATATATCGGAACCTATTCGTTGCATACATGACTTTAATTCTTCTTACACCTCTTTTTTATATTTGAACTCCTTTAACTTATATATAAGTTTTAAAACGCACCCATATATGTTTTATTTTCATTTCAAATTTCAATAACTTGATTATTTATTTAAAATATATAAATAAAAATATGTGTTGATAATCTAAAAATTTATACCATTGACAGGTATTTATATTTTATATTTCTTATTTGGTATTATACACATTAGTATTGATGTATAAAAATATAAAAATCTAAAACTATCCAATAATAAAAACCTTTAAATAATGTCAACTGAAAACGTTCCGTATTTTATTTTTAGTATTGCTTTGAACTAATATCCATTTTCAATAAAGTTTATATTTTACTAATTTTATGACTGAAATTCCAAATGAATTTAAACGTACATAAACTTTTTCGGAAAAAAAAATCTACAACAAAAAATGTTTTTGGGTTTTCACAAATGAGTTTTGAAAATATCATAGCCTCTCTCTCTCTCTTTATATATATATATATATATATATATATATATATATATATATATATATATATATATATATATATATATATATATATATATATATATATATATATATATATATATTAAATAGTATTTAATATATTGTTGTTTAATAAGTTGTCATTTCAATTTGGGTTTTAATCTAAATGGTGGTTTTGAGTTAGTGGTTTTGACCATTTAAGTAGGTGCCAATAACAATACTCGTAGGAAGTAACAAAATGTCTGTGCTTCGATAAATTTATGAATTATACGTGTGCATATTACATACGATGAAAATGCTACAATTAATGCAAATAAGGAAGATCAAGAAACAATTCAATAAAAGAACGAGATCAATCAAATTGTCTTTGGCCTAGCGGTAAGGAGTGACTTTCTTAAATGAGAGATCATGGGTTGAAGTCTCACTAGGAGACATAGGTGATGTTTAAGATTAGATTAAGAGTAGGATAGTTTGCGGTTAAAAAAAAGAGAACACGATCAATAACCAATACCTGAAGAATTGAACACATACTAGTTTGAAAAACCAAAAGAGAGAGAGAGAGAGAGGAATGAACATTGTAAATAGTTTTGTATTTTAATTAATATTAACTGTTGAAAATCAAATTATTTTGTACTTTATAATAACTAATATTAATTAACTTCAAAAAATTTATTAATAAATACGAAAACACAAGTTATATATATATATATATATATATATATATATATATATATATATATATATATATATATAGAGAGAGAGAGAGAGAGAGAGGTAAAAGATCAAATGAAAACAAAAAAAAAGATTAAAAACCCTAAGAACTATTATTTTAGCCTATAGTTAAAAGTATATTTGTGTTTTCTCAAATATATGTTTACAAATTTTACGAAGGGTATTTTCGTCTATCAATTGATTGTTAACATAAATAAAAAAATCACAACCCATATTTAGAAACATAAAATTAGATGTTAAAAACCAGATCTGATATTAGTTCACATCCTCTCTTTATTCCTCCAAAAAGTCAAACAGTCCCTTCCCTCCAACCTACCACCTTCCCTCCCACCTCCCACCAGCCTCCTCTTTCCACCGTCATCACTGGTATATGCTCCACCACCGTCGATTCTTACTCCACCGCCACTACCCACCGTGGTTATCATTTTCCCTCACCGTCCACTGCTCTATAACCGCCATAGACCGCCGGAAAACTCACGAACCATCTTCAACCTTTCAGATCTGTGGTTTTCCGACGAAGTTTGTAGGAGTTGCAAAAGGAATATATATGCAGCTAGATGAGTGAATGAAGGATGCTCGATGTTCAAGGTCTTCTAAAAGGTGGGTTCATGGACTACTTAGAGCCTAAGCAAGGATTAGGTTTTCCACCTGAAAACCCTAGCAGTCACAGTTATTTAAGGACCTCCTGACCTCCCAATTTCGGCCACTGCTTCCAAGAGAAACCCTAGCCGAAATTTTGCCCTCTTTCTCGCTCATCCTTTGCTTTTGGTGTTTGTGACTCCATTAGAGGTGCAACACTTGGGGCACTTAAGCTTTCAAGATCCAAGATCATCCGTGAAATCCTTGTTACTAAGAGATAACAATAAAGGTAACATTCCAACCCTAGTTTCATATTGATTTTCTGAAATTGTATGCCAGTATTAGGGTTATTGTTTTGGATGATCTATTTGCATGTATAACTAGAGAAAAACTTAGATCCAAAGCAATTAGGGTTGCATGAACACATAAGAATGTTGTTATGCTCATAACCCAACAATGGTATCAGAGTCTTTGATGTTTTTCTGTTATATTTGATGCAATAGTGATCTGTCCAAATCAAAAAATCAAGCAGAATCGCAATCTGCCTGGTGAACTCGACGAGTTCATTGAGGAACTCGACGAGTTGGATAAACTCGAAGAGTCCATGCCTGACTCGACGAGTTGGACCGTCTGTTAGCTGATTTTACGAATTTTGATTCATTTTGGATTAGGATAATTACCATAACTCGTTTTTATCTCAATAAATTGATTTTATTGAATGGTAATATGATTTCCTTATCAAAATAGATGAATTTGGTCAAATTTTAAGATAATGTCTAATTATATGATTAATTAATTATTTAAAATTTGAACTAGTAATTTTGGAATTTAAAATTGCACCCTTTAAGTTTTGGAATTTAAAATTTAATTAAAAGGTTAACTTTGAACGGGGGCGATGTGGGATGAAGTGATATTTACATATCCCGGCGATGTGAGACTCAATCAAAGTTCGATATAATAGAAAGAAAGAGGGTGGCGAGCTTATATAGAAGAGAATATTAGCTGAGTTTAATAATGGGGGCGATGTGGGATGAAGTTAACTCATTGCCAAAATAAATTGAGAAAAACGACGCTAGAAAGATTCGAACATGCGCTGTTTCAAACAATCGTCCAACACGTTAACCAGTGGGGCAATGCTTCAGTTTGTGTTTATAACCCAAGAACTACATATATATATATATATATATATATATATATATATATATATATATACACATATATATAACTCACAGAATACATATAATATATGAAATTCGGTTCGGTTTGGTTTCTTTCGGTTTTACCAAACCCAAAAACCGAACCCAAACCGAAAATTTCGGTTTTTGAAAATTCTAAACCCAAACCGTCAGTTTATTCTTTGGTTTCGGTTTTATGGTTTCGGTTTTGTCGGTTTTTCGGTTTCCGGGTTCGGTTTTGCTCACCCCTAAGTCTTACGACATGACCAAGGGTTGGTCACGACGTGAGACTCAATATTAGGGTTTTTGGCAATTGACTTTGACTTTGTGGGTTGACTCTTTGACCTGGCTTGACCTCGGTTAATTACCTAAGAGAGAGAGAGAGAGAGTATGTTAAGGACCCTTAATTATGGATTATCACCTTAATGCTAATTAGGGTTATTTTGGATATGTTTAGTGTGGGGAGTTTTTGTAGCAACAACTCGAATGTGAGTTTTATCCGGCTATCGACTGAGGTGAGTCTCCTCACAGTATTTGTGGGTCGAAGACACCAATGTCAACTCATTAGATTTTGTTTATAGGATGCTAGATGTCTTTGTGACTTTTGCATGTATTTGTATGTATGTTTGGGCAGGGCCCACTACATGTTACTGACAAATTTGTATCGAGCACGACCCGGTGGATGCCGGGGCCCGATAGATGTTGGGTGAGGCCCGATGTATTTATGGTATGTGGTATTTTGGGGGAACTCACTTGATTACTGTTTATGTTTATGGTTTCAGCTACCTTTGGTTCGAAGGGGAAGGGTCTGACATGATCGTATAACATCCACCAGTGTTCCGCACTCTATGATTTTGTTTTGTACTCTGATAACTTTGATACAATTCCTTGAACATTATTTTGGTATTTCGAATGGATGAATGACTATTTTGGTTGATTTAAAGTAAAAATTTTATTTAATATTTTTGGGATGTTACATCAGCGGTCTCTGTATGCAAGCTGACCACTAATTGATATCAAGATGATCTGACACCATGCATTTTTTTAAGCTTTAGAGCAAAAGAATTAATGAAATTCAAATGTAATGTTCCAAAAACCATAATAAATTTTTTTGATTTTATTGATATTGAGTTTTATAAAAATAACTTTTTATCCTACTTAAAAATTTAACATTTTATTGTGAAAATAAAAACGTTTCAACTAGATGATAATTGGACTGATTAATTGTATGATAAATGAACGGATCCAACTAGATGTTAATTGAATATTAATTGGATATTAACCGGATATCTAATTGGATAATAATTGAATTGAATCCCTTTGATTTTTTTAATTGGATTTGGAATGTCTTCCAAAAAACCGATCGATCCAATTTATATATTGGATATTCAATATGAACAAATCTATTTTAATTGGACCTATTGATTTTTACACACCGTACTTGCCACCAACACAAGTGCCTATCCTTTCATCTATCACATATTCTTTTTTTTAGGTAATTATTTTGATTTAGAATAATAAAACCAAAAATTATTTCTACCACCTCTAATAAATAAATTTAAACTACAGTAATATTATAATATGTTTTTAAACTCTTTTTTCAAAACATTATTAACGCGTGGTTAGAATTTCCTTGGACCGTCGTCCAAAGTGGAAAAGGTTGAGGTAGTTGTGTTGTCAACATTTCAAATTCTAGGTCATGGATGCAAAAAACACATTAATGAGACCATAAAATATAACATGACGTAATTTAAAATATTAATATCTATATGATAATAAATAAAAGGTGTCTTATACATTAATTGTGTATAAACTAATCACAATGAAAATAATACGTTAGAAAACGATAGAATAGCCATAATCATAGCTTTTGAAATGGTAAGCACAAATTAAATAACATTGAAAGTAAAAAATCAAAACACGACAACAACAGGGACCCGTATGTGAAAGCTCCTCTTTTAATTTTAAGTTACATGCAAATTTTAAATCGTGTTTACTAATTATGTCAACTTCACACATGTGCATTTTAGTCCAAACTTTCAACTTTTAACATTGCTCGTCCCTATGGTTGCCAAAAGTTTCACTCATGATCCTTTGTATAACACTGTTAGAGTTTTCCGTTAAGTCTTTTCATAAAAGATTGTGTTGCCTTCATATCAAATTTGATAAACCTTATACTTCAATAACCATTTCTTAGAACTCTATGTAAAAAGGAAATAAAACCCAAAATCAGTAATGTCATTGTTTTCTCTAACCTTTGCCATCAACTTCCCGTCGATAGTGCCTCCGACCAAGCACTATTGTGGGTGTAGTTTGACATTGTCGTCTATAATGGAGGAGCTATCATGGCAACCTCTTTCCCATTTCATCTCTATCTGTTCTTCTTTATCTATTTCTCCCATTTCAATGCCATCATTGTAACCCTCTCTCTTACTCGGATGCAACTTGAGGGAAGAGGAAGGTGTTAGCACATATGTTTATGGACCCTATTCTCTTTAGCCCTTTAGCCTTGGGCTTTTCTTATTAATTCCATTTTTTTTGGTAGAGGATATTACTTTTCAATAAAGAATACTAGCACTTTCTCTCTGAAACAGATGGCGGTGTTATATTATCAGAAGGAACCACCATCGACACTCTCTTTCTCTTCCCACCACTACCAACCCTCCACAATTAATACTTCTACCCTTCGATTTCCAAGAATCAACCCATCATCCGTCATCAGATTCTTCAGAACTTAGGTATGAAAATTCAATAACATGTGTTGGTCACTCCCTATATCATTATTGAGTGATACTTTTGTTGTTCCCAAGGTAAGTCACTATTGAAGAAGAGATATGATTCACACTTAACTAAAGTTCCTACAATGAAGTCAAGTTCCCAAATGTCATCGGAATTACTACAGTCAACAAATTCATAAACATGTCAAAACAAGTTGTAGGCAGTTTCCAAGCTCCGGTGGAACAATTCCAACCAAATTGTTCTGTAACAACACATTCTTAAGGTTTTTTAGATTGCCCAACTTCTTGAGATTAAGGTAGTATAAATGGAAAGTGTAACGACCGAAAAATACAACCAATTTTAAATTTTTCAAAAACATCTCGATTCCCTTAAATCTTTACAAAAAGGTTTTCAATACAAAACATTTAACGTGTTCCCAGAATCACAATACTACAAAATCATGAGGAGCGGTACGATCACGCCTTCGCCTTGCCACAGTCTCCTGAAGAACCTGAAAAACATGAAACCACAACTGTAAGCCCGAAAGCTTAGTGAGATATCCCCAAAATACCAACCACAAATACCATACACGCATAACATGCCATAACATATCCGATCACAGAACAGCCATGCATTTCGGGTCTACTGTGTGGCTGGTCCGCCGCACCGGCCTACAGTCCACCTGGTCCACCCTCTGAGTCTATCCACATACATCGAGTCTACAGTGTGATTGGTCCGCCCGCTCCCGGGCCTTCAATCCACCTGGTCCACTCTCTGAGTCTACAATATGACTGATCCGCCCGCACCGGGCCTTCAGTCTATCTGGTCCACTCTCCGAGCCTTCGGCACGTCTGGTCCGCCCTTTCGGGCCTGCAGCCTATCCGGACCGCTCGCTGGGCCTTCGGGACAACCGGTCCCCCCTGGGTATCTTGGCCTACAGCACACAGCAGGACCCGCCTCAACCCAACTCCAGTCCAAACAACCATGTGCACATATACATACAATCATATAGCAATTCATAGTCAACAAGCAGATCAAACAGATCACATAGCATATCATCATCCTAACCAGGATACCGACCTAACAGGTCACTAGCATAGCATCTCCCTATCTCTCAGGATACCGATCTCAATCAGGTCTCTAACATATACCATCTTAGCTCTCAGGATGCAAACATATCATAGCAACAACATAACAACAACTACCCGGATCTCAATCCGATAAGGGCCGGCCTTGGTGCCTTAGACCCTGTTGATATAGTGAGGATAACTCACCTCGAAACTGCCGACTGAACAGATAACCCAAGCTGCTCCGATCACTGATACGATCCCCACCACTGGACAACCACCAATGCACTGAACTCAAAACAATAATCAACAATTACCAAAATGCCCCTGGAAACCACAAGCCAACCCTTGGTCAAAGTCAACCCCTGACTAACTCTACTCGCCGAGTCAACCCGATGACTCGCCGAGTCCCCATACACAGAACTTCCCTCAATCCGCAACCTAACTCGTCGAGTCACCCCGAGACTCGTCGAGTTCAACAACTCTGAGTCAACTCGCACACAACTCACCGAGTCATCCCTTGACTCACCGATTCTCGACTCGACCAGAAAAATATTAGGACTCTTCGACAAGACTCGCCGAGCCTAAGAACAGACTCGCCGAGTCTAAGGCTATCTTCAACCTACTCGCCGAGTTGTTCATACAACTCGCCGAGTTCCAGGCCATCTTCATCCAACTCGCCGAGTTGTTCTTCCAACTCGCCGAGTCCCAACTCATCTTCAAGCAACTCGTCGAGTACACCCATGTGACTCGCCGAGTACCACCGGTCTGAATCCATTCAGAAGCATTCCAGGCCATGCAATTGCTCCAAAACATAGATCTAGCCTCCTACAACTCATCTATCACGTAAAGTGGCAAACTTTACGTGAATCCAAAGAGATCTATGCAATTTTGCACATTGGGCTAGGGTTTGGGACATGATAGCTTCATCCAACACCCAACACAGGGACTTTCATGCTCTCTGATTCTTCTCCATACCAGATCTGAGGTAGCAACCTCAGATCTAACCTCTAGACTCCAATATAACCCAAGATAAGCTTCCCTCAAAACCCAAAATGAAGAAACAAGATAACAACAGCCCAAGAACGAGATATTACCTCAAAAGAACGCCCCTACTGCAAGGAAACTCGAATCCAAACAAACCCCTTGCTCCACACCTTCAAACTCCCAAACTTTCTTCAACAAATGCTCCTCCAAGCTCCAATCACTCAACAATGGTGCTTCTCCACGATTTTAGGGTTTCTGGGACTCAAGGGGGAATAAAGAGGTTGGGAGGAAAACATAATGTTCTTTATATAGGGCTCAACCCCGAGAATTAGGGTTTTCTCCACTCAGCGCCTACTCGCCGAGTCCACCTCATTGACTCGCCGAGTCGGCTACTTAACACGCGACCAAATCGCGACTCTACTCGCCTAGTCCATCCATGGACTCGCCGAGTCACTCTTTCCCAATTTACTCTTTTAGCCCTTCCACTCTACTCTTGATATTTCAGGATGTTACAATTCTCCCCCACTTAAATTAGGCTTCGTCCTCGAAGCCTACAACAATTCAATCCCAAAGATACTCCCACAACGCGCCACCTGGCCTTAACCGGGCCAAGTCCCTCAAGGCATACCCATCGAAACTCAAACACACTTTCTCTTTCCTTACGGTGTCCTGATCATCGTCTCGAGCCGGGCACCAGCTGTACTCTTTGATAATCACACTCAACAACCTAGAATTACCCATGAAGCATCATTGCCCCAAATCCCAACAATCACTCGACCCATAAGGGCTAGAAAACCATGAACCATCGGATCCCCGATCCGAATCCCACTCTATCCATTCCGTGACGACGGAAAGACCCATTCTCAATCTCAGAGCAACTCCCACGAGTTCTCCTCTTGCAATCACATACACATGTTGAACTTTCTCCAGCACCCTCAGGTTGGGAAAACCTAAAACACTGATGATATCCTCCAACATCCCCCAGGATGAACCACTAATACATATCCAATACCCTGATCAGGATCACACTGAGAGCCCAAGACTCTCTCCCTGCATCCCTTCTGAGTCTCTTGGCTCTACGTCTGCGGAATTCCTCTGCAACCTTAGCAGACATCCCAAACCGGATGAGCTTCTATTCCATTGCCGCAAACACGCTGCTCAAAAACCATACTCGAATTACTCTAATCATAACTCTGCTCTGCCGCTTTCACTTCCGTGAACTTGCACTCCCTTTCGGAGTTACACACCTCTCTCACTTCCTTTTCCAAGGAATCTACTTGGCCATATTGCCACTCCAACAAGTGCCACGGTGCTCGCCCAACGCTACACCACCCTTTTTAGTGTATCCGCTATCCATCCAACACACATACTCTGACTCTCATCGCAGGGACTCTCAAGCCCCTGCACTATCTCCACTAATCAAGATCACTACCCAGGGCCAGACCTTCTAATGCAATCACACCGCAACATACACAATCCATATCCTCAAACTGATCCAACAATACCTGCAGAGTCTTCAGCATGACTGGACCGCCTCACCAGACCTTCAGTCCATCTGGACCACTCTCAGAACCTTCAGCCAATCTGGACCGCTCTCAGTGCCTTCAGTTTGGCTGGATCGTTCTCCGAGCCTTCGGCCTGACTGGTACGCCTACCGGCCTTCAGTCTATCCGGACCGCTCAACTAGCATTCAACATTCCGGGCTATCCCCTCGGAAATCCTCCCATGCATACCGTTCTAGCCCTCTAGGGGTTCCGAACTCTAACTCCATCATACATACTCGATCCCGGCCTGCTCCCAGGCCCTCCACAATCAAATGCCCTAGGTCTGAATCCCGCCCCGCATGTCCGACACTTACTCCTATCAGCCTATACTCTGGGCTGACAGAACACTTGCTGAATCCTAACAGCTAAGCACTTTCAATTACTCATCGATCTCCCGGAGAATTCTCCAATTCTCCCCCACTTGGGCACTAACTATCAACCACCGGTCGCCATTACCGACCTCCCAGAACAACTCTTGCACAAAGAAAACACTTACACGCGGACTCTTTCTCACAAGCATAAACAACCTCAATGAGGTCTCACATCAACACTGATCAACCTGCTCGAAAGAAACTCAATCTGCATCTAACCACTCCTCAGAAAGTAGATGCTACCCGGCCTGCAACCCAATGCCGGGTTTCCACTAATAACCCTCATGAATGATAACCAACGGAATTCCCAAAACAATAACCCATAACCAAAACCACAACCCGCAAAATGACGAATACCACAACGAAAACCAAACAAAATACCAGCTCATAACCAATACACCACAATATCACAAGATAACAAGATATCAAGAAAGAAACATACCCGCAGCTGCATCCGGCACTGCTCTGACCTCCTCTGCCGCAAGCTGATAAGCACGACCCTGAGCCCTTGGGGGCTCCTCTCCACCCTGACCCCCACATGTGATCCTCAAAGTGGCCGGTGTTGGAGCTTACACCGGTCCCGCAGCAAGCTGTGGACAGTTGACCCTCAAATGTCCAACCTAATGACAATGATAACAAATCCTCAAATCCCGAACTGGCGCTGACTGCCGACACTCCCTCGCATAGTGCCCCTCCTTCCCGCACTTGCGGCATGCACCACCGGACCTACAAACTCCGGTGTGACCCCTTCCACACTTCCCACAAGTGTGGCTGCTTAGATCCCCCATTCTAACATCAACGGTCTTGGACCGTTTCGGCGTCGGCTGCGATTGCACCGGAGTCTGCCTCAGCTCACGCAACTGCAACTCAATCTCTAACTCACGCCGCCTAGCGGCCTCCTGCAACTCCAACAAGGTCTCGCACCTCTACGCAGACATAAACTGTCTGATGTCCCTCTTGAGCATGCTCAGATATCGGGACATCTGAGCCTGCTCCGAAGCGAACTCTGGGCAAAACATCGCCCTCTCAGTGAACATCCTGGTGATCTCAGTCACCGACTCCGAACCCTGCTTCAGCTCAAGGAACTCCTGAGCCAATCTCTCCCTCTCAACTTGCGGAACATAACGAGTGCTGAACATTTCTCTGAACTGATCCCACGAAACCGCAGCCCTCTGCGCATCCGAATATGACCCCGTGGTCAATCTCCACCAATCCTTTGCCCCGAGCCTCAACAGGTTCAGAGCACACCTCACCCTCTGATCAGCAAGGCATGAACACGTGAAGAAACATCCCTCCACGTCTGATAACCACCTCATAGCAACAATCGGGTCCTGAACTCCATCGAATGTGGGAGGCTTCGTATTATCGAAGTCCCGATACTGAAAACCCCGACTAGCTCCTCCCCCTGCCGCTGCTACAGCCGTTGTAGCCGCCACGGCAGCCGTCTCAGTGAGAGCTGCATAGCGCTCATCAAAATACTCAACCATGGCGGTCTTAATCGACCCAAACAGCTCTGGTAACTCAGCCCGAAACAACTCAGCAATCTCCTCACGCAGGATCTCACGAATCCTCGCATCCAACTCGCTCGTGCTCATCTGACCGATAACCTCGGGCGGCACCGATCCGCCCGGAACTCTCTCTCCAGCTCCCGATCCTGACCCGGATCCACTGTCATCATGCCTCGAAATCTCCATACTGAAAAGAAACACCACACAAAATCTCAGACTCTTCCCATAGCCTGGGATCCAACTCTCTCAACCCAACCCTAGAGATCATGGTTTCCCTGATACGCATATGGCTCCTGTGCTTTCAGTAGTACGGGCCCATACTACCTTCCACACCTACCCATATTTGTATGAAGTACTACCACAACGCCCTAGAGAAACATGCATAACAACGCTCAACCCTCACCACTAGAGGAACACTGAAAATATCCCATAAGGAACCCTAGGCTACAGGCATCATAAATCAGGCAACATATCATGAAATCCTGAAGATCCCTAGCCTATCACTAGCATGCTGTTCTATCAAAGCTCAAAAACAAATAACATGCATGGTATTTTGGGGTTACTTACTGGCTCCGGCTGATTGTACCTCCGCGTCCTCCCTTACTCATTTTGAAAACCATTTTAAATACCCTTTTGAAAACTCTCCTCGATTTGAGACTGGAGTCACACGAATGTTCCTCCAATTCACTCAAACCAAGGCTCTGATACCAACTTGTAACGACCGAAAAATACAACTAATTTTAAATTTTTCAAAAAACATCTCGATTCCCTTAAATCTTTACAAAAAGGTTTTCAATACAAATCATTTAACGTGTTCCCAGAATCACAATACTATAAAATCATGAGGAGCGGTACGATCACGCCTTCGCCTTGCCACAGTCTCCTGAAGAACCTGAAAAACATGAAACCACAACTGTAAGCCCGAAAGCTTAGTGAGATATCCCCAAAATACCAACCACAAATACCATACACGCATAACATGCCATAACATATCCGATCACAGAACAGCCATGCATTTCGGGTCTACTGTGTGGCTGGTCCGCCGCACCGGCCTACAGTCCACCTGGTCCACCCTCTGAGTCTATCCACATACATCGAGTCTACAGTGTGATTGGTCCGCCCGCTCCCGGGCCTTCAATCCACCTGGTCCACTCTCTGAGTCTACAGTATGACTGATCCGCCCGCACCGGGCCTTCAGTCTATCTGGTCCACTCTCCGAGCCTTCGGCACGTCTGGTCCGCCCTTTCGGGCCTGCAGCCTATCCGGACCGCTCGCTGGGCCTTCGGGACAACCGGTCCCCCCTGGGTATCTTGGCCTACAGCACACAGCAGGACCCGCCTCAACCCAACTCCAGTCCAAACAACCATGTGCACATATACATACAATCATATAGCAATTCATAGTCAACAAGCAGATCAAACAGATCACATAGCATATCATCATCCTAACCAGGATACCGACCTAACAGGTCACTAGCATAGCATCTCCCTATCTCTCAGGATACCGATCTCAATCAGGTCTCTAACATATACCATCCTAGCTCTCAGGATGCAAACATATCATAGCAACAACATAACAACAACTACCCGGATCTCAATCCGATAAGGGCCGGCCTTGGTGCCTTAGACCCTGTTGATATAGTGAGGATAACTCACCTCGAAACTGCCGACTGAACAGATAACCCAAGCTGCTTCGATCACTGATACGATCCCCACCACTGGACAACCACCAATGCACTGAACTCAAAACAATAATCAACAATTACCAAAATGCCCCTGGAAACCACAAGCCAACCCTTGGTCAAAGACAAGGTCAAAGTCAACCCCTGACTAACTCTACTCGCCGAGTCAACCCGATGACTCGCCGAGTCCCCATACACAGAACTTCCCTCAATCCGCGACCTAACTCGTCGAGTCACCCCGAGACTCGTCGAGTTCAACAACTCTGAGTCCACTCGCACACAACTCACCGAGTCATCCCTTGACTCACCGATTCTCGACTCGACCAGAAAAATATTGGGACTCTTCGACAAGACTCGCCGAGCCCAAGAACAGACTCGCCGAGTCTAAGGCTATCTTCAACCTACTCGCCGAGTTGTTCATACAACTCGCCGAGTTCCAGGCCATCTTCATCCAACTCGCCGAGTTGTTCTTCCAACTCGCCGAGTCCCAACTCATCTTCAAGCAACTCGTCGAGTACACCCATGTGACTCGCCGAGTACCACCGGTCTGAATCCATTCAGAAGCATTCCAGGCCATGCAATTGCTCCAAAACATAGATCTAGCCTCCTACAACTCATCTATCACGTAAAGTGGCAAACTTTACGTGAATCCAAAGAGATCTATGCAATTTTGCACATTGGGCTAGGGTTTGGGACATGATAGCTTCATCCAACACCCAACACAGGGACTTTCATGCTCTCTGATTCTTCTCCATACCAGATCTGAGGTAGCAACCTCAGATCTAACCTCTAGACTCCAATATCACCCAAGATAAGCTTCCCTCAAAACCCAAAATGAAGAAACAAGATAACAACAGCCCAAGAACGAGATATTACCTCAAAAGAACGCCCCTACTGCAAGGAAACTCGAATCCAAACAAAGCCCCTTGCTCCACACCTTCAAACTCCCAAACTTTCTTCAACAAATGCTCCTCCAAGCTCCAAATCACTCAACAATGGTGCTTCTCCACGATTTTAGGGTTTCTGGGACTCAAGGGGAAATAAAGAGGCTGGGAGGAAAACATAATGTTCTTTATATAGGGCTCAACCCCGAGAATTAGGGTTTTCTCCACTCAGCGCCTACTCGCCGAGTCCACCTCATTGACTCGCCGATTCGGCTACTTAACACGCGACCAAATCGCGACTCTACTCGCCGAGTCCATCCATGGACTCGCCGAGTCACTCGTTCCCAATTTACTCTTTTAGCCCTTCCACTCTACTCTTGATATTTCGGGATGTTACAGAAAGGGTCTCAAGCTTCTTGAATCTTGAGATTACCAATGGTTATTGGTAGAAAATTTGATAAGTGTGTTTTTGTAGTACCCAACATCACCAAACCGATACAATTCCAAATTTCTTCCGGCAAAGGCCCTTCAATGTTTTTTATTTCCACCTAGCCTCTTATTACATGATGGAACTCGAAATGCTTGGCATATCAAGTCAACACAACCAAGTTTTTAAGGTTTCAATTTCAACAGACCATAGATCGGTGGTGGTAGTGTGATGGGGTGGGGTCTATATTAAAATATTAAGTATAGAAAACATAAGAAAAAAAAATTAGTGGTAATATGGTTATTTAGATGTATTCTAAGGCCGAACGGAGCGGGCTTGGGGAACGGAAGCGGGAAGCTTCCCGCCCGGCGGAACACCGCATCGTCGGCGCGGGAAAGCCTTGTGCGGAAAACGGAGAGGGGAGCCTCTCCCGCTCTCTCTCTCTTGCTGCGATTGGCTGTCGAATCTTTTTTTTTTTTTTTGAAAAACAACCGTTAATCAACTGTAAAAAAATGTTTTTTTTTTGCTGTAACGGCTATTTGTGGGTTTTTTTTTGTTTTTTTTTATCCTTTTTCCACTCCTATAAATACATACATATAACATCAAACATCACATTACCCTCTATTCTCTCTACTTTATATCAACAAAAAAAATGAATCCCGACAATCAAATTCCAACTTCCGATTGAAGGAAAAAAAGTCATGGTTCGAGTATAAACATCCCTCCTCGCAACATTTTTGCTATCGATTCATCCCTGGAAGGAGTTTACCGCCCCTAACTCGATGCTCCCATTCAATCCCCACTACAATTCCAATACCAAAATGTTTGCCAATATTACCTGATGCAAGTTCCAAATGTTCTGTCGCAAATGTTTTCAAACTTTGTTGTGTTTCCGGATCAACAATCGCCAAATCAACCTCAACCCCAAACTCAAACTGAAACTCAAACCCAAACCTAACAACAACACCAACTTGTCGACGAATCGGATGACGCGGAAGAAGAAGACATGGTTCCCGAAACTCAACCAACACCACCACCACAAAGACGTAAAGGAAAAAAACAAGCGCGCGAGGGTGTCGCACAACTGGGAAGACAAAAGCCGACAACATGGGTTCCACACGAAGAGCTAGTTTTGGTCAAAGCTTGGGTTGATATTTCTGAAGATTCGATTCAGGGAAACACATAACTAGGAGAACATTTTTGGTTTCGTATTTTAGAACGATTTCGAGAGGAGCTAGAAAAATGTGACGACTACCGTACAAAACATCAACTTAATTCGAAGTTTCGAGAAATAGCAAAGGGGGTTTCAAAAATAAACGGGTTGTACGACAACCTAAAAACCCAACGAAAAAGCGGCCAATGCGACGAAGAAATACTTCAAGAAACGTTGCAGTTTTATCTTGAGGAAGTTGGAAAACCATTCAAGTGGCACGATTGTTGGAAATTATTGGTCCGAAGTCCTAGGTGGAAAAAATACGAGCAAGATTTTATTTTTGGAGTCCAACAATCAAAGCGAACGAAAACAGGCTCTAGTGGTTACACAACCTTCTCTGATGCTCGGGTCGGTCTAGATTTAAATCAGGACAATGAACTCGATCTAGAAGAAATTGTCCGCCCAATGGATAGGGACAAAGCGAAGAGAAAGGGAAAAGGGACTTCTTCGCGTGCATTTGATTTCAGCGTGGACATTGAAGAAATGCTGAAGATAACATCGTCATTTGATTGATATAATCTAAATTTCTCCGAACGTTTGACTTTCGACAAAGAAAAAGAAGAAACAAGGAAAAAGGAGCGGGCGGAGAGACGAGAAATAGAAGACATGAAGTTTTTAATGGAAAACGTCAATCATTTCTCGGGACCGGCTCTCGAGCTCGTGATGAAGAAGAAGGAAAAAATTCTGAAAAAAATATTTTTCGTAGGTCGGTGTTGGTTTGTTTGATTTTTAGTTTGTGTGTGTGTGTGTGTGTTTTTTAATTTTCTACTTTTTTTAACTTTTAGGTTTAATGTAAGTTTTATTTTAATTAATGAAATGCTTTTTATTTTTATTTAAATTTTATGTTTAGTATTAATTTAAAATTTATAATTCATAACAAAAAAAAATTAATTTTATTTAATAAAAAGAAAAGTGAGGGAAAGGCTTCCCACACATTCCTTAGATTTTAAGTAAGGAAAAAAAAAATGAAGGAAAGAAGAATATAACCTACAAAAAGTTAGGGAAGCCCCTCCACTCTCCGATCAAACAAATGAAAGTGAATGGTAACAACCAAATGGACCGTAAATGTAACTTTTGGAAACCAAGAGAACGAATCATGTCAAATTCGAAAAGCTTGGACTAAAACTATGGATTATCCTAAACCACAGATACCAAAACTATAATTTACTCTTAGTTGAAAAATCAAACTGGTCAGGAACGGTGGATTTGTGTTAGGGTGTATGAAAGATCGTTAAAAGGTAAGGGCAACGTTGCTGACTTGCAATTGTTTATCTGCCAACTCGCATTTGACACCCGTTGGCCGTTATCATAAACAACTTACCATTTTGTTTATGATTTAGTCCGTGTATTTGACTGTATATTCCCACCTCGCTCAGCAAATAAGAAACTACTAACAAATAAGAAACAACTGCAATCGCTATTTATCTTCCCGCCTTTCATCTCTCTCTCTCTCTCTCTCTCTCTCTCTCTCCCACACACACAAACACACACATACACAATACACACACGCTGAGGAAGACGGCGAACTGTAATCGGTGGAGGCGTTATAATGATAAAAGGAAGTCACATTATAGAGTCGTCTTTATGGACGATGTCTGGATTATTCAAGTTCTTCATCCTTCCGCTCTTCTTATCGACGAGTCTTCGTGATATCAGATCCGACGCTCAACTTTTGCCTAATGAAGAAGGTACAGTGTTCCTTTAATTTCTAATTGCTCTCCGTTCATCACATATCTGCTGTTGTTTTTGTGTTTGTTTCAATCACTACTCGCTAGATCATTGTTCTGAATGTTTGAACGAGCTGATGCTTCTCTTGATTTAGACTTTCAATTTGCGTTTCGAGAAAATTGATTTCGGTGTAAAGCTTTATTTGGATATATAGTCGATGATAATCGATGCTGTTATCCAGGCGCATAAACATCTGTTTTGGAATTTGCGTTTTAGTCGCTACTCGTTCGTATTATATCGCATAACCATCTGTTTTGAAGCTACTTATACGATGATCATAATGAACTGTAGAAGGAGACTCTACGAAAATTGATTTCAGATAAAAACATTTACTCCAGAAGGTTACAAAAGTTTTGATCCCTTCATTGATCGACCTCATTGAAAATACGTTGATCTCTCCAAGAATTTTCCCCAGATTTGGACTTAGCTCATATTTTAGCAATTTACTTTATTATTATTCATTCAAGTATGGAAAATGACTATATACAATTATAATAAGATAACAAAATTTTGAACTATTTGTTTATTCCTCAAGAAAAATCATCTATCATCGATGATCTAAGAACATTAGAAAACTACAATTCTTGTAATCTATGTTTGACTTCTTCAATATGTGATCACTGTTAAGGGTTTATTATTTTATTATTTTAATATTTTAATGAAAACGAATAATCCTCTTTCAATAATAGTAGTCCTTTCAACACACTTCTTAATACAAAAAATTAGTGATTGATTATATTTCAAGCACATCTCAATATATATATAACATCAATAAAAATTGCAATTATGGTTAATAATGTAGTAATAAAGTTATAATTAAAAATTATAATACACAAGGTCATATGAACTTATTATGGGCCTCGGAGTTTATTTTCAAAATTTCAACCTGGATCCCTATTAAATTCAGCTTCAGCCTCCAAACTTATTATGGATACAGTTAATTAATTATAACAGAACGTGCTTCCGTTACCATGTCAGCTTTGATGGGCCCTTTTATTTTGTTTTCTTTTTCTTAATTTAAAAATAGAACAAGTCAATAAGATAATACCAAGACCTAACATTTTATCATATATTATTATATTATGTGATTCCTTTATTGCCTTTTTCCATAGTCTTTTCTTTTTCGTCTATGAAATAGGTTATCTCATCTTAGAAGAAAATCCTGACTTTTAATTCCTACATGTGAAGCATAGTTTGGATGAGTTGCTTTAAAGGGCGTGTCTTTGACTCTTTAATTCCTTTTTAAATAGTTTTGACAAGCTGGCTGCTATCATCTAGATGCATTTAATTAAGGCTAGCCTTACATGAAAATACCATTTGATGACTTGATGTGATGCTTGGCTGAATAGATGTCGTGTTATTTTTGTCAACCATGCAAAAATATATATATGCATTTGTTTTCCATCTGGCGTGTATAAATTATAGTTGACATTATAATTTATAACCTACTTCATTTTTGTGGGCATTATTTCCACTTGCTTGATATAATTTCATGATATAATTTCAGTGTCGTTCTTTATGATCTTGATCCATTCCTCTAAATATGTTAAAAATAACAAGGAAGTCTATTCATTTATGATATATAATAGAATACTTCATTGATAAATAGCCATGTTAAAACCTCATATAGAGATTCCAAAGAGATCTAATCTAAATCATAAAGGGCTTGGGCCTAAACACTAATCACTAACATCCCGGCAAGGGACGATTAAACTGGAAAAGCAAAAACATAAAACATAACATAAATGAAGACAACGGCAGCGACAGTGGCAGAGCTCTAACGATGATGGCTAACAACTGTTCGTCGGAGAAGGAGATAGAAGAAGTGGCGGCCAGCGGCGGTTCCTTTGTATAAAAAGAGAGGAGCTAGCGGCGGCGGCGACGATCATCGAGTCGGCAACAGAGGAGTCCAGAGAAAAGCAACGATAAAGAAAGAGGGTTCGAGCTGCGACGGACAAAGCCTATTCTAACTTACTCGGAAAATAGATTTGAAGAAGATGCAAGTTGAGGAGAAGACAGAAAGAAAGCTTAGAGGCAGGAATCATCCGACAAGGAGACATAAGCAAATGAGGCAGTAGAAGAAGTTGAGGTAAGAGCTCTAGTTTGGTGCCGACGACTGTTTTATTATTTAGGCGGAGAAAAGAAGAAACGGAAAAATAAGTAACATAATGAACGCACCTCCGACGACTATTAGAGAAGGTCGTCAGAGGTGGAGGGCGGTGGTTATAGGTTGTGGTCAGAAGTATAGTTTTAACCTAGAGCTCTGATATCATGTAAGATAATAAATTGCTTAATTGATAAATAATGAGGTTAAACCTCATATAAATAAAGATACATAACAGACCTAATCTAAATTCTAAAGGGTTTTGGGCCTAAACCCTAATCACTAACAATTTCCACCAATCTACAAAATTAATTAATTTGTATACCTTTGAACATTTTGACCTTTTACCTAGTTTTTGAACAATTCAACTTATTATGAAACTAGTTTGACTGCTATAAGCATGACTAAATAATAAATGCTAGTTGTCTTGTGAAAACTCATAAATATAGATAGGTTTTTAGGAGTAAATAATTATATATGCCGGTTTATTTATTCCTTTTTGGTGTTTGTAACAGTTGAAGCTCTAGAAGCAATAGCCTCAAGGCTACAACATACTGGTTGGAGTGTTTCTAGAGATTCATGCAGCAGAAGTCAAGGGCTAAATACGACAATTACCACGAGAGCTGACGGGTTTGTTGAGATTGGTGCCAATATAATTTGCAACTGTAACGCCACTGTTTGCCACATAACAACAATGTATGCATCTATCTTTCTATAACATATATTAATTATGTCACACTAATCAATGTTTAGTGATATTTTTTTTATACTTGTATTAAATTGCAGCCAGTTAAAAGGAATGAACTTGACAGGAGTTTTACCTGAAGAATTTGCTAATCTCCCTTCTCTGCAAGAAATGTAATTAAGTGCACCGTTATAATATATTCTCATTATTATTAAATCTAATATTAAACTCTGTTATGCCTTTGAAATTCATTTTGTGTAATATGATTGATACATCTTCATGCAGAGATTTGTCTCGCAACTATATCAGTGGCCCTATTCCTGCAAGTTATGGCCAGCTTCGTCTTAGAGTTTTGTAAGAGTTACTTTTTGTCTCAAATTTCCCATTTTGGCCTTGTGAATGTACTTTTGACACTGTATTTCCGTAGGAGTTTTTTGGGGAACCGCATCAATGGTTCTATACCTGAAGCACTAGGTGATATGTCTACTCTTGAGGAGTTGTAAGTTAAAATCCTTACCTTTCATGTCTACCCTATGTGAGTGAGACCTTTTTATTGAATTTACTATTTTGACCTTTAGGGTCGTGGAAGACAATTTTCTTGGAGGACCACTTCCTCAAAATCTTGGACGCTTGTCTCGCTTGAGAAGATTGTAAGATTATTTATTATACACTTCTTTTATAATGTTTATATTTTAATGTTTTAACAAGAAACTTTTTTTTTTCTTGTAGCCTTGCTTCTGCAAATAACTTTACTGGAAGTATACCGGATTCTTATGGCAATCTGACAAATTTAGAAGATTTGTAAGTCATCGATATCTTCTATAAATTATAGTCATATTCATTAAATACTCTATATAAATTATTTAATCTTTTTTTTAAGTTTCTTGCAGTAGGATAGATGGGAGTACATTATCTGGGAGAATACCTGATTTTATCGGAAACTGGAGAAATCTCACTAGACTGTGAGTATTATTTTAATTTTTACCCTCTTTATTGTGATTAAAAATTTTAAAACTTTAATTATGTATAATTTATTTTGCAGTGATATGCAAGGAACCAACATGTCAGGACCTATTCCTACTACAATATCGCTATTGACAAACTTGAATTCATTGTGAGCACATTATTTTAATTTTATTGAATTTTCAGTCAATAATTTTATGGTAATAATCTAATAGACTTCAACATTGAACTTATTTTATATTAGGAGGATATCTGATTTGACTGGATCATCAAGTACACCATTTCCAAATCTGGAGGCTATGACAAACATGGAGGATTTGTGAGTTGATTAAATAATTTGTTTGAAAGAAAATGAAATAATTCAACACAATAAGTTTTATACTTATATACATAATTTTGCTGCAGGAGTTTGAGAAATTGTTTGCTTACTGGCTCAATACCTCCATACATCGGACAGAACAATGACACTTTACAATACGTGTAAGTCTGATTTCTTTTTTTAATTTATTATTTAAATTTAATGAAATTTTTGTCTGACTTTTATTTTATTTCATTTGTAGAGACTTGAGCTTCAACAGACTGAGTGGTTTAGTACCCCCTTCCGTTTGGGGACGAGATTTTGACACCTTGTATGCAACAGATAAACTTGGTCTAATATTGTGTCTGTTATACTTATATTTCCTGTTTTTATTTTGATGTAAATTCTGATATTGAATATTGTCCATGAATGCAGGTTTCTGAATAACAACTTACTATCCGGAGAGATTCCAGAGTTGATATTTACTCGTAACAATGACAAGATGTAAGTAATACCCTTTATTTATTATTACCATTACGCCAAATTGCACAAAATAGCAACATACTTTACTCTTTTTACCACTATAAGTGATGCACATTAATGTTTTTTTACCCATATTAGCAATATGTAAATCATAATAGCTATTATTTAGGTAAAAAAAGTAAAAGTTCATTTCTATTATCTGCAAAGAAATTTTAATGTGTTGCTATGATTGCAGTGACATAGCTTACAACGATTTTACAAGGGCTCCACCACAAATTTGTCAGTCATCTAGCTTGTGAGTTTTCCTATTCTACCCTTTACCTTATCTCAATATTATTACTTTCTATATTCACTAATTATCTACACCTTATTTATGACAGGAATTTGATTTCTGCCCTGTCGCCTACAGCTGACCCAACCAACACGTATGTCACATGTAAACCTATTTACACAAAAAATATATATATATATATATAAATTATATATACAATGATGTCAACTAACATAACATGTTTATAAATCTTTTAGAGGTTGGTGTATAACAGATGAAGTTACTTGCAGCAGAAACCCCATCCGTAAGAAATTACTAAACAACCCTTGTCTATTTTGTAAATTATCATATTATATCAGTATCTAAATCTAAATCTTAATCATTATCTGAAATTCCAGATCATTCTTTGTTTATTAACTGTGGTGGAGGTAGAACAGAGTTTGAAGGAAACGAATATGAAGAGGATTCAACCAGCCTTCAATCTTACTTCTTTACTACCTCTGATCAAAGATGGGCTTATAGCACTAATGGTCTTTTCATGGGTCGAGGTCAAACTAGATTTACTGGAACCAATACGAATGTGACAGGTGGCGATATATACACAACAGCTCGCTTTTCTCCCGGTTCCCTTAGATACTACGGATTATGTTTAAGGAAAGGGAGTTATAGAGTGAGACTCCACTTCGCTGAAATAAGTTATACAAATGATACGACATTTAGAAGCCTTGGGAGACGCTATTTCGATATATCAATCCAAGTCAGTAACAATAATAATAAGTCTATAATATAATAACACTTCCCAATATTTTTTTTTGATTGGATATAAATTTTAGTTAATGAATTTAGTTTTGTTTTATAGGGTGTTTTGCAGTGGAAAGAGTTTAACATTGTGGAAATAGCGGGAGGTGTTGGAATTGGGACTTCTGTAGATTTTGATAATATTGTGGTTAACGGAAGCACGTTAGATATTCACCTGCAATGGGCTGGAAAGGGGACAACTGCCATTCCGGATCGAGGTGTTTATGGGCCTCTTTTATCTGCTATCGAAATAACACCAGGTTAGTAGTACCATCTTTCTACCTCTTCTATTTTCAAAATTTTCTCACTCTCATGTGAATTAGACAAAAATCATAATTTTTTTCCCACCAAAAAAACATGGGACATGGACGCACTCTCGATCCTTTTCATCTTCATCATTAAGATGAGACAGGACTCAATAAGCTTTCTAGGGCTATTTTTGATGAAGAATATGAAAATGGCATTTTGGCCTTTTGAAAAGACGAAAGATCAAGAGCAGTTTTTGGGTGGGAGAAAAAATTGAAAAATGTGGCCTAACAAGAGCACATATAACATACCTATATTCTCTTGTTGCAGAATATGACATCAGCTCAGGTCTCTCTGCTGGAGCTATTGCTGGAATTGTGATCGGCTCATGTGCATTTATAGTGCTGATTTTAGCTCTACTTTGGTGGAGAGGCTATATAGGAGGAGACAAAGAAGATAAAGGCAAGACACAATATACATAAAAATAAATAAAAAATTATGTCTGTAAGATTTTATACAGTTCTAACTGCTTTTAATTGTTGTAACAACAGAGCTTCGAGCGCTTGAATTACAAACGGGGTATTTCAGCCTGCGACAAATTAAAGCTGCTACTCATAACTTTGATCCTGCAAATAAGATCGGTGAAGGAGGATTTGGACCAGTTTATAAGGTAAGTTTCAAATGTGGCCTCTTATTTATTTTTCTATCGGCAAATTAACATTCTTTGTCCTTTTTACAAATATGAGCAGTATACTTTAACTTGTACACGTAAGAGCAACGTACTTATGACTTTCAACCAAATACAACAATTTTTAGCCTGAATAACTGGTAACCAATGTGTTTCATCTTTTTGCTTATGTGGCAATGTTTGAAGATTTGGCAATTGTTTGCCATATCATCGTTGACTGAAGTTGGACAACAAATAAGCAAAAAAGATGAAAATATATTAAATGGTAACCAGTTACTGTTCTTTAAAGCTAAAAGTTGTTGTTTTTAGTAGAAAATCGTAAGTACGTTGCTATTATTGGTGAAAGGTAAAGTATATTATTGTTCATATTAGTAAAAAGGGAAAAGTACGTTGCTATTTCCTGCAATTTGGTGAAAGTTTTTGCGTTTTATTGAATCACAGGGTGTACTCTCGGATGGTTCTGAGATTGCTGTTAAACAACTATCAGCAAGATCAAAGCAAGGAAACCGTGAATTTGTGACTGAAATAGGAATGATATCTGCTTTACAACATCCAAATCTCGTGAAGCTTTATGGTTGTTGTATTGAAGGCAAAGAGTTGTTGCTTGTATACGAATACCTCATCAACAACAGTCTTGCACGTGCCCTATTTGGTAAATAACCTAATATTTTTCACTATCCATCATGCAGTTTCCTGGTTGTTTTAAAAAAAAAAAAAATTGTGAATTTTTTATAGGTAAAGAGAACCAGAAGCTTAATTTGGACTGGTCAACAAGAAAGAAGATATGTATGGGAATTGCAAAGGGATTAGCTTATTTACATGAGGAGTCAAGGTTGAAAATAGTTCACAGAGACATAAAGGCCACAAATGTGCTTCTTGACAAGGATCTTAACGCCAAAATATCGGATTTTGGTTTGGCAAAACTTGATGAAGAAGAGAATACTCATATCAGTACACGAATTGCTGGAACAATGTGAGCATTTATTTTATATATACATATTTTACCATTTAACTTCATTAAAAATGTGACATATTTTTATGGTGTAAATATGTAGAGGGTATATGGCTCCAGAATATGCAATGAGAGGATACTTAACAGATAAAGCAGATGTTTACAGCTTTGGAGTGGTAGCATTAGAGATTGTGAGCGGGAAAAGCAATACAAATTATAGGCCAAAGGAGGAATTTGTCTACCTTCTTGACTGGGTAACTTCAAATTAAAAAATAAAAAAAATAAATAAAAATCTTGCAGGAAATGGCAGCATACTTTTCCCTTTTAATGAATGTGGAGAATATAGTTAGTTTTTTACCCATAACAGCAATGTATTTTCGATTTTCTAAAAAAAATAATAATTTTTAACATGGAGAACCAGTAACCGATTATCATTCGAATTTGTTTCAACATGTTGCTTATTTGGCATTATTTGAAGATTTGGCAATTATTTGCCACATCATCATTGGTTTCATGCCAAATACGCAAAGGAGTAAATTAAAATTTTGGTCCAGGGGTGTAGCTCATTTTTCAGTTTTAGTCCATGAAGTTTCTTTTTCTCAACTTTGGTCCTTATTTGAGGTTTTCATAATGCTTTTGGTCCTTTCTCCAAGTGAAATGACAATATTACCCTTCCTTCCCTTCCCCTTGTTAAATTTACAATATACTAACAATATAAATTTAAAACAGTATTAAAAAAATCAGAGAAAAGGTAAATATAGACATAGTCATTTTGCTTGGAGCAGTGATCAAAAGTATTACAAAAACGTCAAATAAGGACCAAAAGTAAGGAAACGAGCTAAACTCAAACACCAAAATTGTAAATTACTCGAAGCAAAAAAGATGAATCAAAATCAAATACTAACTGGTTACCAATTCTTCAAGTTAAAAACTGCTGTTTTCGGTAGAAAAATGACAAGTATGTGGCTATCATGGATAAAAACTAAAGTATATCTATCTCTGAAGACCCGAATTGATATCTTTTATTGGTGCAATCAGGCATATGTGCTACAAGAGCAAGGGAGTCTACTGGAGCTAGTGGACCCAAGTCTTGTTAAATACTCAAAAGACGAGGCAATGAGGATGTTGAATATAGCTCTTTTATGCACAAATCCATCTCCCACACTTCGCCCACCAATGTCACAAGTGGTCAAAATGTTGGATGGGAAATTACCAGTTCAACCCCCAGTAGTCAAACGTGGGGTGGAGAATCCTGACATGAGGTTTAAAGCTTTTGACATGATATCACATGACAGTCAAACACAAGTCTCAACTATCTCAACAGATAGTCAAGGCCCCAGAAGCATATCCACTGATCGTCCGTGGATGGATACGTCATTGTATAAGCATGAGCCACAGGAGAGTACGTCTTCTGAGACAAAGCTTCTTCCCGATCTTGATCTTTATGATGTTAAAATGTGAATTGGTAAGGTTTATGGTATATCATATGATTTATTTCATTCATATATGTGACTTGTACAAATTATTTATAGATTACAAATAGTCTGTTTAATTTATGGTTGTACTTTATAATCGCATTGTATTTTGTTTGAACGTGTATCATGGTTTTGTATAGAGTAACATTTTTGGTCCCAGAGTATATAGTTAATTTTTGTAATTTTGATCCCAAAAACGTTTTCTCTCGCAATGTTGGTAATTACTTAACAGGTTCTTGTGACGTTTTTAAAAGAAAATTTGCAGGAAATGGCAGTTTACTTTGCTTTTTTTTTATCAATATGGGCAAATATATATTTTAATTTTTAACCATACGTATGGTTTTCTCCGGAAAAATGTCGATTTTCAACATGGAGAACTAGTAACCAGTTACCATTTGAACGGTTTTCAAATTATTTGCTTATGTGGCAGTTGTTTGCCACATCATCATTGGTTGCATGTCACATAAGCAAAAAAGTCTAACAATTTTGGTCAATGAGTAGCTCATATTTTTTGTTTTGTTCCCTAAATATTCTTTTTTTTTTGGTCCTTATTCACGGTTTTCATAACGCTTTCGGTCTTTGTACTAGGTAAAATGATTATATTACTCTCGTTGCTCTTTCCCATCAGATAGAGGGTAATAGAGTCATTTTTCTTGGAGTGAGGATCAAAAGTTTTACAAAACAGTAAGTAAGGACTTAATTTACTCCTAGCAAAAAGTTGAAAAAGAAAATCATATGGTAACCAATTACCGGTTCTTCATGTTAGAAAAACCGTATGTATGCTGCTATTATGGGTAAAAAGTAAAGTATATCGTTCATATCAGTAAAAAATAAGCAAAAGTACCTTGTTATTTCCTTTATTTCTTTTAAGGCCCAAATTGATTAACAGACTTTTATCGGTGATCACGCATATGTGCTACAAGAGCAAGGGAGTCTACTGGAACTGGTGGACCCAATTCTTGGTAAAAGAAAGCTTTTTGGGACCAAAACTGAAAACATCAGTTATAGTTATATATAGGAACCAAAAATGTAACTTGCTCGTTTTTATACGTTGTTTCATAATAAAATCCAACTCTAATTCACAAGTAGAAGATACATAAACTGAATGGATTTTACTAGAGATTTTTTTTGGGCAACATACTTTAACAAGGAAAACTTATAAATATTGGACCAATTTCACAATTTGCATCAAACCATCCATCCATTCTTAATTTTCCCCAATCATATCATCACAACGAATTCCTTTCTTCTCCAAATTCCAATTTATCTGTCACAAAGGTAAAAGTTCATATAAATGTTCTAACTTGTAAACACATAATTATTTGTTTAATATTTTCTACCAAAATATAGTACCTCATTTTTGATATCCCAAGAGTAAGCTCAAGATCATCAGACCCACACACCTCATGAATCCTCTCTCCTTCCCATGGCTTCACTTTCTTTCCCACATTACAACCAAACGCAAATTCATCCGAAACCAATTCCGCCATTGGAATGTCACCATTGTTGTCAAATCCCGAAGGAATTACAGGCGAACACGTCCCACTTTGTCCAGGTGTCCACATTCGCGATCCACCATGAGATATAACTCCTTCCTTGAACCCAAACGAGTTCGAAGCTACAAGGTTAAAAGTTGGAGACGTGGGACCCATGCCCCAAGTAATGTCGGGTTTGATTCGGGCAGTTGGAGAGCTAATGGGTGGGGTCACGGGTGCACTAATGGACCCCGTGTGGATGTAAAGATTCGGAAGCTTTGTTGAGTTTGATGATGAGGATAGATTCTTGAGCCATGGAATGAGGGAATCGGGGTGAGGGTTATGAGATGGGCTTGCAATTGGGCTCGGGTGATATGAAGTGTATGGGCTTGGTTGGTATGATGAGCATGGGCTTGCTGATGTCGATCCACTAATGTTTATTCGCTCTAAAGGCTTGCATCCCTAAAAGTAAATTATCATCGAATTGTTTAACCATTTTATCTTTCTACATGATAAAATAAGTTGTCTACTATTTGTATATACGTTTGATAAGGCTAGTATAAAAAGAGTATTTACCAAATTATGTTTTGAGTATTTTGTTTGACATTAATTGGTATGAGAGAGTGAGTACCAAACTACTAGCATTAATAAATGACACCCCAAATAGTGAAACATGACCTTGCAACACAATAATAGCAAAGTACCACTCATATACAAATATTTCTACTTTTATGAAACTTACATACAAGAAAAACAATGCGTATCGTTTTTTTACTACTTATTTTGGGTATTGTTTTAAGTTTTTGCTGTCCCATTTCGAAGTACAAGTTCAGATGCAGTATGTACAAGTGATGATAGCAACGTTGTTCTGAGTTTGAAAATTTCAGGTGTGGGACGAAAAAAATGACCTTTTATGAACATAGAATATATTATTGCAGTTTTGGGACAGAAACTGCCACATACTGAAAAAGGACCTGTTTGCAAAACTAAAGCAAACATGAAATTGCCAATAATAAGTTTATCCAAAAGAGAAAAAAAGAGTAGCACCAGATCTGTAATCGGAGAAAAAGCAAAACTGCAAAATGCCAAAAATAACCCTTAATCGATGCGTAAATTCGAAACCGGGGAAGAAATTCTGAAACATCGACGAGGGTATTAAAGTATTAACGTCTTTCTAGATTTTTTTACTACGGCAATTCTTTGAGATTTGCGCTTCTGAACAAAAGGATGCCGGAGTCTCCGCCAAATCCTGACCGGATCTAATTTCGCCGGCAAGGAGAGGGTTCAGAAGCACAGATAAAGCAATGTTTAAGTGATAAAATCCTAAATCTTAATAATTCTCTGCTAAAATGCGTAGAAATCAGAGCCTATACACGTCAGCATATTGCTAAGTGCGCCAGTAATCGAGAGCGCGTGGAACGTATTGATACTCCGACGACCTGCTAAAATACGCCACCGTCACGTAGTCACCGGCGAAGGGCTTTACAGATTCGACTCCGTTGGATCCTAATTACTACATTTATTCCGTATGAGATTAGAGGATCGATGTTGTATTGTTGTAGATTTTTGTTCTATCAATAACCTTCTGTTCTGAGAATTTGGAGAATTGACTCGTACGAATGATGAGATGAGAGACATCGGAATTATGTGACCTTGACGAATTACTGTAATTAAGCTGATGATTAACGATTGATGAAATGAAATGTATTACGAACAGAATTATACCTTACGATAGGTGGTGCCGTCGGGTTCGACGGTCCAACCAGCTTCGCCGGCGAGGGCTTTAAGGACTTCGTTGTTATCACAATGCTTAGGCAGCTTGTAATTTCCGTACATCCTCAGTCCGGAGAATATCTTCGCGGCAATCGCTCTCCTCCTCCTCTCTCTCCGTTTATTGTTCTCCCTCTCCTTCCATGTCGGCATTCTCGTACCCGACGTCATTCTTCTCGCTCTAAATACACACAGCAATGATCATCAGTGTATGAATTCTACATATATCGAAATACAGCTGAAAAAATCACATTCAAAGAACAGGAAAATTGTGACATAAGAAACTGAATCGGTTTTATGGAACTTTTTCATCATAAATGCAGTCCATATTCAGCGAAGAGTTTGTAATTGTCAGCTGAAGAACAAACATAATTGGAGTAGAAATTACAGCTGAAGAACAAACATAATTGGAGTAGAAATTACCGGACGATTGCCGTAACTGATAGAATGAACGTAAAGTAGGCTGATCACCGGAAAAGACTGATCGGGAAAGTGAGAGAGAAAGAAAAGAAATTATATGTGAATTCTGTGTGCGTCTGTATATTGGGAAGGCGAGGAAGTTGGACCGGGGAAATTTTGACATGTAAACTGTAAACTGTCAAATGTCGCATATCATAGTTTTATTACGATTTTACCACTGGCTAAAGAATGTGTGGGAACTGGGAAATGACATGGTCACCCCTACACCCTTTGTTAGCTAAAAAGTGTTTTGCTTTGGATACCACTTCATAGGACCTACATTAATAAATTTCAGAAATATATATATATATATATATATATATATATATATATATATATTAAGTTTCAAATGTTTTCTAACAATTATTTTGTTACCAAATAGAAATTAGTAAAAATTAAATAATAAATAAATATAAAAAGTTTTAATAATCTTAACACTTCTAATTGTAAAAAAAAATAATTCAATTAATATCCCTTAAAATAAAGATATTAGTTAAACCTTACAAAACCATCGTTTTTCATCACCATCACCACAGGCCTTGAAATCGCCGATCACATTCAGGTTTTTAAAACCTTCGTTCCACACTTCCATCATCGCCAATAACAGCCATCGTCGACACCGTCTTCCATCTTCTCCTCTTCGTCGATATCCTCACTGTCGACGCAAGTCTCTGCATCTATCGAACTTACCCCTTTCTCATATCAGATCAAAAGTGATTTGGTGGATCTATAGATTGAAGATTGGTCTTAATAAATTAATCGGTAATACACAAGATGCCTACTACCGCGAAAATCACTCACATATTCATTCAGTGAATCTCAAGCTTAAGTTTAATGGTGAATATTTGTAATGGGCTACTGAAATTTTGTCGGCAACCAATGGAATCATGAACCTTGTTCTTAATTTGAGGTAACAGACTAACATCTCTTTTTTTTCTTTACCCAAACGATATTGTTGTAAACTCAGTTCTATCCTGCTTTACATTAATTTAAACATCGAAGCTTTCCAAAATCATTATTGATTTGGAATTTTCGTTTACAAACAATAACATTCTGTCATGGCCTCCATGTGTTCGATAAAATGTGTAACGCCCCATTTATGGTATGTAATTTAAATATAGTATTTTTCCTTCCTTAATAGGAACTTAACGAGTCAGTAGCCCGACTCGTCGAGTAAAGACGGGATTTGCACGTGTTTTTAAGCGGGTGACTCGACGAGTCCGCCAGTCTGGATGAAACCCTAAATCCCAGGGTTTGTGTCATATTTAAACGTCATTATAGCCTCCCATCCCAGCCTCCAGCACCTCTAGAGCATTTCTCTGTAAACCCTAGTCCCCATTGTTGAGCTTGAGTGTTTTGTGCTAGCTTGGAAGTTGTAGAAGAGAAAGAAGGAAAGAAGACCAATAGAAGAGAAAGGAGATCCAGAATCTAGCTTCCATTTGCTTCATATTCTGGTAATAAAGTTATTACCTTGCTTATTCTTCCATTAAACCCTCTTTTATGCTTGTTTATGTCTCTTTTGGAGCTTTATATGATTCAAACTTGAGATTTGAGCTCTCCTTAGGATGGAGACCATAGATATGGATGTTATTGAGCTCTAGGAACTCAATATAGCTACCTTTATGCAAATATAGCCTTGTTCCAGACCCTAAGTGCTTAGTGTTGGATGATTTTGGTGTTTTAGCCTCATTCCCGTGTGCATGCACGTAAAGTTGGAAACTTTACGTGCAAAACCAGCCCTATAAGCCCAGATCTATGTATTGGATGCACTAAAATCGACTAGAATCGACTGTATAGTAATGGCATGCAGGAGACTCGGCAAGTCCAAGGCAATCTTTTTGCCTCAAGAACAGACTCGACGAGTTGTTCATACAACTCGGCGAGTCATAGTCTAGACGTGTTCATATGATGAATGAGAACTCGACGAGTTGTTCATATAACTCAGCAAGTCGGATGAAGTTAGATTCAACGTTAGTACGGAAGAAGAACTCGTCGAGTTGTTGCCAAACTCGACGAGGTGAAGCGAGTAGAGGATTAGAAAAGGTGTTAGGGACTCGGCGAGTTGGCGGCCCAACTCGGCGAGTCCGGTCAACTGAAAGTTGACTGTGACCAGGAGGTTGACTTTGGCCAAGGGTAAGTTAGTCATTTTACCCTGAGAACAGTTATCAGTATCTGATTTAGTGTCTATGGAATTTGTAGCCGGGGAGTTCCGGAGCAGCAGTAAGCCAGTTTCAGATTTAGCATCTCAGCAGCCAGCGTTACGAGGTGAGTTTTCCTTCCAGTAGGAACGGGTCTACAACCAAAATGTCGGCCCGTTTAGTTAGCAGTAGTTCCGGATTTCGGTCTAATGTAGTAGCTTAGTATGCTTGATGTCTTCGTGACTCAAGCATGTATTTGTGTTATGTGTTCCAGACTTCGGTCCGATGCAGTATGCAGTATATGTGTTTATGCTAGTAGTTATGATTATGCTATGCTATGTTCAGTTAGTTTCGGACTTCGATCTGATGCAGAGGGCAATGCCCTGGTTAGTTCCGGACTTCGGTCTGATGCAGAGGGCATGGCCCTGGTTAGTTCCGAACTTCGGTCCGATGCAGTGGGCAAGGCCCAGTAGTTGCTTTATATGTTATTGTATGGTATATGGTAGTTTGGGGGAGCTCACTAAGCTTTGTGTAACGCCGTAAAAATTAAAACAATTTTTTTTCGCATTTTCAAACACATTCTTACAAACTCATTCATTCATAAAATGTCATTGCATCATGTCTTTGTTTCACAAAACATCTCCCAATATCAAAATACATAAAATCCCATGCATGTGTACGAATCAAGTCGGCGCCTTCCCACGGTCATCACTGGTACCTGAAACACATAACACGTAACACTGTAAGCATAAGCTTAGTGAGTTCCCCAAAATACCACTCTAACACATAATAGCCACTCGAGGCTGTAACTCTATCAACCCTCTGGTCAATGTGTCTTAGTGGGGCCCTCCAGCCCCAATTCTCTGTGGGCCCTCTGGCCCTAACTCTATGGACCCGAAAGTCCCAACTTTGTAACTCTGAATCATGCATATCACATATCACAATAAATCACAACACATAAATAACATGCAAATACACTGTCATATAACTCTATAGTACTCTGTCACATAACTCTGTTACCGCACTAGGTAAAGTATAGTGAGAAGACTCACCTCATGCGTCTCGGTAAATCTCCGACTCGATGGAAAATATTGCCTAGCCTCCGCCTATTCACATAAATAAATACTCTCATAAATATAACTCTCGAGACTAGACTCAACCTGCCATTGGCACCCTCAGAAGGGTAAAAGACTATTTTACCCCCCCCCCTGACACAAGGACTCCATTGATGACCAAACCCTAAAAGTCAACAAAATTCAACGGTCACACTTTGACCCTACTCGGCGAGTTAACACATGTCCTCTAACTCTTTGTCCCGCTTGACACGCCGAGTCCCTCCCTATGCTCGACGAGTCATACCAGTCATGAATCGCGGAGCCACCCCGACTCAACTCGCCGAGTCTCAAGAACAACTCGGTGAGTACCGCCTTGAACTCCAGTCCTCTAACCCCCTCCTGACTCACTGAGTCATCCCCCAACTCGGCAAGTCTACTCACTGAGCAATTTACGTGAAACCCTAACCCTACTCGCCGAGCCTCAAGAACAACTCGGCGAGTTCATGCCATGCACAAACTCTACTGACCTCCTGAGGTCAGATCTATTTCCCCAAATCCTAGATCTGGCCTCCCCAAGCATGAATGTCACGTAAAGTTCGAAACTTGATGCTTGTATAACCACAACAAGGCATCAAAAGCAGATTTAGTCCCAAAAATGGCAACCTAAGTCCAATAACCCCAAACTGATCCATAAAGCTCCAAGGGTTAAGGTCTCTGGACCTCTTTGAGTCCAGATCCAAGGCACAAACTCGAAGAGGGACCATTTGCTCCACATAATCACTCTCCAAAGGGGTTAGAAAACCCTAACTCTAATGATCAACACCAAAACTGAAGGAGGTTCAAACTATTACCTCAAAATGGAGTCTTTGAACTCTGGAACTGCTTGAATCGCACCTCTTATTTGCTCTTGTCACCTTCTTCTTGCTAAACCAAAGGTATAAGGATCAAAAAGTGACTTCTTCTCCCTCACAACAATTTGGCTCACTTAGGGTTCTCTCAAGGGACTGGTAGCCGCAATGGGAGGCTATAAGTGCCCTTAAATAAGCTCCAAATCCGGGGGATTAGGGTTTCATTAAACAGCGTGGACTCGCCAAGTCCACTAATGGACTCGCCGAGTCCGGACGTGAACCCGAATGAACATCCGCGACCCTACTCGGCGAGTCTTGGCTCCAACTCACCGAGTTCCTCCACAAACTCCAAAATAATTAAATAAAATAATATACCTGGGAAATCAGGATGTTACACTTTGTGCTTACAGTTTCAGTTTTGGTTTCAGGTACTTCTGCTAGCAAGGGGAAGAGCTCGGGATGATGGCATGGCACACACCACAGTTACAATTTTATCCTGGGAGTTTTACTCAGATATTTTGATATGATATTTGCTTCATTTTGGATTTGATACATTTGCTATGGCATTTTGAGACATACGATTCATGGTTTTATTGTATGACATTTCATATTGTGAGTTTTAGTAATATTAAAACAAAAATTTCGGGTTGCATTTTTGGGATGTTTCAAAATGCCCCAATGAAAAAATAGTTAATAATCTTTAATGTTTTTACTTCGCTTTGTTATTTATTCTTTTCAAAACTATATAACTTAATTTTGATTGGGGTGGATGCACTTTTCATAACAACAGGTTGATTTGGATTAAATTTGAAATTGCATTCGGTTTCTTCAATCCCATTTCACGCTCTTTTATTGTTGGTATGAAATTAGATTAGATAGATTTTTCATTTCTTGTTCCTACATGATTCAATATTGTTTGATTGAGTTTTGGAAAAGTGGATTTTGCTTGCAAATTGCAATGGATTTGCATATGTGTGTTGTTTACTATTTTACTGGAATAAGAAAATAGTGGTATGCAATGGATTATGTCAGAATGTATTCTATGTATTCTACCAAAATGTATTCTATCATATTCTATGTATTCTTCCTGAATATATAAGGTGTTATGAATTGCAAGTAACATGCTTTTAACCATTTTTAGTTTTTTTTTTTTTATTTGTGATATGAATGACTGGAAGAATGGGTTGAAGAATTACATTCTTACGATAATACATCACATTTTCTAAAGAATAGTTAGAATCAAGTCGATTATTTGCACCATTGAAGAAGATCAAGTGCATTTGTTCAATAATTGTATATTTAAGAATGCAATTTTGTAAGATTTATATTCATTTTTTATGACATTCTGTTAGAATATATGTAATTATATTAAAATGTATAAGGCTTTTATTATGTAAGAATATGTATTAATTTGTATTTAAGTTCATATGTTTATGAATATATACAAGAATGTTGTTATTATTCAACTGAGGATTAAAAAAATGATTATTTAATAATATTCTAATAGAATATCATTCTAACAGAATCACAAAACATCATTCTAACAAAATAACATTCAGATACAATAAAATCGTTTTATGCTTACAAATTACGTTTGAAGTTGAATTAATTTAAAAAAAAAACATATTTTTTAAATAAAGAGCATTCATTATCCCTTAAGTCTCAAAATTTCCTTTTTTTAATTTGTCTCAATTAACTAAAACACTCTTATAATGAATTTAGATGGTATTTTTGTGTTATCTTTAATTTAATAATATTAATTAATTAGTTACCTAAAATAATTAAAATGATTGGTTCACAATCAACCATACATGCACACAATACTTATCAAAAACACAATAACCTATATATATATATATATATATATATATATATATATATATATATAATCAACTCTTTTGATTACATCTACCAATATGAAAAATGGAGTGGCATTAATGTAATCAAAATTTTAGCTACCAATATTTGGTATATATTGTACTAATTTGTTCGGTTATCAACAATAACAAGTATGATTGGTACAAATTGATAATGATATATACAAATTTCATTTTAATTTTTCTATTATAAGATTTAAGGACCAACAAAAATATGATGGGTTATGTGCATAACATCAATCATATGGTGTATTTGCAACCCTAATTGTTTTGATCTAGGTTTTTCTAAGTAAATATACAACATTGAATACCAAAACAATAAAACCTAATTGACTAGCATACAAATCCGAAAAATCACACATGATTAGGGTTAGAAAGTTTACCTTGATTATTATGTAGCAATGACAATCACAAACCTCCTTGATTTTGAGTTTTGAAAGCCTAGTTCCTCAAATGTTGCACCTCTAATGGAGTCACAAACACCACTAGCAACAAGATGACTTAGGAGAGGGAGGAGGAGGCACAAAATCGTCCAAGGTACTTCAAGAAAGGTTAGGGACGGTTTTTGGGTGCCTTTAGGATTCCTTTTATAGTTAGGCTTCTAGGGTTATCAACTAGGAAACCCTAATCCATTTGCTCAGTCCTTAAGCAGCCCAAAGATCCTTCCAAAAGGCCCCTTTGACGATTTCTATATGGACTCTCATATAGAACTCGTCTACTCCTTCCTTATGGGTCCTAAGCCCAACTTTGTAACTATCTTATAATTACAGTATCGGTCCACTTTATTTAATTAATCTCTTTTGACCACAAAATTAATTCTAAATTAATTCTTGATCAATATTAATTAAAAAAATATGATTTCTCTTTTAACATATTATTCACATAATATATAAATAAATCATAATTAATCTTTTTTCTCCATAATCCATCCTATCAGTTGCTAAGGTGAAGGCAACCAAAAAGGACCTTGCTCATAATCGGGTCAAGTACATACTAAAATAGTTATGGGCTTAGACAGTTAATCCAACAAAAAGAGGGTAAATTTGACATTTAATATAGAAATTATTTACTTAATTCTTTTAATTTACTAGAGAATTCTAATGAACTTTTAACATTTTTAATTTCCGTGTGGTGATGACTATTGACCAATGTAGATAAATTGCATGTATCATCATTTTAAAATTCTATAAAAATGAAACTTTCATAAACAAAACTTGAGTAATAATAAGCTAAGATCAACAGTTGTTGAAAAGTTTAAAATTTAGGTGATCGAAAGGAAATGTAGGAGGGGTATAAAACATGTGTTAACCCTCATTGAGGGGACACTAGTGGAACATTATGCAAAAATTTGGTCGTGTGATAAAAAAACGAGTATTGGGTAATTAGATTGAAAAAAGGAGGAGGAATAGTGTAGAAGGGTTATTGGGGTATATGGTTGTTTCTTGAAAGGCATTGTCACTAGGGAATTACTCTGTGTTTGTTTGAAGGATAAAATTTTCCTTATTGCATTGAATGTGGTGTTTATTAAATACAAAGGAAATTGGAAGTTGTTTTTAGATTTACTTGTAGATGAGCTGTAACTCCAAACTTGAGGTGGTTTGGCATCAATTTCAAACCAATAAGGGTTTTTGTCATAAAAGTACTCAATTTTACATAAAATAGTTGGTTATGTCCCAAGTCAGTTTTTTTGTGCATAAATGCCTCAAATACTTGTATATTTGTTCATTTTTGACCCCTAGCCGGATTTCACCTTTAATGGCCGGTCACCCCCAAGCTGATTGAAGGAAATGCTGAGTAGGATGTGATATGGCAGACACATCAGCATAGCTGACTTTATAGAAAACAAGAAGTGGGTACTTTATGAAAATATTTTACTTATTATGTAATAAGACGTTTTTTTCTTGTTATTATTATTATTATTATTATTATTATTATAATAATAATAAAAACGTTATATACGTAATTATTATTATTATTATTATTATTATTATTATTATAAAAATTTATATACGTAATAATAAAAATTATTATTATTATTATTATTATTATTATTATATAACTTATACATACATTTTTATACGTATAAAAAACATAGTTATAAACATAATTATATGCATTTATTCATTTTAAAAATGTGTGTAAATATAAATTTGTATGCTTGCTAATATGTATTTATACATTTAAAACTGTGTGTGCTTGTATTTATATGTATTCAAAACGTTTTTATATGTTTAAATATAAATACTTTTTTATGTACGATTTTATTATGATTTTATTATTATTTATAAAGGCAATCTTATTATTATACACATTTATATGTATAAATATGTATATAAATGCGTTGTTGTTATTATTATTATTATTATTATTATTATTATTATTATACAAATACATTTGTATATGTATTTATACATATAAATACACATAAAAAACGATTTTATATATAAATAATAATAACAATGTCTTAATATATAAATACATATAAAAACGCATTTACATATACGTACTTATATACAAATACAAACTTTATATATTTTTAAATAAACATACATACCATAATATTATTTATTTTGTATAAAACATACATAAAAATGTATAAAACATTATCTAGACATATACAAATATTTTTTATACATGTAAAAATGTATAAATACATTTCTCTACATATTTATTAAGTTTTTTTTATTTGTATGAATAAAAATATGTTTTCTACTAGTATAAAATAAACACATATACACGTGCTAAACATATTTTTATGCAGTTAATTACATTTTTTTATACATACATTTTATACGTATATATACACTTATTTTTAAGGATTTATATAAAATGTTATTTATACATATAGAAACTTTTCTCATACATATAAAATCTATTGATATGTATAAAAACATATATAAACATATAAAATGTTATTTATACATATAAAAATATTTTTAATACACATAAATACGTATATATATGTATAAAATGTATATATAAATTCATGTAATAATAATAATAATACATATTTCTAAAAATACAAATACAATTTAAATTATATAAATAAATTTTTTTATACGTTTAAAATGTATTTTTAAAATCATAATAATAATAATAATAATAATAATAATAATAATAATAATAATAATAATAGTGTTAATAATACATATTATTAAATTATTGTTGTGTGATGCATATTAAATACGTTTTGTTAGGCAATAATAATAGAAATTCATCTCAGCCTAGTGGCTAAGAGCATTGCATTTGTTGGGTATGAGGTCTGGGTTCGAATCCATGTAGCCCCTTTTTGTACGTTATATTTTTCCAATCAACAAAGGGGTAACCGACCTTAAAAGGTAAAAAAACGGTTAGGGGGCAAAACTGAACATATTTTCCGGTAATTGAGGCATTAATGCACCAAAAATCTAACTTTGGGCATAACTGATTTATTTGTGTAAAATTAGGGGCTTTTATAGCAAAAACTCAACCAATAAAGGTACAACAGTGAATTAAATTACTCATATTGTGTTGATTATTTTATTGGAATGATAGTATCATTTACTTGTTGACTTAAATTGTACAAGCTTTTGGAGGATGTGAATGATTTATTACCACATGTTGAGCACTAATAATATGCAAACCATATAGTCTCCAATGTCAAGAAAATGTTTAATGATGCCCACTTCCAAAACCTTTTAATGAAAACTTGTAATTCAAACAATAAAGTCGACTTTAAGACAACTAATGAGCTAATTTCAGTTGTTAGACCATATTTCTTATGTGTATGTGATAAAGAGTGACCCAAAAACATGTTCAATAGTTTTTACCATACACATACATGTTGTGCATCAGTAGAAAATAGGAGTTTGAGAGCTTCAACTCTCTTATTAAATATGCTAGGAAAAATCCAATCATAACCTTGTTGGAGGAAATAAGGATTTATGTGATGGATAGAATTTGTTAGATGAATAATAAGGGTTGGCCTTGGGATAACCAAATTTGTCTAAAAATTAGGACCTTACCGAATGAGTTGAAAAAAGAGAAAAATGTATTGACATGTATTTCTAATGGCTTAAATCAGTTAAAGACCATATGTATTGGGAAAGTAGTATAAATGGATATTGAGAGGAAAAACATGTAGTTGCGGATTATGGTATCTTAATGGATATGGATATGTACATTCAGTTGTTATGGTTTGTTATAAAAACAAAGATGTGGAGTATTATTTCAACCATATGTTTAGAGCTAAAATGTAGATGAAATATTACAAGTACATAATTATTTCTATACATGGCTCCTTGTCGTCATAAACCTCATATATCCAACTTTTACCTCCAAAAAAATACAAGGATGTTTGGGGTTGCTACTAGCCTGTTATTAATAGGAAAAAGGATGCATTAGAAACGGTTGGGACATATAGAATGTTAAAGGAAGGGAAGTAAACAATGTAATGTGTATTTAAGGAGCATGGTCATAATAAAGCAACATGCAAGAACGTGGAACCAAGTGCATGGTCAACAAGAAGTAAGAAATAAGTTAATAGACCAAATGTATGTAATTGTATTATCATATCCTTATTATTTATAGTTGGTAAGATTAACTGGAGAAGTGCATGTATAAGTGCATAACCAACAACAAGTAAATATGGATCATCAAGCATGACCACATACGAAACAACAAGTAAATATGAAACATCAGGCAGGTACAAAAAAAGGACCACCTACTAAACTGCCAAATGTCTTAAAGAGGATGAGGAAGCCTGACAGAATTGTTAAGAATAAGTTTATTAAGCAAGTTCTTGGTGAAAATGGAGAAGAGGACACAACTAGAAAATCAATTAATTTAGAGTAAACTTTAAATGTGTTTGCACTTTGTAAAATTTAATGTAGTTGCAGTGTACTTGCATAGTTATGGTTCTTATTATTTTCCAATATGGAGACAACATGGGGGCATTTGTTTTGTCAATAGTATGTATGGTACCTTTTGTTTGGAAAAAATTATGAGTTATTTATTGTTTTCTAATGAATCATGAAATGTCTTTTTTTTTTTATGTATGTGGACCATAATATGTTTTTTACTTGTATATTTATGCATGTGGATGAGAATTTGTTTCGTACTGGTATATTTATACATTTGGATAAAAAATATCTTAATTATTATGTCACGAAAAATAATATAATACTACAAAAGAGGGAGTTTTCAACCGATCCCTGCATATTTTCGTTATACTATAAGGTTTGTTTATACAAACAGGCAACTTCTAGAACCTAAAGTCATGGATTGTTTACAGTAAAAAAGCCACTTTCTTGGTCATCTTGAGTTTTATATCCAAAACAATTATGACCCAAAAAAAAACTATACAACCAACATACCTGACCACTTATTGAACATAGACAACTTTGAAGAAGACACAAACAACTAAGATACAAATAATTTCATACAATAGTTGTAATTTCATTTGCTTTTTCAGTTGCACCACTTCTACCTTCAACTCCATTATATGTTGGTTTGACATTTCCTACTCTACGAGCCTTAATTTATTATGTTTAAAATATTTCTTTTCTATATGATCCAATTCAATTAATTGATCCCTAGCATGGAGTTGGTTTTTCAAATTTCGTGTGGTGTATGTGTAGTGTTGATTGAGTGGAGGGTCAATTTTCTTGAAGAATTATAGTTTTTTATTGATCATTGAAAGTATAAGAAAAAACAAAATTGAGTTTTCCTCTAACGATTTTATGGTGTTATGTTGTAACTCATTTTGAAGGTGGAAGCAAACAATAAGAAATTAAGTCGATTTACGTTCTCAAAGTTTACCAATGAATTCACACAGTTGAGGAATGTAAGAGTACCATAGTGTGAGATATGAGCAACTCTGAAAATAGATGCATATTTAAATAAGTAATGAACTTTCAACAACATTAACAGCACTATGAAAAAGGTAAACTATGGTTTCCCACTAATTTGATCATATGTGAAATCCAACTCCTTATAAGCTCGTTTTTTGGTCGTTCTAAGCTCTTGGATCTTACCATAGGCCTCTCTAAGCTCCGTTGTCGCTAATGAATGGTATATAGATCTATCTATGTAGTGTTCGGCCTTTTAGAAGCTTCATCAGAAGAAACTATTTGCTTTCCGAATGTCAGACATCATACGCCTCATAGACCTTTATCAAGGTGGAGAGCATTTTTGAACTTAGCACTTAGGTGCTTTTTCCCTGTGTGAAGATCCTTAAAAGAAAAACCAAAATGATCATAAGTGATTTGAAGTGGTGCTCCAATCTATTAAGGCTTCTACTCTCTCATTCTCCATGATTAGTCATGCATTCAAGCCTTGACAATCATTTTGCATGCATTCCTAATAGAGGGAAATGGATCAAATTCCTCATATTATATGAATTAAACTAAATGTGGATGGTTTTGTTATTGACTTAAATAATGTGTTTTAATGTTACTGCAACTCGTGTTTCTTAGCTATGTGAGGAAAAAAGCAAATAGGAATGTATTCTCTAGGTATGAGTTGAAGGTTGTTGGTCCATCACAAATTCGAGAAAGAAAACGACAACATTCTTGCTTTTTGGTGATCAGAGATTTTACTTGAAGTGTGTTTTTCAAACCATTAGTATTGGTTTATTTTAAAAGATAACCATATGGCCATTTATTCATATATGATTGGCATCTACGCAGAGTCATGCCAATGGGTGGGACAACATAGGTAATAGCACATGGTTTCCAATTTTCAGGGCCCCTTTTTTATACATCCTCTAATTATAGATTATAGAGATATTTTTTTGCCTTATGTATTAAGGCAATAGATTAGATTAAAAGCAACATATGTCACAGATGGAACTAATTGGAGCCAAAAACATCAAGAATGCTAAAATTTTGATTTTTAGTTTCATACCTTAGTCTTCGGCAGTTCGACTCTCGGTCTCTCACTCTTAAGTTCCACCTTTGTCTTTGTGTTTCCTTTTTGTACTCGCTCCGTAACTAGAAAGAATCAAAAAATCTCAAACAATGTTTCTTAAAATTGATACATATATAAAAGAGTGAATACTGGATTTTGAAAATCGATTTCTATTCGATTGATCGATTGACTATTGGCTATTTTAAACAAACAATAGGTTTAATTTATTGATTATGATTTCTAAATTCTAATTTCCATGATTATGATTTTTTTAAAAGTTTAATTTATGAAAGTTGATTTTATGATTTTGAGTTCTGAAGTCTAATTTTTTAATTCTGATTGTAAAAATTGATTTATTGTATTCGTTATTTTGGAAATCGATTTCTGATTTTAATGATTTTGAAACCCGATACCTTATATTAATGATTATGAAAATAGATTTATTGGTTTCCTGATTTTTGATTTTAGTCATTTGTTGTTTCACTGACAACTTATTTAATACATTCCTGATTTTGAAAATGGATTTATGATTTTATTGATTTTTTATTTAGTGATTTTGAAATTTTGATTCTTGTTTCTCTTAATTTTTTATTACTAGTTTTTTTATTTTCTATTCATTTTTGTAGTTAAATTAAAAAAAGTAAGAGAAACAATCTTAATCTTATTGTTGTTACCTTGTTGTTGATTTCATATTTCATAATTGATATCAATGGACATTACAACTAGGTGCTTTGTTTTTTTTACTTCTTTTTTCTCATTATTATTTTTTTTATTTAAGTTTAAATAGAAAAATATTGCCTAGATAACATTTATTTGAAAGTGAAATAAGAAAAAAAAAACAAAAAACCAAAACAACTGGAAACTATCTATAGAATGATATATAGATAAATTTATAAAAAAAAAAAAAAAAAAGTTGATACTTCAAATATCAATCATACACATGAAAATGAAAATGCAGACTATTAATGTTTGGAACCACTTTCTTTATTAACTTTTTTACTGTTGTAAAGGGTTTTGTTTTTTATTTTTATTTTCCTTCGGACCTTAAATCGACTTGGACTAGCCTTGCATCTACGTGGACGAAAACATTCCATATCACATATATCATGTCATTGATAAAACCTCTTAATAGGCTAAATATCCAACAATTTGTTATTTAAAAGATAATTTGAAAGTTCACACTTACAATGTACAAATTAAACGACATACACTTAAAACCAACATAATAGTTTATTTGTTAACTATCAAATTATCGCATAAAACAATTTTAACTTAAAGGTATTTTTTTGTTTATTTTTTTTTTTAATGTTTTATCAAAGTTTGGAATAAAGTACAAAGTGACACAAGTTTGAAGGATATTGAGTGACATCGTGTGACGTTTTCATAACTCAATTGTTTTTTATAACCCTTTCCATACTTTTGTGACTTTATATATTTCTATTTAAAATTGAAATTGTTTATTTGATTTTGTTAAATGTTGTCAATATTATTTATAAATTAAACTTGTGTACAAATTTTCGTGTATTAACACAATGAATCATAAAATTTATGCTTCGATTTTCCACAAATATATCAATTACGTGATTTAATTAAGCTGTGAAATGATACCACACTTATTTTTAAGTTACAAAATAATAACCTATATGAAATTATTTTATATATTATCTACAAATAGACTAAACATAAAACCGACCTTAGCTCAGTTGGTAGAGCGGAGGACTGTAGTGTTAACATAGCCATCCTTAGGTCGCTGGTTCGAATCCGGCAGGTCGGATTTCTATTTTTTTCTTTTTCTTTTTCTATTTCCCATATTTTTAATGATTTTAGGCGTACAGAGTACATCATTTATAACTTTTTTATTTATTACGCATATTTTTTTTTTATGATTTTAGGTGTATAAAGTAAATCATTTATTGATTTTAATATATTTTAATGACATATCATCAATACATATCAAGGTTCTATATTCATCATATTGTTCTTTTGTTTCAAATTCATCATTTGCATTAGTTAACTTTGTTAGAGTTTGACAAAAAAAATTCAATTGATAATACGTAATTTTTTAATTTTTTAATTTTTTAATTTAAACATGTAATCAAATGAATTATACACTAGTATTTTTATTTATATTACGTATGTATTTTACAAACCATTATATGAATAAAAGCAACGTCTTATCTGGAAAAAAGGAAGAACAAGGCATGGTATGTCTTTTGAAAAAAGAAATATAAAGACGAAATAAAGGGAAATAAAAAGAAAAAGGTAAAAACAGCATGATAAACAGATAAAGTATTTACCTTTGACTATTTCCAATGTTTGGAACAAATGCATCTCTGAAAGAAATCTATGCAGAAATATTTGACCAAACTTTAAGAAAAAAAGCATGTCAATGAACTCCTTCAAAACCAAAAAGGTAAATTATTATTGGATCAAATGATATAATCAGAAAAGAAAAACTAAAAAGAATCAGAATAGATAGTTGAACATGTCAAAAGTTATTTGAAATTTGTTTTAATGTATACCACTTATAAATTTGTTTAAAGTTAGATTTTTACTTATAATAGAAATTGTCCCCTTCCTGCTTTGTGGGATGTATTAATTTTCAATTGTATTTGTCAAAGTCATAAGTTCCAATGTCTGTTTTACAAATGACGAATCTGTAAATTTTTCTATTAAGCATATACAATTTTTCTATTTTTTTAAACACATGAACCTTTGCTATAAAAAAACATTTTGTAAAAGGACAATTTTGTAATTTATTTTTTACAAAGGGATTAAATATGCTAACATATGAAACCAAAGTCTCAAACCCAAAGAGTATATTATTTAAACATATAGACTATTACAAAAAAAATCATATGAACTTTTTTTTTTTTTTTTTGTAAATTATATACTCAACTTTTATAATTTATTTTTTACATAGAAACCAAACATGTCAATATACAAAAATATTATAGCCAAAGTCTAAAAACAAAATTATTCTATTTGGTTTTATTATATATATAATAATGTGGCTAAAATCTAAAAAACATAAGTACACTATTCACAACCAACTTGATTTTTATTATATATAATAAACTAGTTGTAAGACCCGTATGTTATACGGGTTAAATAATACAAAAATAATTAAACATAAATGTTTGAACAGAAGTTTATTTAAACATACGGGTTAGATAATACAAAAATAATTAAACATAAATGTTTGAACAAAAGTTTATTTAAATTTGAAATTTTAGATTTGAAATTAAATTTTAAAATTTGGTTTAAAAAGAAACATATTAAAAATACTATATAAGTAATATTGTAATTATTGGTTATTTTCAATTAAGGCAATTATTAATTAAGGTGTAAATATGATGTGTTAATTAAAAAAAGATAAAAAAAAATTGAGAAAATGACAAATGGAAAAAACATTTCTTCAAAAATACCAAAAAATGACATGTGTCCAATTTAATGAGAAAGTGACATGTGGCAAAATTATTTTCATTTATTAGGAAGGATACTATAATCGTTATATTTCAAGTTTAATACATTATTAATTATAAATAATGATAATAAACAATAAATTACATGGGCCTTATATATACAATAGGTCCGTTGGATTTCAAACACATATCTTTAATTTTAACATCCATGTGATTATGTATCTAAATTTGTATACATTAGGGATTAAGGGATTAGAAGTTAGGAGCTATGGATAAATCAAAGGTTCCATACTTTTATTTAAGGGAAGATGCCCCCAATTCCCATTGCCATACAGATGATTAATAGGTCCAAAGGTCTTTCTTAAGTCGTCCCATGTTCATGGCTCATGGCCCATGAAACGTACAATAAACACTATTGGATTTTCACGATTCTTGTCAAACTGATTACAAGTAAGAGGTTCATAAAATCAGGTCTTGAGTTAGACACAAATCAGAAAAATTTAAGTAATCGTAATTGGTATTTGTGATCCTTTGTAGTCATGCCACGAGAAACCATTCTCGGACTGGACGTGTGCTTAATCTTAAGTAATCGATAATCTTACAACTCCAATCAAATATATATATATATATATATATATATATATATATATATATATATATATATATATATATATATATATATATATATATTCTTTTATCACACTATAAATACCATAACATCCAACTATTTTTTTAATTCATACCTTCTTATTTTCTCCAAAAAATATTAATCAAAATGTCATCATCTCCATCATCCGATTCGACGGCTCTAGATGAGAATAAGTTTATCGATTCCGTCATGGCGAAAACAGTTGCATACTTTCAAAACCGATTAGGCGAAACTTCATGTGCACGATCTAAACCAAGAAAGTCGCGGTTGCGTAGAAAACGCGAAGCCGGACACGATCGTCTTATAGAAGATTACTTTGCAGATGACGTCATCTACGCTGCAAAGTTTCAACGTCGGTTCCGGATGAGGAGGGAACTATTCTTACATATTGTTACCGATTTGGAAGGCTGTTTTCCATATTTCCAATGGAAAAAAGATGCGAGGCGGATAAAATGTCTCTCTCCAATTCAAAAATGCACGACTGCAATTCGTTAGTTAGCATACGGCATGAACGCAGACAGATGGAACAAGTATTTTAAGATGTCAAAGCGTACCGTGCGGGAGTGTGTGTACAAGTTCTACAAAGTGATCTGTTTGGTTTATGGGCAATGATATTTGTGCAAACCAACTATGAAAGATATCCACTAATTGTACACGGTGCATGAAGGCAAGCATGGATTCCCTGAAATGTTTGGTAGTGTCGATTGCATGCATTGGAGTTGGTCATTATGCCCCAACGCATGGCGTGGTCACTACATGAAAGGCGACCACAAAGAACCGACGATCGTTCTAAAGGCTATCACATCACATGATCTTTAGATATGGCATGCATTCTTCGGTCCAACCGGTTCAAACAATGACATCAATGGTATTCAACGATATCTACCTTGGAAAGTCGCACGATGTACCTTTTCAAGCAAATGGAGTAGCATATAAGTGTGGCTACTATCTTACTGACGGTATATATCCTCCCTTGTCTGTTTTTGTGAAATCGTTTACATGTCCTAACGACCCGAAAAGGAAAAAGTTTAAAGAGGCGCAAGAGTAAGCTAAGAGGATGTGGAGCGAACATTTGGTGTACTTAAGAGACGTTGGCAAGTAGTAGCAGTCGGGGCAAGGTCATATGAAGTGAAAGGTTACAACATATAATGTATGCATGTACCATATTGCATAATATGATTCTTGAAGACGAAGGAAAGACAATATGTCGGTACAACGAAAATAAAGTTTTGCCAAATGTCGAAGGAGTAGCTATTGGTACACAAGAGTATAGGGCAAATAGAAGATAAGTACACAATCGCGACATTCATCACGCCTTTCGTGCTGATTTGGTGGAGCACGTTTATAGGACTCATATTCAGCCGTTGATAGAATTTTCTCATGATGATTTGTTTGACGAATCAGACGAGGATTTTGATATGTTCGTCGAGAGCGAAGATTCCGATGGCGAGAGTGACGTTCGGGAGAATGATGAAGACGATGAGGTAGATGAGGATGACGATGATTCCGAGTGACGTATTTTGGTTTTTTCTTAAATTATGATATCAACTATGTTTTCTATGTTGTGGTTTTTTTGATTTTTTATTTGCGTTCTTTTTTAATTTTCTACTTATTTAAATATTATGTTTATTGTATTTTTTATTTTAATTAATGAAATGCTTTTTATTTTTAATTAAATCTTAAGTTTATTATTAATTTAAAAGTTATAAATCATAAAAAATAATTAATTTTATTTAAAAAATAAAAAAGAACAAAGAAAAACAAAATAATGGGTGAAACTTCTCATCCATTCCTTGGTTTATGTGAGAGAAAGAAAAGTGAGAGAAAGGGTGTTTTGACCCACAAAAAATAAGGAAAGTTTCCTACAAGACCCTTCGATCTTGTGTCATATTGGCATAGCTATTATCACAAAATATAAATATAAAAACATTAAAATAATTATTGCACAAATGATCCTACCGCCACATTTGAATGAAATGTTTAACACTTATGTCTTCCTAAAATCTGGTCGTTCATCATTATCAACCTTTAAAGAACAAAAAAAAAAATGTAAATTCAAACCTCCACTACCTTGAACTTGGTATAAATATTATGTCACATGTTTTTACTGAACTTTTTGACACAATTATTGTTTTAATCAATCTGTAATTATCTAAACCTATGGTTGCATGACACTAGTTCAACAATGTGGTTGACGAGGACCTTTACCCTGACGAAAGGTTGAGATTGAGAACAACAAAAATCATATTGGTTTCATGTCGTTTAAAAAAAATGAGAATATGGAATGTGTGTGAAATGTAAAATATATAAAAATTAATGGACCAATTGAGTCAGAGAATATGAATATGAATGTCAAGAGCACAAAATATAAAAAGAGAGATAACAAAATATAAAAAGCTTATAATATATAATTTACTGAGAATAGTACATTAGAGTTTTTTTTTTTTTTTCTTTTTTTTTTCTTTTTTTTTTTAAGTTGTTTCGAAACTAAAACAACCCATCCCATTTATATGCAATGTATTTGGGCAACATGGTAAAAAGAATAACTTAAAATGGAATAAAAAAGAAAATATAGAGTTATTAGATTATAAAAACCAATGTTTCAAAAAAATAAAGACGGAGGAAAATATTAGTTGAATTTGTTAGGACTAAATCGGGTCTTTTTAGGGGGTGTTTGGATTAACTTATTAGTTTATTGCTTATTAGCTTATTTGTGGTGGGAATAAGCAATAAGCATGGGAAAAGATGCTTATTAAAATTAGCTTATTTAGCTTAATAAGTTGGATTTTATCCAAACACTCAAAATTAGCTTATTGTGGAAATAAGCAATAAAAACCTCTTTTTTTCCTATCCAAATACCCCCTTAATATAGGATGTGAATCCATTCCAACAAAAAATTAAAAAAGAACACCTCACTCGCCATAAATCCGCTCTAAACTACACTGAACAAGACTTGAGCCTGGATGCCTCGCTTGGCCAAAATCAAAGAGTTCGTTGTACACCTCTACTACTTATGGTTGAGATTCTCTATGGTCTTTGTAAGATCCAAGTTTTTATAGACAAACTATATATCTAAAAATTATACATAAATAAATTGATAACAAAAATGCTTCCATGATCGATAATTAAATAATTTTATTATATATTCTGATAATAGTATATACATATACATGTATTAATATGATAATACATGTAAATATGTTTTGGGCAAATGTCACAAAAGTCATTAAGTTTACACGAAAATTTGATTTTAACACTGCATTTTCAATTTGTTACAATTATAACCACTTAATCAGTCAACTCGGTTGATTGCTGATGTGGCATGCCGACGTGTCAATTTTAATGATGTTACATGTTGACATTTCATTTTAATGTGACGTTTTTGGTGACATCGCATTTTGGGTGTTAAAATTGCAAAAAGAACAAAAATATAGCGACTTTTGTAATAATTTTCTAAAATGTAGTGACTTTTGTGCAATTCAGCCTATCATCGGTCCCTATGTGTTTCTTCTCGTGTCGCTCCTATGTGTTTCTTCTCGTGTCGCTATATACGTACCTTTGTATATGTTTTTTAGTTAGACACTAGAACAAAAGAAACTAAAAAGATAGCTAATATGCATAATACCTACCTTCATTTCATCACTTTTTTCTCAGAGAAACCAAAGGGCTATCTGGGTTTGCTAAATGAGGTTACTGCAATCAAATGAAAACATGCAGGTTTAGTTAATATTTAACAAAACTTTGAGATATAATGTATATTCTCTTATTCATTTGAGTTTTTGTTGCAAAACAAAAGATGAACTAAATCCTATAAGTCTATTAGATAAAGATAAATACAACAGGCGAAGACGAATATACAGAAAGACTGACAATATTGATACCACTCGATTGAACAAATTGCATGGTTACTAAAAGATATAAGCAAAAAGGGGTCTTACATGTTCTCCTAATGTTGTAGGTGAACTCTCTTGATGACCATCAACATTGTAAATGAATTAGGGTTTTCAACATAAGTGTAGGAAATAGCTTCCTATACCTCCACATATGAAACACTCCATGACCTCCTAGAAACTCCATGGGTTCCTTTAGGGTGTGGGGCAGTGGACATGTTGTCGATAGCCAAATCTCCACACATTCATCCTTTATGTTTTCAAGTCTATTTTCCATGCACTTTACACTTATGGACACTACACATTGTTTATGAAAGGCAAATAAAAAACATCCGACATTCAAATTGCCTCCAACGATAATAACAATGTACGTATTTATATGTTTTAGCAAAAATAGCAATATATAACTTCATTGAACTTGTAAATTGTTAACAAATTTCACGATGTGTATTACTATAATTGCTAAAAAAAATAGGCATAACATTACGATTATGGGTAAAGAAATATTAGTATGTTGATATATATGCCTGAAGAGTGGCTCGATCATTTAGGGTTTCGAAAAGATATTTCTAACTTGTATTGTAAACCCCGTTTTCCATGATGGGTCGATTTAGGGTTTCAAGGAGTCAAAAGGTCGATTTTTGGAGAAAATCGAGTGTCATAATGTAACCATTGGGTGGTCACAACATGACAGGGGTAAATATGAGAAAAATGTTTTGGGACCAATCTCACGACATGAGACATAAGGTCTCACGACGTGAGAACTATTACATCCCAAACCCATGATCTTTTAGGGTTTTCTTCATATTTAAGCCCCTCTAAGTCATTTTTAGGGTTCATTACCAACCTCCAGCACCCTTTTACCTCAGAAAACCCCTAACCTAATTCTTTGGTTGATTCTTCACCTTTTGGAGCATTTTTTGGCTTGAAGAATAAGAGACGAAGGAGAAAAAGGTGTTCTATTGGTGGAGCTTACAAAGAAACATCATCATCGTCACCTCATTTTGTTTTTCGGACCTTTGTAAGTGGTAAATACTTAAACTTTATTGCTTAAGGTGGTTAGATCTAAGTTGTTGTCCCATTTATTTCATGTCCAAGCAAGTTTGATTGGAAGGAATACATAAAATTGGCAACGTTATGCATTTTAAAGGTCCTTGGAGTATGATTATTGTTCATATCTAGAATTTGCTTGATTATTGGACCCATGTATGAGGATTTTGGTCTAACCTCTTCATTTTGACATATAATAGATGGATGACATGCATGAGGCGTGCATGTTCATCAAGTAATCATTTTTATGGACCTTTGGAGTCCCCTTTGGCTTATGGAAAAGTTAGAGTGAAAGACTTTATGGATTAAGGACTTAAATCTTTGGATTTTGGCTTCACATTGTAGTCATGACGTGAGACATAAGGTCTTACGGCGTGAGAATGAAATATCCCATTTTTGGCTGAGTCTTTTTAGGGCTCACTATGTGATAGCAGGATGTTCACGTCTTGAGGTCAGCTCAAATGACTTTTCCATGACCGAGTTGGTGTAACATCTAGATCTCTAAGGTACTTAATTCCTTGAATTTATAGCTTTTGAAGGGGGGTCACGACGTTAGATATAAAAGGGATTAAAGGAACAAGAAATGTCTCGAAGAGGTCCTTATAAACACTTTTGGAGAGTGTAACACCCGGTTCCCGGTACGTATTTAAATTCAAGGATTGTTGTAATTTACTTTGGGACTCGGCGAGTTCGAGGCCCAACTCGTCGAGTAGACTCGACTTTTGATCGGGGGTTTAAGTGATCTACTCGATGAGTCGGGAGACCGTAATACTAATTGAATTTGAGAATGCAATTTACATAATCGCTATCTCCTTAAAATCTCTCTTAGTGAAAGCGTTTCCTCGTAATCATTTTCATGAAGGAGAGAAACCTTATGACACTTAGATTTTATGGTGCATGTGTTCCTATCCATGCGAACTTGTCGTAACCATAATCACAAGATAATGTTTGTGTCAAATCCAAACTTTTATGGACAAAACTTGTTCATACTTAATTTATTGCCATCAAGGGTCCCACCATTGTTTCCAAGTTATTTAGCAGCTCACATATGCCAGTCAATGTACTTTCATTGAACAAGGTGCTTGCCTTATGCAGTCTCGTTGAGAACTCGTAGAACTCATATGCATAATCACTCAACTGGATTGACAGAGAAATAAAATTTTGTCAACACGATAGGTTACAATCCTTAAGTCGTGTGCTAGTGTTTAATAGGTTTACTTCTTGATTTATATCATTGTGTATGTGTAAAAGTATTTTTAAGAGACGAACAAAACGAGAGAGAAAGTTAAAAAGGAACGTGTATGTGTAAAAGTAAAAATGAATCTAATACTTAAAAAATACAGCTGCCCTTCCTTTATATCATTGTGTCAAGATTATGGGTCGGATCCTAGGATCCGTGTGTCTAATTCTGCACAAGTTTAATAAAAACGAGCCGCATTCTAGAAGAAAGTCATAATAACTTAAACAACCCTTTGAACCTGATTAATAACAAAAAGTGCATCAACAAGGAATAACAATATGTACACAAGCAACCGTGTAACAAAAATAAATACAAAACTAATCCAAAACTAATAAATAATGACATTGAATGTTAAAAACACTTAATATTTTCAATAGTCAGCATGTCACATCATCAAAAACTGACACATCAACATGTCACATCAGCAGACAGCCAGTTTGACTGATTAAATTGTCAAAATTATAACAAATTGAAAACAAAATATTTAACAAGACAAAAGAAATAAACATAGTGTCAAAATAGTTAATATTTGCTACTAAGACCGGACGGAGCCGGATGCAGGAAGAGGGGCGGGACCTTTCTCGCTCCGATGAACACCGCACCGGCGGTGCGGGAAGGCTTGCGCGTGGAATGGATGGCGGGGTGGGGTTGTCACGTTCTCACTCCTCCATCGATTGGTTGTTTATTTTTTTAGTTCCAATGGCTATATAACGTTAAATCATTAATATATATATATATATATATATATATATATATATATATATATATCTATTCCTCCACTATAAATCCCATAACACCCAACATTTTCTTAACCCATACCTACTCTCTCCAAAAAAATATTAATCAAAATGTCATCATCTTCATCATCCAATTCGACGGCTCAAGAGGAGGCTAAATTTATCGGTTTCGTCATGGTGAAAACGGTTGCATACTTTCAAAACCGACAAGGTGAAACATCACGTGCACTGTGACATCTCCAAAATCTCGGCCAGAAAAGACCGATTTTCATTTATGCTTTTAAAATAATTTCAGAGTAAATCATTTTGATTTGAAAAAGTTGCGGAATTTGTTCCCAAAAACAAAACATGATAAAACAATGTTTACCAAAGCATTTCATAAAAGAAATGTATTTTCATTATATAATCAAAACTCGGGGTGTCATGTTCCGATACAGACCAATAAACATAAACGATAACATTACAAGTCATTCAACAAATATATACATATACAGACTTGTAAACAAAACAACTTGATGGTTCATCCATCTTATGCCCTCGCCCAACTTCCTGTAATACAAATAAAACTGAGTGGGTCAGGCTTGGGAGCCTGGTGAGCATATAGGGTTTTCAACCCACAATAAATAATCATATTTAATTTTTACCAACTGACATGCTGCCTTTCGTCAATGTCAGAAACTTGTTCTCTAGTTCCAACAGATTTTGAGCCGAGCAGAACTTGCGCTTGAACTGCACCAAGAATTCTGCCCATGACAATTGCAGTGGCTCATTAGGGCTTAAAGTCTTCCCTAGAGTGTTCCACCAACGAACGACTCCACCTCGGAACTGACACACTGCATAGATAGTCTGCAACTTGCCTTTGCAGTCACAAGTCATAAAGGCCACTTCCATTTCGGAGATCCAATCCATAACTCCAATCGGATCCTCCTTTCCATCGAAGGTCGATGGTTTGCAAGTTAGAAAGTCCTTGTACTTGCATCCCATTCCATCATTCCTTCCATCATGGTTATCTTGCCTAACTATCGGTGGGTTGGCTTGACCAACAGACCCACTGAAGTTTCCACCTTCCGAGTGCCCTTCATTTAATTCGGGCTCTTCCACACGAATTGACAGTTCTTCACGATTCTGTTGAAGCAACCGTCTAGTTTCATCCATCTGACGATCCAACATCGTCTGAATCATCATTTGCACACCAGCCATGGTTATTGGCTCAGGTGCTGCTGCTACGACAAGTATTTGCTCAATCGCTGGTGGTTGATTCCTGTTTTCATCAGCATTTCCAACTCCACTCCTCGTTCTCACCATTTTTGATCTACACACCGAATAAGGTGAAATTAGATCCTCAATCACGATAGATATTCAAATCATCATTATCACTCCGAAACGTTTACATGCTAGTTCTAATATCGTAGACGCACGCTTAGAATCCTACACACATAAAGTTTATAGATCCGGTCGGCAACAGACCATAGATCCGAACAAATAATATCATATATGACAACATATAACATTTAGCACATAAAACATTTTAGGCAACTTTCCTAAAATAAACTAGTGCTCGTGTCTAAAACATAACAGACACACATCTCAAAACTTCACTTAGCATTCTAAGTTTAAGTCTAGAAATCCTACAAATTCCTAGTTCGCTTAAACTAATGCTCTGATACCAACTGTGACATCCCCAAAATCTCGGCCAGAAAAGACCGATTTTCATTTATGCTTTTAAAATAATTTCATAGTAAATCCTTTTGATTTGAAAGAGTTGCGGAATTTGTTCCCAAAAACAAAACATGATAAAACAATGTTTACCAAAGCATTTCATAAAAGAAATGTATTTTCATTATATAATCAAAACTCGGGGTGTCAAGTTCCGATACAGACCAATAAGCATAAACGATAACATTACAAGTCATTCAACAAATATATACATATACAGACTTGTAAACAAAACAACTTGATGGTTCATCCATCTTATGCCCTCGCGCCACTTCCTGTAATACAAATAAAACTGAGTGGGTCAGGCTTGGGAGCCTGGTGAGCATATAGGGTTTTCAACCCACAATAAATAATCATATTTAATTTTCACCAACCAATAATAACCCAATTACCCATTCCCGTTATTCTCACTTTATGTCCCTAAGACACTAACATAAGGGACCTAGTCTAAGAATATTTCATCGGGGCGACAACACATGCTTCGGGGGTTCCTCAGCAATATAAGTCAAATAAGGCAACCATGAGGGGGATGGAGTACAGCGAATGAACACCCAAGTTCATTAACACCTACAGGTGGCGAACCTGCTAATGTTCCATAAGACTGTCTAGAAAAGTCCGTGGTCGTCATCTAAACTCCGCTAGATGACTGAATCAAACAACAACGAGGCCTCTCATCTGTTTATTACACACCAACTATCTACCCATGTTCTACCTAACATATTAGTAGATAAAAATATACATTTTTATACATAGTTTTAAGAAAAAACTGTATAGCATGCTTTGATCAATACATATTCCACATAACAGATGAGGCACACACACATAACACGTATTTCATAGAAAACAAATCAGATCTATGAGATAGAAGAGAGTGAATATACATTCACACATCTAACACAAAATATACACATAATACGTATTTCGTATAAAATACTTCATAATTATGCGTTAGAAGAAAGTAACCACACACTCACACCTATAAACAACAATATACTTAATACACTCGAACCATACTTGTATTATTATCGTGTTTATGAAAGGTAGTATACACTCACTTGATCAGAAGATGATCGGACAACACTACGACTTGCAGAAGTAGTAATCCTCAGCAGATCTGGAAGATCTTCACAAAAATCGAACTTCTCGCGGGCAGAGCTTCGGCTCGGGAACCGCATTTCTCGGGATCTTCGGGATCTCGGGACTTGCCTCGGGGCTCGAGAATAATACCGGGGCATCGGGGTATTTCTGGCACGCAAATCGATGCAAAACGGGAGAGAGAAGAGAGAAAAATAGCAAAGAACTCGGCTGCCTTCAGATCCTATTTATAGGAGGCTGGAGCCTCAGAGTACGCGGGGCGTACTGGTCCGAAATCGTCACTGCTTACGTATCCGAAGTGCTCGAGTGCGAGTGTCGACATTCCTCGGTGTACGCGCGGTGTACATGGGTACGCGGGGCGTACTTCGGATCAGATCGGTGACTCCTTTGGATAATCATCCGAATTAAAGATTAAATTTAAATACAAATTATTTAATAAACTTCGGAAATTCATATCTTCTTCATACGAACTCCGTTTTCGACGTTCTTTATATCCACGTGAAGGTGAGACTACGCTCTACAACTTTCGTTTAGACTTCGTCGGCTAATTTTAACTTTATTTTTATTAATTATTTTTAATAGGTCGGGACATAAAAACTTCGTTATAAATTCATAACTTCTTCGTTTGACGTCCGTTCTCGCTTAACTTTTTATCGCTTCGATACCAACAACGAGACCTTCGATCCTCGTTTAGATTGCTTCGGCTAAAAACCCTCGATCTCAAATCAAGTATAACATGCTGCATACCGCTAAGCCGAAACTTCGATAAATCATAACTTCCTCATACGAAGTCAGATGCGGGCGTTCTATATATATTCGGAAACCTCATTTCAACTACTACAACATTAACCAAAGATATCAAGTTTATTTTACACTTAAATTTTGACGCTTATTTTTATTCTTAATTAATCAAACCACATAATTAAGCAATTAAGCACAAACATATAATACTCAAATAATACAATCTTATTATTTCAAAACGGGTTACAAAGGTTAACCTAGACTATTACATTGCTAAAAATGGCAAACCCGTAAACACAGGCGTTACATGCACGATCTGAACCAAGAAACCCGCCGTTGCGTATAAATCGCGAAGCCGGACACGATCGTCTTATAGAAGATTACTTTGCAGATGACGCGATCTACGCTGTAAAGTTTCGACGTCGGTTCCGGGTGAGGCAGGAACTATTTTTACGTATTGTTGGTGATCTGGAAGGCCGTTTTCCATATTTCCAATGGAAAATGGATGCGAGCCGGATAAAAGGTTTCTCTCCAATTCAAAAGTGCATGGCTGCAATTCGTCAATTAGCATACGACATGGGCGCAAACAAATGGGACGAGTATTTTATGATGTCAAAGCATACCGTGCGGGAGTGTGTGTACAAGTTCTGAAAAGCAATCTGTTTGGTTTATGGGCAACGATATTCGCGCAAACCAACTATGAACGATATCCACCAGTTGTATACGGTGCATGAAGGCAAACATGGATTCCCTGGAATGCTAGGTAGTATCGATTGCATGCATTGGAGTTGGTCATTATGCCTCAACGCATAGCGTGGTCAGTACATGAGAGACGACCACAAATAGCCGACGATCATTCTAGAGGCTATCGCATCACATGATCTTTGGATATGGCATGCATTCTTTGGTCCCTTTGGTGCAAACAATGACATCAACGATATCTACATTGGAAAGTCGCACGATGTACATTTTCAAGCAAATAATGCAGCATATAAGCGTGGATACTATGTTACCGACGTTATATATCATCCATTGTCTGTTTTTGTGAAATTACATATCCTAATGACCCGAAAAGGAAAAGGTTTAAAGAGGCGCAAGAGTCAGCTAGGAAAGATGTAGAGCGAACATTTTGTGTACTTAAGAGACGTTGGCAAGTACTTGCAGTCGGGACAAGGTCATATGAAGTGAAAAGGTTACAACACGTAATGTATGCATGTATCATATTGCATAATATGATTCTTGAAGACGAAAGAAGAGCGATATGTCGGTACAACGAAAATGAAGTTTTGTCAAATATCGAAGGAGTAGCCGTTGGTACACAAGAGTACAAGGCAAATATAAAAGAAGTACACAATCGCGACATTCATCACGCCTTTCGTGCTAATTTGGTGGAGCACCTTTATATAACTCATATTCAGCCGCCGATAGAGTATTGTCATGATAATTTGTTTGACGAATCAGACATGGATTTTAATATGTTCGTTGAGAGCGAAGATTCTAATGACGAGAGTGACGTTTATGAGAATGATAAAAACGATGAAGTCAATGACGTGGATGATGATTCCGAGTGACATATTTTGGTTTTTTTAAAATTAAGATATTAATCATGTATTTATGTTGTGGCTTGTTTGATTTTTTGTTTGTGTTTTTTTGTTCTTTTAAATTTTCTACTTATTTAAATATTAGGTTTTGTAATTTTTATTTTAATTAATGAAATACTTTTTATTTTTAATTAAATTTTATGTTTATTATTAGTTTAAAAATTATAAATCATAAAAAAAGAAATTTTATTTAAAAGAAAAAAGAAATAGTGAGAAAATCTTTCTCACCTATTACTTGAGTTTTGGACCTTTGGTGAAAGATATCAAAGTGAAAGAAAAAATATTGTCACCACAAAAAATGAGGGGAGTTACCCATATCCTCCCGTCGAATAAGAACATGTTAGTAGTATGTAAACAACAATTTAAAAAGTTAGCGATAACATTTTCTTGTTTACGTGATGTTTCCTCGTGTGGCTCATGGCTTTACACGTGCCCGTGTCATGAACGAACGGCTAGGATATAGAAGTTACAAATATTTTTTTTAATAATTAAAATATTTTGTTTTTTACTTTTATAAAATACAAATACTATATTTCAATAAAATAACTAATGTGAACGTGTAAATATTGACAAAATTCTTATTTACGATTAAATTCCGGATTATCGATCCGGTAATACAGCCAACGGCGGCGTCGATCACATTTCTCGTTTCTCCGATGTTGAAACCTCAAGCGCCGTCGATTACCTCCTCCGCTGCTTCCTCTCACATCATCTGCTGATGAAACCGCCACAACCACCACCACTACCACCACCGTGTTCTGTCACTGTCGTTACTGAACACTCCTCATCCTCCTCCAGTTCTCCGTCCATTTCACCTGCTACTACTTCCGACATGTGGAATTACATATGGATCCCTTTTCTGCTGTCTCTCATGAAAGAAGTCAGCTCCGCTAACGCTGCTTCCGAGTCAAAAATCTTCTTGCCCTCTGCTTCTGTTGCTGGTTTGACTTCATCGTGTCCTGCGCCGGATCCTAAGCTGAATTACCGCCCGATAATCGGGATTCTCAGCCATCCAGGCGATGGTGCCTCCGGTCGACTTAATAACGCTACTAATGCCTCGTATATTGCTGCCTCGTATGTCAAGTTTGTTGAATCTGCCGGAGCTAGGGTCATTCCTCTCATCTATAATGAACCTTCGGAGGTTCTACAGAGTGTAATTTCTCACATCTTCAATCTATAATTCCATTTCCAGAAACTTCAACTGAATCGATTAATCGGCATCGAATAGAACGTTGAAATTTAACCTATAAAATTATCTGATCTAATTAGTTACGTGTATTCGTTAGTGTTATCTAGCATCCGAAATCCAAGGAATGGCCGTATGTGCCTATCCTATAAAATCGCTTTTAATTGTGTCCATCATAAATTTAGATAACCTGTTCAATTGCACTGCAGAAACTCAATCTGGTCAATGGAGTAATCTTCACCGGTGGATGGGCTAAGACTGGCCTCTACCTTGATGTTGTAGACAGAATTTTTAAGGTAATTGCAACTTCTTATTGAAATATTATTCTGAAAAACATCTTGATTCATGATCATGTGCTCTTAATGTTATCGGGTTCTTTCATTCTCTACTTTTGCAGCAAGTTCTGAAGAAGAACGATGCAGGCGACCATTTCCCATTGCTTGCAATATGCTTAGGTTTTGAACTCCTAACAATGATTGTTAGCAAAGTAAGCCATGTTCATCCATGTATTACACTATTATTGTTTGTTTATGCATTGATTTTCACTGTTTGTAGTTCTTTTATATCACTAGAACAATGACATCCTTGAAGGCTTTAGTGCATCAGATCAAGCTTCAACACTCCAGTTCATTAAGAACATAAACGTTGAAGGAACTTTGTTTCAAAGGTATATCACATTGAAAAAACCGCTGTTAAAAAACGAATAACTTGTATGATTTCCATAACTGAAATATGTTAAGTTAATCCTTTTGTTTTTTCTACAGATTTCCTCCTGAGTTACTTGCAAAGATGAGCACAGAATGCCTTGTGATGCAAAACCATAAAGTGAGTTCAACCATTGCTAAAATGATCTTAATCCAAAGAATTCTTTTCAATCCTAAATTTTGATTTGTCTATGTAACAGTTTGGCATATCACCAGAAACTTTTCAAGGAAACATGGAACTCTGCAGTTTCTTCAAGATCTTAACAACCAGTGTTGATGAAAATAACGAGGTGCATTGTGATTTGTGCATAGCTTGATCATGTTGTTGCATTCAACTTTCACCTCTTAGATCGATTATGGAATCTTTTTTAGGTGAATGTTCTAATTAGCTCGAATCTAAAATCTTTAAAAATGATTTGATCAGGTATATGTATCAACAGTTCAATCAAAAAGTTACCCTGTGACAGCTGTCCAATGGCACCCAGAGGTATTACTCTTACTAAATGTCTATATCTTCTTACTATAGTAGCTTATAAGCTAGCTTTTTAAAAAGAGGTATTTAATATGCAAGTAAATGTTGTATATATATATATATATGATGCAGAAAAATGCTTTTGAGTGGGGATTATCGATGATTCCACATTCAGATGATGCAGTTCAAGTGACTCAACATGCTGCCAACTTCTTTGTGAGGTACGCTTTTTGTTAATTTAATAAAGTTTGATTTTAATTATATACTTTTATGTAATGAAAGTTTATTTATTTATTTATTTTTTGGCAATGTAGTGAGGCTAGAAAATCTTACAACAGGCCGCCTACAAAGGAAGTGCTGGATAATCTAATTTACAATTTCAGCCCCACTTATTGTGGGTATGCTGGGTAAGTTTTTGCAACTTTTGAGCATCAAATTAATTACTTATGAAATTAAAATTGTTGTAATGAATTTAAATATTTGTTTTGGACTTTTAGTTATTTGAATGTTATCTGTTTGGGTGCAGGAAGGGATACGATGAGGTTTACATCTTCACTGATAAGATTGCTCGAATGTGATTGTTTTAAATGTCATAGTGTTACACGACACTTATTGGTATTTGGTAAAGTCTGTATTTGTAATTGAAGTATAGCTTAAAAGGGACATGTGTGAGATATGTGAATCATGATGCATAATCATGTTAATCCAATGGTGAATTGTAGATAGATTGGTGAAAAATTTATTAATCAGGAATTACATAATGATGAAAAATTAGAAATTATAATGAGTAGATGTGAATTATTTTTATAAATTAGAGTTTAAAGGAAAGCCTAAAAAGTAAACCCGGAAACATGAACTATTTGAAATGGGCTTTTCCCCTGCAGAATCGGTTTTCAGCCCATGAAGTGTCCACCGATGTAACTATGTAATGTAAATCAAATTTGGCCAAAAAAATTGATAGTTATTTTTGAAAATCCTTAAATTTAATAGCTATTATTTGTAATCAATACTTTAAAACGTATACAAATATTCCATATTACCAAGTAATCAACAAAAAGGATAAGACTATCATTTGAAACATTTCTTGTTAATACTTGTCATACATAAACTACTTTCAATTTTCCTTTATACAATATGTTCAAATTAATTCCATACACAAGTATCTACGTTCTTATGATAAAGTCTAATAACAAATGCAATATTTGACTGTATTTTAAGGATAAAAAATATAAAAACCTTATATCTAAAATTTCAAGTTTAAACAAAATATTACATTCCTTATAAAAAAAAATTGTGATGTGCTTTAAGCAAAATCACGTGCATTGTAGACGTCACGTGCATAACACAAATGACTCGGACAGGCCCATCTGTTGAGTGTTGAATGTCGATGGTTTGATGATATCAACGAAGAAAAAGGGAAATTAGAAAATAAGAAAAGCGGCAAAGAAAATGGCGGGAAATCAAAGAATCTGGAGGGAAGAGAAACGCTGAAATCGTGTAATCGCTGCAAATTGTTGGTTAGAGAAAGATCCCTCCCACCTCAGGAGACATGGCCGATATCGAAACCCTAGGTATTCTAGATGAGATTCAAGCACTCGTCTCCGATAAGCTACAAGTGGTATATATCTCTTGCTCTACTATCGCCTTATCGTTTTCTTCAAATTGTTCGCCACTATATGCAGCGCCTCGTAGATCATGTTGTATTTCGTTATGTTCTGTTCATAGTCGTCAAATTTAAGACTGATTGAATTATAGGTTGAAAGTTGATAACAAAATCTATAATCGCTGGTGCCTACTGTGTTGTTATCCGATCGTTTCGTTAGTAAATTTGTCTGGAAGAAGTAATTAATTATGTGGTATGACTGATTCGTGGTATGTGCTTGCATATAGACCTTATATTTAGGTTTCTGATTACTTATACATAGAAACCCTAAAAGAGCTTCTATTTAGGTTTCCAACTCATAAACCGTAATTATTTTCGGTAGGTTTCTTACAAGTGGCTGAGTCGGAACTTTTTGGTGCCATCAAATACTGCCAAGAAGTGAGTTCTTCTTTCTTTTCAGATATTCTCCTAGCTCTAATATCACTTACACATCCATTTGTGGAGTTTTGATCAACATCTTTGTGCATAGACTTCTTCAAGAGTTCGTAGAAAAGCAAGGATCTCAACTGGAAGTGTTATATTCTTTATCTGGATGGTTGAAGAATAATCCTTCAGTTTACCACACAAAGCTTGTTTTGAGCTCTAAACTTTCAGGTCAGTACAACCATGGCTTAATTTTTGCAGTTGTAATATGGGATATACACGTTCAATTCTTCTTTTCATTTTATGCAGAAGCCAAAGAAGAATTTGGTGACAATTATTCAGTTCAAGTATATAGTGTTCAAGCTTGTATCCCTAAAGATCCAGCAGTGCTTTGGAATGCTGAGTTTATACAAGCAGAAGAGCTCTTCAAGGAGCCCCCTAATGTTGTTAACTGCTTACGTGACAACAGGTGAGGTGTTCATATCTTTTTGTTTTTTCATCAAATTCGTGCAATACACATTCATTTCTCTAACTTTTTTTTTTCTTCAGGTTTTGTGGGGTCTCAAATTCATTTGTGAAACGCAATGCTGAAGGAACACCTATAGTCAGCAAAGCTTCATTTCAAGAAAAAAAGGTTGAAGAATCAAACCCTAAACCTGATAAGGGAAAAGATAATCAAAATGGAAGCCATAGGGCCCAAGTAATTGAACAAGAGGTCAAACCAGTTCCAAAAAAAGATCAAGCTCCTCAATTGCCAAACAAAAAGAAAGCCCAGAATGATAAAACCTCTTCTGGGACTTCAGGTTCATTAGCTAGTATGTGGGGTCGTGCATCTGTAAAACCAAAACCCGAATCTGCACCTGTAAAAACTGATAATCCCATTCCTGTTTCAAATGGTTAGTTTGCTTTATTGCTTCTAATCTCATTGTGATTTAGCTGAAAATCTTGTATTACACATCTAATTGTGCTTTTAAATTCTATCAGATGCTCAAGTTCTTGCTAATGAATTGGAAGAAGATGATAGCAGTGGTGATGAAGATAAGCAAATGAACTTCAAGAGAGGTTCTAATGGTGATGGGAATAATAGAAAAAGGAGAGTTGTCATTGATTACTCTGATGAAGAAGATGAGATAAAAGATGCAGTGAGTTTAGCCTCACCTGATCCTCCAAAAAAGCAAGTTTCTGTGGATTCAAAGAAAAGTTCTAAAAAAACTACAGCTCTTGAAAATAAGAGCTTGGATTTTGATGAACCAAAGGAAGAGAAAGTCAAGGTATCTGACATTGATGCTAAAAATATATTGAAAGAAGAGAACCATGACAAGAAAATTGTGAAACCTATTTCAAATGAGAAAATTTGTCCTGAAAAAGATGATGTAGAACAGAAAGCTAAAGGGAGTGATGCTGCTCAAAAGGCGACTAAAAAGAGAAAAGTTTTGAAGACACGAATCGATGAACGTGGGAGAGAAGGTTTGATATAAACTAAATTTAGCTTCTAGTTGTTAAAAAAACATAAATAAATAAAAGTAAGAAAAAATTTGAAATATTATATAAGTAAATAATTTAATGTTTTTGATTATTTATCAGTAACTGAGGTTGTTTGGGAGGATGAAGAAGAGAAAGAAACAAAGCCTGATGATAATACAAGAAAAAATAAAGACGACAATAATACCATCACCACCAACAGGTAATTATTTAGTATCTTTGTACCTATTTTGAATTATATATATATATATATATATATATATATATATATCACATCAGATATCATATCTGATATCTTTACTTCATAATTACTTTTTCATGCATATTACATGATATTAAATACCACCATATTGTGATAAGTGATGTGTATCTTGGCTTTTCTCATAATTGAGTAGCTTTAAACTTTTTAGGTTTATTGAGTAAAGATTTAAACTTTTTGAATAAAGTTATAAGCTTTTCAATGTTTATTAAATAAAAACTAAATTTTTTTGTGATATCAGGCCTCTTGCAGCAGCTGCTGCTGCTCCCAAGAAGGTTGGAAATGTTCAATCCAATGCAACAGGAAAAGCAGGAAACAAGAAAGCCATTTCCAAGGATCCAAAACAGGGGAATATAATGTCCTTCTTCAAAAAGAAATAATGAGACTTGAGAGGCAAGTTTCCTCATTTATGGATAACTACTATAGTTTTGTTATGTAGAATTTATTTTTGTGCTGATTAAGATGTACACTCGTTTGGTTATATCATGCTTACATTTTAGCTTATGGTTTTTGCACAAATACAATAGATAAGAGAACTAGAAGATGAAAGTCGTAAGTTATTTTTTTTTTCATAGGATTTCTCGAACCCATTACAAAAATATGCCTAAAAACTAATAAAACTACAGAATGGAATCATGAGCCTGGAAATGTTGAAAAGTAAAAGTGGAACCAGGCTTTTAAAAAAACTATTAAGATACATGTAGTAATAATAATAATAATATATCATTATATATTTATATTTATATCCCCCTTTTGTTTGTGTGCTTCTTGTATTATCTCGATCAACTCAGTTGTATTAAGTTTGTGGGCTCGCTCAACACATACCTCGGTATTTCATATTTGGAACCTGTAAATGTAAATATCACACAAAAATTATTAAATTATATACTCATGATATGAAACGCAATGGTGGGTTGTACCATATGGTACAACCCAGAGATGCATTTGGTTGATATGAATGAAAAGGAAAGAGACCTCCTTCATCATAACAAACTGTCATATCGGGTTTATGAACAATGACACCAGCACTGTCTATGATTGCTTGAGCAAGCTCTATATCAGCTTCTGCTGCTGCATGTATCGCATCCCATATTTCTTTTTTTTTTTTTTTGGATAACGTTAAATATTTATCAGAAGAAATGCAAAATAAGTTTTTCTTAATAATATTAGTAATAAAAGAAATAATAAAAGTAAAATGAAATTACCTTTCTTGCCACCGTGGTGGGGGGCTGTATCCCAAAACTCATCACGCATCTGCACAAGCTGACTCCACGTCACCGGACGTGGGAACTTCCATGGCTTTGGCTTCCTTATCTTTTTTGTCCTTCTCGCTATAATATATAAAACAGTCAAAATTAATTAATGTCATTTTTTTAGCAAAAATAAAATAAAATTGTAACATCAGGAAACAAGAAACAAAAATCCTTGTTTGGACATGGTGAGACTTACGGTGTTCTTTATTTAGTGAAGATGTAGAGCAACCCATTTTTGGTCTCTAAACTTCACAGGTAGGGATTAGAGAGTGGAGACACTATTGTAATAGTATTCAAGGCAAATGAAGTCTTTCAAGAAAGATTTAAATACGAGTGGTTGGGTACTTGGGTAGCTTCATTGTTTCTTTCTCGTGATAAAAAGTTTGAAGTTCATGTGATTCTTCTCAACTTGTTTTTCATTGGATAATTAAATCAAGCCCATGAGAACAAAAAACAACAGTTTAAAGTTGATAAGATATTTTTCTTTTTTGAAAATAGTAGCTTTAGCACATATCCATGGTACAAACACTTGAAAGCTATTTAGAAATGGAACATACACGGTGAAACAATATATTTTATAAGGCAATGAACTATTATTTTTGTATATATCTACATTTTTTATACATTATTTATCATTAAACTTACATTTGTTGCTAAAGAAATACCATTTTAATTGGCAAGCTGGTTTATATGTTCAAGAAATATTATTAAGCTCACATTCATCAAACTCATTTTAGTATATAATTTATCATTAAACTAATTTATGTACACATTTAGTTAGTTTAGTCTTTTTTGGTCATCTTCTATGGCTACAAAGAAGATATATCATATCAATTTACGTATCTACTTGTTTTTTTTATGTTTGTTTTTCAAGAAGTGTCATTTTAATCGGTAAGTTGGTTTACCTGTTAAAAAGAATACCATTAAACTCACATTCAACAAACTTATATTTTTATACATAATTTTTGTACACATTTAGTCAGTTTCATCTTTTCTAGTCATCTTCTATGACTAACAAAACTACAAAGAAAAAAATTACACCACTTTACATGTTTATTTTTAGAAAAACACTAAAAAGTGTACAATCTTCTCATTCTTCTCTATGGGAAAATGCCACAACCCTTCACTTTACTACTGTTGGCATCTCTCGTGCCGTCATTCACACATTTCTTTGCTATTCTCCACTCCTCTTACTTCACGAAAACCATCATACCCGCGTTATATTCTCTCGCCAGTTTCTCCTTGGATCATATGCCATTAGCACCCACCTCCGTTCAAGGATATTAGTTTATTTTTTATTTTTATGTATTTATTTATTTATTTATTGTGGTGGTGATGAACGGTGGAGATGGGTTGTTATGGTGGTGATAGAAGTTGTTGTTTGTGTCTATGGTGTTGGTGGGAGCCCGAGAGGTGGACGGTGGTGGTGGAAGTCGATGTTGTTGGTCGAAGAAGATGGTTGATACATAGTTTAATGATAAATTGTGTATAAAAAAACATTAAACTTTAATACCTAGTTAAATGGTAGGTTTTGAACAGCTTTAATGATTTGAATCCTAAATTGTATACAAAAATAACGAAAGTAACTAAATGTGTAATTTGTAGAACTCCTCGAACCTATCTTTCAAAAGTTTCTTTTACACAAATTTCAAAAATCCTCTTCAACACATTTCATTCTTAATGCTAGCTTCAAATCTTTATCGGATTTTAATGTGTAGAAGGCTTATAGGCCATAGCATATTAATACTATTGGTGCGATAACATCAACTTACATTGGTAGGGAGACACACCCTAGAAATAATTTCTACCTCTATAGACATTGATTTTTTATTCTCTATATTCAGATTCACCATCACTAGGTCAGATATACCAACGCATAATTTTATCATTTGTGGTAACATACAATGAACAAGGTCTATAAATTTTTTTGCATCATAGTCGTCATATAGGCTATAGCCAGACAAAATTGCCAAGTTTAGGATATTTGAAATGATAGTTTGCTAAACATAACTTTCTCATCACCAAACTTACCTAACTGATAATGTGCTTATACCAGATATCAAATCCAAGAAACAACTCATCAAATCTAACGTTATGTCCTATGAAACATCATATCTTTCTTTTGTGTCCTCAAATAAAAAGTGCTCTAAGTACCTTATTTTATGTGTTTGAAGATATGTTATTTAGTTTCGTACTTGAATTTGTGTTTGAAGATATTTGATACGTTACCATTAAGCTGTCCTATATACCAAACTAGGCGAATGCCCGCGCGTTGCGCAGAAATACCTATATAGTTGAAATCTTTACAAATATATGATTTTTTAAATATAACAATAACGTTGTTGTTAAATTTGATATAATAATTTGTATATACTAAATTGATATAATATATTGATTATTTTGAATTATATGATAATATATACATTTATTATAACTTCTTAATCTCAATCGTTTAAATGACTTCTACCCGCGAGTTACACATGAATAAAATTAAATATAATATATGATTTGATGTTATTTATAGTTGTTTTTATTGTTAATTAATTTTTTAAAATTTATTTGCTTAATGTTTTAATTTCTATCATTATAATTATTTAAAACATCAAACATTGTTTTTTTTATTTTAAAGCTAACAATATAATCATTTATATAGAGTTGTTTTTAACTATTGTTATTGTAAGTTATTTTAAGCTATTTATTTGGAAACTTTTAATGATTATAAAAATATATTTAAGAAATATTTTAGTTAAATTGAAATTACAATTTACTTTTTGTTTTTATCACTACAATTTATCACTTTTAACTATTTAAAAAATATTATTTTGTTTTTTTTAAATGGAACTGAAATTTATATTTGAGTTGACATTGTAATGCGCAGAAACACATATATAATTGAAGTCTTTACAAATATATATTTTTTAAAATATAACACTAACGTTGTTGTTAAATTTGATATAATAATTCGTATATTAATTTGATATAATATATTGACTATTTTGAATTGTATGATAATATATAAATCTATTATAACGTCATAATCTCAATCATTTGAATGATTTCTACTCGCGAGTTACACATCAATAAAATTAAATATTATATATGGTTTAATATTATTTATAGTTGTTATTTTTAACTAGTTTTTTAAAATATGTTTGCTTAATGTTTTAATTTCTATCATTATGATTATTTAAAACATCAAACATTATTTTTAGATTTTAAAGGTAACAATATAATCATTTATATAGAGTTATTTTTAACTATTGTTATTATAAGTTATTTTAAGCTACTTATTTGAAATTTTTTAACGATTATATAAATATATTTAGGAAATATTTTAGTTAAACTGATATTACAATTTAGTTTTTGCATTTATCACTATAATTTATCACTTTTAACTATTTATAAAATATTATTTGGTTTTTTTAGTAGAACTGAAATTTATATTTAAGTTGACACTGTAATATTATATTTAAATTAACAATTTAAGTATTTTGTCCAAACTGTTCAAAAATTGTAGCTTTAAACTGATAATGGTTTATATGCAACAACATTTTAAATCTAATAAATTGAGTATAATATGTTAAAATTTAAAGACATAACTTTATAAATAGAAGTAAAGATATTATTTTAAAATTGAAATTTAGTCTATTTATGATTACATTTTAGATTTGATATTTATTTAACCTTATTAACTAACTTACAATCATTATTAGAAAGACACTACAATTAATCACTTTTAATTATTTATAAAATAATCTTTGGGTTGTTTAAGTTAAATAAAATTTATATTTAAGTTGAGCCTATAATGTTATATTTTAATTAATAATTTAAGTATTTTATACAAATCATTCAAAAATTATATCTTTAAAATGATAATGGTTTACATTCAACAATATATTAAAACTAATAAATTAAGTATGATATGTTAAAAGTTAAAAAAACATAATTTTATAAATAGAATTAAAGATATTATTTTAATATTGAAATTTAGTTTATGTTTGAATACACTTTAGATTTGATATTTATTTAACCTAATTACCAAATTATAATTATTATTATAAAGAAATTGAAAAGTCATGAAAATTTCAAATGAATGTGATGAAAGAAAAAAAGAATGGGGGTTTCAAATGCATGAGATTCAAGAAAAAATGCTAGCTTTATAAGTACGTATGATTTTCAACATTTTACAAAAAAAATGTTTTTGTGAAACATAATTTTGCCTAAAAGGTCAAAGATTGATTGGAAGCTACATAATTCCACTATACAAAGTACACAAACACTTGAAGCAACTTAGAAATGAACAACAATATATCTTAAGCCATAAAAGAGTTGTATATTATAACAAGTCTACAACACTACAATTCCACAAAACTTTTTCTAAGTATAACGATACGAATCACCATACTTATTCCTCATATAACTGAACTTCCCCTCCTCAAAGTTGACCGGTTGCTGCTTCAAGTCAACCGTACTCTTCTGCTCCCCATAAACAGCTTTATCTTTATCTTTATCTTTATCCTTATCTCTAACCCGATGTTTCGTCCTTTCCTTTTGACTTTTTGACCGAACATGTGGGCCCACACCACCACCACTCGACCCATAAAACTCCGCGTATTCTTCCCTCTTTGAAGCCCGATGCTTTAAAGGATCTTTCAATGATCTAACCTTAACGGGCTTTGTTTCTGAGTATTTCTCATTTGGATCATGGGCCTGACGGGCTTCGGAAACTGGGCCTGAAGTTCTGTGCTTTTGGAGTAACGGGCCGGGCTCATCTTCGGGCATGATTAAGGAATCTTTTAATGGGGTGAGCCCTTTTTTGGGGACTTGAAATGGGTTGAAAGAAAAGACATTGGTGAAGCCTTCGAGGGCTAATTTGGAAAGATCGAGGATGAGCTGGCTGAAAGACGGCCACCCCGCTTCTTGTTCTTCCCTCACACTTTCCACATTTTTTGTGATTTTTAAGGTTTTCTCTTTGCTTTGTAGTGGCTTACTATCACTCTCCACTTTTTCCTGACAATATGTTGAATTAGGTTATAGAAAATTAAAAAGATTTACCTTTTTTTCTAATGCTAATTTATATAAAACATGAACTGGAAAAATGCATCAAAGTCTCACCACTTTTGAGAAATATGATGAACCATATCCTTGTTGAATCATGCTTATAACATATCCTATTGCGATAGCACCAAATACCAAAACAATATCTGTAAAGTGAATAAAATGTAAGATGTATTTGGATTTAGTTTAGTCAAATAAAGTCAATGTCAATATGTGGATAAGTGTTCAAAACCTGTGGAAGAGACAGAGGTGGAGTGCAAATCACAATCTTCTTGATTGAGAGAAATTTGTCTAAGAGCAGCATTTCCTCGATCAATAACAAGCAATGAACATGTTGGTCTCACGTAAATTACATCAAAATCAGATGAAAACTGTGCATCTTCACTTGGGCCATCTCTGTATCCTGCTACATTTGATTTGCCTCCAGCAATTGTTGTCACACCTGTAAATAAATCCGTTTTTCAATAATCTTTGAAGTGGAGTAGATTTATGAGGTGAAATGGATCTCAAACCTGCTTCACCGATCTTTCTAATGGCAAGATTAGATGTATCTGCGACATAAACATTCCCTTTATCGTCCATTGTAACACCTTTTGGATGATCAAAACGAGCATCATTTGGTTTTCCATCTACGTGTCCTGTGTAACCCTGGAAGGATCCGGCAATCAATCTTGCCCTACTATCTGTGTTCATAAGAATAGTGTAATTAGTAGAAGAATTGTTAGATTTAGGAGAAGGTGAGAAATAATGAGAAAGCTTACATTGAGATAATGGAGGAGTGATTCGAACGATGTTGCTATTGACTGCATCAACAGCGAACAGTTCACCATCTTGCGAGACTCTGATGGAATAAGGCACAACCCCTAGCTGATTCCCTTCTACTACAGTTTCTACTAAATATCCATCCTCAAATTGAAGAATATTCCCATCTGTGTATCACGAAATTAAAAAAAGTAAAAAAGGCAATCCACATTATCTACACATAAATCAATCGATATCAATTGAATATTCATAAAATCTAGGGTTATCGACTTAAATCTAGTAGTATGTATTTATGGAATGAGAAGATAAACAATAAAATAATGAAAGTAACGAAACCTAGAATTAAAAAGTACCTGATAATGGTGATTTGGAAGAAGACCTAGCTGTCCATTTGAGTATGGAAGATAATTGCTTAATTACCGGAGCTGATTAAAAACGACGGAATCATGAATACATGTAGCACAGAAACTAAATCATGGACAATCGAATGTGTTAAAGAGGGAGAGGAAGATAGCATACCAGCAGGAGCAGCTTGAGCTTGAAACTGGAACACGTAAATGGAAACGAGAGTTGAGAAAATCAGATAAAGAAGTGAAGAACTCATTTCTCTCATAGGAGAAAAGAAGATCGGAGTTGAGTGTTGTCGCCGATCAGTAAAACTGTAATGGCTATGGAGGTTAGGTTTTGAATGGATCTTCCTCTGGTAATATTAGTGTTCATACCCCAAATCCAGTTGAGTTTCGATTGCTCTGTTCTCCACTTGCAACTTCACAACATCTTCACAGTTCTCAATGACCACTCTCTCTCTGCTTTCTGATTTTTTTTTTTTCTCTTTCCTTTTGTTTTTACTTTTTCCCCCTTTTATCGCAGTATCTTAAAAGAAAGGAAGAAAAAGAGCGAGTAGCATGATAAATTGTGAAACGAATGGGAACATCTATGATCTATGGGCTAGTATGTGGTTATAATTGGTTTGAACTTTTGGTTAATCAAAAAGTTATTTTAATTAGTTTTTTAGAGTTTTTTTATAAATATATTTATGTAATTTTAGCTTATAATTATTTTTACCGAACAATCTTAAATAAAAACCACAGCTTATCGTTTTTATCTATGCCAAATATACCTTTTTTTTTATTTTTTATTTTTAAATATTTATGATACAAACGATTGATTAAAATGTTTATGATTTACTCTTTTGAGAGATAAAGTTCTTAAAAGCGAATTTCTATTTAACTTGATGTTTTGTACTTATTTTATCATCGTAATCGGTTATAGCTGGTATTATGGGTTTTTTTTTGTCTAAGCTGCAAACACATGGCGTAGATAGTATCAAAGTAAAAACAATAAGTTCAAATTACCTTCATATTATTTTAAACCATGTTGTTTCTTCTGCCGTTTTTATAAAGCTTAAGTTTCATAACATTTTTAACTAAGGTCGGGGATTGAAGCATAATCGAATGGGTATCGAAAATCAATTATTGATGAAGGACAATGTCTTCATCTTTTCATCACAATAGACCTAACATTGATGGTGAATATAAAGATCATCTCCCCAATTTAATTCTGTTGTGGTATGACAATGAAATGTATGACATCAAGGACGTAATCAAACTCATGTAGATGATTTTAAAGTTGTTGCCTTGGTCATTTGTAAGTTTCACAAGATTATATATATAACCCTACACTAGTTTTTTAAAATGTGTAAGATGGAAGGATGATATCGAGCTTCCTTTATGGGATTGACCCCAAGCAGTCCAACAAGTTGTAGAAAACCATTATGTTCGACATACATATGAAATTGAAGTCAATTAAAAAGAGATGATAACTTGGAAGAGTTAAAAGTTCCATATATGAAAAATGAAAATTTAACATTTAACCCTAGAGGTCTTTGTCATACAAAATAGTCTTTGGTGTAACATCCCAAAATTTGAGGCCAAAAATTTTGTTTTTAAATTAAGTAGATCATAACTTATATTACCAAAACATTGTCACTATTTCATCATTCATAAAATCATAAAATCATGTCTCGAAAACCATATCATCAGGAACAATGAAAATCAGAGTACAATCCCAGAAAATCTGATGCGGAAACCATGTGTGTGATGCGCTGCTACACTGTCGGCTCTTTCCTTTTGGACGAAGAGGTACCTGAAACCAAAACTGAAACTATAAGCACAAAGTTTAGTGAGTTCCCTTATCATACCACACACCACATAACACCATCGGTATCTTTCAACCGATAACCATCATCGGCATCTTTCAACCGGTACACGTTATCGGTATCTTTCAACCGGTAACTGGGGACTATTTCACCCCCTAGCACTAGCATACCGTAACGAGAGATAATCATCCAGTCAGGCATAACTGGGTAGGGACAACTAATCTCTTCTACACACATAACATATCATACATGCATATCTCGTGACCATAACACATTAACATACCAAGATAATTATCACGAAGACAATCATCTCATACATAACTACTTACTGGCGGGCAGGCATTAGTGTGCCTTGTTATAAGAGATTTCACCAAAATAAGCCTAGAGTGTCTTGCATGTGTACCAAGATTCGACCTTTACGTGTTTATTGCTCATGGGGAAGTGAGATCTATAGATTAGAGAAGCAGATATGACCTCAGGAGGTCAGATGAGTGTTTTCATGGGAGGAACTCGCCGAGCCCATAAGGGACTCGACGAGTCGAGTCGGGTTGCCCCGCGATTCGCGACCTGTGATAACCCGTTGAGTGTGGGGTTGACTCAGCGAGTCGAGTGAGGACCAGGGACGAAGAGGACATGCATAAACTCGCCGAGTCACACGAGTGCACTCGACGAGTCTGGTCAAAGTTTGACCGTTGACTTTTGTTGACTTTTAGGGTTTAGTCAGTGTTTGGACTTATGAGCCATTAGAGGGGTAGAATGGTCTTTTACCCATTCTTAGAGAAATTATAGAGAGGGGTTAGCCTAGCCTTTAGAAGTTGTATTAATTAGAGTAATTATTTATGTGAGTAGGCGGAGGCTAGTGCAATATTTCAGAGTCCGAGGTTTACCGAGTTATCCGAGGCGAGTCTTCTCACTATACTTTACCTAGAGTGGTAATTAGAGTTATGTGACAGAGTATATTGTATGCTATTTGTTATCTATATTATTCTATGCTATATGTGATTCAGAGTTTATAGAGTTAGGACCGAATGGTCCACAGAGTTAGGACCAGAGGGTCCACAAAGTTATGGGACTGGAGGGTCCCACTGAGACACTTTGACCAGAGGGTCATACAGAGTTATAGCCTCGAGTGGCTAATATGTGTTGCATGTGGTATTTTGGGGAACTCACTAAGCATTTATGCTTACAGTGTTTGGTGTTATGTGTTTTAGGTACCAGTGAGGATCGCGGGAAGGTGCCGACATGATCAGTACACACATGAGGAGTCTTTATACTTTATGATCTTGGGTTGTGTTATATGGATTGATATGTGAAATGATGAGATTTTATAATGTTTATGAATGAAAATATGTTTTTAAAATGTGAAAATTTGTTTGTAAAATTACGGTGTTACAAGTTGGTATCAGAGCCTTGGTTTGAGGGATTCAGATGCATCTTCGAGCGCATTTGAACTCAAACTGAGGATTTGAGGGATTTTTCGGAATAAAACAAATTTTTCTAAAAGAGTAAAAAGGTTTTGAAAAGAGCAGAGCAGAGCAGTGTGTACGATCAGCCAACGCCCGAACGGTGATTTCCCAAAATACCCTTATATTATGTGATTGAGATATGAGATAATATGTTATGCATGCTAGAGTAGGCTAGGTATTCCTATTAGGACTAGAGCGGCCTGATTTGTGATGCCTTAGCCTAGGGGTTTTTTGCTGCTAGGAAATGCTTGAGAGTGAGTAGATAGCAACGAGGAGCTATGAGATATCTGCTAGAGAGTAGACTATGCATAGTGAGAGTAGAGTACTTGGGATTTGGAATCCAAGGAGGAGGACTTGTGGTGTATACTGATGCAGTGTGGACAATATTATTGGGCCCGTACTACTGAAGACATCGGATTAGTGCGCAGCCCAAGTAAGAATCCTTAGGGTACCAGGGATCGAGTAGGAATGGGATATCGAGTGTGTGTACACTCGAGCGAGTCTCTGATATTTTGTGTTGTATTTCAGAGAGACATCATGGTTGGGACACGCCACACACCTGAGAGCAGTTGTAATACCCAAAAATTTACGCCAAATTTAAACTTTTAATACTAACAAAAGAGTCAAATAGTAATTGTTTTTACAAAACATTTCCAATTCGTTTATCCTCAGAGTGTCCCAAAATAGATCATGGGGATGAGGAGCGGTACAGTCACGCCTTCGCCTTCCCTCGCTCTCCTGAAGTACCTGAAACAATAAACTGAAAACTGTAAGCCCGAGGGCTTAGTGAGCTATCCCCAAAATACCAACACCATACTGACAAAAACCACAACCATAACGATCAATCAAACAACATACATACTGGGCCATCGGCCAGACTGGTCCGCCCTACTGGGCCTACAGTCTATCTGAATCTATCCCGAGCCTTCGGCATGACTGGTCCGCCGCGTGGGCCTACAGTCTCCCCGGCCGCTCAGAGGGTGTGTTGGCCTTCAGCACAAAGCAGGACCGCCTCAACCCAACCAACAAGCAACTAACCATGTACGCATACTATCATATACTGGCATATACACATAGCAAACATATCTATCTCATTGACCATCAATCATAGAGTTTCACTCGTAACTAGAGTATCGACCTAACAGGTCACTAACATACCAATCCTTACGGATCATAAAGCATAACATACTATCTATCCTGATTCCGATCTAACAGATCAGAATCATATGTAGCATACCATAACCATCGATCTAACCGATCTCTAGTATAACAACCATCCTAAACAAGATGAATTCTAACAAAGCAATAACGTAACACCCATCCTAAACCAGCATGATATCTAGCATGGCAATAACAAAGCAACCATCCTAAACCAGGATGTAAATCATAAAGGGCCGACCTTGGTGCCGTAGACCTTATCGATATAGTGAGGATAACTCACCTCGCAGATGTCGATTGAAATACAAACTCCAACTATCGGATCACTTGACACCGGCACCACCACCTATAACCATGACACAATATACTAATAAGTTCTTACTCTTATGAGACACCCCATAACCTATTAGTAATTTCTGATCAAGGTCAGAGTCCTCAGTCAAGGTCAACAGTCCATGTTGACCTCAACTCGCCGAGTGCACTCGGCCACTCGCCAAGTCCGTGGAGCACATTCCAACTCGCTGAGTCATCGAAGTGACTCGTCGAGTCCCTTCGAATCCCGATCAATCCTTAAGGGCCACCCGTCGAGTTTCCTCCTTGCAACTCGACGGGTACACACGCATGCCTATCCAAGGGAAAAGCCATCTGACTTGCCGAGTTGTTCTTCAACTCGTCGAGTTTTATGGTGATCTTCATCGGACTCGCCGAGTTGTTCATCCAACTCGCCGAGTTCAATGACCATCTTCATGTGACTCGCCGAGTCATCCTTGAGACTCGCCGAGTCCATCCAGTCCTTTTTCCATATAGACCTGTTTTGAGCCATGCAACGGCTCCAAATCACAGATCCAAGCTTCTAGAGCATACTTACCACGTAAAGTTGCAAACTTTACGTGCATGCATGGTTATAAAGGCTCCAAATGTCTATTTTAAGTTCTTAATGGAGCTTCTAGTCCAAGATGGACTCCAACCACAACAATTACAGCAACTTTATGACTCTAGCATCCAAGGAGGGTCCAGATCTGAAGTTACAACTTCAGATGTAGCCCATAGCTCAACATCCCAACTTGAAAATCCATAAAAAAAACGCTAGAATCAACCAAAGGGAAGAAAAGGAAGTAAGAATGGTACTTTGATACCTTCAAACGATGCTAGCTGAGGCAAAACCCGCTTCCCACTCCTTTCTTGCTTCAATTTCCTTTGCACTCTTAGCTTCCTTCCTCCAAGATCCTCTTTTGCAAGCTTCAAACCCACACCAAGGCACACACACACACGAATTAGGGTTTCAAGGGTTCTCAAAGATTGTAAGGAGTCCCAAAGGAGGTTGAGGCTCCTTTAAATAGGGGTGCAAACCCCGAGATTTAAGGTTTCAATTGCCAGCTCCTACTCGCCGAGTAGGTCACTAACCATGCGTTCTCACCCCGCTGCTACTCGACGAGTAGGTCGAACAACTCGTCGAGTAGAGGTTATCCAGAAATTCTTAATTAATTAATACCTGAGGATCGAGGCGTTACAACAGTGGTGTTAGTGACGAGAAGACCCGCAGGTTGATTCATGAGGAGGTGGCTGCTGCCATCCGCACAGAGATTCCAGAGATGTTCGGGTCTATTAAGACCGCACTGATTGAGACTTTTGATGAGAGATACGCAGCGGTTACTAAGGTTGTAGCCGCTGCAGCTACCGCAGCTGTTGCTGCTGCCAGACCTCAGGGTGGTGATTCGTTGTTGTTCAAAGAGTTCAGTAACACGAAGCCACTAGAGTTTGATGGGACGCTGTCACACCCCAAAAACCAAAGGCGGAAACATTTCCGAGGTTGACTTTACGTTGAGCATCAAATCCAATGCACATAGTAAAGCAGTAATCACAAAACATTACATTACATAATATTGTTTACATCTGTTTGAAAGTAAAGTTGTACAAGTGTTTTACATATGTAATATGAACAAAAGTAAAGACGAGTCTTCGGAACGCTCTGTCTTCTCCAAAAGGTGGCGGTGTACCTGTCTAACGCTGACCTGTGAATACAAGCGGTTTGAAAATCAACATAAAGCTGGTGAGTTCATAAGTGGTTTAGTTTTGAAAAGATCGAGTTTCCTTTGTTACAATTTCAAAAACGGTTGGTTATGTCATTCCAGGAAAATCCCATATTTTCCTTATAGTTTTAGTTATTCGTTTGTTACTTTATCCGTTTATGAGTTGATGTGCTACCCAGGAAAATCCCATATTTTCCTATGTGTTGAGTTGCCTATTTGTATCTAAGTTCATTACTGGTTGTTATGTTAGGATTGATTTCGAAGTACTAGTAATTACCATGTGTATAGTATTAGTTAAGTATTCTAAACCCTTAGATATTCTACATTCGAATGACTATTATCTACTAACTTAGTTGTATTTTTGAATGTTTGGAATCACACAGAAGTGTAGATTACAGTATTTTTGAAGTTCTGTTGAGTTCCAAAAGAGTACATTAGTTGTATAATCGAAGCTCTGTCGACATTTTGAGGTGGATATATTCGAAACTCAGAAGAGGTCCAGAGGCGTATTCTCGTATTTAATTCGAAACTCTGGTGACACTCAAGGGGTACACTAGCTGTATATTCGAAGTCTTGGTGTCATCCAAAGGCGTTAATTCGCATTCGTATTCCTATTTCTATTCGTATTCGTACTATGCTATTTGTTAGATTCGTATTCGTATTCGTTCTATCCTATTAGTTATATTCGTATTCGTTCTGTCCTATTAGTTATATTCGTATTCGCATTCGTATTCGTACTAACCTAATAGTTATATTCGTATTCGTTCTATCCTATTAGTTATATTCGTATTCGCATTCGTTTAGTATTAATCTTAGTTATGATTAGTATGATTTCTTATTCAAAGAGAATATAGTTATAACACTTTTAAAAGAAATCTATGTTTAGTCTAACTGTTTAACCTGCAATTTGAACCATTAGTTATCACAATTTTCATTATTAAAATCATACATGAAATAAAACATTTGAAATGAAAATACATTTAAGTACAAGATTTATTGTACTTTTGCTTGTATTCCCCCTTAAAACGTAGAAAACCATTTGAAAAACACATGAAAAAGGGTAGGGGTATGAACTCACCGGACGCGGAAATGTGACGATTTCGAACACTAAACGTCGGTTCAGGGCCTGATTACTCGCGATGTCCCTATGTAAAATGAAATAATGTCCATATATATCTAATTAGATTTACAATCACTAATTATATGGAACATTATACTCCAATGAGATTAAACACCTCAAAACGAGTGTTTGGAGTGACCCGGGTGACATCTACGGACGTGTAATGGTACTAAGGACTTGGGATTTGAGTTTACTCCCCAAGAGTAAACATTTTAGGGAGTTTACAACCATAAAACACATACATACATGAGTTCACGGCCGTGAACTCATGTTGGTGTGATTTTGAGTGTCTAATGGCTTGATTGGACTTGGGAAATGTTGGAATGGACTTCTAAAATGCCTTGGATTAATTTAAGGGGAATTATACCATGTTTAAGGGAGTTCACGGCTGTAAACTTGGATTTTACGTCCGTAAACTCTCCCATGGTCTTGAATAATTGATTTAAGGCACTTAGGACAATCACATGTGATTCTAGTTAATTTTCCAAGCCTTGGGGTGATTTTAGGGCATCTTTTAACACATTTTTAGAAGTTTACGGCCTAAGGATATGAGCTATGGCCGTAAACTCTTATATGTTGCATTTTGATATGTTTAAGACTCCCAAACTATTTTTAGATGGCTCTAGGATTTACCACAAGGCTATTGGTTGAGTTTCAAGGCATTTGGACAAGTTAAAAGGGGTTTACTCTCCATTTTTGAGGGTTTACGGCCTAAGCATGAGCCTTGGCCATAAACTCCTATTTACTCCTCAAAAATTATGTTTATGATGTTCTAAGGCAAATACCATTATTCTAAAATTCATATCTAAGCCTTGTTTGAGTCTAGGAAGGGTTTAAGGGCTAAAAACCCTTTTAATTTAGTGTTTACGGCCTAGGCACCTTCCTGGGCCATAAACTCTTTCAAATCCCTCAAAATCCATGTCTAAAATGTTCTAAGTCCAATCCATGAAGTCATTTAGCCATATCTAAAATCTAGTTGTGGTTTGGAAGGGTTTTGTTGCTCAAAAACCCCCCCTTTAAATGAGTTTATGGCCTAGGATAGTTCTAGGGCCGTAAACCCATGATAATGGCCCTAATCCATGGTTTAAACTCGAATTTGAAGGCTAAACATGATACACAATGAGTTAAGGAAGGTACCTTGGTGATTGGAAGCCTTAAACTTGTGATTTAGACCCTTAAACTTGGATTTAGGAGAAAGGTTAGAGAGAGAGAGTAGAGAGATGAAGCAAAAAGCTTCAAATAAAAGCTTGAACACGTTTAAATAGGTCCCAAAACTTGGACACGATGGAATTCTACCCGATACCGGCACTAAACGGGGCTTTTGGTCGCACCCGATTAAGTTTCCGTAACTCGACGGGGACGTTTCTAAAATTTCTAAATTATACAATTTGGGCTAATTTTGTGAGTTCCTAACAGGTTTGGACACTCATTAGCATCAATTAAACATATAAGTTTAATTAATTTAACCCAAAAACGACATCGGAACGAATTGACATACGGCAAGTTATACAGGTAGAATGGGTTTTCAGCGATGAACAACTTTGGGTTGTTACAGACGCAGGATCCGATTTCTGCGATGAGATGGGTTTCTAATATTGAGGGATGCATCTATACGTTTTCATGTCCGGAGCATCTGAGGGTTCGGTTCGTGCTGAACCAGCTTCGCTTGGGAGCGAAGGACTGGTGGAAGTTTGTTACAGTGCACTATTCGCCTGCTGAGCTTGCTGCGGTGACCTGAGAGAGGTTCATCGCCATGTTCCGTGATGAGTACGTTCCCCCGGTGGAGAGTGAGCGATTGGCCCAGGAGTTTCTGACCCTCAAGCAGGGTACTGAGTTTGTTACTGTGATCACCAGGATGTTCCATGAGATGACGATTTTCTGCCCTGAGCACGTGTCTACCGAGCAGGCACGTATGATTCAATATCTGAGTATTCTGAGGAGGGACATACGAGAGTTCGTGGCGAAATCGTTGTACCGAACATTTGCTGAGCTCTAGGCAAATGCTCAGAAGAGGGAGATAGAGCTGGAGACTCGATATAGAGAGGAGGCGGAGTCTCAGGGGAGGGATTGGCGGCCATCTCAGTCCCAGCCGACAGCCAAGCGGGCCAAGCCCGCCGATTCGAGATCAGGGAACCAGAAGGGCCGCACTTGTGGCAAGTGCGGCAAGGGTCATGAGGGGGTTTGTAGAGCAAGGTCTTGCTACAAGTGTGGCAAGGACGGGCACATGGCCAAGGATTGCCCCAAGGGGTTTGTAGTCTGTTTTCACTGCAACCAGACCAAACACCGGAAGGCCGAGTGTCCGCAGTTGCGGGGGTCATCCCAGGGGGCATCACAGGGATCTGCCCATGCTGCCGTTTGAGCTGCAGAGAGTCGTCCAGTGAAGGCCGAGGCGCCAAAGGCTCGCGGGAGAGCCTTCCAGTTGACAGCGGAGGAGGTCCGCACAGTGCGAGATGTTGTGGCTGGTACATTTCTTGTGAGTTCTGTACCTTCTTTGGTGTTATTTGACTTGGGTGCGAGTCGGTCTTTTGTATCGTTAGCCTTTAGTCAGCACATCAGTATCTGTCAAAAGGTGTTGAGTTGACCTCTGCGAGTTTCCATGGCTGACGAGTGAGCGGTGTATACCACTAATGTGATTCGAGGGTGTGTACTCGAGATCTTAGGAGTCGAGTTTCCGATTGATTTGGTCCCGATTGTGATGGGTGATGTCTGTGTCATCATGGACATGGACTGGTTGAGCAGATTTGGAGCGGTTATCGACTGCGAGTGACAGATGGTGACCATACGAGACCCTAGTGGGGGAGTTCTTACGGTTTATGGCGAGGGTACCCGTTCCGGGTCAGCATTTTGTTCGGCTGCTAGAGCGAGGCAAAGCCTACAACAGGGCTGCAGTGGGTTTGTGGCGTATGTGGTGGATACGAGAGTAGATGCAGAGAGACCGAGGTCGGTCGATAAGGTCTTGATAGTGCGTGAGTTCCCACATGTTTTCCCCGAGGAGTTACTGGGTGTGCCTCCCGAGAGGCAGGTAGAGTTCCGTATCGATTTGGTTCCGGGGGCAGCAGCTATCGCCAAGGCGCCCTATCGCCTTGCGCCTCCATAGATGCAAGAGTTATCCTCGCAGCTTCAGGAGCTCCTGCAGAAGGGGTTTAACGGCTGAGTAGCTCGTCGTGAGGAGTGTCGATCCTTTTTGTCAAGAAAAAGGATGGTTCACACCGGATGTGCATTGATTACCGGGAGTTGAACAAGTTGACGGTCAATAACCGTTACCCCTTACCGAGGATCGACGATTTATTCGATTAGTTGCAGGGAGCGTCTTGGTTCTCCAAGATTGATCTGAGGTTTGGATGTCAGCAGATGAAGGCGCGTGAGGAGGATATCTAGAAGACGGCGTTCAGGGCTCGTTATGGGCATTACGAGTTCGTGGTGATGCCTTTCGGGCTTACCAATGCACCAGCGGCGTTCATGGATCTCATGAACAGAGTGTGCAGGCCGATGTCGGATCGTTCGGTGATCGTGTTCATTGATGACATATTGGTGTATTCGCGATCCAGAGGGCAAAATGAGGAGCATTTGAGGGAGATCCTTGGAGTTCTGAGATCGGAGAGGCTTTACGCCAAATTCTCCAAGTGAGATTTATGGTTACGAGAGGTCCAATTCTTAGGACACCTTGTCAACCAGAATGGGATATTGGTTGATTCGGCCAAGATTGAGGCGGTGATGAGTTGGGAGGTGCCGAGATCCCCCTCAGAGATCAGGAGTTTTTTGGGGTTGGCCGGCTATTATCGGAGATTTATCATAGATTTCTCCAAGATTGTTTTTCCTCTCACCAGGTTGACCCAGAAGGGCGTGACATTCAGTTGGGGCCCATAGCAGCAGGCCTCATTCGAGACATTTCGCCAGAGATTATGCGAAGCCCCAGTATTAGCCCTTCCGGAGGGGATGGAGGATTTTGTGGTGTATTGTGACGCGTCGATATCAGGATTAGGTGCGGTGCTGATGCAAAGAGATCATGTGATAGCATACACATCGAGACAGTTGAAGCCTCATGAGATGAGATATCCCACTCACGATCTGGAGTTGGGGGCTGTGGTGTTCGCCCTCAAGATCTGGCGTCACTATTTGTATGGGGTCCGGTGTACCATATGCACGGATCACAAGAGCTTGAAGTATCTGATGGATCAGACCAACCTGAATATGCGCCAGAGGAGATGGCTGGATGTGGTAAAGGATTATGAGTGTGAGATCCTATACCACCAGGGCAAGGCTAATGTGGTAGCTGATGCCCTAAGTCGCAGGGCGGAGAGTGCCCCGTTACGGGTTGTTTGTTTGAGATTGACAGTGATGACTCCAGTGTTGGACATCATTCGGGAGGCTCAGGTAAAGGCCATGAGACCGGAGAGCCACAAAAGAGAGCGGGTGAACGGACATATATCTGAGTTCGTTGCCGATATCCGTGGGCTTATGACCTTTCAGGGTCGGATTTGGGTGCCTTATGAAGGCGGGGCACGTACCATTCTAATGGAGGAGGCGCATAGACCGAGGTTCTCGATCCATCCCGGGGCCACTAAGATGTATTTGGACCTGAAGAAGGAGTATTGGTGGCCCTGTATGAAGAAGGATGTCGCGTGGTTTGTAGCGAGATGCTTGACCTGTTGCAGGGTGAAGGTCGAGCACCAGCATCCGCATGGCAAGTTGCAGCCACTTGAGGTTCCCGAGTGGAAGTGGGAACAAATTTCCATGGATTTTATCACCAAATTGTCGAGGACTGCGAGGGGAGTCGATGCAATTTTGGTGGTTGTTGATCGGCTGACGAAGAGCGCTCACTTCCTTTCTATCAGTGAGAGCTTTTCTGCTGAGATGCTGGTAGAGTTATATGTGAGAGAGGTGGTATCACGGCATGGAGTGCCGATCTCGATTGTGTCAGATCGAGATGTCAGTTTCACTTCCAGATTTTGGAAGAAATTCCACGAGGAGTTGGGTACAAGGCTACATTTTAGTACCGCATACCACCCACAGACGGACGGTCAGAGTGAGCGGACGATTCAGACGTTCGAAGACATGCTGCGAGCATGTGTGATGGACTTCGGAGGAAGTTGGGACACGTATTTGCTGTTGGCTGAGTTTTCTTATAACAACAGCCACCATTCGAGTATCAACATGCCTCCCTTTGAGTTGTTGTATGGGAGGAGGTGTCGGACTCCCATATGCTGGGGAGAGGTCGGGCAACGAGTGATGGGCAACATTGAGTTAGTGCTTCATACGACTGAGCAGATACAGCAGGTCAGACAAAGGTTGTTGACAGCTCAGAGTCGCCAGAAGAGTTATGCGGATAGGCAACGATCCGAGCTTGAGTTCCAGGTGGGGGATTTCGTTCTCCTGAAGGTATCTCCTTGGAAAGGAGTGATCTGATTCTGGAAGAGGGGTAAGTTGGGCCCCCGATACATCAGCCCTTTCAGGGTGATTGTGAGGGTAGGCAGGGGTAGCATATCACCTGGAGCTACCTGCGGAGTTGAGTCAGATCCATGATACCTTCCACGTGTCTCAGTTGAGGAAGTGTATACCGGACGAGACGACGATGGTACCGTTGGAGGATATTCAGGTGGATGTCAGCCTGAATTATGTTGAGAGGCCGATTGAGATTGTGGATCGGAAGATAACGGTTCTGAGGAACAGGGAGGTGCCCCTGGTGCAGGTCTAGTGGCAACATCGGAGAGGGTCCGAGCTGACTTGGGAGCCGGAGTTAGAGATGCGTGAGCAGCATCCATAGTTGTTTGTGGAGTAAGCCTTTGAGGGCGAAGTCTGATTCTAGTGGGGGAGAATTGTAACATCCGGAATTCCAGGTATTATATTTTATCATTTATTTTTGAGAAAAAGGGAGGGACTCGGCGAGTTGAGTCGTAGGCTCGTCGAGTAGGACCGCGAATGCTGACTGGATTAATGAACGGACTCGATGAGTCGGGAAGGGTGGACTCGACGAGTCCACGCTGTGGATTGAAACCCTAATTCTCGGGGTTTGTGCCCTATTTAAAGGCCTTTATGGCCTCCATTTGCGGCTACTAGTCCAGAGAGAGATACCCTTAGGGCTGCTCACTATTCGGATAAAATCGAATTATCCAATTGGACGATTTGGTTCGGATATTCGGATATTCGGATTGGTTTTCAACAAAACCGAATTATTATTTTGGATTTCGGATTGGTTTTGGTTTATAAAATAAGAACCGAATAGTCCAAAAAAACCGAATAAACATTCATTATTTATCTATTTATAATATATATCTATAATTATTTATTAATTTTGTAATTTATTTTTTCAAATATGTTCAAAACGTTTGACCCGATAAAAAAAACATTAATATGCATTTTCTCTCGAAAGTTTGTATCTATAAAATATTTAACTATAATATATATCTTCTTATTAGTTGTTTATAAATTTCAAATCACAACTAAATTATTTGTTTTTGCTTCTTGTGTAAAGTTGGATAATATTATAATTATATGTCGTTTTAAAATGATTCGATTTTTGAAAACCGAATTATAAAAACCGATCCAACCGAATTGTAATTGGATCGGATCGGATCAAATATGAATTTAGTTTGGACAATTCGGATCCATGTTTGATTTACTTGTTTGGATGGGATCCAACCGATCCATCCAAACGAACACCCCTAGATACCCTAGCGATTGTGAGCGAGTTGTGAGAGAGTTTGAGCCTTTTTGATCATATTGTTGTGATTTTGCAAAGGAGAAAGTGTTTCCAGCAAGAGGAGGTCAAGAGGATTGCATTTCAGGGGGTTTCCAGCTTGGATCTTCAAGTTTGAATTAACTATTCGATCCTATCCTTCTGTTTTGCTTAAGAGCATTGAATTTAGGGTTTTCTATACCCTTTTATGGCTTGTTTAGATAAGTATAGTGTCCCATTGAGTGCTAAACTCTAGATCTGGACCTTTTGAGGTCCAGAGAGCCTGAACCATGCTGCTTTTTGTTGTTCTATGGAGGAAATGGACATAGGTTGCCATGTTAGAAGAGATTTCACCAAAATAAGCCTAGAGTGCCTTGCATGTGTACCAAGATTCGACCTTTACGTGTTTATTGCTCATGGGGAAGTCAGATCTATATATTAGAGAAGCAGATATGACCTCAGGAGGTCAGATGAGTGTTTTCATGGGAGGAACTCGCCGAGCCCATAAGGGACTCGACGAGTCGAGTCGGGTTGCCCCGCGATTCGCGACCTGTGATAACCCGTTGAGTGTGGGGTTGACTCAGCGAGTCGAGTGAGGACCAGGGACGAAGAGGACATGCATAAACTCGCCGAGTCACACGAGTGCACTCGACGAGTCTGGTCAAAGTTTGACCGTTGACTTTTGTTGACTTTTAGGGTTTAGTTAGTGTTTGGACTTATGAGCCATTAGAGGGGTAGAATGGTCTTTTACCCATTCTTAGAGAAATTATAGAGAGGGGTTAGCCTAGCCTTTAGAAGTTGTATTAATTAGAGTAATTATTTATGTGAGTAGGCGGAGGCTAGTGCAATATTTCAGAGTCCGAGGTTTACCGAGTTATCCGAGGCGAGTCTTCTCACTATACTTTACCTAGAGTGGTAATTATAGTTATGTGACAGAGTATATTGTATGCTATTTGTTATCTATATGATTCTATGCTATATGTGATTCAGAGTTTATAGAGTTAGGACCGAATGGTCCACAGAGTTAGGACCAGAGGGTCCACAAAGTTATGGGACTGGAGGGTCCCACTGAGACACTTTGACCAGAGGGTCATACAGAGTTATAGCCTCGAGTGGCTAATATGTGTTGCATGTGGTATTTTGGGGAACTCACTAAGCATTTATGCTTACAGTGTTTGGTGTTATGTGTTTTAGGTACCAGTGAGGATCGCGGGAAGGTGCCGACATGATCAGTACACACATGAGGAGTCTTTATACTTTATGATCTTGGGTTGTGTTATATGGATTGATATGTGAAACGATGAGATTTTATAATGTTTATGAATGAAAATATGTTTTTAAAATGTGAAAATTTGTTTGTAAAATTACGGTGTTACATTCCTTTTATCAGTTGGAGGCTTCCAGAAGCTCTATTAAAAGCCTCCAAAACCATACACCATAAGGAGGATTCTAGATCATCTCTTTTGTTTAACTGTTGAACAATTATAGCTCAATCCTTGTATCAATAATTAATTCTAATTAACCCATAATTAATTCCAAATTAATTCTGATTAATTCTTAATTAATTATCACTATGTCTAATTAATATATCAATCATGTAATATATTAATAAATTATTTATCTATCTTCTTTGATCAATCCTAACCATTTCCTGGTTACGAGGGCAACCCAAAAAAACTTACTTTTATTCATCAACATTATACCAATTTAGTTAGGACCTTAGACACTTAATCCAAAAATATCCCACTTGGATGAGTCGCTAACTATAATTGCAAGTACAACTCCAAATAACCAGTGGAGAGTGTTTTCCAAAGACACTACCAAACTTCGATTAGACATTGGTTCCATAAGTGATCAACTATTCCTTTGTTCTTCCTGATATCGTATGAACATGGGACATGGATTAGAATCAATCTCATTGTTCAAGATTATGTTTTCTGATTTTCTGATTTGTGATGACATCATTAGACTACTAATTGAGCACATCAATTTAGTCCCGACTGGGCCCAATACTATAATGTCAACATTAAATCACCGAGGGGCCCAAAAATATTGATTTTCCCATTAAGGAAAAAGGAGCTAATAAACTTTGATTATATAATCATCTATTTTTCTCACTAACTTATGCATGGAATTACACTTTATAACACCCAATTACGAGATGCATTGGAGTAAACCAATGCACAACTGATTTGCAAAATATGACTTGTATATCTCTGTTTTAAGAATAGAAGAAATATCGTCTTAGAATTACTCGTGATAGAATCCATGAAGTAATCTCTAAGCGCGAGTTTAACATATACTTAAAATCCTTATTTCCAACAATACTCATGAATATTGCATCAGACCCTATGCAATGTCCAATCCCTATGGACAATCTACGAATAATTCATGACAATCTTGAATCAATACTTACTCCCAAAGTATGACTTACTGTGGAATTTCAAAATAAATTAATATTCTGGAATTAAAACATGCAAAATGAAACACAAGAATAAATTAATTGACAAATGACATCACACACTTTGAACATAAATAAATCTCTATTTAATTAATCACCATTTAGTTACAATTTATTATTGTTACATTGTTTCAAAATATAAACTAACTACGAAAATCTAGAATCTAATAACATCTCTAACTCCCATGCTCCTAGCATGCTCAGAGTGTTCGACCTTTCTTAATACCTTTGTAAGAGGATCAACATGATTATCCTCCGATGATACACACTTTACCACGAGTTCACATTCTTCTACTTTATGTTTGATTTAGTGGTATTTCCTTTCGATGTGTATGGATCTACCATGATCCTTTGGTTATTTAGTTAAATTGTAACACCTGGTTCCTGGTACACATTTAAATTATATTTTATTGATTTTTGTAGAGCAGCTCGACGAGTTGGGAGCCCCAAACTCGTCGAGTAGAAACCAGAAGTGACGCGGGTTTTAAGTAACCTACTCGACGAGTTGAGAGCCTTCAACTCGATGAGTAGGGATGCCAGAATGAAACCCTAATTTCAGGGTTTTGCACCCTATTTAAGCATCTTAATACCCACATGATGGCCTCATTTCCAGCCTCCAAGTCCAAAACCCTACATTCAGAAACCCTAATGCATTTGTGAGCTTGTGAGCCATTTTTGAGTGAAACTTTGCGTGTGTTGAAGCTTGTGAAGGACGGAGAAGCTTAGGGATTCAAGAAGAAGCTAGTAGATCCAGAGGCTTCATTGCATTCTCATCATTTTCTGGTAAGCAAGTCCTAAACTTGCTTAGTAACTTCTTAGATATCTTTATTACCATTTTATTGGATTTTTGGTCTAAGAAGCATGATCTTTGGGATATGGGTGTCCCAAGTGTGTATACCATCGCATCTGGAACCATGGAAGGCTTTCATGGCATAAAGGTGCAAACTTTATGGCCATTGAAGCCCCATGTAAGCTATAGAGTGTCATTTTGGCTATTTAAGCTCCAAAAGTCCATGCATGGAGAGAAATGTGGAAGCTTTAGGTGTTCATGTAGTTTCTAGGGTCCAAATCTCAGTTTACATGCCTTGGTTTAGAGTATTGATGGCTTTAGGATCAAGATCTAGTTCCTAAAGAGTTAGGGTTTGAGCTAAACCCGTTGAGTGAGTGTATTAACAGGTAAAGTTGGAAAATTTATCCTTAAAAGGACATTTTCAGAGTATATGAGAAGTATGAAGCTTAGATCTGAAGAGTGGGGGATTAATCCATTAAGATGGCACAAACAGACTGAGGAAATCGCCGAGTCCATAGAGGAACTCGACGAGTTAAGTTGATTTGTCCCGGTTCTGAATAGGGTAGAACTCGACGAGTCTGAGGAGCGTCTCGATGAGCTGAATCGCTTTATCACGACTATGAGTAGCAAGGGAACTCGGCGAGTCAGGGGATGACTCGACGAGTTGATTCAACTTGAAGTGTTGACTTTGACTTTGACCGAGCGTTGACTTTGACTTTGACAATGACTTTGACCAAGGTTGACCTATGAAGGGGTCTTGATGTAAGGAATGGTATCTAAGGGGTTGTTTTGTATAGTGCGTGAGTAGAGTCGGTTGTAGGAGCAGAGACATTCAACTATTTTACCCGACATTTGAGGTGAGTTTTCCTCCAGTTGGAACGAGTCGAAGGCACCAATTCCAGCCCGTTTATGTATGTTAGCATATGCCGGACTAAGGTCCGATGCCGGGTTGGGCCCGATGTAGGTTATATTTTTCCGGACTTCGATCCGATGTCGGGGCAAGCCTGATGAATGTTTGTATGCTTGATGTCTTCGTGATTCTTGGATGTGCATGTTTAAATGTTTTCGGACTTCGGTCCGATATCGGGGCAAGACCAATGAATGTTTATATGTATTCATTAATATGCTTATGTATACCAAACTTTGCTCGTTGTCAGGCAGGGCCATATGTCAGATTTTGGTCCGATGTCGAGCGGGGCTCGATGTCGGGCAGGGTCCGATGCCGGGCGGGGACCGATGTAGTGGGTTAGGCCCAAGTTATGTGTTTATGTGATTATGTGTATGGTATGTGGTAGTTTGGGGAGACTCACTAAGCTTCATTCTTACAATTTTCAGTTTTGGTTTTAGGTACTTCCGCTAGTAAGGGGAAGACCTCGGGATGACTGCATTACACACACCACAATGTTTAGCCTGGGATGATTTACTCTGATATTTGGACATGTGATTTTGATGCAGTGTTTGATATGATGTTTTGAGATACTATCACTTATGTTTTTATGAGATGATTTGGGTTACTATGGTTTTATTTATAAATTAAAAATGAAATTTTTGGACCATATTTTGGGATGTTTCATAAATCTTGCTACACCCTCGTTGTAGCAGAATATCTCCATTGGCTCTTGGAATGATGGAACAACTCCAAGATCTCCAATAAATTTTTTCAACCACATTGCTTCCTTTGTTGCGATGTACTCTGATTCACAAGTAGAATCAGCCACCGTATGTCGCTTGGAACTCTTCCAAGTCACTGCTCCACCACTCAATAGAAATACCCGGCCAGATTGTGAATAACCATTATCTCGATCTGTTTGAAAGCTGGTGTCACTATATCCACTTATCTTAAGTTCATCTTTTCCATCGAAATCTAAGATCACATCCTTCGTTTTTCGTAAATACTTAAGAATGTTTTTCACTGCAGTTCTGATATGTGCATATATATATATATATATATATATATATATATATATATATATATATATATATATTACATCATATCTTAATATTTTTAGCCAATTTGATGCTTATTATAGAACAAAAGATACTTAATCTTTTATATGTTGTGATGTAGAAGCAAAAGACATGCCCGGGAGCAAAAAGGAAGCAGTAAGCTGGAAGCTAGGAACTTGGATCAAGGCTAAAATCTGGAAAAGTTTCCTTACCACGACGTGGCATTTTGAATTTTCCCGATGAACCTCGAAGACTTGTTGATTACGTGATAAGCCCAAAAACCACGTCATGGTGGACTTGCCATGACGTGGTGAAGCGACTTCGAGAAAAATATATATAGAAGGTACATTCCTCCGAAAAACCTTTTGTTGGATCTTTGGTCGACTTTTGAAGGCCAAGAACGTTACTTGGAAGTTTGGAGTTGTAGAAGATCGATTAGAAGCTTGATTTTGATAGATTTGAGGCAAAACTTATTATATTTACTTATACTTCTTGTGTTTAATCATGGATTATGTGGCATCCCCATTTTTCAGAATCAATTTAAAAAGTTTCTTTACGCTTTTAAGAATTGAAATGCGGAAGTTCCTAATTAAATAAACATTTTTGAAATAACGTGAGTTATTTTATTAAAACCTTCGGGATGTCATTCGTTTATATCCGACATACGTTACATCGTAAATAAAAAGGTCTTGAAATAACTAATGCAAGCCTATCCTTTATTCCACTCAACATCCTAACTAGGCAATTTCAACATTGTCTTCACTGGCTGTGATGCAATAAGACGAGTGGGTCGTGTATGGGAAACCTGGCGAGATACGTAGGGTTTTCAAGCCCATAACATTTTAATGATAAAATATCATTCCTATTAGACATATATCAGGTATAAACATATAACCTATCCTAAGACCATCTACCCAATCCCAACTGATCCTCACATATCCTAATTTGACAATCATCTGGAAGAATCACCTTACTAGATGAATTGTCTAAGCAACTGCTTGACTACACCTGCTAGGGGAGTCCTTGGCTAGTGTAAGTCATATAAGGCAACCAATGCTCAGATATTTTTATGAATATGGATTTCCATTTCTTCTACGTCCATGGGTTATAAAGCCATGATAGCAATGTAGTTCACAAGACTGCCTAGAACAACCAAGTGTTGGTCATCTACTCTGGTCGATGACCCAGACATACCGTATGATTATCTGATTGGGACCCACCATTTATGGTCATCCCAAGATGGGGAGGATTACACTCCGATCTGGTCCCACACTCTAACCCAACTATGATATCTAATCGATGTCAAGCCTACTAAACACTAAGCAATCCTTTATAAGTCTTATTCCTAATCCAAGGCAAGACCTATACCTAAAGGCAATTGATTTCTAGAACAATTCCTAATCCAAATGTTACTATCTTATATTTACAAATAGCACATAACAGAGATAATACAAGCGACATTTATTATATGGATATTTTTAAGTTAAGATTATGTTCTTGATAATAACTACACACTCGCTTGAAAAAGTGTGTCTGGTGATTGGTGAATCAAAAAGAGCTTCGCCTTACACCTTTCTCGAAAGACCTAGATGTACATAACACTACATCTTAGTCTAGTTTCATACTACATGGAACTATTATCTTAAGAGTTTAGATTCCTCAAGAAATTCCAAAGTCTACTTCAAGATCAAACAAGTAAGGAACAGCCATGCAGGACAGTCGGGAGGCAGGATCCTTTCGACATATAGTCTTTCTGAAATCCAACAACCAAGCCGACACGACCATTATAGACACCTCTCCCATAGTAGATCAATCAACATGACAACTTGGAATCATTTATAAATCTTAAATATAAGATCCTACTAACGACTTACAACTATAATTGTAAATAATTACTGTCACACCCCGAAACAAGAATGGCGGAAACGTTCCGGGGTGGAGGACGTCATGTTTAGCATCACAACCATTGTCCAATGAATATATATATATATATATATGAAAAATGTTTACATCAGACTGAAAACTTGTTTTAAATACACCAAAAGCATGTAAAATATAAAAACATGACTCTTATTGCTCCGACCCCTCTAAATCCAAGAAGTACCTGCCTATTGATTTTCTAAGAATACAAGCAGTTTGAAAGAGCATCAGCATAAAACTGGTGAGTTCATAAGCATTTAGTTTTGGTGGAAAATGTTCTTTGAATTCTTTTGAAAATTGTTCCTCAAGAAAATCCCATATTTTCTTATGAAAAGCAGTGTTGAAAAAGTATCTATGTAACATCCCAAAAATACAGACCAAAAATTTCATTTTTAATTACGTCATTTTAAAACCAACAGTGTAATAAAACATCTGTAATATTATGTCATGTCAAAACCAAAGTAGAAATAATCCAACATGTTATTATAAAACAATATCAGAGTGTAATCCCAAAGATCTCATGTGCGGAAAACCGTAGTGTGATGCGCTGCGATCAAGCCGGCTCCTTTTCTTTAAACACGAAGTACCTGAGACCAAAACTGAAAACCGTAAGCACGAAGCTTAGTGAGTTCCCCCATCATACCACATACCATACAATCACATATTATACATACTGCCGGGAAATTCTGGGGTGCCCGACCTACCCGGTACGGCCATTCTGGGGTGCCGACCTACCCGTGTAAAGCCGTTCTGGGGTGCTAACTACCCATGTCAAGCCATTCTGGGGTGCTGACTACCCATCGGTCCTAACAACCGATCCTCGGGGACTATTTCACCCCCTACTGCTACTATCACATATATCATAACATAACATATTATCAGACATATCTGGGGTGTCCGATCTACCCTTCGGTCCTAACGACCGAACTTGGGGACTATTCCCCTCCTACTACCACTATCACATATAACATATCATGCCAGCATATAAACATATCATCACATACTGTCAGACATACCTGGGGTGTCTGACCTACCCTTCGGTCCTAACAACCGAACTCTATTACTATCACATATACATATCATGCCAGCATATAACATATCAGGTAGTAGCAAACCTAGATGTTATCACAAAGACAATCATCTAACATACAACTCCTACTGGTGGGCCGGCATTGTGGCCATAGACCCACCGCTACTGGAAGGTAACTCACCTCACACTGCTGAAGTCCCGAAGACACAATCCCACACTTGCTGAAGTCCCACATACTCGACCCCAGCTGCTGGCTGACAGATTCCCGAACTGTTAACACCAAAATAACACCCAATTAATAATTGGGTCCCAATACATAACCATACGTACATTCTTTGGTTAATTACTACATTACCCCTCGGTTGGCTTATTCAAGCCCAAGGCCCAATCTGTAGGCCCAAAGTCAATTAGGAATCAAAGCCCAACATATGGCCCAATTTTCCAAATTGGGCCTAGGCCTATACATGGTCTCATTTTAAGGCCCAACATCATATAATCATTAAGGTCCAAACTAAGGCCCATCTATGGCCCAATTTTCCAAATTGGGCCCAAACCCCTTACATGGGCCTTACCCCAGGCCCATTAAATTATTCTAGTTCATTGGCTTGACTTTAGATGGCCCATTAATTACCCAACCCTCAAGGCCCAAAAGAAAGGCCCAACAATAAACCCAAGTGAAATTAGGGTTTCACATAAAATGATGATTAGGGTTAAGTTTCCTACTTAACCCATTAAGGACTTAATCCATTAAGTCCATTATCGCTTAGATTAATCTTTGCCAAAGTTTATTATTTAATATCTCAAGTTATTAAATAATTCTTGTGTGTGTGACCCGATTAATTCTTTAAGTTAGGGTTTCATTGGCATTAGGGTTTTCCAATCCAATCTTAGCCCAATAGGCCCAAAACCAAGTCCTTAAGCCCATTAGGGTTTTCCTTAGGCCAATTAGGGTTTATTACACCCATTAGTCACATGTTTGGCTTTTAGGTCCATTAAGCATCATTGGTCCCATTAGGGTTCATTAAGCCCATTAAGCCTCATCAGGCCCATTAGGGTCTCTTAGTCCCTTGACCAATCATCCAAACGAGTCCAAACACCAACAAAGCACACCGCCACCCGACACGGCGGCCGGTGGCGGCAGCCACCACCCTAAGGTGGTGGTTTTCAGTTTCTTTTATTATTCCAGGCTGTAATTTACACTTTACAATGTTGAAGCTCAAAATAAACACCTACACTAAACAACACAAACACACACAACCACCCTATGGTGGCCGGTGGTGGCAGGAGGTGGTAGCCACCACTCTATGGTGGTGGTGATGTCCTTTTCGAGCAATCCAGTCAACACCCACACGTATCATCACGCCTTCGGCTTGGAGAGGGAAGCCAACCATCCCTTTGGTGGCGTATGGCAGTGACCGATGGTTTTACGTCGACAGCCACCACCTCGTGGTGGTGGCGGCGGTTCCTTATGGTTCCCAATCGAACAGCCTCCCCTACACCCGAATCTTGAAGCAGAACCACACCAATTACTTCACAGCGACAAACACCCTCCTGATAGCGAAAAGTCGAACACAATAACCCCTTCACGGCCTCGCTGGCGACTTGAAGCAACACGACAATAGAACGAAGGGAAGGAGAAAGAGGAACGGTGGCAGTGAACGACGCCCACCCTTGCACCTACAGCTGGCGGCAATGATAACCCCGACCATGACGACGCCTCACGATGGTTTCAACTTTGATGGTGATGGAGAGCTCATCCCGGTGGTTCTCCAACAACAATAAGAACTCGACTAGGCGGCAAGGCTTCGGCCTCGAACGGCAGCGAACGGCTGAGTGGTAGTCGTCGGCGGCCATGGATGATCGGGGGATGAAAGAAAATAGGTGGTGGCGGCTGAGAGGTTCGAGTATAGCGGCTGCCTCATCGTTTTTGGGTTAGGGTTTTGGTAGCGATCTTTTAAACGGGAAGGAAGGACATCAGGTTTAAATCCCAACATTAAAAATTCATAGGATCCTTTTCCAATCCCGCTCCTCTCAAAACTTTTCTCCTAATACAAGTTTAGTCCCTCCCCATAGGATCCTTTTCCAATCAAATCCTATATTTACCCATTAAACCCCAACATTAAAAATTCATTACAACTTAGGTACGAAATTTACCAATTTCACCCCTGCTTCCATAATTCCTCACAAATCCGATCCCAAGTTTACCAAACAACCCCTTAGCCTCAAAATCACTTCAAATGAAGTCCTAGAAGTTACCATTTAGTCCCTGCCTTCATAATTACTTACAATTTAAATATGAACTTACATTTTACCTCGAATAATTCAACTTATGACATTTGGCTTCCCAAAACCAACTCCTTGCTATATAATTATAAATTTTAGGGCCCGAGTCATCCATTAATTAATTTATTTGTTTAATAAATAAATGGGGTTTTACAATATATCAGTAGAAAATAACCATTGGTTTTAGAAATGCCGGTGTTATCCTGGGAAAATTCCATATTTTCCCTAAAAACAGGTTATCCGTCCTAGAGGCAGAGATGCAAGTTTAGAAATCCCTGATTACTATCAGTACATATATGAAAGTAGTTTTATTACTCAAAATAAAACAAATGAAGAGTTGAGTCCGTAAACCAAAGTTAGTTTATACTTATTTACGAGTCGTATAACCATACTTGATATGACCTAGAGACCTTTATAACGTTCTCCAGGCATTAGGCTAAATGACATTTGTTCACCCCAGGCGTGCCCGCCTAACTGTAGCTAGCAGTTCAGGTGTGGGATTGTCAGTCCCGAATAGATTTATTCACAAAATCTCACGCTCTCCCACCAGGAGACTCTTGTTATACTAAAAGGATTTATCCGTGTACACCTAAGGGTACAATATTGAAGTAGAGCCTCACAATTCTGTATAATCTAGTTTACAAGCTAGAGATAGTATAAAACAGTAACTATCCTTGAATAAATGTACTTTATACTCCTGAGAAAATATATAACACAAACTAAGGCTGCCATAGTTTATACATATTCATACATGAAGTATGATTTGGTAGAAATTGCCTAGAGGGTTATACCAAACTATACCCATTTTAGTTTATTAGATTTGATATGGAAAATGCTTTATAAAAACCTTTCTGAAAGCTATGAAGTTAGATTTCCAAAACAAAAGTTTCCCTTATGCTCAACATATTACTAAAAAGGGATAAAATATCCGAATATGTTATCAAACGTGGAAATCATTAGACTGTATTAATAAGTTTAAAACTTAATAAAATACTTTGAGTTTGGCTTGTATTCCCCCATGAAAACATTAAAATATGGAAAATGTAAGGGTATGAACTCACCTAGGGTAAGTGGTTTATTTGAAGGATCGATACGGAAAGCTGGGTGTTCAAGTGAAGCCTTGAACACAATTTGATCCTAATTAACATGTAATGACACATAAAAGAGTCAGATGAAGGTATTTCACCACTAGATGTGATGCAAAACCACTATAGAGACTTGGAACTGCTTGCACTAAGTGTTAGGACCTTAAAGGATTGCATGAAGGAGATGTATGGCCAACTTAAAGGTGTGTGCGACCATGGGTGTGCGGCCGTACACTCATGATGAGAGGTGCCTTTGTGGTGTTTTCAAGGTCCATACTTGCATACATGAAGTGTCCTAGGTCTATACTCGATTGTAGTGTAAGTTAAGGGTCCTAGAAGTGGGTTTGCGGTCCTAGGGTGTGTGTGTGGTCGCACACGGGAGTGTTGTAGCACCTGGTTCCTAGTACGTACTTCTTGTAATTTTAAATTCTTAATTTTTGCATTTTGCCTTGGACTCGGTGAGTTGAAGGACCAACTCGCCAAGTAGGAGCGAGATGGGACACGGGGTCCGAGCCGTGGACTCGGCGAGTAGGCCCTGTTTGGGCAAAAACCCTAACCCGATCATTGTCACCCTATTTAAGCACATTAACTTGGCCCCTTGTCCTTAACACTTCCAGAGAGCTGTAGTGAGAGTCCCTAGTCCCCCATTTTGTGCTTGTGAGTGAGTCCTTGCTTGGTGAAGGGAATTGGAGCTTAGAAGAAGAAGAAAAGAGTTTGAGGAGTGCAAGAGAGGGAGTAGATCCGAAATCTACTTTGGGAGAAGCTTTCATTCAGGTAGTAAAGTCTCTACCTTGATCTATAGTTCTTTAGATCCCATTTTGTCCCAATTTGGTGGTTTGCAAGCCCTAAAAGACCAAAATCCATGTGTTTGTGCTTAATAATCCGAAAGGACTTCAGATCTAGACTTTATGGACGTGTTAGAAGCATAAAATTGCTGTGGTTGAAGTGATTAAGGACCCCATGGAGTGAATGACCTCTTAAAGAGCTTAGAATTCCATTTTTGAGCTTATAGGGCCATGCATGCACGTAAAGTTTGCAACTTTACGTGTTAAGCATGCCCTAGGATCATAGATCTGTGGTTTTGAAGAGTTGCATGTCTCAGATTTGGCTCATATGCGAAATGGGTCAAGGGACTCGGCGAGTCCCAAGGTGGAACTCGACGAGTTCTATGAATACGGCCTTAGACTCGACGAGTTGGATGAACAACTCGGCGAGTCCTATGAAGATTGCCTGGTACTCGACAAGTTGTTCTTCAAACTCGGCGAGTTGCATGAGTTGTTATTGTGTACGAAGGGTTTAAGTGCCAGAAGTCCAACCCTTCGTGTTTTCACGTAGGATTAGCAATCTAACGTGTTGCGTTAGTCCCAGAAACCCCAGATCCTCATAAAGGATGTTTGGATAAGGATCTGGAAGCGAGTGGGGTGTCTGCTCGCATGGACTCGGTGAGTTCTTCATGGACTCGGCGAGTCAGGTCAATTGGAAGTTGACTTTGACTTTGACTCTTGGTTGGTTAGGGGTAAATGGTCATTTTACCCTGAGGTCGGTTAGCAGTATTTGACTAAGTGTTTTGTGGGAATTATTAGCCGGAGGATTTCCAGAGCAGCAGCAGCAGAAGACAGTTAGTTCCCACACCGATCATCAGCTACTTTGAGGTGAGTTACCTTCCAGTAGCGGTGGGTCTACGGCCACAATGTCGGCCCACCAGTAGGAGTTGTATGTTAGATGATTGTCTTTGTGATAACATCTAGGTTTGCTACTACCTGATATGTTATATGCTGGCATGATATGTATATGTGATAGTAGTAGAGTTCGGTTGTCAGGACCGAAGGGTAGGTCAGACACCCCAGATATGTCTGACATTATGTGATAATACGTTTATATGTTGGCATGATATGTTATATGTGATAGTGGTAGTAAGAGGGAATAGTCCCCAAGTTTCGGTCGTTAGGACCGAAGGGTAGATCGGACACCCCAGATATGTCTGATAATGTGTTATGTTACGATATATGTGATAGTAGCAGTAGGGGGTGAAATAGTCGCCGAGGATCGGTTGTTAGGACCGATGGGTAGTCAGTACCCCAGAACGGCTTGACACGGGTACGTCTGCACCCCAGAATGGCCGTACCGGTTAGGCCGGGCACCCCAGAATTGCCCGACAGTATACATGATATGTGATTGTATGGTATGCGGTATGTTGGGGGAACTCACTAAGTTTCGTGCTTACAGTTTTTAGTTTTGGTTTCAGGTACCTCTTCTTTGAAGGGGAAGGAGCTGGCGCGGTAGCGGTACATCACACACATGCTTTGTATTTGATATATATATATATATATATATATATATATGTATAACATATCTTAATATTTTAGCCTTTATTATTATTATTTAGAACTAAAATATACTTAATATGCTTTGAAATATTTAATTACATTTAAAATGGGAGATGGAATGCAAAAGAAAGAGAATGGAGCTGAAAAGATGCAAAAAGGATATTGGTGGCAGATTGACCCCTCTTCAGTGTTTTGGGTATATCTGATGACTCACAAGTCCAATTGACGAGATTCACAATGTTCTGAAAACTAGACGAAATTTCCTACGACTTATGTGATAGGGACTTTTGGCTAATTTGACACTTATCTTATCCAAAATCGGCCTTGAAGATGAAGCATAAAAGCTGGACGGAAATTCCCTCCAAGTTACTTATTCCCCAAGCACCACTTTCCTTATCTTTATTTGCTTAATCCCTAAGCCACATTAGTTTCCTTATTCCAATCCAACTCTGATATTCCATATAATTCCATCTCCATCAACTATAAATACCCCATATCATTCCACCAGTTTCATAATCTATGATATTCCACTTCGACTTGTGCAACAAGAAAACTTCATAGTTGTCGTTTTGAGGATCTAGGAGGCGGCCGGAAGGCCGTTAAGCTAACGGGAGCGGAGATCGGAAGGATTGGAGAGCGGATACATGTCGGTAATCATATGGGTTGTTAACGTGACCATGTTTAGCATTCCATTGTGTTACTATTCTGTATTTAGTTTCTGATTTGGGTGTAAGAACCTTTTACTTTGCGTTTATGATTGAATGAAGCTTTGATTATTAGACTAATTGCTATATTGAATTATTTGTTTATGTTTAATTTATCTTGCCAAGCTTGTTAGAAGATCCTTACGTATTAATGATAATTATTTGCTGTTAATTATTAAGTAAATTGAGTTGTATGAACATCTGCTTGATTGCTTGTTGCTTATGATTTTGATGACCATCGAGATTATAAGTCTAAGAATAATGAATGTGAAACTAGGATTAACTTGGGAATAAGTAAGTTAATGTGTGAGCCTTGTTTGATGACCATCAACAAGAGATTAAATTGAATTAGTAATTTGATTAACTATATTTACAAGTCTTGCTTGATACGAACTGAACACTAGGAAGCATGTTAGTTTAATCAACTGATCACTGTTTGAATTGACTTGTTTGCTAAAGGATTAGTTGTAGTGAACGCGAATCTAATCATTTTAGGAATCAGTGAACATAAATAAATGAATTTATGTATGCAATTGTCTATGTTTTTAAGGTGTAATTTATCTAAATCAAAGTACCTGAAGAGATTTGTTTTCCTGTTAGTTTATCGAAAGTTGTTAATTAATTGTTAGTTTGAGATTTATTAAACTATTTCTTTATTCTTTCATGTGACCTGTAGCCTATAATCAAATATTTTAAATTAATTCACCACCGTTCCCTGTGATCGACACCCGACTTACCTAAGATATACTGTAATCTGATTAGGTACACTGCCTATAAGTGCATAGTTAGTCTAAGTTTGTTAGGTCATAAATATTAAAATTAGTGAGTACTTTTGTTATTATTTATGTATTTCAGAATGGTGGTACTACGCTCGAGGCCAGCAGTTGGCAGTACAGGAGAGGGATCGGGTTCGGGATCAGGTTCCGAGCTAGTAGATGAGGGGCTACGCAAGTTTATCGCGTCAGAGATCACCAGAGGCATCCTTGAGTTGACCCCCATTATCTTCGGGTCGATCAAGGAAGGGATATTGGAGTTGATGGAGGATCGCCTCCGGGCATTCAGGAGCGACATGGCATCTGGCCAGTCGGGATCTTGCACACTGTCCTTCAAGGACTTCCGGGGCATTGGTGCGCCGGATTTTCACGGGGCGAAGGACCCCATAGCTGCCAGACGATGGATTGCAGACATTGAGTCTGCACAAATGATTAGCTTCTACCCCGAGGGGTCGAAGGTGAGGTTCGCAGCAGGGTGTTTACGAGACCGAGCTAGGGATTGGTGGGAGTCTGTGGGGGACTCGTTGGGAGCCTCGGCTGTCGAGGCTATGACTTGGTCAGACTTCGTGACCAGGTTCAGGGCAGAGTTCGCGCCGACTGTCGAGCTTCAGCAGCTGGCCAGGGAGTTCTTGGATATGAGGCAGACGACGGAGACTGTGGCGGAGATCGCCGCCAAGTTCCGGTAGAGGGCATTGTTGATGCCCCAGTATGCGGGTGATGAGGACATGAGGAGGACCCGCTACCATGATATGCTTCGAGCTGATATTCGGGAGCATGTCAGTTTTTCAGCTTGCCCCACCTTGGACTCTATGATTGCCAGGGCGAGGGAGAGGGAGATAGATCTGGAGCACATCCGGAAGAGGAAGTCAGAGGAGGGACTGGCAGAAGGGGCTTCAGGGAAGAAGCCCAAGGGATCAGATGGTAGGTCGAAAGGCCAGTCAGGACCGAGCCGCTGCAAGAAATGCGGCAGGCCTCATGACGGGGCGTGTAGGTTGGGATCGTCGGGCTACTATAAGTGCGGCAAGACGAGGCATTTCAGCAGGGATTGTACCGCCCCTACACCTGTGATTCAGACATCGGAGTTGTTGTGTTTTCACTGCAACCAGAGGGGCCACAAGAAGGCCAATTGCCCCCAGTTGACAGCATCAGTGCCGGTTAAGGCGCCGACTCTAGCTACCCTGCGAATTACAGATGGCCGGCAGGGCAAGGCAGAGGCTCCAGTGGTGAGGAGCCAGGCGTTTCAGCTGACGGCAGCGGAGGCACGCACCGCACCCGATGTGGTGACGGGTATGATTCTTTCCCTCTACATTATTTTTATGATGTTATGATATTGATATGTGCTCTGTGTATATGTGTTAGGATCGTTCCATGTGAACAGTATTCCTGTCCAGGTGTTTTTTGACTCGGGTGCCACCCGATCACTTGTTTCCCTTGCGCTTAGCAAGAGGTTTACTGAGTCTTCGGGCATGTTGGATTGCCCTTTAGAGGTAGAGATTGCCGATGATCGATTGGTGCGAGCGTCAACAGTATTCAGGGATTGTGTCCTAAGGTTATTTGAGGAGCGCTATTTGGTGGATTTGGTTCCCATCCCTTTGCGGGGTAACAAGGTGATTATAGGCATGGATTGGTTAAGCCCCAATGGGGCGGTGATAGATTGCGCACAACAGCTAGTGCGGGTCAGAACCCCAAGCGGGGGAGAGTTGGTGATCCACGGCGAGAGGCCACAGCGTGGACCTATAGTATGTTCAGCAGCGAGAGCTAGGCGCTACCTTCAGCAGGGTTGCGTTGGATATGTTGCGTATGTTATGGATACCCGGGAGACGGGTAAGGCGACGGTGAGCGAGGTTCCAGTGGTGCGAGACTACGCTGATGTGTTCCCGGAGGAGCTTCCTGGAATACCTCCGGAGCGTCAGGTGGAGTTCAGGATCGACCTAGTTCCTGGTGCGGCTCCGATAGCCAAGGCACCCTATCGGTTGGCTCCTCCCGAGATGCAGGAGTTGTCTATGCAGCTGTAGGAGCTACTAGACAAGGGGTTTATTCGACCGAGCAGTTCACCCTGGGGAGCCCCGATCCTGTTTGTAAAGAAGAAGGACGGGTCACATCGGATGTGTATAGATTACCGGGAGCTGAATAAGGTAACGGTGAAAAACCGTTACCCACTCCCGATGATTGATGACCTCTTTGATCAGTTGCAGGTAGCATCTTGGTTCTCCAAGATCGATTTGCGTTCAGGTTATCATCAGATGAGGGTCAGAGAGGAGGATGTACAGAAGACCGTGTTTCGGACGCGCTATGGCCATTATGATTTCGTGGTGATGCCGTTTGGACTCACCAATGCTCCTGCCGCGTTCATGGACCTCATGAACCGCGTGTGTAGACCGATGTTGGATCGGTCTGTGATAGTTTTCATTGATGACATCTTGGTTTATTCCAAGACGCAGGAGGAGCACGAGGAGCATCTGAGAGAGGTTTTGGAGACCTTGATGAGGGAGAGCTTGTACGCCAAGTTCTCCAAATGTAAGTTTTGGTTGCGCGAGGTGCAGTTTCTTGGGCACCTTGTCAACCAGAACGGGATTTTAGTAGACCCGGCTAAGGTGGAGGCCATGATGAGATGGGAGGTTCCGAAGTCTCCATCCGAGATTCGAAGTTTCCTAAGATTGGCAGGCTACTATCGGAGATTCATTCAGGATTTCTCCAAGATAGCCGTACCCCTGACACGGTTGACTAGGAAAGCCGTGGTCTTTCGATGGGGGCCTGAGCAGCAGGCAACGTTCGAGATTCTGAGGCAGAGATTGTGCGAGGCGCCGATCTTAGCCCTGCCTGAGGGCGTAGAGGATTTTGTGGTATACTGTGATGCGTCGATCTCAGGCTTAGGCGCAGTATTGATGCAGAGGGGGCATGTCATTGCTTATGCCTCGAGGCAGCTGAAGCCTCACGAGGCGAACTACCCGACACATGATTTAGAGTTGGGGGCGGTGGTTTTCGCCCTCAAGATTTGGTGGCATTACCTCTACGCGGTTCGATGTACCATTTACACGGACCACAAGAGTTTGAGGTACCTCATGGATCAACCGAATCTGAACATGAGGCAACGTCGGTGGTTGGACGTGGTGAAGGATTATGATTGCGAGATCCTTTATCACCCGGGGAAGGCCAATGTGGCGGCCGATGCGCTTAGCCACAAGGCGGTGCCAATCAGGGATATTTGCATGAGGATGACTGTGGTGACTCCCATATTGGAGCAGATTCGGGAAGCTCAGCAGGAGGCTATGAAGGAGGAACATCGGAAGAGTGAGCGAATAGTGCAAGTTACCTCCTTCGATTATGATAGCCGAGGGTTATTGACACTACACCGTAGGGTGTGGGTGCCGTATCACGGAGGCGTGCGCCAGATCTTGATGGAGGAGGCACAGAAATCCCGATTCTCTATTCATCCATGGGCGACGAAGATGTATCGGGATCTTCGCCTAGACTATTGGTGGCCCTGCATGAAGCGGGATGTGGCGTGGTACGTCGAGCGGTGTTTGACCTGCAGGAAGGTCAAGGCCGAGCATCAGAGACCGCATGGCAAGATGCAACCGTTGGATATCCCGTTGTGGAAATGGGAGGATATTACGATGGATTTTATCACAAAGCTTCCCTGGACGGCGCGATGAGTAGATTCGATTTGGGTTATCGTGGATCGATTGACCAAGGGCGCCCATTTTATTCCGATTCAGGAAAGTATCTCGGCCGAAAAGTTGGCCGATATCTACATCAGGGAGATAGTGGCGCGACACGGGGTGCCAGTGTCAGTGATATCAGATCGAGATGTGCGGTTCACTTCCAGGTTTTGGAAGAAGTTTCATGATGAGTTGGGCACTCGTCTGCACTTTAGCACCACCTTTCACGCGCAGACGGATGGTCAGAGTGAGCGGACCATCCAGACCTTGGAGGATATGTTGCGGGCATGCGTGCTAGACTTCGGTGGTAGCTGGGATACCTATCTTCCCTTGGCTAAGTTCTCGTACAACAACAGCTACCACGCGAGTATTGACCGTCCTCCCTTCGAGATATTGTACGGTCAGAGGTGTAGGACCCCGATATGTTGGGGTGAAGTTGGCCAGAGGGTCATAGGGAGCACCGAGGTGGTGCTCAAGATGTCCGAGAGAATCCAACAGGTTCGGAGTAGGCTTCAGACTGCGCTGAGTCGCCAGAAAAGTTATGCCGACAAGCGTCGATCAGACCTGGAGTTCCAGGTTGGGGATATGGTTCTCCTGAAAGTGTCGCCTTGGAAAGGCGTCATTCGATTCAGGAAGCGGGGCAAGTTGGGCCCGAGATACATTGGTCCGTTCAGGGATGTAGCCCGGGTGGGCAAGGTGGCATATAAGCTGGATCTGCCAGCCGAGCTCAGACAGATCCACAACACCTTCCATGTCTCCCAGCTGCGGAAGTGCCTATTGGATGATTCAACGGTGGTGCCGCTAGAGGATATACAGGTTGATGACAGCCTGAATTACATTGAGCGCCCAGTCGCAATCCTCGACCGGAAGTCGAGGGATCTTAGGAACAAGAGGATGGAACTCGTAAAGGTGCAATGGCAGCATCGGAAGGGATCAGAGTGGACTTGGGAACTGGTGGAAGAAATGATGGAGCATTACCTCGAGCTATTTCAGGATCGAGTAGTAGACTTCGAGGACGAAGTCTAAAATAAGTGGGGGAGATTTGTAGCACCTGGTTCCCGGAACGTACTTCTTGTAATTTTAAATTCTTAATTTTTGCATTTTGCCTTGGACTCGGCGAGTTGAAGGACCAACTCGCCGAGTAGGAGCGAGATGGGACACGGGGTACGAGCCGTGGACTCGGCGACTCGGTCTCCCGACTCGGCGAGTAGGCCCTGTTTGGGCAAAAACCCTAACCCGAGCATTGTCACCCTATTTAAGCATATTAATCGGCCCCTTGTCCTTAACACTTCCAGAGAGCTGTAGTGAGAGTCCCTAGTCCCCCATTTTGTGTTTGTGAGTGAGTCCTTGCTTGGTGAAGGGAATTGGAGCTTAGAAGAAGAAGAAAAGAGTTTGAGGAGTGCAAGAGAGGGAGTAGATCCGAAATCTACTTTGGGAGAAGCTTTCATTCAGGTAGTAAAGTCTCTACCTTGATCTATAGTTCTTTAGATCCCATTTTGTCCCAATTTGGTGGTTTGCAAGCCCTAAAAGACCAAAATCCATGTGTTTGTGCTTAATAATCCGAAAGGACTTCAGATCTAGACTTTATGGACGTGTTAGAAGCATAAAATTGCTGTGGTTGAAGTGATTAAGGACCCCATGGAGTGAATGACCTCTTAAAGAGCTTAGAATTCCATTTTTGAGCTTATAGGGCCATGCATGCACGTAAAGTTTGCAACTTTACGTGTTAAGCATGCCCTAGGATCATAGATCTGTGGTTTTGAAGAGTTGCATGTCTCAGATTTGGCTCATATGCGAAATGGGTCAAGGGACTCGGCGAGTCCCAAGGTGGAACTCGACGAGTTCTATGAATACGGCCTTAGACTCGACGAGTTGGATGAACAACTCGGCGAGTCCTATGAAGATTGCCTGGTACTCGACAAGTTGTTCTTCAAACTCGGCGAGTTGCATGAGTTGTTATTGTGTACGAAGGGTTTAAGTGCCAGAAGTCCAACCCTTCGTGTTTTCACGTAGGATTAGCAATCTAACGTGTTGCGTTAGTCCCAGAAACCCCAGATCCGCATTATGATATCTTCATGGGGAATTGTACTCTGACACCTTTATGTTTATAACAATGTTTTTCCGACATGCAACATCTTTTGTGAAATGATATGATCGTTGAATGATTTATTCCTATATGTTTTGCTAAGTACCTGTTTTAAAAATGAAATTTTTGGCTCGTATTTTTGGGATGTTACAAGTGTGCTGCCGCACAAGGGTGTGTGCGGTCATACACCCCACATGAAGATATCCAAAATGTCCATTCCAAGGTGCAATATGGCTAGGGTCATGTCCATCTCGAGTATGAAAGTCAAACTCTCACTTTGGAGGGTGTTTTAAGTATGTACGGCTACCTTAAAAGGGGTGTGCGGCCGCACTCACTTCCAAACATGAAGAACATGATGAATATTGCACACTTAAGGCTTAGATAAAGTGGTCTTTCATGGACATCAAGTTAGAGGAGGAATTACTCACGTTCTTGAAGCTTTGGAGGGTTTGTGGTTGAAGAAGCTTGAGAAAAATGGTGTTGTGTGTTGCCAAGGTGTTAAAGGAATGAAAGGAAAGGGGTTTACCCTTTATATAGGGGTGGGTGTGCTGCCTAGAAGGGAGTGTGCAGCCAAGAGGTGAGTGTGCGGCCACACACCCATGTGTACGGCCGTACACTCCCCCTAAGGGTGTATATGTCCCGATTTTGTCACCCTATGGCTTGCAGACTCTTTCCTAACCTCAACCTTGGCTATAATCAAGCTTAGAATGCTTAAATGAACCCTTAAACAGTAAGAGAAGTCACCAAAACGAGTTTACCATTGATTTAATTGGCTACGTGTTACAAGATAAAAGTTTCGGTTTGTCACAATTACACAGACGCATAGTAAGCGTAGCTCACTTACAGATTACAATAGATGAGAACCGGGATCTAATGGGCAAAATGGCATATAACAATCTATGATAACCCAGACAATCGTAGAGGACCAACCTGAGATATAACTTACTCAACCCAAGCAAAAATCCAACGCAATAGGAATTCCCAATATCAACTCCGACGAAAATAGAAGATGACATACCCGCAAAAGCATCTGAAGGAATCCTGACTTCCTCTTCTTGGGGACATGGTGCAATACTCCCCTCCGATCTCAAATGACAAGGACTAACAATAAGATCCTCCTTCCTGAAAGATTCTAGGGATCCACAAGCTTTGGGCTCCAGATGACCCCCAACCGCCCTACTACATCCTCGGCGCAAAGGTCTCGCGATGACCAACCAAGAGCTCCAAAATCCCCTCTTGGCTGAGCCAAAGACCACCGGGGTCCATTCCAAAATACTATGAGTAATCTCCGATGAGATGAACTATCGTGGCCGCCCATTGATCGACTCAGTACCTGGTACTGAGCCGGAACCAGAATCCAAACCCCATTCCTAAGTGCTCAACACCATACCGGAAACAACATGCAAGTGATCTGAATATACCCAAGAATCCTTATCCCACAAGCTTCCTAGATTCAACAAGACTCGCCCCGATTCGAGTATGGATCTTGTGCTTTCAGTAGTACAAGCTCAATACTACCTTCCACACCTATCCATACTTTCCTAAAAAATCCTACCGAATCCTCTAAGTCACCTTCTCAATCCATGCACCACACACTCGCTGACCAGCGCAACAAAACCCACTGAAGCAATCCCAAGGCTTTCCTAAGTTCCCGACCTCACCCTGCTATCAGTTGCTGGAGAACTCCTCACAATGCCATTCACCCACCTCATTAATACAATCACATGCAACAAAGCTTAGATAATCCTTCGATTAATAGACTCATCCACAAAGCACAAATCAAGAAACATTCATGCTGTAACGCTCCAATTCATAGAATGATCATAGGACATTCAACCCATACACCACAAAGCAAGCTAGAAAATTTGACCCTCACTACTGGTTGCTTTATGCATGCAAATAGACTGTTGAATAAAAGACTCTACCCTAGGATCACAACCGGACGAGGAACATGAAATAATTCCAAATCAATTATTCTATGGCTATAAGATCCTAACCGTGTACAATTTTAAAGCATAATCTTAGCAATTACTAATACCAATAGATATTTCCATCCCAACATAACATCCAATATTCCCAAGACTACAAGGCATCACATATCAGGCCAACCTATAACAGGCTAATCAATTTGTAACGCCCCAATAGTGTGTCTGAATCCCTCAAACCAAGGCTCTGATACCAACTTGTAACGCCCCGAAAATAATGGCATAAAATTTTATGTTTTTAGATTAATAAATCAATAATACATTTCTTTCCCATAAAACGAGGTAATTACAATTTAGCAAAACATCATCAAATCAGAGTAATTCACAAAATACGGAAACACGTGGTGTGTGCTCTGCAATCATCTCGAGCTCTTCCATTTGAAAATCGGTGTACCTGAAACACAAACTGAAAACCATAAGTACAAAGCTTAGTGAGTTTCCCCACCATACCACATACAAAACAAACATACTGCCAAGCATATCCGGGTATTGGCTTACCCCTTCGGTCTATTTCAACTGGATACTGCCGAGCATATCTGGGTGCTCGACCTACCTCTTCGGTCTATTTCAATCGGATAATGCCGAGCATATATGGGTGCTCGACCTGCCCTTCGGTCTATTTCAACCGGATACCGGGTCTATTTTACCCCTACCCCTGCCACTACCATATAATATCATTCATAATTCATAGAATGAAAAAACAATACATGCACAACTGGTAATTATCACAAAGACAATCATCATGCTATATCATAACAAGTAGTTTGACCTTGGTGCCTTCGACCCACAAATTCTACGACAGGAGACTCACCTCGCACTGTTGAATCCTACAGATAAATCTTTGGTTGCTGGTTGATCGATCCCCAAACTAACAATATCAAAACAACACCCAATCGATATTTGGGTCCCAAACCGTATCCATAAATCCATTACTAGGGTAAATGGCCAATTTACCCCTTACTTAGTTTGGACCAAGACTTAGGCCCAAACCTAATAATCTAAAAGGGCCAAATACCCAAAAACTACCCAAGGCACAAACAATGGCCGACTTTTCCTAATTGGGCCTAAACACATTGTAGACCTTCTCAAAATAATCATTAGTCCAAAACCTGATGTCCCAACAGGGCCCAAGACAACTAAGCCCAAAAGAAACAACCCAACCCAACCAAAGTCCATACCAAAAGAGTCCAAGTCCAAAAAGCCCAATTCCCATATGATCAGACGTACGCACAACGTATATAACTTGTTCGCACGACGTACGTTGCTGGTCCAAAAACGAGCATCATAGCCAGAACGTGCGGTGTTCCCCAGTGGTAGGCTTGATGTTCCCGATGGCCACCCAAAAGTCATTCCAATGACTTAATCCTTTAAGCCAAATGTCCAAAACCTCATAATAGCTAAATATAAGTGACTTGATCCATAAAGTCGAAGGCTTTAAGCCTTTGCATGGCTTAATGAAGCCCAACACCAAAGATGAACTCCAAGGGTCAAAGTCACTCCAAAATGTCTTAAAAGCTTTTTAATACCTTAAGACCCCCGACCAAACTTCCAGATTTGATTCAAAGGGACTTCTTAAGTCATAAAATTCCTGACTTTATGACTAGCATGAATTAATGGGACCCAATCAAAACCCTAAGTCCCAAGCTTCACCAAAACACTACCAAATCATGAATGGAAGGTTTATACCCATCAAGATCCAAACGTTATGACTCTATAACCCCAACAAGGACCAAAAATGAAGCTCAAAGGCTCTGGAGTAACTTCTACTCACAAGAACCACCTCAAAGGGACCAAAACCATAACAAAATACCACTTAGCTAGATCTACATGAAAGGGTTGTCAAGGTTGAGACTTTATACCTCCAGAAGATAGATCTAGGTGCACAAGAACTGGATCCAAAAGCTCTAAATCAAACAATGACTCTTTAAGAAGTTCCTTCTTCCTCCTCAAGCACCAACAATACACATAAATCACTTTGAATCTCAAGAATCACTCAGATGTAGGCTAGGGTTTCATTCTTATGGTTAGAGAGGATAAAGGATGAAGGAAATGAGTTTTGGAGGTGAGTTAAGGTCTTTAAATAGGATCCAAGACCCTAAATTAGGGTTTTCATCTGGCCTATGAACACCCTGCGTTCCCAATGAACGCTCAACGTTCCCTAAAAGTGTCCGTATCCATTTCGCCCATGAACGCCCCACGTTCCCTCCTGGTACGCCCCGCGTACCCGGTTTGGTCCAAAACCCTTCTAACTTTAAATGATCATACATTTTGCATTCCTTATCCGTTTTCGATGTTCTTTATATCCACAGAAAGGAAACGAGAAGCCCTACACTCCTATCAACTTACTTTTTCTTGAAAACCAATCGAAATCAAATCCAAAATTCATAAAAGGACTAAACCAACACCTTTACCGATACCCTTAGGCTCTAAAGCACAAACCTAACCATTTCATCACATAACCAACATTAACCACATCCAAATAGGTCTAAACCTTTCTTCCCCAAGGCCCTAAGCCTTATGATAATTGATGATCGGGACACAACCCCTAATAACGAAGCAATTCGAAACCGAGTGTTACAACTTTCACTTATGATAGAACACTATCGACTAATATTTGAAACAACATAATCTCTAAAATTTATTCTTCTCAGAAACTTCTTATCTGAGAACATACATCATCTAGGAATCCGACATAAAATCTGAGTGACTAAGGGGCACTTTTCATGCACTAACAATGGCTAACACTGTTGTTGAGCTTATTTGGATCATACATCTTCTACGCGACCTAAATGACTTACCTTCGGATCATCCAACCATTTTATGTGACAACTTGAGTGCTATATGTCTTAGTCAGAATCATGTTGCACATTGGCGAGCTAAACACATTGATATTGATTATCACTTTATACGAGAGTTTGTATTTGCTAGAAAACTCCACATATTTTTTTCTTACCAAGCTTCAAGTGGTTAACATTTTAACAAAACCACTCCCGATACCGTTATTTGAATCTTTTTGGGAATGCTTACGAGTTGGTCCGCACCAATTTCGCTTGAGGGTGGGTAGTCTACATATTTATTCAAATATAGTCAAATCTTTATCTTTGGATGTTATTCTGGTACGGTGATCCCTTTCTATAGATATGTATTATGTTAATAAAATCTATATATAGTTTTGAAAAGAAAATTTTAACATCATCTATGTGCATTCATGTTAGGATTTGGGTTTACTTGAGTGCCTACAAGACTTAGGATCCCTTATTCTATTAGAATATCCATGAGGTGGGTCATGGACAAGATTCTCAAAAGTACTCACATGCATAAGCGTGGTTTGCTACCCATTATGTGTCATAGTGTGATGGTTCACTTTGCCTAGATTGTTAGAATTGATAAATACTAAGATTTGTACTAAATGCTCAATACTCATGAGTTTGATTTTGTAAACCATTTATATTTGGGAGTTTTAGACATATAAAACTAAGGTTGACATAGATGCATATGAATTATATTTATTTGTTGTATAATTATCCCATTTAATATATTGAGTTCATATGTTCTTTGATCTTTCATGGCTAATCATTAGTCAAAACTTTCTTTATTTGGACAATGGATGAAGGTCATGCTTTATGCTTACCAAATCCTTAGTCCGGTATGGATTAAACCTTTTTTTTATAATGGATTGATTTTTTTTTTGTAACCAAAAAATATATTAGAATTGACCTTGCCTAGCAAGGAGTTAGGCAAAGGAACAAAAGGAGTACGGAGAAAAGAAAGAGCAAAAAGGAAAATTACATGCCAATAAATGGGTCAATACTCCTATTAATCCAACCGGGGTTGTGTGTCTTGCTCTTGTGTTTAAACCAACTGAAAACCATTGCTTTGACAAGGTCTGCAACTTTAGTAAGGGGCTCTTAGAGTTGTTAAAAACTCTATTATTTCTAGCCTTCCATATACTCCAGATAGTGCCATAGAAAATACCTAAAAAGTGTTCCGTTTCATAGGGCAGTTACCCCATTTAGAAGCAAAGTCTAAAATTTGTGCTATGGAAATGCAAGGAGACATCACATGGCAGCCACACCATTGAAGAATCCACTCTCAAACAGATTTAGCAAAAGGAAAATCATAAAAGATGTGATTAGAACTGTCATGACTGAAGTTACAAAAGTTGAAAGCTATGGAGTTAACATAAACTCCATGGGATTTAAGAGCCAAGGTAGTGAGGATCCTATCCATTTCCACCCTCCAAACAAACAAGTTACATTGAGGGGACCTTTTTAATCCAGTTAAAGTAATGATAAAATTGGTCTTATTTATACTTTTGGTTTAATTGAGAGGGCTAAGTTGTAATAAGATACAAGATAAGTAACTTCTGTTGATTGATTGGTAAATTAGAAATTAGGGGTGTTTGGCAATAAAGCTTATTACTTATTAGCTTATTGACTTATAAGCTAATAAGTTAGAGGGAGTTAACTTATGAAAAAATAACTTATTAGCGGTTTGCCACAGCTATAACCTATTTTTATCCAAACACTTTTTAGCTTATAGTGGTGTAAGCTATTTTGCCAAACACCCCTAAGTAGGTAGAGGTATAAAAAGGATCCTATGAAGGGCTTCTAACCCAACGGTATCCGGTGTCCCCCCTCCTCCTTGAGGTTGAGGGTTCAAATCCCGTCGTGGATATATGTGGATTTAAAGAGTAGTCTAGGAGTAGGTTAGATTTGCCATTTAGAAAAAAAAACACAATTAGTGCCTATTTAGACATTCTACTGATCATGGGAGGGAGGAAAGCCAAATGTACGTTTGTTTTGATCAAAGAGAAAGAATAAGAAAGCTATTAAACATAGGTTTGATAACACACACGATTTATTTTTGATTGAAGGTTTGATGAAAGAATATAAATACGGATAACCAATTTTGTTTGTTAAATTGAATATTTGTTTTTGGTTGCATGTTCGATGAAAAACATGAATAAGAATGATTTGTGTTTAGTTGCAGGTTTGATAGAGAATATGAACGCAAACAATTTCTAATTTATATTGTTTATGAAACTAGGAGATTCGATTTCCCATCAATGCTAGATTATCCATAATACCCACTACTAACCACTATAGTGGTGGGTGCCCCATCATCACCAATTCTTTCCACTAAACCTATGAGATACCCACCACTACCACTCAACTCCACATCATTTATTTTTTATTTTTAATTCAAAAATACAATTTTAAAATACAATAAAAACATAAAAAAAATTAAACTAGCTTTTTATTCAATAGAAAAAACATTACATTAATTTAAAAAACTACATTACTTAAAAAACGCTAGAATAAAAAAAACTAACATAAAAATTCAAAACATAAAAAACTACTATTCGTTCATGTTTCGTTGGTACAAATGCTCCGCGACATCTTCTCGAAGATTGAAATACGTTTCACTGTTAGGAATGTCAACAACTCGTGCTAACAATTCAGTCAGTCCGGGTACAAACTCTTCAACCGGGATAACTACACTGTCCGGATCATACATGTAAATCGCTTTACCTTGATTTTCAATGATCATATTATGGATTATAATAGATGCATTTACCATTCGTTTAATTCTATCCTTATCCCAAAGTCATGTAGCGTATTTCACTACATGCCATGTCTGCTTGAGTACTCCAAATGCCCTCTCGATATCCTTTCTCATTGATTCCTGCCTTTCTGTGAACAACTTTGACTTTTCACTTCGAGGAACCGAGTATGCCTTCATAAATGTAGAATAATAAGGTTATATCCCATCACAAAGGTAGTAACAATATTTGTACGAATGCCCGTTCACCATGAACGACATATCAGGTGCTTTGCCGGTCCAAATATTGTTGAAAATAGGAGACTGACCAAGAACATTAATGTCATTGTTAGACCCCGTAACTCCAAAAAACGAATGTCATTTCCACAAATCTTGAGATGCAACAACTTCTAGTATTATACTTGGCTCATCTATATCACCTCAAATAAATTGACTGTGCCATGCAGTTATACATTTTTCCCACATGACATGCGTACAATCAAGACTACCAAGCATTCCCGAAAATCCATGTCTCTCTTCACGTGCCAAATATAATCTCCCAATATCACGTCGAGTAGGTTTACGCAAATATTCTTTGTGAAAAACCTCATACACACATGCACAAAACCAATCTACACAATTAATTGTGGTTGCCTCGGACGCTTTCCGGTACTCGTCGGATGCATTAAATGTTATATCGTATCCTAAATATCTAAGCGCAACCACACATTTTTGTATACTAGTAAAACCCATTCTTACTCTAGCATCGGGTTTTTGTTTAACATAATCATAACGGACCTCTAAAACATTAGTAATATATAAAAGTATAACTTTATTTAGACGGAAACGACGTTCGAATGAGTTATCATTATAAAGACACTTATCGGCAAATAATCAAATACCAATAAGCCATGTGCGGCTCGGTGATCTCGATTGACAACCACTCTTGAATGCGTTACATTCGATTTTTTTTTTATCGTGAATGTGTTGCACAACGTCGATATGAATTTTTCATCGTCACTTGATTCGAAATATTCTTAAAGAAATCCATAAATATGTTTTTTAAAAAAAAGTGTAAAAAAGAATAATTTGAATGTATAAAGGTTATAAAATTATTGTGTTTACATAAGTAATGTTTACATATTAACAAAAATTAAACAATTAAGTTTTTGACCGTTAAACGGCTACAAAGGGAAGAAAGCTGCCCTTGGTCGTGCTCCTTCGTCGTCTGTATCATGATCCATCACGAAAACGCCCGGCAACGAATGACTGGATAGTGTGTACGAGCATTTTCCTTAGGCACGTAGACCACGAGCCGGTCCGTGGTTTGTATTCCGGACGGCCATATAGATTTCCCATTATGTTGATGCAAGGTTTTAGGTCGAGAAGACGACCAGTCGGCCATACATAAGATGATGAATATGTGCGTTAGAGTTTCATCACTTGGTTTTGTTTTTTAAAGCTCCTATATGGTAGGGAAGGAGGTGTAGGGTGGCCATGGAGATTAACTATAAATATAAGAAAAAGAAAAAAATAAGATAGAAATAAAAAAAGCGTGTCTTTATAGTTTTCTTTTTACAGTGTTATAAGAATAAGAGGGACTAAATAAAAAATATTGCTCAATACCACAATGGAAAGTGGACTAAAGTTGTAAATTCAGTTGCACAAAAGGGAATATTTCTGTAATTTACCCTACCAAATGTATATAAGGTACAATTACCACTCTACCCCTCTGTAGTACAAAAGTCTATAACTAAATCCCTCAATACCACTAAGGACAAAACAGTAAAACCAAACACGACCCAGACCTACCTTCGAGCGTTTTTAAATTAGCAATGTCTCTGCTTTAAACCAACGGACATTTTATCTCCTGTTATTTCTGGTCGCCTCTCCTTCCCTTCAAACCTCTCTGTAAATCGCCATTGTTGTAGCTAGTTAATCGTGATTTAGTTCTGGTCTACTTGCTAGTGAAAATTACTAAACAAATGCCGAAAATCATATCAACTCTCTAATAAGCACACACACTCGAAGTTTCCTTCTCGTTGCTTTGGTAAGTATTCGATTCACCGGAATTTTCATGTTGTTTCTCTCGAATCTTCCTGCAACTGGATTTTATTAATACTTTATTTGCCTTTGTTTGTGGAATTTCTTTGTTCTTTTCCCTAATTAATTCTATTTTAATGTACGTGTACTCAATACTGTTTACATCTAATCATTATTTTATTAAATTGTTTACTCAACGTTTTACCTTTCCCTTACGTTTCAATTTCTTATACTTTCATTACTTCTTCAGGTGTGTAGCCAAAAACGCGTTTCTCCTTCTATTTGCGAAAGCTACCTCTTCGTTTTTAGTTTCCGATTGCAGTCGTCGCCATTGTAGGCGCTTACGATACCTTGAGATTTACATCAAGTGTCGCAATTTCTCGTTGAGCGAAAGGTAATTTCTCACTTGACTGACATTAACATGATTAATTCATTGGATGCGTTTTAATTCTGCGAACTACCCCATGTTTGAAACAATTTTGATCATTATGATTAATGTAATATAGTAGCTGATCTGATCCTCCATGTGATCTATTTCCTGCCATTCCTGAGCTTTTTCCACTTTTTCTACTGTTGTGTTCTGTAATTTGGACATAATAGTGCAGAAAAAAGGCTCCTAGATCGATGAAACTAAAGGGCCATTCACATATAATCTGGTTCATGATCATTTCAAGTAATTGAGGACCCCGCCATTTTTGTCCCTTTGTGTTAGCTATCATTTTTTACCCTTGGGTAAAAGTAAAAACATTTTATATCTACCAAAGTATACTTTAGGTTGAACTTCTTTCACATTTAAAATTATATTTATTACATTGATTTGTTTCAATAATAAATTTAGTAATGTTACATGAATCATGTATAATACTCTATAATTATATATAATATACGTATGCATATCTGAGAATTGGTCCCCACAATCATTGCATTTGTGATTAATGATCTTGAATCTTGATTTTGATGGAGGTGAGCTTGTGTGGCTTTTACATATGCCATTTGTGTTGATTTTGGTCTCTCCAATTAGAATATTTACTTTGAATTATTGCACTTAATGTTAATCTTTTTGGTAATTCTAAATAATGTCCTTTAGTGGGTTTTCATGTTTTAGTCAAATTTCTTTAAACAAATGAAAAACAAGTTTTTGTCTCTTTTATGAAATATTCTTTTTTCTCTATTCTTTTGGTTTTAATCTCATTTGCTCTTTTTTTATAAAGCAGGATAGATCATAAACACACAAATGGCCTCGATCTAAGAGTTAAAGCATACTCTGCTTTCCCTCCTATTTAATAACGTTCTTTCCCTTTATATCATCATCTTTTTTTATAATCATTCTGCGTAAATCATTAGAAAATACCATCGTCAATCTCCTTCTAAATCACAATCCCTGAATAATCATTACCAATTTCTTTGTTGCAGATGGATTCAGTTAACCAATCTGCACTTGCCCCAAACAAAACCAAATTAGCTCGAACTTTCGCCAAAGTTTTAAATATTCGATCTGCAAAAGTCAAACATGAAACGCCAATCACAGACATCGGTCAACCAAAGTTCTTCGATGAAGAAGACGACAAGTTTCAGAGAGCGATTATGGATGCGTTTATCGCTAAAGTGTTTTCGACAATTTCATCTGTGAAAGCTGCGTATGCACAGTTTCAATACGCTCAATCTCCTTACGACGCCGATGGCATTCAGTCGGCTGATCAGATCGTGGTATCGGAACTGAAAAACTTATCGGAGTTAAAGCAATCGTTTTTGAAGAAACACCTCGACGACAGTTCACCGGAAACCACCATACTGCAGGCGGAGATTCGTGAGCAGAAGAATCTCTTACAAATGTATGAGATAACCGGAAAAAAGTTAGATAGTCAGAAAAAACTCAAGGATTCAGAGATCATCTTTTTGAAAGAGAAATTAAACGAAGCTAACAGAGAAAACAAATCGGTCGAGAGAAGATTAAACTCGAGTGGGCCATTATCGCGTCATTTTCCATCGTTAACCCTAAACGATTTTCCCTCAGCTATTCGTCAAACGACGAAATCGATTAGAAGTTTCGTGAGATTTATGATCGGAGAAATGGAAGTCGCCGACTGGGATATCGACGCCGCCGCCGGTGCAATCCAACCGGACGTTGTTTACAGCGAGATGAACCATAAATGCTACGCGTTTGAGTCGTTTGTTTGTCGAGTGATGTTCGATGGGTTTAACCACCGGAGTTTCTCCATCTCCGGCGATTCCGACACTCCGACCACCGACGAGTTCAACGAACTGAAATCTTTCAAACCTAGAGAATATTTAACACGAAAACCAAAATCCATGTTTGCGAAATTTTGCTGGTCAAAGTATTTGAGACTTATCCACCCGGTTATGGAATTCTCACTTTTCGGGAATTTGAATCAGAGAAATCTGGTGTCCGCCGGAAAATTCCCGGAAACAACGTTCTTCTCGTCGTTTGCTGACGTGGCAAAGCGAGTATATCTCCTCCATTGTCTAGCATTCGCCGTCGACCCCGGGGCGTCGATTTTTCAGGTCAGAAATGGTAGCCGGTTCACGGAGGTGTTCATGGAAAGCGTAAACGAAGAACCGGTAAAAGCCTCGCCGGAAGTGGCGTTCACGGTGGTTCCAGGGTTTAAAGTCGGTAAAACCGTTGTACAGTGTCAAGTGTATTTGACTTGAAGTAGTATGAGGTTTGACCATGATCTGATCGGACGGCTGACGGCGGACGACGGTGATCTCAATTCTCATCTGGGCCCACAACGGGCTTAAAAGCATGGATCGCGACGGAAAGCGGCATGGAGCACCGGCCTTATGCTCCCAGTGAGGTGGGCAGTGGGCCTACGTGTCTCTTTTGACAACTGGTATTTTTTGAAACCATAACATCCGAAATATTAATTATTTATCTTGCGATTATATTAAGTTATTATTATTAATGATAATATAATGGTATTAGATATTTGTTTATATTAGTTATGTTTTCAAAGTTTCGAAGGGGTAAGGACTGAAGGGTAATGCTTAGAACGTGTGAACTTGGTTTTGTTCAAAGGATTCCTGACAGTGTAATTGTATGTATCTTCTTCTGGTGACTGACATGTCAGCATTTAAATATGTATCGATTTCATATCACATGAAAACAAGCCGAAAAGTTTGAAAAAACTATTACAACATTGTACTATTGTAATTAAAAAACATGTGATTAATTAAATTAGATCAAAATCTAACGGCTATGTACGATAATGGTTCCAAAAGATTTGCATTGGTATGTGGAATCTACTTGTTGTTGCACGCGTGGGGTATTCCCTAAAGTAAAAGACACGTGGAAACCGAGACAAAAGTTTGCATACCAAGACATTGGTTATGTACATTTCATATGTAAAGCATCATTTTGGTTTAAGACCTTTAAATTAAGTAATATTGTGGATTTGTGGTGCATAATTGAAATAAATAAACAATTGAATGGAATTGTCATTGTTATGGCTTCAACTTTGCATACCAAGACATTGGTTATGTACATTTCATATGTAAAACATCATTTTGGTTTAAGACCTTTAAATTAAGTAATATTGTGGATTTGTGGTGCATAACTGAAATAAATTTAACAATTGAATGTAATTGACATTATCATTGTTAGGGCTTCGTATTATTGCTTCTGTGTGGGTATGCAGTTATGCATATATGCACATATCTGAAAGAAAGAAGTCAAGAACGTATACAACGGTCAATAGCAAAACAAAAGCTTGAAATATGAGATAAACAAATGTTGTAATCGACCCCTCCTTTTTGGCTATAAACCCTTAGTCACAAGTCATGTCTTAAATCTCTTGCTCAAGGTCTATTTCATCATGATGGTTGGTTAAGGTACCCCCATGGTTATAGGAGTACGAGACATCCATTGTTATAAAATCTAGACGGCTAGGGCAGTGGAAATACCAATATCCTCCACATGTTTTACTTTTTGGATATCCTCTGCTTTCTCCCGAACACTTCATTGAACCATTGACTTGTCATCAGAAGTGATGTCTCAAGTTATTATGATGTGCTTCTTGCATTGAAAACAACCTCTCCATCCTTTGACACCGTCAGCATATACCAGAAAATTAGGCTTTTTGTCCGAGGCTCTAACTTGTTGTCTCTTATCTGGTAATATGCCAAACAACTAAAAAGTTAAAAACTTGAATGATCGGCTAGTTTTCTAGACCATACTTCAATCAATGTCTTGCAAACCAATAAACTCACCGGTAATCAATCCACCAAATAATAGATTATGTTGATTGCCTAGATGCAAAAGCACCTACACACCCAAACATCGGGAAGTAAATATATTTCCCTTGGGCGCAAGGTGTAATTGATCATATTTCCCTAAAAGCACAAACCCAAATATCATGCTGTTAGGAAATTAAACGATACTTGTCAAAAATTAGAACATATATGATGCCACTTGTCAAAATCTGATGACCTTGTTAGGAATTACTGTAGATAACACACAAAACCAAAAGCACACAATGACCTAATATTTATGTGGTTTGGTCAAGATGACCTACATTCACGAATAGAAGGGGGGTATTCTTATTCACAAAGTTCTCAAATTAAGATTACAAGTATAACTAGTAGAGATTCACCTACTTATTTAGGATACAAGATACAAAGAACGAGACCTATGAATACTTAGCATACATCCCTATTTATAGATTAGGGATAAACCTAAAACCCTAATGAGCCAAGACCATTAATCCATAGGCCCATGAAATGTGTCAACCAATCATAATCTGCCATGCAACTACTTCTAGAACCTTCAACCGTGAGAGACATTGCATTAACACTATCCATGCTCATGATGGCTCAACATGTGCCACTACTAGTGCATGAAGTGCCATGATGATGCATAAGGTGTCATGATCGTGTATCAGGTGCCATTAAGTGGCACACCTTGTCACTTAATGATACATCATGTACATGACATTAAGTGGCACACCTTGTCACGGTGCCACCACCTGGTCTTCCTATATATATAATCCAGTAGGCTGACACTGGTGCATTCGACCCTTGACTACATCATGACCCTCATATAATCAAATGGATGAGAATTTCCCAGTCGCAACATTGTGGCGACCTATGGCCATGTCGTGGGCACTGAGATTCCAACACCTTAATGGGTTAAGTTGTTTCCTTCCATTCCAGGAGTTTCAAAGCTCGGATCTGGTGCAATATATGGTCTAAATGGATAAAGTTTCCAACTTTATCCATTAAGACACCTAAAGAGATCAAGATCTCAATCCCTAGGTCCAAATAAAGCCAAATTCCACAATGTCTTAACCATTAAGTCCTTAATCTAAAAAAGTCCTTAATCCAACCACTCCAGAAGGGTTTATAATATTAGATCTATCATAAAGGTGAAAGCTTTGTGGACATGTATATCCAAAACATGTCTAGAATCCATTTTAGGTCAAAATGATCAACACTCATGCAAAAGATAAGAACTCTAACCAAAGTCTAGATCCACAACGTATGATGCTCATGGGGCTCAGGAGAGTCATATAGTTGCCAACTTTATGAGTTCCATCCTTCCAAACCTACTCAAACATGAAGAACATGGGACAATATCTTAAATCTAGCCACTTTAAGCCATAAAGATTGAACCTTTGACACTTACAAAGTTCCAGAAGCTATGAGAGATGCTGATGATGTTGGTTCCTTTCAAGTTCCACCAATGAAGCACCTTTTTCTCCTTCTTCTCTTTTTCTCCATGCTAAAAATGCTCCAAAAAGATTACAAATCACCAAGGGAATGAGAGCTAGGGTTTCTCTGAGGTATAAGGGTGTTGGGGGCTAGTATAGAACCTTAGAAATGGCTTAGAGAGGTTTAAATGTGAAGCAAATCCTAAAAGAATCATGGTCTTGGGCTAGAACAACTACCACGCTTTGACACAACTTGGCCACGCTGTGGCGGCCCAAATAAACACACGTTCAACCAATCCATTTCCATGTCACGGGCATCCTTGCACCATGTCGTGGCCCAAAGTCTCCTTCAAAACTTCATCTTTGGCCCTTGATAAAAGTAAGCTTAACTAATCCAGAACACGTGTGTTAAAACTTTCCTGCACTTAAATTAGATTTCGTCTTTGAAATCATTCCTTACTGTATCCTAGGTCCCCAGGCAACTCAGACAATCCTTCCAGAAACTCGATTTAAACTAAGAAGTCGACTTATACAGGCGACTGCCTTCCAATACTACAATCAAAACCCAATCTTAGTAGAACTCCCATACCCTGACGAATAATAAATCCTTGACCCACTAACTTTAACCAATGGAAAATAACTATAGCTACTTTGCCCAAAATCCGGAAATCCTTGACCCACTAACTTTAACCAATGGAGAATAACTATTTCTACTCTACCCGAAATCCAGAAATCTAAAGCCTTGTCTGACCCCCAAAAAGGTAGAACCATCCCATTAAAACTATAATAATTTCATTATGCAACCCGAACCAAATAAATCTCTATGACCATGAATTATACCAATGATACCAGAGAACAAAACTTGAGCATTTTCTGACGCCTATAACCTGGCATTTGAAACAAAGTTGAGTCTTAATAATTGATTCCAAACCAATGCACTATATCATTATGCTAACCAAACATTCACATTTTCGATCAACCCGAGATTCTCTTGAATTCCGAACTGGACTACCAAATTTCCAAAGTATCAAATTCCCAACCAGTTGCTGAGGCTGATAGCCTCACACACGATCGTACCACGAGACTCTAACCAAAAGTCTTATATGATAGAAGCCATCCTAGCCTACTTTCCAACATGGTTCCAACAATCCTCCACGGGTAACCTAACCGACCAGCACAAACATACACACATAAAATAGTGTACTTCACTCTAAGTGAATGCTACCGGCTCAGTTGTAGTCTTACATCACAACCGGCCCAAAAAATCACCTACATCCTTCCTCGATCCCCTAGATGTTGTGGTCCTTTTAAATTCTCACAACCCATCCTACCATGGTCTAATCTCTCCTTGAGAAAACTACAAGCCAAATCATAGATTCACAACACCCTTATAACTGCTTATTAACCGGGTGAATGCTATGGGCCACCCCGCAATATTACAACACTTTTACCATTACCTGCCAACCTAGTGAACGCTACATCCACCCTACAACCTTGCAACACTTCTACCACTACCTGCTAACCTAGTGAATGCTATGACCACCCCGCAGTCTTACAACACTTCTACCACTACTTGCCAACCTAGTGAGCGCTACGTCTACCCCGCAATATTACAACACTTATACCACTACCTTCCAACCTAGTGAATGCTACACCCACCCCGTAGTCTTACAACACTTCTACCACTACCTGCCAACCTAGTGAATGTTACAACTATTTCGCAGTCTTACAACACTTCTACCACTACTTGCTAACCTAGTGAACACTACAGTCACCCCGCAGTCTTACGACAGCTCTACCATTACCTGCCAACCTGGTGAATGCCATGGCTACCCCGTAGTCGTACAATACTTCCACAACAGCCATAAACCCAACCCATGGTCATGACATCCCTTTACCATACCATAATCAATCATGAGGCGAAATTTCATTTGACTATACCTCAATAAGATATTTGGTCCTTGCTTCAAACCCCAAAGCCTTAATCAGACAAGAATAGGCAGAGAGGCTCTAACACAAGCCTAAACCCAAACCTAATTGCATATCTGGCATGCGCCCCTGCAAACCACATAATCGATGGATTTCCAAACCATCACGCAACCTTACTACTCAAAGTTGTCGACAACTTGAGTTTACGAGAACTAGTATTCCATGACCAACCAATCCTAACATACTCACATTCCAAAAACAAATGAATATACCCCAATATCTCAACAAAACTCAATATCTCCAAGCACCTTAACGGACGATGAAGAATGAACAACTCAATTATCGAAACGGGTGGATAACCAATCCAACGACCTACTTACAATGGAACAATTCCCATGCGAATCATACAATCAATCACCTTGAAGGTATGAATTTGACAACTACCAATCTTACATCTACGATCAAAGCAATCCTTCCTTGCATCACAATCACGAAAGACCCCTACAAGTCTTGCATTCAAATCCGACATACCAAAAATGGAACCGACTGTTGCTTTCCACCACTTAAGGTTTGTTCTATTATTGGTTGATGTCATCCACATCGAAGTCCTAAAATCGGCTCATGTGAAAATCCTCTAAGCATAGATCTCGGTATGTAAAATGGAATATGAAGATTCTCGAAGCATAATAACTAGACCATTATAGGGAAAATCCTGATTTCCTAGGTGGAGACTCAGATAAACCAAATAGAGCATCTTACACACAATCATACAATCATAAGCACAAATAATAATAAGAGCATTAAGGAAGTGAATACAACACATACCTGCAACGTCAAATGATGGAACTTGGATCTCCTCAGCCTGTGACCGCAACGCTCGTCTCCTCACCATAGGAGCCTCCGCTCTGCCCTCACGACCATCAATAATCCTCAAAGTGGCTGGAGCTGGCATCCACATCACTCCACCTATTAATCCCAGACATTCGACCTTCTTGTAGCCCACTTGGTTGTAGTGAAAACATAACAAACTCGTTCCTTGGGGACAATATCTGTTGACATGACCAAACCTGCCACACTTAAAGCAACCCATACCCCTAGATTGACATACCACATGGTGTTGTTTCCCACACATGCTGCATTGACCCTAACCTTGCTGGCCCCTCACTTGCTGATCGGAAGTCTTGGGTCTCTTCGCAGGACCCCCAGGTGTCTGAACTTGATCTGTCATCCTCTTCCCAAGGCGCTCCAAGTCCATCTCCTGTTCCTGGGCTCTAGAAATCATGTCATTCAGGGTCTTGCACCTTGACAAGCTTACAAACTCTCTAATGTCTTCCCTCAAAATATTGTGATACCTTGCCTTCTTCATCTCATTGTTCACAAAATACTATAAAACCAACACATCCATCTCCCGAAACATGGAAGTGATCTCTGCCACAGTCTCAGTAGTCCGACGAAGGTCCCAAAACTCCCTCGCCAACTACTGCACCTCTATTGCTAGTGCAAACTCCTCCTGGAATCTCATAACAAACTCCTCCCAAGTTATGGACACCACAGCCACATATCCTAATGCACGACCAATCTTCTACCACCAATCATAGGCTCGGTCTCTCAGAAGGCAGGATCCAAATCCCAGCTACGCTCCCTCATGGCATAAGATCGTTCGTTGAGCATTCTCACGATCCATTGATAGTTAGTAATGGGGTCCTTAGCCTTAAAGAACTCTGGAGCTCCATATGCCTTGAACTCCCGAAAAGAGGGAATCAATGCTCCGAACTGCTCTGTTGCGATCTCTGCCTGGAAGGCCCTTAGTCACTCATCTAGATGCTCCATAATCCCAGTGTGGAACGTGTCCTGAAAATCATCCCTAATCTCCATGATCCCCTCCTTTATAGTACCGAATATCATAAGAGTTTGCTCCAAAATACCACGGGTGATCTCCGATGAGATGAACTACCATATCTACTCATCCATCGACTCAGTGCCAGAACCCGAGCCCGAACTAGATTCTCTTCCATGTGTGCTCATCACCATTCTGAAAAGAAATCATACAAACGATCAGAACATGCCCAAAGAATTCTCATCCCATAGGCTTCCTAGATTCTCCATGACTTTCCTTGATTCGAGTATGAATCCTATGTTTTCAGTAATACAGTCCCAATACTACATTCCACACCTTTCCATACTTTCCTCAAGAATCATCTCGAATCCTCTATGTCACCTTCTTAATCTGGTACTCCAGATACCCGCTATATAGCGCATCCAAACCCATTAAACACATCGTAGGCTCTCCTAGGTTCCTCACGTCACCTTACCATCAGCTGCTGAAGAACCTCCACTGATGTTAGCTAACTATTTCATGAATACTATCACATGAAACAAATCTTAGATAACCCTTTGACTAAAAGGCTCAACCCTTATAAATCATAAGTAGTCAATGTGGAAACTATGGGGGATGCAATGCAGTCACGCCGGACCTTTCCTTTAGAACCGGAAGTACCTAAAACCATAAACATAAAACCGTAAGAACAAATCTTAGTCAGTTCCCCAAAACACCACATACTAATACATACAATAATGATTACTATGTTCCAACCATAGTCTTACAAATGCCATTATGCCATGAGCCGTATCATGGTCTTTCCTTGCCAAGCCGGGGGGCCAAAACCCGAGTCTTACAAACAAGTGCCAAGAGCCATCTCTTGGGCTTCCATGAAAGTATCACAAAGACAACTAGCATTCTACATATAACTACCAAGGTTAAGACCCTGGGCTTCAATTTAATTTTATGGGAGCCATATCCAGGTCTTTTATGCAATTTCCAGGGGCCACCACCTGGTCTTCTTACATATATAATCCAATGGGCCGACATTGGTACCTTCGACCCCCAAGTACAGTGAGGAGACTCACATGAATCATAAAACCAACTAAAACATTCCGCACTGACTACAACTAAAAACTCTCACTACCAAAAGATGGGTGTTAAACACCTCCTAACAATCCACACAAGGCAAACCCTAAGTCTACCTTCTAAAATAGAAATTGATCCAAAGTCAACCCATGTCAAATGTCAATGTTCAAAGTTGAATTTTGTCAACCGCCACATCATGCCTTCCTTAGCCACGTCGTGGCCTTCATATAATAAAATGGACGGGAATTTCCTAGTCGCCACACCATGGCGACCTATGGCTACGTCGTGGGTACTGCGATTCCAACAACTTATTGGGTTAAGTTGTTTCCTTCGATTCCAAGAGGTACAAATCTTAGATCTGGTCCATTCTATGGTCTAAATGGATAAAGTTTCCAACTTTATCCATTAAGACACCCAAAGAGACCAAGATCTCAATCCTTAGGTCCAAATAAAGCCAAATTCCACAATGTCTTAACCATTATACCCTTAATCTAAAAAAATCCTTCATCTAACCACTCCAGAAGGGTTTATAATACCATGTCTATAATAAAGGTGAAATCTTTGTCGACATGTATATCCAAAACATGTCAAGTATCCATTTTAGGTCAAAATGAGCTAAAATAGACCAAAACTCATGCAAAAGATAAGAACTCCAACCAAAGTCTAGATCCACAACGTATGATGCTCATGGGGCTCAGGAAAGTCGTAAAGTTGCCAACTTTATGAATTCCATTCTTCCTAACCTACTCAAACATGAAGAACATGGGACACTATCTTAGATCTAGCCACTTTAAGCCATAAAGATTAAGCATTTGACACTTACAAAGGTCCAGAAGCTATGAGAGATGCTAATGATGTTGGTTCCTTGCAAGTTCCACCAATGGAGAACCTTCTCCTCCTTCTTCTCTTCTTCTCTAAGCGAACAATGCTCCAAAAAGGTTACAAATCACCAAGGGAATGAGATCTAGGGTTTCTCTGAGGTAGGGTTTCTCTGAGGTATAAGGGTGTTGGGGGATGGTAATTAACCCTAGAAATGGTTTAGAGAGGCTTGGGCTAGAACAACTGCCATGTCATGACGGCCCAAATAAACATGCGGTCCACCAATCCATTTCCACGCCGTGGGCATCCCATCACCACTCCGTCGCACCGGTATGCCTGAATGGTTTTGCGGAAAAAAATAAATGATTGACTGAGAATGCTTTTTCCCATTCTGAATATTTTTTTATTTTCTCAATTGAACTTACTGCTCTCTCTCTCTCTCTATATATATATATATATATATATATATATATATATATATATATACACACACACACACACGCATACACACACATGGGGTATCATCAGGGCTGATGGTTATCCCCATCTACGTTCTCGTATCCGATTTTTAACTTTGGGTATAAATGATCCTCATCCCCGGTCGACTCGGGAATTAACTCGGTCAGTTTGGGTTCAAGTATGGATATCTATTAGGTACGCATATTTTTACCATTTATATTTGACTAGGTCGGTGACTATTTGAACCTAAATCAAATTCACCTTTATTATATATGACACTTGTAACTACTGAATATTTTACCTTTTAACAATCAAATAAATGTATATAAATCAAAAGTTAGTCATTTTAAGCCATTTTGGTTGATAAGTGGTGGCCTTGATCACAAACCTGAAACCTAAGTAGCTTTTCTTATACTATTATTGTTTTCTGTCGTATTTTGGAACTTGCAAAGATTGGATTTGTTGGGATATCTTCCCAAAATGTATTGTATGCATCAAAATGGAAGCCGATAATTTTGAGAGTCGCATCAATAACAAAATCATCATGATCGTGACCAACTATTTGAAATTCATTATAAAATAATTAATAAGATTTTGATATCATATCATTGTCAGTTGCATTTGGAAATATCCATCAAGCATATTATGGTTTTCAACTTCATTTCAATCCTCCTAAAGAAATCCATAAATATTAGCATAAGAGAGAACATAAATTGCTTCTTTATAACTATCAGCGTATATCTGATGTATAATCAATCAACTGCAACAGTATTCAATTCCAAACGCTATATATATATATATATATATATATATATATATATATATATATATATATATATATATATATATATATATATATATATATATATATATATATATATATATATATATATAGGGAACGTGTATATATTATATCTATAACTTTCTGCATATATATAGGGAATCGAAGAAATGAAAGAAACTCCAGGTGGGAGTCTAATGGCCAGCACCAGGACTAGGTACAGAGTCTAATATCCGGTCGAGGTGGGCAAGGTGAAGAGCAAAGAGCTTTTCACTCAAACCAGTTGAGGGGGGAGTGGGGCCCTCCAGAAGGGCACTTTGGCGCACATTACCCTTCACGACTGACCCCTTCTTCTCATTCAAGAGCTTCCTTGCATCTAAAGATGGTGCACAAGCACAACATACCATTACAATTAGCAAAAGTGTGAAGATCGTTAGACGAGCCATGTGTTGAAAACTGATTAAGGTCTGAAAGACTTATAAAAGAATTAACTTGTTATATGTGGGGTTTTGGCTTGTTTGAATTGGGTTATATATGCATTGCATGCTTATATATAGTAAGTAAGTAGTTGTTTTGGTGAAAGATTTGGAAGTCATTATTATAAAAAAATGTATTTAGGAGACGGCTTTGTGGAGGTTGGGTAGGTCTAAATGAACTAAGCAGCCAGTAAGACGAAGTTACAATTTCGGACTTTCTTTCTTTCCATTTTTATTTCCAAGAGTATTGGAGGGTTGATTCAAGGAAGCTAGTGGCATACAAGAAAGCACCTTCGTACCAACAAATATGCTTAGCGAACAAGTGATTGATGCCCACTGGTAAAATGGGTGAGACAAAATTAAATGGAGTAAAGTGGTTTGGCTTAAGGGACAGACATAATCATCTACAGTTACTGCAGTTGGTGTACACGCAAAAGAATATAGACTAAAATTGGTAGTGTTTTAGTAATACACTTGCACTTTCCTCACTACATGGGGTGGAAAACTCAAGAGCTTAAAGTGGCGACAATTATGCCACACGACCTTAAAGTTATGACTTGGTGAGATGAATCATTCTGGAACTGCAACTAGCTCTTTGTCTTTTCTTATAAAATTGAATTTGATCATATGCCCGTTTACATCATGTTCAGAATATGCAACCTAGAGTTTTTAAATTTAAATCTAATTCTTGATAGTGCGAAGTTAATTACGGGGTTGTGTCAAATACTCGGAAAAAAAGTTTCACTAATCAATGTGAGGTTAAACTAGATATAAATAGAAATACATAAGAGACCTTATTTAAACCTAAAGGGCTTAGGTCTAAACCCTAATCATTAACATCCCCCGTAGTTTGATCAGGAGGGGGCGATTAAACTGGAAAAACAAAAACATAAAACATAACATAAATGAAGACAACGGCAACGACAGTTGCAAAACTCTAACGATGACAGCTAACAACAATTGCTCGTTGGAGAGGACGAAAGAAGAAGCGGTGACCAGCGACGGTTCCTTTGTATAAGAAGAGAGGAGCGGCGGCGGCGACGATCGTCGAGTCGGCGGATGAGTCCAAAGAAAAGCAAAGAGAAAGAAAAAGGGTTCGAGCTGCAGTAGATGGAGCCTATTCCAACTGACTCGGAAAATAGATATGAAGAAGGGGGTAGTTGAGGAGAAGAGAAGAAATAGAGAAAAAAAAATATAGAACACAAGGATATTTAGCTCAAACCCTAATTCTAAAAGATTTAGATCTTGATCCAAAAGCCATCAATACTTTAAGATAGGGTGTACAAACAGAGATCTAGACCTTAGAGACTAGATGAACACGTAAAGCCTTCAACTTTCTCTTCATTGTAACGACCCCATTTTTCAAAATAAAATTTTCATTTTTAATTATCCAAAACAGGATTCCATCATCCACAAAACCAGTTACAATTGTTTTCAAAACCATATCAATTACAACTTTATTTCAAAATATCAGAGTGTCCCATAAAACACCCGAGTGAGAGTGCACGCCGCGTCATCAAGCATTTCCTTTGCCCTTGGGCTCAGATGCACCTGAAACAAAACCACAAACTATAAGCTAAGCTTAGTGAGTTCCCCAGAGCATACCGCACAACAATCCACATATCATATATAATATTAGCCATAAAGCTACATATATCAGAGTTTTTGACCAAAATAAGGTTATTGAAAAAAAAATGACCGATTTAATATGATTTGAAAAATATTTACCAAACTAGTATTTTTCTTATTCTTCCTCTATTTTTTAGTTTTTCTTATGTTTTTTATTTATTTTAAATATCAGTTTTTTTTTTTTACTTTTTATTTTATTCTATTTTTTATTATTTTCTTATTTTTTTAATATCAGTTTTTTTAAAATCTTTTTACCTTATTTTTAATATTAATTTAAAATATATGCTATTACATTTTTCATACATATTATACAAATCATTTTAAACATCAAATTTTAGCAATTTTAAATTAAAACTATCGTTATACATCCAATTTCTCCCCACTTCTTAAAAAAAATGTATTGGCCACAATCATTATTTAGTGAATTGCTTCCAAATTTAGAACTATTTAGGAATAAAAAAGATCATATTCGTTCAACATGACTAAGAAATTTTACTTAGTTCCAACTTAGATTAATAGTCGTTTAAAAACAATTAATAATCAACTGAATTACCTATTAGTTTGATTGGTTGCCAATATAAGATTATTGGTAAACTTCTTGCAAATAGATTGGCCGAGGTTATTGATAGTCTGGTTAGTGTGGAGCAATCGACTTTCATAAAAGGCAGGCAGATTTTGGATGATCCGTTTCTTCTCAATGAAATTGTAGCATGGAGTAAAGCTTCTAAGAATCCGATTTTGATATTCAAAGTGGATTTTGAAAAAGCGTATGATTCGGTTTCATGGGATTATTTGCTTGAAATCATGCGAATTATGGGGTTTAGCTCGTTGTGGTGTAATTGGGTTTTGGAGATGCTATCTTCTGCTACAGTCTCCGTCTTGGTGAATGGATCTCCATCCCGGGAATTTCAAATGTTCAGAGGTCTGAGACAGGGGGATCCCCTATCTCCTTTTCTTTTTGTCTTGGCCATGGAGGGTTTGCATGTGGCTATTACTAGAGCCCAGATAGTTAATGCTTATAAGGGAATCAAGATTGGGGGAATTACTATTTCCCACCTTTTATATGTTGATGATGTGGTTCTCGTGATGGATTGGAATCAGGAGAATGCACTTCATATTGTACGTATTCTTAGATGTTTCTTTCTAGCTTCGGGTCTAAAAATCAATATTCTTAAAAGCAAGTTGTATGGAGTGGGAGTCACGACTAATCAAGTGTCTTCTATGGCTAATTGCATGGGGTGTTCTCCGAGATGCTTTCCGTTTTCACACTTGGGGGTTCCCGTTGGTCAGAATGTGGCTAGAATTGATTCCTGGGCTCCTGTTGTTGATTCTTTCCGGAAACGATTGGCGACTTGGAAAGCCAAGTGTCTTTCTTATGGGGGCGTATGACTTTAGTTAAAGTTGTCTTGGGTTCGGTTGCCAGTTATTTAATGTCCATTTATCCGGTTCCTCTTACAGTGATAAAGAAGTTGGAGAGATTGAGAGCAATGCTTTTTTGGGGTGCTGATTTGGATGATCGCTGTATGCATTGGGTTAGGTGGGATAAAATTCTGGCCCCGAAAGAAGTTGGAGGTTTGGGAATTGGAAGTCTTTTTTCCTTTAATAGGGCTTTATTATTACGTTGGAAGTGGAGGTTTTTTCATAAACCAGATTTATTATGGGTGAGGGTCGTCAAAAGTATATATGGTTTGGGGGATAATAATAATTCTTTGATTCCAAGGAGACAGTGGAAGGGTCCTTGGAATGGTATTATGACGATTGTAAATAATCTTAAGGATAGAGGATTTGATTTCCATAACCTAGCTCCTATAAGAGTTGGTGATGGGGCGTATACTTCTTTTTGGCATGATAACTGCCATGGCAACAATTCTCTTTCAATTTCCTTTCATCGTGTATTTGCGTTGGATATGAACAAATCAGCTAATGTCAGGGATCGTTTTTTAATGGGGTGGAACACTGATGTCCTTAGACGCATGCCTAGAGGTGGAATTGAAGAATCTCAATGGCTTTCTTTTTTGGAAGTGGTGGAGGGTGTTCAACTTCAACAGGTTCCGGATAGATTGGGGTGGACGCTTGATAGTTCTGATTCCTTTTCTGTTTTGTCAGTTAGATTTGCATTGGATAGTGCTCTAGTGCCTTCGGATGACAGGGGTAGTAGATGGAATAATTGGGTCCCTATTAAGCTTAATATTCTACTATGGAGGATTCAACTTTTTTTGTATTCCTACGAGGGAGAGGTTATCGAATAGAGGTGTTATGGTCCCCTCTATCATGTGCCCCATTTGCATGGTTGCAGTCGAGACTATTGAGCATCTTTTTGCTGGTTGCTGCGACTTACGGGATATTTGGGGTAGGGTTGCTATATGGTGGGGTGTTTCTCTTCCATCGCACATCTCGGTGCAGTCCTTATTCAACTGGTCGGATGGGGTCAATTTGCGTAGAGGTCAACGAAAGGCGTTTGATGCGGTTATTATTACGTCTTTCTGGTGTTTATGGAATTTCCGGAATGCGTCTAGTTTTGGGACGACTTTACCCAAAAAGTCGGTTATTTTTTATGATGTGGTTGAGAAATCATTTTTTTGGATTTCTAATAGATGTAGTACGGTAAACTTACGTTGGACCGAGTGGCTTCATAACCCCTCTCTTGCTACTTCTTTGATGTAACTTCTTTGATGTAATTTTTCTAGCTCCTGGCTAGTTTTTGGTTTTAATAAAGTTCTGCCGTTCAAAAAAATAAAAATAAAATAATCAACTGAATTATATTGAGGTCCTCAGGAGGTAATTTTTTCTTCGATCATGTAGGTCCTTGTAAAATAAAAGATACAAGAATAATGGTTTTTAAATGTCACAAAGTCATAAAAAATAACAGACTTGGAAAAACGTCTCAAAGTTGTATGATTGAATTGGTAAAAAAATAGCCGTTAACCCATAAAACTAACTAGTGAAAAAAATGGTTTTTAAATGATTTGTCCTTAAATAAATATGTGTTAAATATGTGTTGTAGAGCACTAATTATATAACAACCTGAAATGAGTTAATTGATTATATTGAAAAAGATCCAAAAGTTCATAAATGTTAATTATATAATCGAATTATAGTTCTTCTACTGTAGAGCACTAATCCTTTGGCTCACTACATTTCAACCCCAAAGTAAATAGTCTTAAGATTTAATTAGCAGTCGAAAATTCAAATACAGCCATAATTTCAAGTTCAAGTTAATTACGGTGTATTTTTTTTAACGATGTTGGAATTGTTTGTTACCTTAAAAAAATTGTACGTATAACATTGAAATTTTTGCACGTTAGTCCTTAAAGAATATTGTATGTGTAATGATAGTTTTAATTTAAGATGACTAAAATTTGATGTTCAAAATATTTTATTAATTTGTATAAATAATGCCAAAACATTTATGTTAAACGATCAATAAAAAAACTGATATTAAAAAAATAATAATAAAAACATTGATATTTAAAAAATAAAATAAAAAAGACCATAAAAAACTGAAAAAAAAAAAGATATTTAAAATAAAAATAACAATAAGAAAATCTGAAATAAAAGAAAAATAAAAAAAAACACTAATTTGATAAATATTTTTGAAACTATACTAAAACGGTAAATATTTTTTTCAATAACCATATTTTTGTGAAAAACTCACATATATCACATAAGCCATGCATATGGACATATAGGGTTGCCATGAAAACCTTCCAAGGTCTTACACCAAGCACCACGGAAAACCCCCACGTGGTCTTTACTAGACACCACTGGAGCCCCCACGTGGTATTTGCTAGCCGCCACTGGAACCCCCATGTGGTCTTCACTAGCTGCCACTGGAACCCCCATGTGGTCTTGGCTAATTGCCGCGGGAACCCCCACGCGGTATACACAAGTCATGAGAATATCTAAACAAGTAAACATACTAAGAATCCATGGAAACCCTCTAAGGACTTATACTACATGCCATGGGAACCTCCTCATGGTCTAAATATTCTGCCTCGGGAACCTCCCGGGGTCTTCCATACAAATGTCCTAGCAACATATCACGCAACCAACTATCAATCCGTATAACATTAAATGGGCCGACCTTGGTGCCTTAGACCCATAGGTATGGTGAGGAGACTCACCTTGGTCCGAAGAATCCAAAAGCTGCTCTCCTAACTGTCCGTAACCTCCCATGCTGAACAATGATAACATTACCCAAGGTTAGGGCTAAACACAATCCAATTAAAATATCCAAACTCCAAGTCCTTTCCCAATGGCCCAAAAGGTCTTCCTTAGATTCAAAATCATTAATGGGCCTCATGGTCCAATAAAGCCTAATCATAAGATTCATGGCCCAAAACAGATAAATTGGCCCACTAATCCCAAAACTTGACCATGCCCACTGACTCATTGAGGCCCAAAAGCTCGAAGGCCCAAAACAAGTCCAAGTCCATATGTTGTTCGTACGCTTAGCGTACCACCATGGTACGCGCAGCGTACTGAATCCTTGGGCTGTACGTGCTGCGTACGCTAAGTTACGCCCAACGTATTATAGATTAAGCACTTTCTTCCATTAAGTGATTAATACTTAATTTTATCACATCCAAGACCAGATCTGAGCTCATTAAGATGTCCTAGGGCATAAAGTTGGCAACTTTATGCCTTTGCAAGTCTCATATGTTCCCAACTACCCATTAAGACTTTCCAAGGGTCTTAATCCATGCATGAGGTCAAAACACCCATCAAGACCTCATTTTTATGCAATGAATGGACCACAGGACCTAGATCTAACCAGTGGCGGAGCCAGGAATTTTGATATGGGGGTACAAACATTATCAATATATATTCTATGTAGTTATCATATCCCGGACATTAAAAAACATGGTACAATATCTTAAGCTGGGGGTACAATAACATAGATCATGTTTACAAATAAATTTTTTTATATACATAAAACAATTTTTTGGGGATGCTGTAGTACCCCCAACGCCCCATCTAGCTCCGCCACTGGATGTAACTGTTCCAGCCTATGGAGTTGCTCAACTCACAAGTGGAGGTCCAAAACCAACAAAAGGGACAAAACTCGAAAACCCTAGCTAGATCTAATGAATAAGATGGAAAGATCAAAACTTTATACCTCCAGAAGCTCCTCAAGGTGAACTAGATGTAGATTCTTGAAGCCTAATGTGTCACACCCCGAAACCCAAGGTGGAAACGTTCCGGGGTGGAGGTGACTTCATGTTGAATATCATAACCAATGTACATAGTAAGCAAAGTAAACAACCATTACATTACATATAAAAGTTTACATTTGTTTGAAAACCAAGTGTTACAAGTGTGATACATATGTATATATATGAACAAAAGTAAGACATGTCTTCAACGCACTCCGTCTTCGCCAAAAGGATCATCGGGTACCTGTCTAATGTTGAACTGAGAATACAAGCAGTTTGAAAATCAGCATAAAGTTGGTGAGTTCATAAGCGGTTTTGTTTTTCTGAAAATGTACAAGTTCCCTTTCGGTTTCTGAAAAAGTTACGCACCAAGAAAATGTTGGGTTTTGAGCAATCTAACACTTCCTAAGTGTGCATGCAACCCTAATAAACCTTGGATCTATGTTTGTCTAAATACATGCAAAATAATAATTTTTCCAAGGTTCATAACTTATCTAACATGGCATGGGGAACTTTTAAACATAAAAGAGTTAGATGAGATTACATACCTTTTGATGAGATTGATTCCTTGGAGTTTGAGAGCCAAGCACCAATAATGTGAATGCCTCAAATGGAATCACAAATCACCACAAACCCTTGGAAAACTTTAGAGAGTGTACACACACTTGTAATTTTCGGCCACACACAAACACACACACTAGTGCCTATTTCATGCAACATAAGCATGCTTATATAGTGTACATGGTTAGGGTGAAACCCTAATAACCCATGACCTTTCCTTTTCCAAGGATCCATGGGTTAAAAGCTCCATGGATCATCCATGGACTTCCATATAAGCCTAGCCCATTAACAAATGAGTGTTAGCCCACACCATATAAAACCAATAACCCATAATCTAATTAGTCTTCCTTTTAATCTCTAAATTAATTCATAATTAATTTAAGACTAAGACTAATTAAATAACATGACTTCATATTAATATATTATAACTTATAATATATTAATAAACATATGTGTATAACTCTCATAAAATTATCCATAAATTGTTTGGGTGAAGTGCAACCCAAATGGACCATGCCGGGTCGGGTCAAGTATATACCAAATAAGTTATGGACTTAGACACCTTATCCAACAGACTCCCACTTGGATAAGTCTAATAACTGTATTTGCCTATATAACTTCAGGAACCAACCAGCAATCGTAGCTCTCGAAAACTCTGTTGAACTACGAAGCGCCATTTTAAGACAAGTGATCATATAATCCTCTGTTCTCATGATATCAGCCGGACAAACACATGGAACTATGTCTTGCTTATTGTCTGGCAGTTGTTTCTCGATTTCCGATTTTTTTGACAAAGAACTTTACTGAACACATCAGTTTAGTTCTGACCGGGCCCGGTACATGGGTCAACACAAAATCATCGAGGGGCCCAAATATCGCTTCTATTTCTAGAAGGAACAGATAAACTTCGACTCATATGCTTGTTCTACTACTTGTTGAATTGTACATAAAGGCACGTTTTATAACATCAAGTTACTGATGCGTTTACGTGCAATCAATGCACAACCAACTCATAGGTAACAACTCATATTTCTAGGTTTGAAGACTTATATGATATTATCGTCTCACGATCACTCGAGATAAATTTCATGAAGTGATACAAGTGAGCGTGGGTTTATACCAGTACTCATAACTTATGAGTACTCATGAACGTTGCAGCAACCATTGCCATGTCTAAACACCTTTAGCCATCTACAATCCCAATTCATGACAATCTTGATTCATACTTACTTCTGACGTATGACCGATTGTCGAGGTTTGAATAAATTAATTATTCTGGAAGTCAAAACATGCAAAAGCTGAAACAATAGTAAATAATTGACAATGACAGTAACACCTTACTCATAAATAAATCACAAATTTTATTCATCATCAAATGTTGATTACATTTTACAAGTTTCAGGAAAACTATCTAATCTGTAAAGCTAATATCGTCCCTCAGCCCGATGCGCCTCGCATGCTGAAAATGCTTAACCCTCGTCAGTCCCTTCGTAAGGGGATCTGCAGAATTCTCATCTGACGATACCCTCTTTGCCACGAGGAGTCCTTCTTCAATCTTGTGTCTTATGAAGTGATATTTTCTATCAATGTGTCGGGATCTGCCATGATCTCTTGGTTCCTTGGCTAAGGCAACCGCACTATTACTGTCACAGAAAATCTCCATAGGTTCTTTAATAGCTGGTACAACTCCAAGGTCTCCGATGAAGTTCTTCAGCCATATCGCCTCCTTCGCTGCTTCACTCGCTGCTATATACTCTGATTCACAAGTCGAATCAGCCACCGTCTCCTGCTTGGAACTCTTCCAAGAAATTGCCCCTCCATTTAAGGTAAAGACCCAGCCCGAATGAGAGCGGAAGTTATCCCTATCAGTCTGAAAACTGGCATCACTATACCCTAATACTCTCAAGTCATCACTCCCACCAAGGGTAAGGATCCAATCCTTAGTCCTCCGCAGGTACTTGAGAATGTTCTTTACCGCGGTCCAATGAGCCTTGCCAGGGTTCCCTTGATACCTGTTGACCATGCTCAAAGCAAAGGCCACATCACGGCGGGTACAAGTCATAGCATACATGATCGAGCCAACAACGGAAGCATACGGTAATTGGCTCATCTCAGCTATCTCTGCCTCTGTACTCGGACTCTGAGTCTTACTCAGTTTGGCATTGCTTTGGATCGGTAAATCTCCTTTCTTGGAATTCTGCATGTTGAACCTTTTCAACACCTTATCCAAGTAGGTACTCTGACTAAGTCCAATTAGTATTTTACTCCTTTCTCTTAATATCCTTATCCCTAGGATATAGGCAGCCTCCCCTAGGTCCTTCATAGCAAAGCACTTCCCAAGCCAGGACTTAACCTCCTGCAAGGTTGGGATGTCATTTCCTATAAGTAGTATGTCATCCACATACAGTACCAAGAAGCTAACTATACTCCCACTAGCTCTGACATACACGCAAGACTCATCTTCACTTCTCGAGAAGCCAAACTCTTTGACCTTCTCATCAAAACAAAGATTCCAGCTACGAGATGCTTGTTTTAATCCATAAATGGATTTCTCAAGCTTGCATACTCTATTAGGGTACTCTGCACTGACAAAACCCTCTGGCTGATTCATGTACACATCCTCAGCCAACTTTCCATTAAGGAAAGCGGTTTTGACATCCATTTGCCATATTTCATAATCATGGAATGCTGCAATGGCTAGCATAACCCTAATAGACTTAATCTTTGCTACTGGCGAGAAAGTTTCATCATAATGAATACCTTGAGTCTGAGTAAAACCCTTCGCAGCCAGTCGAGCCTTATAAGTATGCACTTTTCCTTCCATGTCGGTCTTCTTCTTGAAGATCCATTTGCACCCGACTGTTTTACGGCCTGGTACATTGTCAACCAAGCTCCAAACTTGGTTGTCATACATGGACTGTATCTCGCTGTCCATAGCCTCCTTCCATTTAGCAAATTTCGGGCCTGCCATGGCTTCCTTAACACTGCTAGGTTCATCCAAATTTACCAGTGTACTATCGCTGATAAACGTATCACCTTCCGTAGTAATATGAAAGCCATAATAAAACGAAGGTGTGTTCCTAACTCGTGTGGAACGCCTCGAAGGTACAGACATGTCAGCTTGCTCAACAGGAGTTTCCTCCTCAAGTTGATTGCTAGTGTCTGAGGTTCCTTCACCAATTGCTTCTTGAATTTCTTCAAGATCAATTTGCCTCCCACTGTCTCCTTGGCTTATAATTTCTCTCTCACAAAAGACCCCTCTTTTTGCTACAAAGACCACATTCTCACTGGGTCTGTAGAAGAGGTAACCAAAAGATTTCTGTGGGTAGCCGATGAAAATACACCTTTCACTTCGGGGTTCGAGCTTATCATGAGTCTCACGCCTCACGAAAGCCTCGCAACCCCAAATCTTGATGTGGTCTAAACTGGGTACCTTCCCAGTCCACATCTCATGAGGTGTTTTGGCAACCTTCTTTGTAGGAACTAGATTAAGGATATGGGCGGCAGTCTCTAAGGCATACCCCCAAAAAGAGATTGGTAGCGAAGCTTGACTCATCATAGAGCGAACCATGTCTAACAAGGTTCGATTACGCCTCTCAGCTACACCATTTAGCTGTGGTGTCCTGGGAGGAGTCAATTGTGAGACAATCCCACACTCCTTAAGATAGTCAAGGAACTCGGTACTAAGATACTCACCACCTCGATCGGATCGAAGCATCTTAATGTTCCTGCCCAATTGATTTTCTACTTCCTGTTTGAATTCCTTAAACCTTTCAAAGGTTTCTGACTTATGTTTGATTAAGTAGACATACCCATATCTACTAAAATCATCAATAAAAGTCACATAATGCCGATTAGCATCCCTTGTGGCGGTTTTGAATGGCCCACATACATCAGTATGTATTAGGTCCAACAAACCCTCACCCCTTTCACAAGTTCCAGTGAAGGGTGATTTTGTCATCTTTCCAAGTAGACAAGATTCACAACTATCATCCAATTTAAGGTCGAATGACTCCAAGACTCCACTCTTTTGGAGTTGGCCTATGTGTTTCTTGTTTACATGTCCAAGACGACAATGCCACAATGATGCTTTATCTAGGCTAGTAGAAGAATCAATATACAACACATTATTTCCTAAGTTGTCTACAATCGACACAGTTTCTTACACACCATCACAAGGTAATGCTTTAAAATAAAACACATTTTTAAAGAAAGCATTAATACCACCACATTCATTATCAAACGAAAAGGTAAAACCTTGTTTGTACAAAGCATGAAAAGAAATAATATTCCTCGCCATTTCAGACGAGTATACACATTTATTCAAATCTAATTTTAACCCATTATTAAGCAACAAAGTATAAACTCCAATCTTGGAAACAGGTGAAGCCTTCCTATTCCCCATGATCAAGTTTATCTTCCCGTGCTCCACATCCTCACTTCTTCTTAGGCCCTGCAAATCAGAACATATGTGAATACCACATCATGTATCAAGCACCCAAGAGTTAGAATATGTTGAGTAATTAGACAATATAGTGTAAATACCTGCATGGGTGGGTTTCACTTTCCCATCCTTTAGATCCTGCAAGTACTTAGGGCAGTTTCGCTTCCAGTGCCCCTTGTCCAAGCAATAGTAGCAATCAACATCCTTGGGAATAGAAGAAGGAGTGATAGAACCGCTCTTGGTCTTCGATGAGGAGCCTTCAAGAGACTTTCCCTTGGTACCCTTCGAAGGGTGCTTCCTCTTTTTCCCTTTGCCTTGCCCGATAGCCAAAACAGGGGTAGATGTTGGAGTAGTAGTAGAGGTAACAACCGCCTTGCCCTTAAGACCGGTTTCAGCGGTCTTCAAGAGTCCTTGAAGCTTGCTGAGGGTAACTTCCTCCTTGTTCATATGATATGTCATACGAAATTGGTCATAACAAGAAGGTAAGGAGTGAAAAATGATGTCAATTGCCAACTCCTCAGGGATGTTCACATTCAGCTTCAGCAAACGGTCCACATACCTTTGCATATTTTGCATGTGAGCCGTGACGGATTCACCGTCCTTCATGCGGGTAGTTATTATGGAGGAGATTATTTCATACCGCTCCTGACGAGCACTCTGATGGTACCTTTCCATCAGGTCTTGGTGCATCTCAAAAGGGTAGAAGTCCTCATAGGACTTTTGGAGCTCGGCTGTCATCGTGGCCATCATGATGCATGCCACCTTAGTAGCATCTCTCTCATGTGTCCTGAATTCAGCGATCTCCTCAGGAGTAGCAGTAGACTCATCAAGCTCTTTTAACTCCTTATCGAGGACATATTCCTTGTCCTCATAACGAGTAACCATCCTGATGTTCCTAATCCAGTCCATGAAGTTGGAACCATCAAAGATGACCGTCCCACAAAGATTCATGAGAGAGAAAGAACCAGTTGGGTTAGAGCCCGAAGCATTAGTGTTGGAAGACATCTGAAAGAAGAAAGCAAGTTTAGATTAGATATATAGAATCCTTAATAAGACACCTAAATGTAATATTAAGGCTAGGATCCAATCACAATATATTATACTTAGAAGAGGGATGCCGTAATCTAAGTAATAATATATTTGAAAGGTAGGTGAATGACGATTCACTAATTTCCACCATGAAAAACAAAATGAATTATTAGGTTTTAATTGGATTTGAAATTCCTAGATTCTTTTGAGATTCATTAAACTTTTCAATGGCATGTTTCAATCTCGATTGTGCCCTTCAAGTTTTGTGACTGGGATGCCGAGGATCACAAAACAAGGTGTGAATAACCATGCTAATTCACTTGTTACCCTTAATATTATCACCTAATAAATGTGCCGGTTAACCACACACGCTCCATTGATCTATGACAAACATTAAGTCACCCTTCGTGATCCTTACTAGTCCAAGTTAGTGTGCCGGTTAACCACACACGCTCCACCAACGACTTGGTAAGGTACAAAGTGTGAATTCCATGGACTAGCACCATGTTCACATTTTTCCTAAAATAACTAAGATTGGGAATTAAAGAGGTTTAGTTACTTTATAATAATCATTATACTTTTAATGAGGATTTAAAGTCATTGTCCTACCCGTTCGGCTAACGACCCTCCACCAGTCAAGCAAGCAGTGGGTGAGAGTGGACACCCATTAAGTTGCCATTTTATAGGCAACAACCTTATACCCACCTTATAGACCGGCTTCGTGAATGAGGCCTACTAACGGTAGAACGACTTATTCTTATACATATATATAATAATTAACCATTAATGTTATAAATAGTATAAGGGTTGAATTTTAACTATTAAAACTCTAAGGGTTGGAATTAAAGTTTATTAAAGTGTGTGAAACTTTACAAATTCCAAAACTTGAGGGCAAGTTTTGTAACTATCCAAAACTTTTCATTTCATAACTTATGAATTAAAGGTTCATAAAAATGAAGACTCTTCATTTTCATGTAACTTATGTGTTTAAATGTGTGTTAAAGAAAAGTGACCTTTGGATATCCATAACTTGAGGACAAATTATGGACTCCATTAAAACACATAAATGATCAAGAATTAATTCTAAACAATTCATCAAATAATTCCTATCATCTTCTAAATTCATAAGAACATGAGCATGATCATCAAAATTTCAAGAATTATATGAACACATAAAAATCATGGAATTTTGATATATGCTATTATAAATGGATTAGAACAACCATTACACCAACTAAAACAAGTTTTAAAACACTAAAACAGTTTAGGGTAATGTTTCTAGTCCATTTCCAGCAGCAAAAGTCGAAATTCTACATTCTGATCATTCTACTCGCCGAGTACACGAACCTACTCGCCGAGTAGGATGAATTTTGACTTGAACTCGGCGAGTCCCCCCATGGACTCGGCGAGTCCATCATCCGGACAACAACAATTTCAACCTTTTTCACTATTTTGCATCAAGTACCAAACAAGCAAACCTGGCTCTGATACCACTGTTGGGTTTGGAGCAATCTAACACTTCCTAAGTGTGCATGCAACCCTAATAAACCTTGGATCTATGTTTGTCTAAATACATGCAAAATAATAATTTTTCCAAGGTTCATAATTTATCTAACATGGCATGGGGAACTTTTAAACATAAAAGAGTTAGATGAGATTACATACCTTTTGATGAGATTGATTCCTTGGAGTTTGAGAGCCAAGCACCAATAATGTGAATGCCTCAAATGGAATCACAAATCACCACAAACCCTTGGAAAACTTTAAAGAGTGTACACACACTTGTAATTTTCGGCCACACACAAACACACACACTAGTGCCTATTTCATGCAACATAAGCATGCTTATATAGTGTACATAGTTAGGGTGAAACCCTAATAACCCATGACCTTTCCTTTTCCAAGGATCCATGGGTTAAAAGCTCCATGGATCATCCATGGACTTCCATATAAGTCTAGCCCATTAACAAATGAGTGTTAGCCCACACCATATAAAACCAATAGCCCATAATCTAATTAGTATTCCTTTTAATCTCTAAATTAATTCATAATTAATTTAAGACTAAGACTAATTAAATAACATGACTTCATATTAATATATTATAACTTATAATATATTAATAAACATATGTGTATAACTCTCATAAAATTATCCATAAATTGTTTGGGTGAAGTGCAACCCAAATGGACCATGCCGGGTCGGGTCAAGTATATACCAAATAAGTTATGGACTTAGACACCTTATCCAACAGAAAATCCCATATTTTCTTAAAAGTTGGTTACTAATCCGATATGTAATGTAAAAGATGTATACTAAAAACATGGTTACCCTTGTGAATGGTAAAGTTTAGTTATCTGGTTTGTTACACGAATCTGGTTATGTACAAATGTTACCCCATGAAAATCCCATATTTTCCTAAAAGTTGGTTAGCAATTTGAATTGTAATGTAAAAGATGTATACCGAGAACCTGGTTATCCTTGTGAAATGTATTAGTTTTAACACGTATATAAAACTAATATGTTCAAGTAAATTAGTTACTTTATTCATTATTACTATCAAGTAAATCTCTGTTATCCAAATTGTGAGTTCCATAACCATACGATAGACTAGATATGGCAATAAGTAGTCCACATCACTTTATGACTTTTGTCACCCTTGAACCTTTCGGTTCGGCTGTAGCTAGCAGCCAAGTGTGGGGTAGTCAGCCCCGTATAGATCTATACAATCAAGCCACGCTCCCTATCTAAGAGATTCTGGTTACGGGTGCGGTCCTTCACTCACGTATCTCTGTGGAGTGTTCTCCGAGGATGTGTCTCCAATTTATAGGAATAACAAATTTACTAGTAATAATACAGAAAGATACTGTTACAAACAATGATCCTCCACTCGCGTATCTCTGTGGAGTGTTACCGAGGACAGAACAGTGTACTAGGTTTCATGTTCAAAGTTCAAAGGTTATGCTTTTAATTGTTATAATGTGGAAAAACCATTTGTGAAAATATAAAATACAACATTTTATAACGTTTTTCACAAATAATACGATAATGTGTTCTGCAAGTTCAAACGATTATCTGTTATGATTGTCAACGTTAAAAGCATATGAAATATGAAACACAACACATGTAAAATAAGTTTTTGAGTATAAGTATTCCTTGTACTTTTCTTGTATTCCCCCCTGAAAACAGTGAAAAACATTGAAAAAGGGTAGGGTTATGAGCTCACCAGGCGAGAAAACGTGACGGTTTGGATGCTAAGTGTCGGTTCGGGGCTTGATAACGCACGAGGTTCCTATGTAATATGAAATGATATACAAATGGATCTAATTAGACTTTAAATCACTAATTAGATATGGTTATACACTCCAAGAGGCGAAAACACTTCAATTCAAGTGTTTGGAGTGACCCGGGTGACATCTACGAACATATAGGGCTTGGATAATGTGTTTACACTTCAAGAGTAAGCTCCTCATGGAGTTTTCGGACCTAAGACCAACTCCACATGAGTTCATGGCCGTGAACACATGAATGAGGGGTTTTATAGTGTCAAATGGTCAAATAACACTTGGGAAAAGTTGCTACGATTTAATCTAAGGCTTAGGAATGGATCTAATCATCAAGAACATTACCAAATGGAGTTTACGGCTGTAAACTAGGAGTTTATGGCCGTAAGCTCCTATGTGACCATTCCTTTCATGATTTTGTATCCCTAGATCAATCACATGTGATTCAAATCAATTTTACAAGCCTTAGAATGAATTTAGGGCATCATTTGACTTGTGTTTGTGAGTTTACGGCCCAGGAACCCATTCTTGGGGGGGGGGGGGGTTTACGGTCGTGAACTCTCAAAGGAATGGTTTTCATAATGTTTAAGGCCCCTAAATCGATTGTGGTTGGTTCTAGAATTTATTCCAAGGCTATTGGTGTGTTTAAGTGGCATTTAAACACTTAAATTTGAGTTTACTCCCCATGAATATGAGTTTACGGCCCAAGCATGTTCTTGGGAAGTAAACTCATGTTTACTCTTCAAAATTTGGATTCAAGGTGTTCTAAGTCCGTTCCATTAAGTCATTATGCCATATCTAAGCCCCAAAGGTGATTTGGAAGGGTTTTAAGGCTCAAAAACCCCTTTTATGTGTGTTTACGGCCCAAGCATGTTCCAGGGCCGTAAACACATGAATATGGTCCTTTTTCAAAGATTAAGCACAAATTTGAAGGCTAAGGATGCTAATCTATAAGTTAGGGGAGTTACCTTTATGAATTGGAGTCTTAATTTGATGATTTTGGACCTTAAGTTTGGATTGAGGAGAAAGGTTAGAGAAAGAGTAGTGAGAGAGTGCAAAAGCTTCAAATGGAAGCTTAATCCACTTTAAATATGTTCCAAGTTTGGGACACGATGGAATTCTACCCGGTACCGACGTTAGTCGTGGCTTTTGGTCACACCCGATCAAATTGTCGTAACCTGATATGGTCGATTCTAAAATTTTTCCGATTACAAGAATGGGGTGTTATTATGAGTTCTAGACGTGTTTGAACACCCATTAAGTCATAATAGAAATCTCAATTTTAATGACTTAATTAAATTACGTAAACGGAAACGAAATTGAAAACGACGAATGAATTAACGGAAAGGGTTACAAATGATGGAACGAACTTCGGGTTGTCACACAATGCCACTCCAAGTTTGCTTGACAACTTCTCCTTCTTGAATGGACACTAAAATGGCCACACATGTACTCCTTAAGCTCAAAACACACTCTCAAATGATATGAGGGTTTTTAGAGACGTCTGTAGGTGAAAGAGGCTGATTAGGGTGAAGCTCAAATAAGATAAGGGTGCTTATATAGGTCTCAAGTCAGAAAATTTGGGTTTGGACATCCGTCACGTACATCCAACGTACTTTTGATACGCCAAGCGTACGTGCTGTCCCGCCGCGATCAATCATAAATAGTATGCTAAGCGTACCCATGAGTATGCCCAACGTACTTAAAGGACTTATTATACAATTTTTAAAATTCTCAAGGGCTTCAAGGTACTAGCTGATTTGGAGTGTTACAACTCTCCCCCACTTGAACTAGACTTCGTCCTCGAATTTCGTAGCTATGAATAGATCGGGATAATGTTCCCGCATCTCCTCCTCCGGCTCCCATGTCCATTCGGAGCCCCTTCGGTGCTGCCATTGCACCTTTACAAGCTTCCCTTCCTTGCTCTGAAGACCCTTGGTCTTCCTATCCAATATCGCAACGAGCCTTTCAATCTAGTTTTGGCTTTCGTCTACCTGAATGTCGTCCAGAGAAATGGTCCATTTGGGTTGCATGGCATCGGAACATTTGGGTAGACCTTTTAATGAGAAGAAGATATTTGTGACATATTAATATATTATAAGTTCTAATATATTAATATGAAATCATATTATTTAATTAGTATTGATCAAGAATTAATTTGGAATTAATTTAGTGATCAAAAATAGACTAATTAAATATATGGGGATTGATTGTGTAAATCATTGATTCTTATATATATGTGGGCTTGTGATCCATGATTCCTTATGTTGGGTTTAACCCATATGGTGGCCCATGGATACTCCATGGAGGTTAAAACCCATGGAGCATAAGAAATGGTTAAAGTCATGGGTTACATGGTGTAACCCTAATAGCCACACTATATAAAGACCCCATTGGTTGGAGAAATGGTCGCTAGTGTATACACAAGAGGGCAATCCAATTTCTATGCACTCATATCTTCTCTCATGGTTATTCCAAATGTTTATGGTGTTGTGTGAACCATTTGAGGTGTCACATTTGGAGCACTAGGCTCTTGAGCTCCATGGAATCAAGCACCAACAAAGAGGTATGTAATTATACTAGTTTAATATTACTTGTACTTCATAATATGCTAGTTAGGATAATACCTTGGAAAATTGATATTTACATGTATAATAGAGAAAACATAGATCCAATGTATTTAGGGTTGCATGTACACCATAGGAGTGTTAGAATGCTCAAAACCCAACACAACAGTGCTCGTTCCGGAAACTTGGCGGTGATCTCCGCTACAGTCTCAGTGGTCTGTTGTAGGTCATGACACTCCCTCACTAGCCGTTGCACCTCGATAGGTGGTGCGAACTCCAAATCAAATCGCCGAACAAACTTGGCCCATGTCATCTCATCCACACCGGCTGCTCCTACCTGACTAGTCACCTCACCCCACCAATCTCGGGCTCTGTCTCTCAGCATACAAGAAGCAAATCCCACCTTTGCCACATCCGGGCAAGAACTCGTGCGTTGGGTGTTCTTGATATCCGCCACCCAGCGTCGGCTAACAATGGGGTCCTTGACCCCGAAAAACTATGGCGCTCCGCACGCCTTGAACTCCCGGAATGAGGGAGTTCGGGACCACCCCTGGCCTGCATCAATCTCGGCTTTGAATGCCCTGAGCCTCTCCTCCATAATCTCCATCATACCCTCCTTTATTGTCCCAAATATAATTGGGGTAGCATCAAGGATGCCCCTTGTAACCTTGCGACAATAAGCTCACGCAGCCTCTCATCAATGACCTCGGTAGTGTCGCCTGATCCATCCCCGGATCCAGATCCCGATCTTGATCCCCCAGTCCCATGTCATTTCACCACCATACTATACTGCAATACCATAAAACATAATGATCAGGATATCCATAACAGGGATCTTCCCACACTGGTCCTTCTTAGAGCTCGCAGGTCTAACGTTGGTTTGGGTACAGGTACTGTGCTTTCAATAGTACGGGCCCAATACTACCTTCCACACTTACCTGTACCTTTCCCCAAAGCTCTACCTGATAACTCCAATTCATCCCAAAATAAGCCATATCCCATAGACTACCGCATACATCAAATACCAGGTTGTCCTAAGATTTTCTCAACTCATATCAATCAGACCGATCATAACAGGTTGCCTTTATGCATGCAAATTATACACAGAAAAGGATCAAATAGACTTTCGAATAAGAGATTCTACCCTAGGACCACAACCAAAAGAGGAATAGGAAATAATGCCAAATCAATCATTCTAAGGCTATAAGCTCCTAACCGTATACAATTTTAAAAGCATACACATAGCAAGTTCCATACGATCATCATATCAGTATAACAAGGCTAACACATTGGGGAACTACTTACTTGGCTCAGCTGATCACGCACGTTGCACTCTCATATTTTCTTTACTTTAAAAGCTTTAACTTTTATTTTATTTTTTTGAAAACAATTTTTACCATTTCCTTAGTTTGAGACCTGACACACCCGAGGGTGTGCCCAAAACCTTCAAACCAAGGCTCTGATACCAACTTGTAACGACTCAATTTTTCAAAATAAAATTTTCTTTTTTAATTATCCAAAACATGATTCCATCATCCACAAAACTAGTTACAATTGTTGTCAAAACCATATCAATTACAACTTTATTTCAAAATATCAGAGTGTCCCATAAAACGCCCGAGTGAGAGTGCACGCCGCGCCTCCCCTTGCCCTTGGGTTTAGATGTACCTGAAACAAAACCAAAAACTATAAGCTAATGCTTAGTGAGTTTCCCAGGGCATACCGCACAACCATCCACATATCACATATCATATTAACCATAAAGCTATATATACTACATAAGCCATGCATATAGACATATAGGGTTGTCGTGGAAACCTTCCAAGGTCTTACACCAAGCGCCACGGGAAACCCCCACATAGTCTTTAATAGCTACCACTGGAACCCCCATGTGGTATTTGCTAGCCGCCACTGGAACCCCCATGTGGTCTTCACTAGCCGTTACTGGAACCCCCACGTGGTCTTGGCTAATTGCCATGGGAACCCCCATGCGGTCTACACAAGTCATGAGAATATCTAAACAAGTAAACATACTAAGAATCCATGGAAACCCTCCAAATACTTATACTAGATGCTATGGGAACCTCCTCATGGTCTTAATATACTGCCTCGGGAACTGTGACATCCCCAAAATCACGGCCAGAAAAGACCGGTTTAATTTATACTTTTAAAATAATTTCAGAGTAATCCTTTGATTAAAAGAGTTGCAGAATTTGTTCCTAAAACAAAATATGATAAAATAAGATTTACCAAATCATTTCTTAAAGAAATGTATTTTCATTATATAACAAAACTCGGGATGTCATGCTCCGATAAACAAACTAAAAGAATAAACATTACAAAATAGACCTTACAACAGTTAATTATAACAACAGGTCTATAATCCAAAAATAATCTTGACACGTCATCCAACTTATGCTCTGGCGACACTACCTGTAATACAAAGAAAACTGAGTGGGCCAGGCTTAGGAACCTGGTGAGCATATAGGGTTTTCAACCCACAATAAATAATTATTTTTAATTCCACCAACCAACAATAACCCAATTACCCATTCCCTTTATTCTCACTTTACGTCCCTAAGACAACTAACACAAGGGACCTAGTCTAAGAATATTTCATCGGGGCGACAACACATGCATTCGGGGGTTTCCCAGCAATATATGTCAAATAAGGCAACCATGAGGGGGATGGAGTATAGCGAATGAACACCCAAGTTCATTAACACCTACATGTGGCGAGCCTGCTAGCGTTCCACAGGACTGTATAAAAAAGTTTGTAGTCGTCATCTAAACTCCGCTAGATGACTTAATCAAAAACATCGAGGCCTCTCATCTGTTTCACACATCAACTATCTACCCATGTTCTACCCAACATATCAGTAGATAAAATATATAATTTTATACAAAGTTTAAAACCTGTATAGCATGTTCATCCAAAACACATTCCAAATAATAGATGAGACACATACACATAATAAGTATTTCATAGAGAATTAATCATATCTATGAGTTTAGAAGATAACAACAATACACTCACATAACACATATACTTAGTACATTAAATCGATACTTGTATAAAATCGTGCATTTGAAAGAGATTATGTACGCCTTTTAAATCAACACCAATATATAAACACATACACGTATTTCATAGTAAATACTTCGTATTTATGTATTAGAAAAAAGTAACTACACACTCACTTCATCAGAAGATGATCGGACAGGACTACGGCTTGTAGAAGTAGTATGCTTCGGTGAGACCGGGAGATCTTCACAAAAACAAGGGATTCGGGACTTACTTCGGGTCTCAGGGATGATACCGGGGCTTCGGGATATTTCTTGCACGAAAAACGAGGTAAAACAGGAGAGAGAGAAGAGAAAAGGAGAAAAGAAACTCGGCAGCCTCGACTTCCTTTTATAGGGGTTGGAACCTTCGATTACGCTGGGCGTAATCATAGGTACGCTGGGCGTAACCCGGATAACACCTTGACTCCCCCCCTTCAGATAATGTCGGATTTTATATTTAAATTTAATATTCTAATTATTTAATAAACTTCAAAAATTCATATATTCCTCATACGAACTCCGTTTTCGACGTTCTTTATATCCACGCGTAGGTGAGACTACACTCTACAACTTTCGTTTAGACTCCGTCGACTAATTTTGATTTATTTTTATTATTTATTTTTAGTAGAGCGGGACATGAAAACTCCGTTATAAATTCATAACTTCTTCATCTGACGTCCGTTTTCGTCTGTCTTTTTATCGTTGCACTACTAATGACGAGATCTTCGATTCTCGTTTAGATTGCTTCAGCTAGAAATCACACGATCTAATATTCGAGTTTCGGATTGCATACTGCTAAGCTGAAACTTCGGAAAATCAAAACTTCATCATACGAAGTCAGATTTCGACGTTCTTTTTATGCGCGCTCTCAGTTTAACGAACTCTACAATATTCATTTAGATCACTAAGGCTAAATATCGCTCTATCTCAAATTCACAATTGACGTCACTTAGCGTCGTGCCGGTCCTGTCGCGAAATTTCGACATGTCATAACTTCTTCGTTATAACTCGGATTTTGGCATTCTTTATATCTCCAAAATCCCTTTTTCAACCACTACATCTTTAAGCAAAGATATCGGTCTGATCTCACACTTTACTTTTGACGCTTATTTTATTCTTAATTCATTAAATTATAATAATTAAGAAAACAAACACGTAAATCACATAATTCACATAATACTCAAATATTTCATCACTAATACTTTAAAAAGAGTTACAAGGTTAACCTAGACTATTACATCGACGATAATGCCTAGCCTGGAAACGCGGGCGTTACAATTCTCTCCCCCTTAGGATGATTCCGTCCTCGGAATCACACATCAGCAAATAAATGCGGATAGCGACTCAACATGTCACTCTCCGTTTACCAGGTGAGATTTGGCCCATTTGTAAGTTTCCATCGGACAAGCACTAACTCGACCATCTTGCGTCGCAACTTCTTAGTCTTTCGGTCAACGATTGCCTCTAGTTCTTTAATTAACGTTTTGTTCTCATCAATTCTTAATTCAGAAATTCAAATTATATTGGGAGCTTCTCCCATGAACTTCCTCAAATTACACACATGGAAAGTGTTATGAATTCCATTAAGTTCTTCGGGTAATTCGAGCTTGTAAGCTTGGTTCCCAACCCTCTGAAGAACTTTAAACGGTCCAATAAACCTTGGACTCAACTTTCCCTCTTACCAAATCTTATAAGTCCCTTCCACGGCGAGACTTTAAGCAAAACCGAATATCCAACTTCGAAAGTCACTGGTCTTCGCTTTTTGTCAGCATAGCTCTTTTGACGATCCTGATCTGCTAACATTCTTTCCCTGATTATTTTCAGCTTTTCAGCTGTTTGATGAACCATCTCTGGTCCCATAAACTGCTTTTCGCCAGCCTCAAGCCAACAAGACGGTGTACGACACTTCTGCCCGTATAAAGCTTGATAAGGTGCCATCTTTATGCTCGAGTGGAAACTATTATTGTAGGAAAATTCTATCAAAGGTAAATGTCCATCTCAGTTACCTAGGAATTCTAGGGTACATGCTCTCAGCATATCTTCAAGTGTTTGTATCGTTCTTTCGCTCTGACGATCAGTCTGTGGATGGTAAGTTGTACTTAAACACAACTTGGTACCCATTTCCTCTTGTAGACTTTTCCAAAATTGTGACGTGAAACGACTATCACGATCTGATACAATTGTTAGAGGAACACCGTGAAGTCTCACAATTTCCTTCACGTAAGCATTCACAAGCTTATCCATAGACCATTTTTCATTGGCTGCTATGAAGTGTGCACTCTTGGTGAAATGATCCACGACCACCCAAATCATGTCGTGACCGCTCTTTGTCCTGGGTAGTTTAGAGACAAAATCCATTGCGATGTCTTCCCATTTACCCATAGGTACATGTAAAGGTTCTAAACTCCCATATGGTTTCTGATGTTGTGCCTTAACCCTCGCACAAGTTACACACTCGGCCACATATTTTGCTATATCAAGTTTCATCGTCAGCCACCAGTAATAGGGTTTCAGGTCCCTATACATTTTAGTGCTACCGAGATGAATTGAGTACATGGTTTTGTGAGCTTCTTCCATCAGAAGATCTCTTATTCCTCCTAACTTAGGTACCCAAATACGATCTTGGAATACCTTCAGTCCATGACCATTTGTACAAAACACCAACATTTTGCGCAAACGTTCCTCCTTTCGGTCATTTTTCTCAGAAGCTTCTTCTTGAGCTTTCTTTATACTCTCCACAAATGTCAAGACAACTTCTATTCTCAACGCTCTTGGCCTTTTTCTTTCAAGATTGAGAGCATCGGCAACAACATTTGCTTTACCGGGGTGGTAAAGTATCTCACAATCGTAGTCCTTGAGTAACTCTAGCCAACGTCGTTGCCTCATATTCAATTATTTCTTATTAAAGAGATATTGGAGGCTCTTATGATCAGTGAAAAGCTTGCACTTCGTGCCATAGAGGTAATGCCTCCATATTTTTAGAGCGAAAACTACCGCTGCCAGATCCAAATCATGAGTGGGGTAGTTCTTTTCATGCTCCTTCAGCTGTCGAGACGCATATGCTATCACCTTTTCTCTTTGGGTCAAAACACAACCCAACCCAACACCAGACACATCACTATAAACAACGAAGTCTTCAACTCCATCGGGTAGAGATAAAATCAGTGCCTCACATAACTTCTTCTTTAGCAACTCGAACTCTTCTTTGTGCTTATCACTCCACGCATAAGCAGCTCCATTGTGGGTCAAAGCTGTTAATGGACTAGCGATCGAAGAAAAGCCTTGGATAAACCTTCGGTAATAACCGGATAATCCCAAAAAGCTTCGGATCTCCGTGGGACTTTTCGGTTGCTCCCACATCGTCACAGCCTCAATCTTTGTTGGATCAACCATTATACCTTCTTGGTTGACCAGGTGACCCAAGAATTGGACTTCTCTAATCCAAAAATCACATTTGCAAACTCTCGCAGGTGTCTGTCATGCTCTTCTTGGATTTTCGAGTAAATCAGAATGTCATCTATGAACACTATCACAGATTTATCAAGGAACGGATTGCAAACTCTGTTCATTAAATCCATGAAGGCTGCTGGAGCATTGGTTAGTCCAAACGACATAACCAAAAACTCGTAGTGTCCATATCACGTTCTGAATGCAGTCTTCTCTATATCTTGTTCTCTTGCTTTCAGTTGATGATATCCTGACCTAAGATCAATCTTTGAGAAATAACTTGAGCCTTGAAGCTGATCGAACATGTCATAAATCCTTGGCAATGGATATCTATTCTTTATCGTTGCTTTATTCATCTCTCTGTAATCAATGCACATTCTCATGCTTCCATCTTTCTTCTTTACGAATAACATCGGAGCTCCTCAGGGTGATGAACTAGGTGTAATGAAACCTTTGTCCAATAACTCCTGAAGTTGCATCATCAGCTCCTTCATCTCCGTTGGTGCTAATCGGTATGATGTTTTTGCTATTGGCGTGGTTCCTGGTAACAAGTCTATTCTGAACTTCACTTGTCTATCAGGCGGTAATCTAGGAAGATCTTCGGCAAATACTTCCGGATATTCACGCACCACTGGAATACTCTGCACCTCCTTCTTTTCCTTCTTAGCATCGATCACGAATGCTAGATATGATGTACATCCCTTGGCCAAACACTTTCTGGATTTCATTAGAGAAATCATTCCAGAATTCACTCTGCGCTTGTCCCCATACACAATAAATGACTCTTTCCCGGGCGGGTTCACTTTCACTATCTTCTTTTTGCACAATATTTCGGCATCATTGGCGCTAAGCCAATCCATTCCCAGAATGATGTCGAAACCATTAAGTTCTATAACCATTCATGTCAATGAAGATATTTTTCATGCGATGGCTAACAGGTACAAACGTTCCACTAGCAACTTCGACTAATAAAGCATTATCTAGTCTATCAACAGGAAAAGCTAGTTTTCTACTAAACTCATGCGAAATAAAGGATTAGTTGGCTCCAGAATCAAACAAAATTTGAGCAGGAAATTTATTTACGAGAAAGGTACCTAAAGCGACATCAACTTCATCCTTCGCAACCTCAAGTGTCATCTGGAAGGCTCTCGCCTTCAGCTTTAGTGGAATGTTAGGCTTCGCTGCCTCCTTCTTTCTCGGACAGTCTTTCAAAATGTGCCCCTCCTCGTTACATCCAAAACACATCCTCTTGTTGGACGAACACTCATTGACATAATGCCTAGTTTTTCCACACTTGTAGCAAGTCACCTCCTCACTACATTTCCCAAAGTGCTTTTTCTTGCACTTCTCACACCATTTCGCTTCGCCTCCCTTTCCTCCAAACTTCTTTGAATTAGACTTCGAAATTTGTTTTTCTTGTTGGAACCTGAAGTTCCTTCAAACTTTCTCTTTTCACCAACTTCAACTTTGTTGGCGGTTCTTCCCTTGATCATGTCCTCAATTGACTTGGCAGCCCAAATAGCTGCCTCCAGAGTAGGTGCCTGACGTACTGGCACAACATACTCCCATGGGAGTCCCTTTGAATATCGGTCTACTTTTGTCAGCTCATCTGGAACGATGTGCAAAGCAAACTCCGTCTTGTCTGTAAAGGCGTTTATATAATCATCAACTGCCATGCTGCCCTTTGTCAATGTCAGAAACTTGTTCTCCCGCTCTAATAGATTTTGGGCTGAGCAGAACTTGCGCTTGAACTGCACCAAGAACTCTACCCATGTCAATTGCAGTGGTTCATTAGGGCTTAGGGTCTTCCCTAGAGTGTTCCACCAACGAATGGCTCCACCCCTGAACTGACGTACATCGAACGTAGTCTGCAACTTGCCTCTGCAGCCACAAGTCATGAAGGCTAACTCCATTTCGGAGATCCAGTCCATCACTCCGATCGGGTCCTCCTTTCCAGTGAAGGTCGATGGTTTTCAAGTCAAAAACTCCTTGTACTTGCATCCCAGTCCATTATGTCCTCCATCTTGGTTGTTTTGTCGAACTATCGGTGGGTTCTCTTGACCAATTATCCCACTAAAGTTCTCTCCATCAGACTGTCCTCCATTAACTTCGGGCTCTTCCACATGAACTGACAGTTCTTCATGATTCTGTCGAAGCAGACGCCGCATTTCTTCCATTTGGCGATCCAACATAGTTTGAATCATTACTTGCACACCAGCCATAGTCATTGGCTCAGGTGCTGCTGCTGCAACAAATAGTTGTTCTATCATTGGTGGTTGATTCATGTTTTCATCTGCGTTTCTAACGCCACTTCTGGTTCTTACCATTTTTGATCTACACACCAAATAAGGTGAATTTAGATCCCTATTTACAATAGATAAACAAATCACCCTTATCACTCCAAAACGTTTACATGCTTGTTCTAATACCGTAGACATACGCTTAGAATCCTACACACGTAAGGTCTCCAGACTGGTCGGTGACAGACCATAGATCCAACAAATAATGTCATGTATGGTAAACATATAACATTTAGCACATAAAAGCATTTTAGGCAAATTTCCTAAAATAAACTAGTGCTCGTGTCTAAAATATCATAGACACTCATCTCACAATCTTTACATAGCATTCTAAGTTTAAGTCTAGAAATCCTAAAAATTCCTAATTTGCTTAAACTAATGCTCTGATACCAACTGTGACATCCCCAAAATCACGGCCAGAAAAGACCGGTTTAATTTATGCTTTTAAATTAATTTCAGAGTAATCTTTTGATTAAAAGAGTTGCGGAATTTGTTCCCAAAACAAAATATGATAAAATAAGATTCACCAAAACATTTCTTAAAGAAATGTATTTCCATTATATAACAAAACTCGGGATTTCATGTTCCGATCAACAGACCAAAAGCATAAACATTACAAAATAAACCTTACAACAGTTAAATATAACAACAGGTCTATAATCCAAAAATAATCTTGACAAGTCATCCAACTTATGCTCTGGCGCCACTGCCTGTAATACAAAGAAAACTGAGTGGGCCAGGCTTGGGAGCCTGGTGAGCATATAGGGTTTTCAACCCACAATAAATAATTATTTTTAATTCCACCAACCAACAATAACCCAATTAACCATTCCCGTTATTCTCACTTTACGTCCCTAAGACAACTAACACAAGGGACCTAGTCTAAGAATATTTCATCGGGGCGACAACACATGCATTCGAGGGTTTCGCAGTAATATGTGTCAAATAAGGCAACCATGAGGGGGATGGAGTACAGCGAATGAACACCCAAGTTTATTAACACCTACAGGTGGCGAGCCTGCTAGCGATCCACAGGACTGTCTAGAAAAGTCTGTGGTCGTCATCTAAACTCCGCTAGATGACTGAATCAAAAACATCGAGGCCTCTCATCTGTTTCACACATCAACTATCTACCCATGTTCTAACCAACATATCAGTAGATAAAATATATAATTTTATACAAAGTTTAAAACCTGTATAGCATGTTCATCCAAAACACATTCCAAATAATAGATGAGACACATACACATAATAAGTATTTCATAGAGAATTAATCATATCTATGAGTTTAGAACATAACAACAATACACTCACATAACATATATACTTAGTACATTAAATCGATACTTGTATAAAATCGTGCATTGGAAAAAGATTATGTACCCCTTTTAAATCAACACCAATATATAAACACATAACACGTATTTCATAGTAAATATATCGTATTTATGTATTAGAAGAAAGTAACTACACACTCACTTGATCAGAAGATGATTGAACATCACTACAGCTTGTAGAAGTAGTATGCTTCGGTGAAACCGGGAGATCTTCACTAAAACTGGGCTTCTTGAGGGCAAAGCTTCGGCTTGGGAATTTTAATTCTCGGGATCTTCGGGGCTTCGGCACTAACTTCGAGTCTTGGGGATGATACCGGGGCTTCGGGATATTTCGTGCACGAAAAACGAGGTAAAATGGGAGAGAGAAGAGAAAAGGAGCAAAGAAACTTGGCAGCCTCGACTTCCTTTTATAGGGGCTGGAACCTTCAATTACGCTGGGCGTAATCTTAGGTACGCTGGGCGTAACCCGGATAAGTCCGGTGACTCCCCCCCTTCGGATAATATCAGACTTTATATTTAAATGTAATATTCTAATTATTTAATAAACTTCAAAAATTCATATCTTTCTCATACGAACTCCGCTTTCGACGTTCTTTATATCCACGCATAGGTGAGACTACGCACTACAACTTTCGTTTAGATTCTGTCGGCTAATTTTGAATTTATTTTTATTATTTATTTTTAGTAGGCCGGGACAGGAAAACTCCGTTATAAATTCATAACTTCTTAATCTGACGTCCATTTTCGTCTGTCTTTTTATCGTTGCACTACTAATGACGAGATCCTCGATTCTCGTTTAGATTGCTTCGGCTAGAAATCACACAATCTCATATTCGAGTTTCGGGCTGCATACTGCTTAGCTGAAACTTTGGAAAATCATAACTTCCTCATACGAAGTCAGATTTGGACGATATTTTTATGCACACTCTCGGTTTAACGATCTCTACAACATTCGTTTAGATTACTAAGGCTAAATATCACTCTATCTCAAATTCACATTTTACGTCACTCAGCGTCGTGCCGGTCCTGTCGCGAAACTTTGACAGGTCATAACTTCTTCGTTATAACTCGGATTTTGACATTCTTTATATCTCCGGAATCCTTGTTTCAACCACTACATCTTCAAGCAAAGATATCGGGCTTATCTCACACTTTTGACGCTTATTTTATAGTTAATTCATTAAATTATAATAATTAAGAAAAAAACACGTAAATCACATAATTCACATAAAACTCAAATATTTCATCATTAATACTTCAAAAAGAGTTACGAGGTTAACCTAGACTATTACGTCAACGATAATGCCTAGCCTGGAAACGCGGATGTTACATGAACCTCCCGGGGTCTTTCATACAAATTTCCTAGCGACATATCATGCGACCAACTATCAATCCATATAACATTAAAGGAGCCGACCTTGGTGCCTTAGAACCATAGGTACGGTGAGGAGACTCACCTCTGTCTAAAGAATCCAAAAGCCGCTGTCCTAACTGTCCGTAACCTCCCGTGCGGAACAATGATAACATTACCCAAGGTTGGCGCTAAACACAATCCAATTAAAATATCCAAACTCCAAGTTCTTTCCCAATGGCCCAAAAGGTATTCCTTAGTTAATGGGCCCAAAGTCCATATTCAAAATCATTAATGGCCCTCATGGCCCAATAAAGCCTAATCATAAGATTCATGGCCCAAAACAGATAAACTGGCCCACTAATCCCAAAACTTGACCAGGCCCACTGGCTCATTGACGCCCAAAAGCTCGAAGGCCCAAAACAAGTCCAAGTCCATCTCTTGTTCATACGTTTAGCGTACCACCCTGGTACGCGCAACGTACTGAGTCCCTAGGTCGTACACAGTGCGTACGCTAAGTTACACCTAACGTATTAACAAAATAAGCACTTTCTTCCATTAAGTGCTTAATACTTGATTTCCCCACGTCCAAGACTAGATCTGAGCTTATTAAGATGTCCTAGGGCATAAAGTTGGCAACTTTATGCCTTTGCATGTCTCATATGTTCCCAACCACCCATTAAGACCTTTCTAAGGGTCTTAATCCATGCATGAGGTCAAAACACTCATCAAGACTTCATTTTTATGCAATGAATGGACCAAAGGACCTCAGATCTAACCTTTCCAGCCTCTGGAGTTGATCAACTCACAAGTGGAGGTCCAAAACCAACAAAAGGGACAAAACTAGAAAACCCTAGCTAGATCTAATGAATAAGATGGAAAGATCAAAACTTTATACCTCCAGAAGCTCCTCAAGGTGAACTAGATGTAGATTCTTGAAGCCGAATTCCACTCCAAGCTTGCTTGACAACTTCTGCTTCTTGAATGGACACTAAAATGGCCACAAATGCACTCCTTAAGCTCAAAATACACTCTCAAATGATATTAGGGTTTTCAGAGATGTATGTAGGTGAAAGATGCTGATTAGGGTGAGGCTCAAATAAGATAAGGGTGCTTATATAGGTCTCAAGTCCAGAAATTAGGGTTTGGACATCTGTCACGTATGTCCAACTTACTTTTGGTACGCCCAACGTATTTGCTGTCCCGCCGCAATCAATCATAAATAGTACGCTAAGCGTACCCATGAGTACGCCCAATGTACTTAAGGGACTTATTTCGCAATTTTTAAAATTCTCAAGGGCTTCAAGGTAGTACCTTATTTGGAGTGTTACATTAATGCATGGCCATTTGGAGCTTAAAAGGCCAAATGGTAGTCTAAAGGTTGCATGGGAATTCTATCGCCATAAAGTTTGCACCTTTATGCCATGAAAGCCCTTCTAGACCCTAGATATGAAAGGGTATTCACTTGGGATGTCCAAGTCCCAAAGGATAATATTCTTGGACCAAAATATGGAGTAAATGTCCTAAAACTAGATCTAAGCATACTATAGACAAGATAGGAGCTTTATACCTCCGATGAACCAGAAATGAAGCTAGACTTCTGGATCTACTCTTGTCCAACACTTCCTTGCTTCTTCTTCAAGTATCTTCTTCTTCAAAACCACAAAGTATGCACCAAGAATGGCTCAAAACTCTTAAAAAGTGTATTAGGGTTTCGATATTTAGTGTTTGGGACTTGGAGGTTGTAAATCAGGCCAGCCTATGGAGGTTAAGGTGTTTAAATAGGGTGAAAATCCCTGAAAATTAGGGTTTCATTCTGCCAGTCCTACTCGTCGAGTTGTGGCTCTCAACTCGTCGAATAGACTTTCCAACCCGCGTCCCAATCCATTCCTACTTGACGTGTTTGGGGCTTCCAACTCGTCGAGTTTCTATATAACAATGAATAAATTTTTTAATTAAATACATACCAGGAGCCGCACGTTATAGTATCTGTGACCCTGTCTCTCCCGGTATGACTAGTTATAGTAAGCAGGAAATGTATCGTTCCTAACGGCCATAAGCTGTACCCAGTAAAACCTATGAGGGGACCGGTGGTCACAGGCATTAAGCTTTCTTTCCAGGAGGCCAACAACTGTTAGAAACAATTCTTTTAAAGGATGTCAGTACCGCTGTCGTTGTCTATGTAGACATGGTTGATTTGTGTATGACATATACAGGTGGTTATCAAGAGCGGATCCCTGGGGTTCTAGTTTGGCATCCTCGGATCCTCTTATGAAAAACTAATATTGAGGATGTTTTTAGGGAGTACCTTGATGATGTCATTTGTTTCACAGCACTCGCTCCACTTAAAGGACCTCATGATGGTAAGGATCTCCTCCTTAATTTGGCGCTTCCCGATATCATTCTGATCTCAGGCATTACTCTGGTCAGCATCAAATTTGGACCTCAAATCTTTTGTGATTTTTTTGAGGTCGCACTCTATATGTTTTTCATCCATTTCTTTCCTCAGAACCATGCACTTGCCGGTATCGTGGGTTTTGCTCTTATGATACTTAAAATATTTCCCTTTCACTTTGTCTACCCTTGGAGGTTTTTTTCAATGGCATGCACCTTATCTCGGTGGCGCCGGGGCTCATCTTTACCAAATCGACGAAATCTACGAGATAGGTATTTCGAGTGTCGTTTGTGTTTATCATGGCTTCTATCACGGTGATCTCGGTGGTTAGGACTTTGCGCATGATGTGAGTTTGGTTCTTCTTGCTTAATGTATGCGTGTGCGATGAACTTTAGGTTAGCTTCCTTCCTTTCTTTAGCCTCGATCTATCGAAGGTATTTCTAAACTCTGTATTTGATCTTGTCTCTCGAATGGGGTACCGTCCCCTGCATCTTCTTTGACAAAGGTCCGAGGAGTAGACCTTGGGCAAAGGCACCAGTTACAAGGAACTCTTCATGGCCCGAGACGTTGAGTGTCGCCAACATGAATCTATCGTAATATGGTTGTATTGACTCTCCTTATTTTTTCTTGCATTCCATTATGGAGTTTGTATCTCCCTTCCCCTTCGTTAGTTGCATGAAATTGTTGAGGAAAAGGTAGCGTAGCAATTCAAAACTCAAGATGTTGCTCAGTCGCAGCGCCTTGAACCATTTTATGGTGTTTCTTGATAATGTAACATGGAAATACTTACAAATGAACCACTTATCCATCCTTAGTGATGTCATTATCCATTCATAAGTGTCAACGTTCCTACGAGGTCGGTTGTTCCGTCGTACTTGGGAATGTTTGGTACCATCACTGAGTGTGAGATCTCATACTGCAAGAGCTTCTGGCAAAAAGTTGATCCGGTGCTTCTTACCGGGTTTTCCATGCAAGAATATGGAAAGCCACCATACGACGTAAATTGTTGAGTATAATGCGGGTTCCAATACACTTGGTTGTACATTGCATATTGACATATGTATGGTTCCTGCTGGGAGCTCGATTGTGTGGTTTGATGTTGCTGTGAGCTTGCTTCGGGCTGCTGGAGTATGTTCAGAATTGACCCCTAAGGCTGTTAAGCGTAGATATTGAACTTTTGCACTGGCGACAGTTAAGGGTTAGATTCTTGAAAAAATGGTGTTTGGGGGTTAGATCTGTGTGACTGCAGAAAATATGGGTTGAACCGTGGAGGTTATTGAGCGAAGAGTAGAATGTGTGACATTCCTGCTACTGGGGAGAACTAACAAATTGACATTAAATATTGTGTGGAGGATAGTATGGTCCCTGGGGACCAAGTGTTCGTCCCCACCTGCTGCGGTAGCGATTGCAACTGAGAAACCGTCGGTCGCGATTGTTGAGTCGAAAATTATGACTGATAGGTTAGTGATTGTGATTGTTATGTCACTGTCGACTGAGGTGCTACGGTCGTCGTTGTAATCGACTGCTCTATTGTGACGGGTGATGGTCGCATAGGGTCGTGATCGTTGTCGCTATGGTTCCCGTTATTGGACCTAATGTCTGTGTTATTGGCATGGGTGTGGAGGCTTGTCCGTCTGACATGATGGTTGTGTGTCGTCAAGCAACGACATTGGTCAAGTGACGAGATTGTGTAACTCTAAGTACACACCCAGATGGCTCCATAATACCATAGTTAATCTCAGACGAAATGAACTCTCAAATTTGATCATCCTAGAGTCCAGATCACAAGCCTAAAGTTGATTCCTCACCAGGACCTGATATATATCGAGTGACCACTATCCTAAAAATAAACAATGCAAACCATCAGAAAACACTCAAAGAATCCCACACCCTACGAGTTCCTTAATATCCCTGTGATTCCCCCTGACTCGAATACAAATATTGTGCTTTCAGTAGTACGTGTCTAATACTACCTTCCACACATATCCGTACTTTCCTCAAGAGTTATCCCTATTCACCTAAGTGACTCCTTTACTACTAAACACTCGCCCTTCCTGCTAAACAACACATCTGCCAAGCTGACATACTTCCTAGATTCTCCTAGGATTCCATTCACACCACTCTCCGCCATCAGCTGTAGGAGAAACCCCCACCAACACATGCTAACTACCCTACAAATATAATTACATGCAATAGAAACTATATAATTTTTTGACTGCAAGGTATCACACTACAATGGTTGGACTTGAACAAGATCTGCACAATAGAGTTAAACCTAACCTTCTAAAATTATCTAATTTCTGTAACATGTAACCTAGCATATTCGCTTGATAGTTAACTGGTATTAATGGTGGTTTCTAAAAGCACAAAGTAAGCAACATTCAAGTAGCGAGTTCTAACCAATGCCCTGCCTAATCATGCCACTCTATTATATCATATGTAATCTATTCTAACATACAGTTCTAGAGGCTCGTACAATAGGCATACAAAGGCATTTCTCCTAACATTCCATCATTCAAATCTAAGTAGATCCATAGCCCTAATCTAGCATGTTATACACGTAGACATATACTAAAACAAGTAAACATCTATGGGTATTTAGAGAAATACTTACTTGAGCTCGGCCGATTGCATTCATCACACCCCTTCTTTTATAAAAACCTTTTGGAAAATCTTTTCATTTTACCAATTCCCCAGTTTGAGTTCAGACACACCTGAGAGTGTACCCGAATCCCTCAAACGAAGGCTCTAATACCAACTTGTAATGTCCTAAAAATACTATGTAAAAAATTTTATTTTTAAGTCAACCAAACCATCAATCATTCATTTCATAGACCAATAAAAGTGTGCCCATGTAGAAAATAGTTATCATAATACAAATCAAAATCATCTAATGTAGAACACTGGTGGATGCAGTGCGATCATGTTAGACCCTCCCCTTCGAACCAGAGGTACCTGAAACCATATACATAAATTGTAAGCACAAAGCTTAGTGAGTTCCTTCAAAATACCGTATACCATACATACATCGAGCCCCACTCGACATCTATCGGTCCCCGTCCGATACAAATCAGTTAGCAACATATGGTGGGCCCTGCCCAATGAATTCATAAGGTCCTACCTGACATCGAGCACCTCCCGGTATACATACAAACACATGAGTCACACAGACAGCTTGCATCCTATAAACATAACCAATGGGCCGGAAATAGTGCATTCGACCCGCAAATATTGTGAGGAGACTCACCTCAATCTGAAGATAACCGAATCTCACACATGATGTTGCTACAAAGCTCCTCACATTGAACATATCAAAACCAACCCTAATTAATGATTAGGGTAATAAACCATAATCAAGGTCCATTTTATATTCTCTCTCAGTAAGGGTAAAAGACCAATTTACCCTTCCAAGGCTAAACCCACCCAACTTGGCCTAAAGCCCAAAAATGACTTATTTCTACTTTTGAGAGTACGACATGCGTACTCCTTTACTACACCCTACGTACCAAGTTTCCGAAGAAAAGAAAATTGGGCAAAATCCTATTAAACGCTGCGTACTCTAGGGTTACGCCCTGTATAATCCTCTACTTCATAAACTTCCTCATTGAGTCCTTAATTCATGAAGACTAAACGTATAACACTTAGATCTGACTCTTATGGCCGTCTAAAGTCATAAAGTTCCTGAATTTATGACTTTGCAGGGCTTAATGGAGTCCAAAACCAAACCCTAGTTCCTTAACATCTTCTAATGACTCCAAACCCTTGCATGGGTGAAAAGCAACCATCAAGATCCCATTTTATGACTTCAAACCCTCAGAAATGATAAGATATGACAATCACAAGCTCCAGAGTGGATTTTACTCATAAGAACTAAAACCAATGAACCAAAAACATGAAAAACTCTAAGCTAGTCTAGATCCACACCAAGGAACCATAAAGGTTTAAGCTTTATACATTCTGAGACTTTCAAATGGGAAAGAAGTTTTGGGTCTTCAAGCTCCAAGCTCAACAATGCTTCTATAGTGGATTCCTTCTTCAAAAAACATACAAAAACTCACTTAAAATGCTCAAGATCTCCAGAAAAGTAGCTAGGTTTTCAAAATGACTGCTTTGGGGAGAGTGGATGTTGAACATGAAGATGCCTTAAGGAACTTAAGGTGCTTAAACAGGGTCTCAACCCTAAAATTTAGGGTTTTGGGATCAACATGAGTATGCCCCGTGTACTCCTTTTGTACGCCCAACATACTCAAAAAAGTCTTTGCCATTCTTTAATGACTTATGTCCAGTACGCGCCGTAAATATTTCTAGTGGAAGTGCCAAATTTGCAGGAAATTATTATTTTAAGCTAAAAATAAATATACCTGAAAAACGAATGTTATAGTAAACCTAAAAATATCCTCGCACCCTTAATTAAAAGATCAAATGTAACTTTAGTGAGCTACAAGTACAAACAATGATCATTTAAAAATAAATATAAAATTTTATTAGGCTACCATCACATTAACCCTAAATATAATTCTTCGTTATTGTTATTTTTAATTATTTTTAAACTTAATTAATTTAAACTTTATTTATTTAACCATCTTTAAATTTCTATCGTAATGATTCTTTAAAATATCAACAATTGTTTTGAAGGAAATTTAATATAATGTACAATTTTCTGTCACTGTTAACTACTTAAAGTCATTGTGAAAAAATACATTAAATAATCTCATTATTGAAATTCTTAAAACATAGTGATTGTAAAATAGAATAAATTTGGGTTTTTGTTACAAAATTACATCAAAACGAATTTATAAATAGAATAATCTAATTACAAAATTCCTTTTATTTTATATTTTGATGTTCGATAATGATTGTATGATCAATTTTAATATATTAAACATAACCAGAATTGTTAAGTTACTCTTAAAATATATAACAAAATACAAATTAAAAACTTTGGCATCGTAACATAGCTAGCAAACGTAGCCAAAAATATATCAAACAAAAACAAAAACCTACCGAATGCTGTCTTTTTATATATGTTTTTGTCTCTCTAAATTTGTATATGATTTGTATTTGTTTGTGATTGTTATATGTATAGTTATAAATAGAATATCTAATTATGTAAATTGTGTCAGACATTCACATTTTCCTCGTCGATAATGATTGTATGTCTGTTAATAATTTATGATACATAACAAAAAATATTAATTTACTCTAATGGTATATATATATATATATATATATATATATATATATATATATATATATATATATATATATATTAAAATCTTTAACAATGTAACATTGCTCGAAAAAATAGCCAAAAACCTTAAACCAACACGAAACTCTTTCAAGTTTTGTCTTCTTTATATGTGTATATATGAGATTTGTATTTTATATGTTTTGTCTCTTTTATGATGCAAAAATATAATCTATTTTGAATTATATTTATTTTGATGACTTCTATTATAACGATTATAAAAACAAACAAACACACACACATACACACACACATATATATATATATATATATATATATATATATATATATATATATATATATAAAAGAAAAAATAAAAAAAGAACTTTCGAAGGAGTTTAATACTTAGAAAATGTCAAATAAACATATGACACCCCTCAAGGAAATTAAAAATTACTTCCAAATTGTCATAGTTGAATAAAAATATAAAATTATTACTAAACATATGATATTATAATAATACAAAAATAACTAAACAATATTAATGTATACTAATTTAAAATTTGATTGCTATCATGTAAAACAACCAGTCCGCTATAACATTGTCTTCATTTTTATCCACTATCCAAAACAAAAAAACAAAAAGAGAAAAAATAAGAAATTATAAGTCACCAATTATTAAAGATAATGTTATTATATAAACAAAACATTTATTCTGGCATTCACCTCTATCATTATTTTGGCATTGGTAACTACCAAATTCTTTACCTTTTAACCATCAGATAATTATAAATATAAAATTAGTCATTTAAGCCGATTTGGTTGACAAATAGTGACATTGATCACAAAGCTAAGTAGATTTTCTATACTTTTAATAGTTTTATGTCCTAGTTTGTAACTTACAATTTGCAAAGATTGGATTTGTCTCCCACATCTTCACAAAATTTATTGTAAGCATCCAAAGGGGGCCCAATAGTTGTGAGAGTCGCATCATTACTAAATCATCATGCATATTAAACAGGAATGATTCCTCCAGAAGACTTTGATATCACTACTTGAATATAATTTATTATTTATTTTATAAAGACTTTGATATCACATCATTGTCATTTGCATTTGGAAATATGCTGCAACCATCATACTACTGCTTTCAATTATTTGAATCCTCCTAAGGAAATCCATAAATATTACCATAAGAGAGGACACAAATTGCATCTTTATAACTATCAAAATATATTTGTTCTATAATCAATCAACTGAAACTGTATCGCTATATATAATGTCTTGATATGAGAACCACGTATATATTATATCTGTAACTTTCTGCATATATATATATATAGGGGATCGAAGAAATGAAAGAAACTGCAAGTGGGAGTCTAATGGCCAGCACCAGGACTAGGTACAGAATGTAATATCCGGTCGAGGTGGGCAAGGTGAAGAGCAAAGAGCTTTTCACTCAAACCAGTTGAGGGGGGAGTGGGGCCCTCCAGAAGGGCACTTTGGCGCACATTACCCTCCATGACTGACTCATTCTTCTCATTCAAGAGCTTCCTTGCATCTAAAGATGTTGAACAATATAACATAACAATTAAGAAAAGTGTAAGGATCGTTAAACGAGCCATGTGTTGATAACTGATTAAGGTCTGGAAGACTTAAAGAACTTGTTATATGTGGGGTTTTGGCTTGTTTGAATTGGGTTATATATGCGTAGCATGCTTATATATATAGTAAGTTATAACTTATAAGTAGTTGTTTAGGTCAAAGATTTGGAAGTCGTTGTTATAAAAAAGTGTGTTTAGTAGACGGCTTTGTAGATGGAGGTTGGGTAGGTCCAAATGAACTAAGCAGCCTGCAAGATGTTGCAATCAATCTGGGACTTTCTTTCTTCCCAATTTTATTTCCAAATGTATTGGAGGGTTGATTCAAGAAAGCACGTTTGTACTATCAAACATGATTAGAGAACAAGTGTTTGATGCGCACTGGTAGGCTTAATTATAAGGTACAGACATTATCATCTACAGTTACTGTAGTTTGTGTACACGCAAAAGAATATAGACTAAAATTGGTAGTGTTTTAGTAATACACTTGCACTTTCATCACTACATGGGGTGGAAAACTCAAGAGCTTAAAGTGGCGACAATTATGCTATACAGCCTTAAAGTTGTGACTTCGTGACATGAATCATTCTGGAACTGCAACTCTTGTCTTTTCTTCATATATGTGATAAAATTGAATTTGATCATATACCCAGTTACATCTAATTGATCTAATTCTTGATATTGCCAAGTTTATTACGGGGTTGTGTCAAATGCAAGGACAAGATGTATCACTAATTAGGCGTTTTTCAGGGTCTTGATAAATCTGATTATGATCATGAGTCTCTGGGTTAATTTGCATGAAAAGCCAACAGGAATGAACACATTGCAAGTTCTTGATAAAAGTTAAATATATATTATTATATTTAGGCTTAAAGATTAACATACCCTTGTTTTTATTCATCCTAAATGTTATATTTTTAAGGGAAATATCCATAAAAATCATTAAATTTTGTCATTCCTGTTTTTATTATTATTATTATTATTATTATTATTATTATTATTATTATTATTATTAGATTTCGATGGTTAAATTGTAAACAAAATATTAAAAGTGATTTTTTTTATCAATAGACCAAAATATAGATAATTTTTTCAATGCATAATAATTTTTAACTTCAACCTTTATCTATTTTAAGATTAAATTATAATCTATTTTTTTGTTTGAAACAACCATTACAATTTATTTGATTTTTAATATATAATAATAAATAAATTCAATTTTTTAATATACTTCTATTTAATAAAATATAAAAACCGATTAAAATATAAAAATATATTGTTATGAAATGCATCGTCAGTTTCTTTATAACGAAACTAAATCAAAATTTGATACGAAATAAACTCACATAATAAGTACTTGGTTGAAAATTTTTCATTCGTGTTAGTGTGTATTAACAACACGATTAAAAGGAAAGTGATCTATATATGAAATTTTTTTGCGAGTTCCATAAATAGGTTTTTAGAAAATTATGAAATCATTGTTGATATTGCTAACCATTTTAAAAAACTCATTTTCTCAAAAACATAATTCAATAACTTATTTTGCCTAAAAGTCTTTTTAAGGTTCAAAATGAAATCTCAAACACCATCTTAATCTTAAAATATATAAAACTTAAGGTTAAAAATTATTATGCTTTGAAAAGAAATACCTATATTTTGGCTTATTGACAAAAAAAATTACCATTGTTATTTTGTTTATAATTTAACCATCAAAACTTCTTATTGTTTTTGGTAACGAGAAACTGAGCCAAATTGCAAGTAAAATCTGTTCCAGTAGTTAAATTGAAAAAAAAAAAAAAAAAAAAAAAAAAAAAAAAAAAAAAAAAAAAAAAAACTATAAATATGAACAATAAAACCAAAATACTGAGAATTTTATGTATATTTCCTTATTTTTAATAACAAGGACTGCAAAACTGAGATTTGTATAACAAGGACTGCAAAACTGAGATTTGTATGCATTTCCCTCTCAAGAGTTTGGCAACTAAGGTTGACTTCTCAATATTATAAGTGGAAAAAGGTTGGCTTACATGGAAGGGCATCTTTTCTTTGTATCTGCCGACATCTTTTTCTTTAGAAGGCTAAAAACCACATCTGAGGAATGAATATTTTGTCATCTCTCTATTGGCATATCTTATATTCTTATTGGACGAATAGACAAGTGTGGGATGAAGTCATTAACATGAAGAAACTTACCTACATGACATAGACTTCCCTTAAGGTCTTCTACAACTAACTAGTAATGTACCTGCATGACATAGACTTCCCTTAAGGTCTTCGAGTATGGGATATGAACCCACGCATGAAATCCGATGTGGCAAAGAAACACACGCGTAACCATTGCTCCCAAGGGGCGTAGGCGTCTTGTGAAATGGCTAGGTCTACGCTTGATCACGACCAAGGAATGATTTTCTTTCTAAACGGTCAAACACAAAGCCGTTACTTGCATTTGTGTATAAAAAAAAAAAAAGTTTATTTGTTTTTTCAAATTTAAACCGTACAACCACTAGTACACAAGTCATTTACTAGTGCGAATGATTTTTATTTTTTGATACAGTCATTTCTAAAAACCGTCTTATTAAATATCTACAACATCAAAAAAAAGAAAACCGCATCATAAAATAGTTTTGTTAGTGCGGTTTCCCAAAATCGCACCATTAAAGCATTTTCTGATGTGGTTTCCCACAACCGCACCAAAAAATAATGTGAAAACCGCACCAAAAACAATTACAACTGCTTCAAAAAATAGTTCGCACTAAAAAACATTGAACCACACAATTAATCTTTCCTCTAAAAATTTCATTCGAAATTTTCATTTTTCGCGAGATCCCTCCAAAATTCGTTCAAAATTTTTATGTTCAAACAAGCTACAAGACGGTTGATCCCTCGAATTTTTCATTTCCCTCCTATATTTTCGTTTTCCTCCTATATTTTCATTTCCCTTTAAAATGTGTATGTCATGCTTGTGCTTTTCCCCCTTTTACAGACAACAAAAGAAACATATATCTTTTCTTCTTCCTTATTTTTTTCTGATTAATGTTTAGTTTGTTTAAGGTGAAATAAGTTAGTTGGTCGAAAATATGTATGAGATGGTGGTGCTTGGATGGTTCTCGACAAAGGCACAACATTTGTGGCCGGTGTTCATGGTAGTTAGTGGTGGAGATGGCAGGTACGCAGTTAAACTAACTTTTGTTTTTATTCCTTTTTTTCATTTACTGATTTACGTTTGGTTTGTTTAAGGTGGAATAAGGATGATGGATCAAAAATATGTAGGAGATGGTGGTGCGTGGATCGTTCCCCACAAAGGCAGGGGCTCTATTGATGGTGTTCTCGGTGGTTCTTGGTGGAGATGGTAGGTGGTATAAGGGTGGTCCGAGGTGGCGATATGTTTAACTAGAATAGAAGCAGACTCATGAAGATTTAGGAGTTGTTTTCAAGAAATGAAGATGGTAAGGGCTATAAAAAACAATGGTAACTAGGGATGTTGGGTGTTCTTCGTGGTTGTAATGGTGGTTTCCAGCTAAGGTAGGGCAGATGACGATGTTGTCAACTGGTGGTGGTTTATGCTCGGTTAAGGAGGTCAATGCAGAGATGATCGGCGGTGGTTAATAACGATAAAGTGGTATAACTTGGTGATTCTTGTGTTATCGATAGCAAACAGATGGTAGAGATGATGGTGGTTTCTGGTGGGATGATTTTTTTTTTGGTGCTATTTGCATTTTTTGGGGCGGTTTTCATTATTTAATAGAGTGGTTTGTATTTTTCCTGTACTATTTTTGGTGCGGTTTTGACTATTTTTTGGTGCGGTTTTATAACCGCACCATTAAATAAGGGTATTTTTTGATGCGATATGTTTTAGTGCGGTTCAATAACCGCATCAAATAATTATTTTAGCCTCATCAACAAATCGTTTCTATACTAGTGAACCTAACTATAAATATGAACCATTTTATACATATTTCACACTATAAGCACACACAACATCCTTCTATTTTCTCATATCTTCTTCAAATTATGGATCCAAATCAAAATAATTCATCCACTCCAAACACTCCAACCACCCCCAAATACTTCAAATGGTCCATATGCATATATTGGTTACATGCAAATGTTAACATCCTAAATTCAACATCAACCTTTATTCACCAACCTTTCGTACCCCTAAACTGCTACCAATAACAAAGGCCATTACGATTCAATCAACCTCAATTCTAACCTCTTCAACAACAACTTTCTCAACAATTTCAATCCCAACATTCTCAACTTCAACAATTTCGAACATAACCATCTAAAGTTTCATTTTCTCAATCTCAACCTATAAACTTTGACAATGATGACAACGAAAGGGTCCAAGAAACACGAAAACCATCTCGAAGAAGACAAAAGAAAGGAAATGGTAAAAAAAAACTGTGGGTTTGAGCGAAGAATAGGAGGAAGCTTTAGCGAAAGCTTGGATTCTCATATCGCAAGACGTGCAAACCGACGACACATAAATATGAAAAAGTTTTTGGAATCGTGTTTTAGACCACTTTAACGCGATATTAGGAAGGCAAACAAATCAGACGTACGATGCAGTGAATGAAAAATGACGTGACCCACGAGCGACTTGCACCAAATTTAATGACATATTTGAAAATCATAAAAATATGTACAAAAGTAGTAGCAACGATTTAAATATTTTATTAACCACATGCCCCCAATACAAGCTTTCCAACAACGATAAACCGTTCGACCACCAAAAAGCATGAAATGTGCGGGTCCAAAATGGGTCCTTAATCCGAAGATGACACATTCAGAATCGACCATCACTTCCAACAAAAGGCTAAGAACTTTCGATTTGGATGTGGGTTTTAGCCTCAAATTCAATGATGACTTCAACGACACCAATGGAGAGGGTCCACCAGAAGTCCAACTTCGTCGACTATCGGGAAGCTAGGGACAAAGAGAAACGAGTACCGAAGTACTTTCGGGAAAAAAAATATACAAAACTGTATTTTTTCTCGAAAAAATATGAAAAACGGAGGACGATCGTCGATAAAAAAAAAGCACTTACCAACCTTCAAATTATAAACACAAAGCACCAACCGAATCTTGACTAAAAAAATCTAGTAACATTTTAAAATTTTCAACAAGTCTACGAAAAATATGGCAATTGGGTTCTAGGGTTTTTAATATTTATTTTTAACTTGTATATATTTTTAGTAATTTAAGTTTAAATTTATATGTTTTTATGTTTTTTTAAGTGATATAATGGTTTTTATTAGTAAAATGTAATTTTTTTATTTGTAAAATATCTATATATGTTTAATAATTATGTTTTTTTATTTAATCTAATGTTGAAACAATAATAATAATAATAATAATATGGAGTGATATCTATTTTCAAGAATAGTAATGTGTGGTAGTGAAGATTTACCATTTATATGAGAAGATGTAGTAATCATACATCTTAGCCTAAATATAGAAGTAGCAATATGTTAAACTTATGTTTCACTCTCCTCCCTTCATCTTTCATTCCATCTTTGGATATATCTTTCCTCTTCATCCACACATCATTTTAACTTTTCTAATACAAAAAAATAAAATAATTGTTAATTTTAAATTATTCAACTTGATTTTATATATATATATATATATATATATATATATATATATATATATATATATATATATATAAAATCAAGTTGAATAATTTAAAATTAACAATTATTTTATTTTTTTATATTAGAAAAGTTAAAATGATATGTGGATGAAGAGGAAAGATATATCCAAAGATTTAGTAATCATACATCTTAGCCTAAATATAGAAGTAGCAATATGTTATACTTATATTTCACTCTCCTCCCTTCATCTTTCATTCCACCATAACTTTTTAAATTTAAACTAAAAAAATATAAAATAAAATAAAAATTATATCACTTCCAAAAAAATAATAAAGTTATATCTAGCTACACAACACATGATTTTCGTCTTCAAGAATAATAATGTTATATCTAGTCATCGTAATCCTTAGACAGCCGAGTTATTTAAATATTTCCTTAAGAATAATTTGGTATCGTTGGGAATCAATTTCTTATTGTTCATAAGACGATTGAATATTGGTTTCATCATAGCTACACAACACATGATTTTCTTCAAGAATTACATTATGTAATATGACTCACACATATACATTATGTTTCTTATCTTATTAGGACACCATGTCTGTGCCTGGTTTTTCACTGTGTATCAATGTTGCTAAAGGACACCAAATACTTGTTCCATACCCTTCTGTTCCATATCCTTCCTTGTTGATCTTGCATTGCCTTGAACTTTGTCCGGTTTTCATCTTGTGGACATGTGAATTATTTGCAAATGTAAGCCATTGAGGACATATCACATCATCAAGATAATACCTTTTCTTGTACTATACGTTAAATATCGACAAATGATAAAAGAATATACCGACGTCATTGTTGGAATCGGAAATACCAAAGAGTACATGTCAAATCCACATATCATGTGACGTTACTGCTTCTAGCATAATTTCCGGGTGTTCATGATAACCCCACATGCATTGTTCTCGTCGTGAATTAGGGAAATTTGTCCACGACCAATGCATATAATCCATGTTTGGATTCATGCGCCTTGTATAACTGTTGAATGTCATTCCGTGTAAGTTTACAAAAATATTGTTTTCCATAATGTTTAATGACACATGTACAAAACGTATAGATAAGTACTCATGCAACTTTTTTTATACATCTTTAAATACTCACCTTGTGATTCGGCAACAATTTCGTATGGTATTTGATGAAAGATGTGCACTTTGTGATGGAGTAAAACCTCTTCTAATCTAAAATAGAAACACTCTACAAATCATGGACTATTTGTAGGAATAATTGTTAGGCCATCCATAATCGTCATCTAAACATGTTAGCATCATATACAATGTTTTTGACAAAGGAGTCTTGTACAAGACAATTGTGTGTAGCTTTTTGATATATGTTTAAAACAACTCTTCATGTTCTTAGACGTGAAATTTTAGCTTCATCAACCAAAATGAGGGTTTCTACTTGTACATTGATGTGAAAAAATCGAGTTGTGCTCTCTCGACCCATATGGATGAAGATTAAGACAAAAATGTTTCTATCGTTCAATTCCTATACTTATATAAACATTTTTTTAGAAATAGAGAGTACAACTATATTTGGCGTAAAATTTTTGGAGAAGTAATGTGTATTTATAGCAGTTGAAAAAGAAGGAGAAGTCATTCAAACTTTTTTAAACGTTTAAATAAAGAAAAAATAAAAGAAAAGAGAGAGAGGGGCAAGCTGGATCAGATGCATGCGATGGCAGATTTTTTGGGGTCTGTCGGCATTGTGTTCCCATGCGCGCCTCACTTCCACCTTGCCACCATGCATGGTGCGTAAATATGTAATACTTGTAACATCCAGTATAATCCATCAAGATAAAATAAGTCATACATTTTATGTTTTTCTTGTTGCTAAATTGAACATTAATAAATAAACTAATTCAATGTATATGTTGTAAGTTATGATGTACAATTTGCTTTTACATGACCCATTAGTTTTTTGATCAAATGCTTTAAAGACTATTTCAATTTCAGTTTTTAATTTGGATAAATGTTGGTTAGTAGTGTTATCAACACCTACGTAGTTTAGCCTTTTTTCTCGCTTTCATTTTTATACATGTTTAGTTTTTCATGTGAGCCTAATTAAGGTCACCTTTTAGTTTGTTATATACATCTTTTTTATCAACCAAAAACTTGGTTTCTCTTAGCTAACAACTTTGGTATCAGGTCTTTTCAAAAGAGAAAGTCAATTAAAAACATAACAACCTTATTCATTGTCATTTTTTTAGGCACCATTAACTCGGAAAACTATAATTTCCTTGATCTTGAGTGATATATATATATATATATATATATATATATATATATATATATATATATATATATATATATATATATATATATATTTCATTGTCAGAACTAGGAAGTTCTGAGGCTCGTGCTCAGCACGACCCATAGATTAGTGGGTGGATTATTTCAAATGATTTGTGGTGAGTAATTTGGGACTTTTATAAAGTTAAAATAAAATGTTTAGAGATGTCTACAAATAAATTTGCTTATATAATGAAAATGAAAATAGAACAATGAAAATAACCTTTCTTGGTGATTTAAATACATGTTGGATTGTAGTTATAACCTCTAAAATGAGTTTATAAATGTTTCTCCTTAGTTTGAGAAACCAATTTTTTGAAGTACGTCGACTATGAGAAGTAGAACTTTTCGACTTACATGTTGATTCAAGAATCAGTTGTTTGTTTTTTTTTTTTTTAACATAGTAACTTCTTTAATTTCATTTTGTAGACATGATATTTGATCTTTGTTTTTTTAACATAGTAACTTCTTTAATTTTGTGTTGTAGACATGATATTTAATCTTTGTTTTTTTTAACATAGTAACTTCTTTAATTTCGTTTTGTAGACATGATATTTGATCTTTGTTTTTTTTAATATAGTAACTTCTTTAATTTCGTTTTGTAGACATGATATTTGATCACCACAAGACATCAACGAAATGAGGATTTTTTATTAAAAGATCAATGATATCAATATACATCACCCTATCTAATCATACATTTGGGAACAAATCCTCAATTTGAATAAAAACCCATGAAAAGTAAATATATATCTTGAATTCAAAGTAAGTAATAATATGTACAAATTTTAGAAAATGTGTGTCTTTGAACCAACAACACTTGTTATTCTTCTGTAGATGCTTGTTGACATCCACTCGTGATATTGAAATTTGATGATAGTAAACCATAATTTGTTAAAAGTTATATCATTTAAGTTGGGAAACTGACTTATATGTCACATATGCACTTGTTACTTGGCGTCACTTGAGCTGTTAAAGATCTGGTTGAATATATTAGTTTGTCAATATCATATATGAAAATATCATGATGACAATTATATTAAGAAATAACTTTTTTATACTAAATGCAAGTATGAACTAATTATTTGGTTGTTGCAATGTTGTAGTTATTTACCTGCTACTAAAGTTATTTTTTGCTAGAATTTTTTCAGACAGTTAAAGAAAAATTACAGTAATTTCTGGAATAGGATTATGTTTTATCCTTCGTAAATGTTGTTAGAATGGGAGTATCAAAATAACCCAGGTAAATTAAAAATTTAATGCCAACATTTAAGATGTATTTAAATGCAATCTCACAGAAAATTGTTAGATTGAATTATTTCAGTTCACCTTTTATACGATTGAAAACAAAAAGGAATAAAAGACTGCAACAAGATATGCATTTGGAGGAAAAATATGACACAATTATATATTTGAATTCAGTGCAACCAATGGAACAAACTTTCAGCAATTTTTTCCCCTGTTGCAATGATTCATAATAATTTGAAATGGAAAAGATGTAATGTCGTTGGAGTCTTTTTTCCAATGGAACAAACTCTTAGCAATATTTTCCCCTGTTCTGCAACCGTTCATGATAATTAAAATTGGAAAAGATATAAACTCAGATATGTGAAAAAACACCAGTCAAATAGGTTTTAAGTTGGAAATAAAAACCATAGATAGATTGAAGTTTAAAAAGTAAGGAACAATTGAAATCAATTTAGGGTTCTTGTAGAAAACATACCAGTGGGAAGACTTGTGATGGAAAAAAGGAGATATCGTCTGAGGGATCAATGTTATCTTTCTTATTTGAATTAGTATTTTGAATATTTCGGTGCAGAATTGGGGGAATTTTATGAAACTAAAGCATAGCATCATGATGACTCCAAATTCAAACCAGAGACATGAACCAACGAGTAATGATTTTTTAAGCGTTTCATGTAGAAAAATGAAGGAACGTCGAGGGATTAATTACCAGCACAATTTGTCGGGATAATCTTTGTGGAGAAAATTGCTATGAAGCCCTAAATTGAATGGTTCCCATTTAAAGAAAACGCAATATAGGGCTACAGTTGGTAATCTAGAAGAAGAAAGATGGAGAACAAAAGGATCGTAGTATAAATATGAGGTCGAATTGACGAAATGCAATAGATAAAGGAAAATGCTTGCCATTTTCTTCGAACGGACGGTCGATTGACTTCCAATCTTCGATGTTAGGGCTTAGCCATTGTAAGAGGAAGAAGACGGTGACATATTCACATAAACAATGATTGTATGTGCTTGATTTCGCGAACTTGAGTTACATGAAAGAATTAGGGGTTTTTTGTACATGAGATTAGGTTATTGTCAATGGTGTAGTTTGTATAAATCGGGAAGGTCGTTAGAGAATAAGGGAATCGGTGGATTTTATTTTGTGTCGATTAGAACAGGAGATACGTGGCGTATTTGGAACGGGGTAATTTTGATTTAGAAGGCAGGAGATTAAAAGGGTCTTTATATATAGTAATGATATATATATATATATATATATATATATATATATATATATATATATATATATATATATATATATAGTGTATTGATGTGATTTTAGGTACTTTATGAGCATTTTAATGATTAAAATAATACAAAATGTATTTAATTGCTTTAAGTCTTATTGCATGGTACAAATTAATAGAATGGATCTACTTTTGCATCATACCAATTAAGTCTTATTGCATGATACAAATTAATAGAATGGATCTAGCAAAACTATCACTATTGGCAATTAAATACTAATAGGAACATGGATATAGCAATAGTAAAGAGATTCAAATACTAAAAGTAAATGAAAAGGAATTTATCAATCAAACCCTACCCGCTATTCGTTACTAACTAGTTTTGCCGAAGACGCTCTTTAACCATTTATGGGTTATACACTTAGATCAACCAAGAAAAGAACAAAAATTAGACTATTTAATTAATTTGTTATTTGTCAAAATATCCTAAAATTAAATAATAATTAAAAGTTGGACAAAAGTAATTAGTTAGATTAAAGTATGTTATTTTTCAAATAACTAAAAATTAGTTAATTAGTTAGTATATAATAAAGGGTTTAATTTGTTATTTATTGATTCATCGTAGAAATAACGAGAAATTAATCAAGATTATCAATTTTGTAATAAAGATATATGGTGTAATGTTACTATTATTATTTTTATAATTCTTTAGCTCATTATTATGGTTAGATACCATTTTACTCGTTTTAATTAACTTTTTCATACTTAATCTCGATTATATAAATATAACTAATTATCATTTGGACATATATTTAACTACAATATTTTATTAAGTTATTTATTCATCAAATAACCACTATAGAACCCCTTTTTTTCCATTATTATAACACGCGTCCATATTTCTTAAAAATCGAGTTTATATATCTAGAACGATATATTTAATAAAACTCTTATTTATAAAACTTATTACTCCATTTTAACACATAATATTACTAATAATTTCACAAGGTAAAACATAAAATTATTTTAAAGATATAAGTGTTTACTAATTATATAAACACTATTACACCAAAACACATTTTAAAACACGCACACAAAATATATTTTTGTGTTCAAATACACTTTTTTGGATTTTATTCATTTCGAATGAATACCAAATTGAATTTAAGTATTTTTATCAAGTAAATACTTCATTTTTACATAAAGTATATATTTCCAAAATATACTAAAATCTCTTATACACCAAGTATGTCCAAAATTCACAATACGTCTAAAAACTCATATTTTTATAAAATACTCTTTGGATTATTGTAACATCCAGACTCCTAGGTATAATTTTTTTTAAAGTTTTATATTCACTTAATTGAGGGAACTCGACGAGTTGGAGGCCCCAACTTGTCGTAACGAACCTAGTCAGCCCACATGGTTTATGACTTCTACTCGATGAGTTGGAGGACGCCGACTCGACGAGTAGAGGTTGTGTATGAAAACCCTAATTTTTAGGGTTTGCAGTAACGCCCGTAGATTAGGGCTAGTCAATTTAAGGACAATAAGCGTCAAAAACGACTTTTTGATGGATGATTATTTTGAAGGAATAATCTTAACTAAGTTGTAGTATATGTTACAAGGATTCCGTACATATAAAGAACGCTGAAATCCGAGTTATAACAAAGAAGTTATGACCTGTCGAAGTCTCGTGACAGAACCGGTACTACACAGCGCGACGTAACTAGTGAATTTACGTTAAAGCGATATTTGGCCTTAGCGATCTAAATGAAAGTCGTAGAATACGTTAAACCGAGAGCGTGCATAAATAGAACATCTAAATCTGACTTCGTATGAGGAAGTTATGATTTTTCGAAGTTTCAGCATTCGCAATATGCAGCCCGAAGTTCGAATATGAGATCGAGTGATTTCTAGCCAAAACGATCTAAACGAGAATTGAAGATCTCATTGATAGTAGTCCAACGGTTAAAAGACAGACGAAAATGGACGTCAGACGAAGAAGTTATGGATTTCTCACTACTAGAAAAACAGCCTTTTACGACGCTCATTGCGCGTCGTAAAAGGCTCAGACGACGCGCAAATGCGCGTCAAGGAAGGCCATGTCATAAAGAGAGACGACGCGCGTTTACGACACGCAATGCGTATCAAGGAAGGCCCTGTCATAAAGGAAGACGACACGCATTCGCGTGTCGTAACCTTACGACACGCGTGTTAATGACACGCAATGCGTATCAAGAAAGGCCGTGTCAAGAAAGGTCATGTCATAAATGAAGACGACACACATTTTTGCGTATCGTAATTTTAATTTTTGTTTTAAAAAAAATTATTTATAGATTTACTGATTTTCAAATTAAATTTGCATTTCATGTCTCACAATACAAAAAATACAATACATTGCACAAAATTTAATGTCATACAAATAATCATTCTAATAATAGACAAATGTAACATTTCAACATTTTTTTATATAATTAACTAAATTATTCGCCAAATTTCCTAAACTACCAACATACTTTTCTATGAGGAGCATTAACACTACTCTTTTCCATCAAAAACTTCAAAACCTGCATAATTAAATTAATGTTTTATCAGCTACAGGTCAATAAGGTAGATTTAAACAAAAGATTTTCATAATAGTAAGATTTTACTTACCACTGTTGTTAATGACATTGAAAGAAGCAGCCCAACAAACACCCCCTCAGAAGGATTACTACCACATAACTGTTGATATTTGATACTTTATTACTAAATGAAACCAAAAACAAAGTTAAAAAGTAAACAAAATCAGAAGGTTTTAGTCAAACTTACAGAGGCTGTATTTCCAAATATTACTAAATGACATTGATTGAACCACCTGCAGATTTACCATTTTGTCCCTATGAGATTCACTACTGAACACATTCTACAGTTTGTAAACTATAATATATATATATATATATATATATATATATATATATATATATATAATCATTGTGAAAAGCAAGAAATTAGACGTGGAATGTGATTGCATACCATCAAAACCAACATTTTTACATGCCCATTTTTCCCAGTTTCTATTCACGAAACCCTAATCCATGAATGCTTGCTGGTTACAAAAGCCAACAAGTAGTAAGGCAGGCCTACAACCAACCCATCCACATTTGTTTCACATAAAATAGCTACCTCATTCCACAATTACTAATATATATATATATATATATATATATATATACACACACACTTCAATTTTTTATGTCAAGTGATAAGAAATAAGATATGTTAAAAACGAAGTGCAATGTGCACTTACTGTTATGGACTCGAGCATATAAGAGTCTTTCTCTTTTCCAATCCTTTTAATTATGCTGCGTCGTCTCACTCCAGATGTCCTAGAAGACCCCGCTCCTATCATAATCATCCCCATTATATCATAAATAAATAAACCATAAGAAGACCATCTACAGCAGGTAACAATTTTTTTTTCCAATTCATCACTTGTATGCCTAGTTCATTTATGAACCATAGAAGACCATCTACAACAGGGGGAAGAGAAGCATCAAGTAACAATTCCTAACTAACTAGATAATAATAATTATCTAATAACTCTACAGTAAATTTAGAATTTTAACTTACATGAACTAATTGCATCTGTAGTAAATCTGCAAGTGCTTTTTTGCCTCAACTGTTATTGTGAAGAAAAAAGAAACAAAGTATTATTATATATCAGACACATAAATTTACAAAATATAGAAAATTACAATTATGCCCTTATATACCGATTGGTTAGTAGCCCAACTTTCATAATAGTAAGTAAAATATGATTAGTTTCATTATTATAACAAAAAACCCCAACATTATATTATTATTTCACTTGCAAGGCATGACTCCTGAGCATGGGTCAAGTCCATTAAACAATATACATCATCAACTATAAAAGACTTCCTAAACCCTGTTCAAATAAAATAATGATCAAGCCAAACCATTTGTACATGTTACTTGAAGTTTAGCTTTAGCACCACCTTCCTCCACCAGTCCATTCCGGGTGATTTCTAGAGGTGTGTGTAATTGCATTGACCTAGTTTGACCAGGAATACTAAGATGATTATTCGGCTTCATAGGAAGTGGGGCCTGATTTTCTTACTGTGATTATCCCCTGTTCAACTTTCTCATGAGATGAAGGAGATAATGGACACATGGAATCTGTTGTAGCAACTTGTCCAATACAAGGAGGAAAAGGAGTAGAAGGATGAAACAGTAAAAAGATATCATCATTACATGGTACGTCTGGATCATCCCTGTTCAAAGTGCAAATAATTTGCCCTTTTGTAATCTGAACAGATTCTATCTGTGATACTGATGTTGATGCCATTATACCCTTTATACCCTTTTCTAATTTATCTGGTTGTTGAGTTCAGAGGTTGGTGTTTTTGGGAAAGCAGCACCCTCTAAACCCACCAAAAAGTGATGTTAGGGTAAAACCGTATTTTTCTGAAAAACTTTAGGATTTTTATGCGAATATCCCCCAAAACAAATAATTTTTTTTTTCTGTTGTGATGGAATGAGCCATGATTCCATCATAAGGAACACTATATTAGAAAGCGAAAACCAACCTAAACAAGGGTTAGGGAGCTGTTGGCTGCCCAATATAACAAACTGGCCTGCAAAAGCATATTACAAAGTTCTGAATCATTAACAACTACTAACTCACATTATCTTATTAAAGGATACTCAAGGGTAAACTAGTCAATAGCAGCAACAAAAAAAACACTATACATATTCCTTGCATGCAGTTTAGATTTAGATGATATAAACTGCAAGTATGCTTGTTGCAATATATGAGAACTTAGATTCACCTTGGGAAGATTAAATCCAACAAAAAATATAGGAAATGTGAGGCACTCCAAGTAGAACATGTTATACTACAACAAAAAGCCAGAGATGTTAGAATACATTTATTTAATGTATTTAATATTGTCAAGTGTTTGGTTGGTAGGAGATGAAAATAAATCCAACAAAAAATTAATAATTTTAAAATTTTTACTTATGTGTAAAGAACAATTCATTATTATTTATTTCAAGATACATAAAAGAGGGTATTCTGGTCTTTAAAAAAAAAGGAGGAAGGACATGAAATTTGAGGATCAACTTTGGACTTCACTGTGGACTATCAACACTAGAAACGTGTGGTTACCAACTCATACATGACCGGCTTAGGAATAAAGTGGTCCAATGTCAGGAATGTCATGGACATGCAAGTTGTCCAATGTCAGGAATGGCGAGTAAGAAAAACGTACATTTTTATAAAAAAAAATGAAAAAAAATCCAAGCGGTTGATTTTGTTTTCGTTTAATGGGCCAAGAAAAGGAAACAAGGATGTAACAAATAATGTTGAGGAGGCAAAAAAGGGTTCAAGGAGACATGAGATTGTGAAAAATAATGGATCAACGAATAAGAGTGTGCCACCTGTCGCAACAACTGTAAGCAGTGGGCTCAAAACGCAACTGCTGCTTCAACGTGTCAACAGTAAACGAGATTATTTTCTGCATAGTTTTAAAAACAAAAAAAGGAAATATTATTATATTTCATGTTGTATATATGGCTTAAAACGAATAATATGCATATACCTTGCCATTTAAACATCCCTACTGCATTTGCAGCATCAAGCTCCACACTAAAACGTGATCTTGACATCTCCTGACTGCTATCCATGGGAAAAACATAATTGTTTCAGCATGAATGCAAGTTTTATAATATTAAGAGAGTACTTACCAAATATATTCATTAAGATCATCCTAATTTCTCCATGAAGCATGGCTTGCTTTGCCACCTTGATTTCTCCTGGCTTCCTACCACCATTAAAAAAAATAAGTCCCATTAGAAAAGTAGATTTTTTCAAATTAGATGGTCAATGGATCGTAAGGTTAACAACAGTTATAAAGAGGTAAGTTGATAAAAGCAAGAACCTAATTTGTGGAGTAGAATCCACTAACCTCGATCATCATTCATGAAGCTGGGACAATACTAAAAATATGAGGGATTTTCCCATCATCAAAAGGCAAGCTGACATACTCAAGAGCAAAACCCAATCGAAATCAGAATCCCAAACAACAACATCAAAGATAACGCAACAGAGCAAAACCCAATCAGAATCACCATAGGAGTCCAGCCAACATAGCAACACTTATGACTTGAAAGATTCTAAGCTTATTGAAAGCTTCAAATCTCCTCTCCTTAAGTCCTCTGAGAACCAACACCTTGAACTGATGCCACCAGCTTGTACACCATTGCTCTGATTCCACACAGTTTCCTACTTTCAAAGAGAGTTAGTTTATACACACAAAGTGTTGAATACATGATGTTATTTTCTTTTCTTTTCTACCATTTTACCCTTACATTCCAAAAAAACATATGCATCAATTTTTTATTTATTATTATTATTATTATTATTATTTTTACAAATACTTACTTGGTAAAGTTTCTTTTCCAGGACTGTAATTGCCAACGTCCAAATCACATACATCAGTTTTCAGTCTTGTTTCATAACAACTGATGAGTTGTTGCCTTATTGATTTCTTCTCATCGTTCGTGTTTTCACCTTGCTCATAATCATGCATTGAATCAGGTGCAATTCCTTCCTGTGAGATTTAAAAACTTTTTTGTGGTTAATAACGATAAAAAATCACATAAAAATAATATCATTTCAAATTATTGATTTACCATTAGTAAGATCAAGAAAAAGGTCAGTCGGTTTGATTGTAACAGACATGGAAAATCCAATTGAAGAAAAATAGTCCAAAGATGTGGAAGCAGAACCATAGTAAATCTATGAGCCTTTAGAGAGCAAGATCACTTTATCCAACATGTGGTAGATCCGACTCTTGAACCTTCAATTTTGACTTTATAAACAACCTCTTCAAACTGAAAAGAATGACTAAATCACCATGAAAAACATTTATATAATTAACTCAAAGAAATTAGCGGGTGGGGATGTAAAAAGACCTTTAATGTTATCAGGTATAAGGCCTGATCAGGTTTCACCATTGTTGAAAGTTCTTCTATTGGTTTAGTAATGGTGGTGGTGGTGGTCGTGTCTTCAGGGTTTAGAACCAGCGGGTGGAGGGCCATGGCAATTGGCCAAGTGGTAATGATGTCTATATGCTTTGCTTAAGTATGGTTGAAACCCCCATTTTGATTCCGCCACAACCACCACACAAGCTAGTGACCAGTTCACTTGGAAATAGATTAGGAAAAAAGCTAGCGCTGCACCCATCAACACAAATGGCGTGATAAAGTAATTCGAGTCGTATTCAATTACAAACCCTAGGTTTTCCCCAATCTTGATGATTACCAGAAATAATAGGAGAACGGAAGCGAGATGAGGGATAGGATGAGCTGAGCAACAATTATGGTCGGCACGAGTGGGAAGAAGGAGAAGATTAGGGATTTCATGGAGGGGAAAAACTTGACTAGTATTCCATAGAAGCCCTGGTAGGTGTTGTATGTGATTGTGGATATGGAACCGAGGAAGAAGATGTAGACAAAAACTGAATAGAGGAGATGAATTGTCAGGTTTTGACGAAGATCCGGCCGCTGGTGGTTTCACAGGGAAGCGATGGCTAACGGCGGCGAGCAGAGAGGACTCACCGCTTAAGGAGCCAACGATCGAGATAAGCAGATGGATGGTCTGTGAAAGGTGTCGTTGAACAATATATATGGAGTGTGATATGTTGGATTAGGTTTTAAGAGAGAAGGAATGCAAGTAATTCAGGGTGAGTGTGATTATCGGTGGGTAGAAGGGGTTTGTAAATTGGAGGGAGAGAATTAAGGTCGATCCGATGGATGGAGAGTGTGCAGAGGTAGATGAAGGAGGAGTGTGATTTTAGGGTTCAATGGTGGTGGCGATGGCCTAGAGTTTGCAGATAGAATGGAGGGATGGAATGAAGGTTTCAGGAGGAGAGTTGATGTAGAACGTGGTAGAGAGCCTCATTGACAAAACCCTAGAAAATGGTCCCTGTGAATTTTTTGATAAGATAAATAGTCTAAGCGCGCGTTCATTTTAAAAATTATAAAGCGACGTGATTAGACGACACACCTTTTATGCTGAGTGCCCTCCGTGTTTTTTCTTTTTTCGTTCTGACACGAATTTTAAGGGCGTGCAAAAATGTGCGCCCTTAATCCTTCAAATTTTAGAAGAGATGACATTATTTTTAGGGCACACACTTTTGTGTATTGTAAATCACTGCGTGTCATGGTTTGCACGTCATTAAAGGCCTATATTCTAGTAGTGTCTAACGGAGTTTTCCTGTTCCGGCCTACTAAAAATAATATAATAAAAATAAAGTCAAAATTAGCCGACGAAGTCTAAACGAGAGTTGTAAAGCATAATCTAACCTACGCGTGGATATAAAGAATGTCGAAAACAGAGTTCGTATGCAAAAGTTATTAATTTTCTGAAGTTCAAGGCGCGAAACCCCAAAACTGTCAGAGTTCACGACGTGAATACAATGTTCACAACGTGAACTCAGTATTTATGACTTCTGGATCCTGACAGATGCAAGTTGCGATGACGCACCTGATGACTATTGAACTCACAACGTGAATATTTGAGATTCACGGCGTGAATCCAGAAAAATGGCCCTATAAATAGAAATCAAGGGGTAGCCGAGTTTGGTTGCTCAATCTCTTCTCTGCCACTCCCGATACCCTCTCTAAGCCCTATTTTAACCCCCCAAAGCCCCAGTATCATCCCGAGACACGAAGCAAGTCCCAAAGCCCAAAGATCCCGAGAAGAAAAGAGTTTCCGAGCCGAAGCTCTGCCTGCGAGAAGCCCGGTGTGTGAAGATCTTCTAGTTTCACCGAAGAAGTACTACTCTTAGAGCCGTAATGATGTCCGATCATCTTCTGATCAAGTGAGTGTGTAGTTACTTTCTTCTAACACATAGATATTAAGTATTTGCTATGAAATACGTGTTATGTGTTTATATATTGTTTGTTTATTTGAGATGGATGTTGGATGAATGTTTTATACAGGTTTGTATATGATTTAAACTATATATGTAATTTATATCTACAAATATGTTGGGTAGAACATGGGTAGATGAAATAGTTGGTGTGTGATGAAATAATGTGATAAGAGATAGGTGAGGATATAATGGTGATGATAATTAGGTGATGATAGATAGGTAATGAATTACGAGTCCAGACGATGTTATGGCTGCGTATTCATGCGATGATAGTCTAACCCTTATTATGAATTACGAGTCTAGGCGATGTTGTGGCTGCATATTCATGCAATGATAGTCTAACCCTTATTATGATTTACGATTCCAGGCGATGTTGTGGCTGTGTAATCATGAGATGATACCCTAACCCTTACTAGACACATATTGAGGGAGTGATCCCCGAATTAGTATTGTCTATGCGATGTAGGCGATGATCCTTAGGAAAAGTTCTTAGGAACAAACATATAAGGAAATAAGATGTAAGGAGATGAGAGTTAAATATGATATAGGACATGACCCTTAGGATAATATCTTTAGGGAAGATTAAACGAAGATAATGGGGATGGGTAATTGGGTTGATTGTTTGATGATTAAATATAATAATTATATTATTATCGGTTGAAAACCCTATATGCTCACCAGGCTCCTATGCCTGGCCCACTCAGTTTTCTTTGCATTACAGCCTTACAGGTAATGGAACAAGGGTATAAGTTGGTGGATTTGATGAGAGATTTTGGATTATAGATTAGTAGTTATAAATAATTGTTGTAAGGTCTATTTTATATTGTTTATGCTTTTGGTATGTATCGGAACATGACATCCCGAGATTTTGTTATTTAATGAAAATACATTTCTTTGAGAAATAATTTGATAAATTTTGTTTTATCATATTTTATTTTGGGAACAAATTCCGCAACTCTTTTAATCAAATGATTACTCTGATTTTATAAAACAAACCATAAACAAATCGGTCTTTTCTGGCCGTGAAATTAGGGATGTCACATTTGCACCTTATTTAAAGGACCTTAAGCCCTTTCCTCCAGCCTCCCTACCACCTTTTGACGGCCAGAAGTAATCCTAATCGATCTAAACCCTATTATTGAGTGTGTGAGAGGCTAAAGTGTGTTTTTGGTGCATTTGTTGAAGAAGCTTGGAATGAGATGAAGCTTGTAGATCCAGTATCTACATCGTCTTGGCTTGCATTTGAAGGTAAAAAAGTATTTACCTTGACCTTCCATTTGTTAGATCTCTTCTTATATGAGAATATGGGAATTTTGGTGCAAGATGGGGTCACTTTCGGATTTGAGCTTGTCACAAGGGCATGGTTTCAGATCTGGACTCCTCTAGTCCCTTATAGACATAAAGCCTCAGGCTTTATGAAGCTTTGGCCCTCCTTCATGTCCAAAACCTTCTTCTAAACCTAGTTATGAGTGTTTTCGCTTCATGGAGCCTTGCATGCACGTAAAGTTAGAAACTTTACGTGATAAAAACACCCTAGGAGCCTAGATCTACAATTTGGAGCTTTGGATTCACGTAAAAGCATCTCAATGAGAAATTGACTGAAGGAACTCGACGAGTTTCATAGTCAACTCGACAAGTTGAATGAAGGTTTCCCGCCTTCTGGATTTTGCATGAACTCGGCGAGTTAGAGAGGTAACTCAACAAGTTGGTTAGGGTTTACCCAACATTCTGGACACTGCATGGACACGATGAGTTGTCTGGAAACTCGGCGAGTCGACTAGGGTTTTCACGATTTCTTGAGTTTTGAAGGAACTCGACGAGTCAGTGAGTTACACTCGACGAGTTAGGTCAACATGGACTGTTGACCTTTGACCGTTGACTTTGACTTTAACCAAGGGATGACCAGTTTGACTTCTAGGGGTATTTTTAGTAATTTGGAAATTTATGGGAGTGGATCATTGGTGGATGTAAGTGATTGAGTTTGGAGCTGTATTTGGGGAGTTTGACATTATCATCCCGAGCTACTTATGAGGTGAGTTTTCCTCACTATACTCAAGGGTCGAAGGCACCAAGGCTGGCCCTTTGGATTGTTATCCTACTTTATTGTTAGTGTGATCTGTTAGATCGGTATCCTGGTTGATAGGATGTTGCTATGCTTAGTGATCTGTAGATTGGTTTGACTGCCGTAGACTGTTATGTGATTATTTGATATATGTGCACATGATTGATTGATGGTTGAGGCTCATCTGCTTTGTGCGAGAGCCAACAGACAAGGGCATTCCAACTCGATGGTTGTGGGCCAAGAGTATTCCATCCCGAGGATGATTAGACTCATAATATGTGGGCATTCCAACCCGATGGTTATGGGCCGATGGTACACCATCCCGAGGATGATTGGAACCATAATATATTGGCGTTCCAACCTAATGGTTGAGGGCCTGGGGCATTCCAACCCGATGGTTGATTGGGCCCATAGTATGCCATTATTATATGTATGTTATTTGTTGTGTGTGTATTTTAGGGGAACTCACTAAGCTCCGGGCTTACAGTTTTGGATTTTGTTTTAGGCACTTCAGATGATCGTAGGAAGGTGAAGGCGTGATCGTGCACCTCCTCATATTTTATGATTTTGATTTCTGGGATACTCTGACATGAAACTATTTTGAAAACACTTTGTAATAATTACTGGTTTTTGAATGGTTTAATAATTTTAAATTGGCTTGAATTTTATGGATGTTACAATTATTTTACCTTTCTATTTGAAACTAAGCTTTAAAATATATGTATACATCTGTATTCACTTCAATTTTACCAAAAACATATATATTTATTTTATAAATACTCAACTCATTTGTTGAGTATTCTCAATACGTCTTAAAAATACATATTTGTATAAAAATCATATGTTATTCATTTCATTCATTTTAACCCGAACTCACATATAAGTATTTTAATATGTATAAAACTCATTTTTATATAGAAATAATAATATGAATCATATTCAAGATATTTATACATAAAGTATACCTTGATTTGTTGTATACAGTATAAAAATCGTATTATACTTTTATTTATGTTGTGTCTCACCACTATATGAATATAAAATCTTATGTAATAATTCCTTTCTGTATGAAACTCATTTTTATATGAACATACTTTCACATAACTCATACAAACCATTGAATTCATACACACACTAAAACACCTTAGAATTAACACACACATGGAACCAAATTTTGAAGCTTTAAGTTTCACTATTTTAACCCAATTCGAAACCATTTAGTTTTTATACAAGAAATATTGTATAAACTGATTTGAAGTCATAAAATCAAGTAATCATACGTTGTATGTACACTTTTCTCAATTTAAGGTTTAACGACGATTTTCATGTATTATAGTGTTATTTTTAGTCTTTTGTGACGACATGCATGGATTGTTTTATGGAATACTAAGAACATATTTTATTTATATGAAATCAATAAGAAATACTTTGTATGAAAACAAAACAAAGCATAATGGTCATAAACTAACTAAAAGCAAGTTTTTTGGTTTTACTCATACAAGAGTATTTGAGGAAATTTGAAGCTACCATAAGGTATTATACCTCCATACTTGAACCACACACAAAAAAGGAGGTCTTGTACCTATGCAAGACAAGAAAATCTAGTTAGAACATAGCTTTGAAGATTTTAGAAATATGATGATTACTATACCTCCATATTTGAGGAAATTTCTGCTTTCATCTCTCCGGATATCCTATATCTCCACACATCTCTTTGTCGTTTACCTTAACCAATACGCTCCAAAAAAAACTCGAGAAATGATAGTTTACATATGAATAATGATGTGGTAAAGTCCCTCCTACAAATATTTTCTATAACCTCATGTTTTCTCTCTTTTTCTAACTTACAGAATATGCTCTCGGGTTTGAAGGTTTGTGTTTTGTTTTCTCTTGTTTAACCCAACAATAAGAACACCAATACTTATAAATCCAATAATGAGTTGAACTAGAGCATTAAGATAAGTTTTAGATGCTAGGATAGGGTCTTCAAATTCATCCAAGACTTACATCTTTGTCTCCCCTCTCTTTCCTGTCTTCTTGGCATCTCATGAAGAAAGTCTTGGCCATGGCTTGTCCTCTTCTACTACACCATGTTCCAGGCCTTGGGAATGTTTCTAAGACATTTATTAAAGCATCTTAGGTGATCATAAGTCAAGAGGATGGTTGCTAAAGTCATGGTGTAGCATGTAGTGGTCACAAAAGTCACAACACTTGGTTTTAAAAAAATAAAAATGTATTTCAAAATTTATAAATCCCATCTTTATAAATTATGACATGTAGTTAATATATTAAATAAGATCTTTATAAAATATAAGCTCTTAATTCCCAACCATTTATTTTATATAAAACTTTGAATATATATATATATATATATATATATATATATATATATATATATGAAAATTGTAACGACCATAAAATTCCAACCAATTTAAACTTTTCAAAAACAACCCCGAGTTTCCCTTTCACACTTACACTTTTAGCCCTTCAACTTTACTTCTGATATTCCGGGATGTTACAATCTCCCCCACTTAAATTAGGCTTCGTCCTCAAAGCCTGCGGCAACACAACTCCAGAACTACTCTCGCAATGCACCACCTGGAGTCAACCTGGCCATGTTCCTCAAAGCACAACCACCGAAACCCAAACCAATTTTCCTTCCCGCGGTGTTATGACCACCGCTTCAAGCCGACCACTGGCCTCGCCCTCTGACAACCACACTTACCAACTTATCAATTTAGTACCACTCCATGATACTTCACTTGTCCCAAATCACAACAATCACTCGACTCATACGAGCTAGAAATAACCATGAGCCACCGGAATTCCCAGTCTGAGCCCAACTTTATCCACTCCATGCTGACAGGACGACACATCCTTCAGCCTCAGAACAACTCCCATGAGTTATCCGTCGCAATCTCATACCCATGTTGAACTGGCTCTAGCATCTTCGGGTTGGGAAAACCCGATACACTGAAGACACCTCCAATCATCCCCCAGGATGAATTTCTACCACATACATAAATCCTTGATCAAAATCAAACTGGAAATCCAAGATTCCATCCCTACATTCCTTCCGAGCCTTTTGGCTCTACACCCACGGAAATTCCTTCCGAGACCTCAGCAAACATCCAGCCCGGATGTGATCCCATACCACAGTCGCAGACACACTGCTCATCCACCATGATTGGGACACCCCAATCATAATTCTGCACTACTGTTTTCACTTCCGTGAACTTATACTCCCTCTCGGAGCTACATTCCTTTCCCTTTCCTTACCAGGGAAATCCACTTGGTCGTCTTGTCACTACAACAAGTGCCACGGTGCTCACCCAATACTATACCATTCTCTTATAGCATAACCGTTATCCCATGCACCACGCATGCTCTGAATCCACTCGCAAGGACTCTCAAGTCCATGTTCTACCTTCCACTCACCACGATCAATACCCGAGGCCAGACCTTCTGACGCTAACACGTCGCGACATACTCAATCCATTTCCTCTTACTGATCTATCAACACATGCAGAGTCTTCAGCATGACTGGACCGCCTTTCCAAGCCTTTAGCCCATCTGGACCACTCTCGGAACCTTCAGCAGGTCTAGACCGACCTCCAGGGCCTTCAGCCTGTCTGGAACGTTCTCCGAGCCTTCGGCCTGACTGGTACGTCCACCGGCCTTCAGTCTATCCGGATCGCTCAACTAGCATCCATCATCCCAAATTATCCCTCCAGGAAAACTCTCCCATGCATATTGTTCTAGCCCTCTAGGGGTTCCGAACTCTATCTCCACCCTACATACTCAATCCCGGCCCGATCCTAGGCCTTCCACAATCAATCACCCTTGGTATGTATCCCGCCCCGCATGCCTGCCACTTACTCATACCAGCCTACACTCTTGGCTGACAGAACCACTGCTGAATCCCAAGCAGCTAAACAACCTCTCATGACCATGGATCTTCCGGAGAATTTTCCAATTCTCCCCCACTTAGAGCACTGAATATCAACCACCGGTCACCATCACCGACCTCCCTTATCATCCCTACACAACACAATCCCTTACACGCGATCTGGTTCCCACTAGAATGAGCAACCATCACAAAATCACATATCAACACGGATCATCTCGGCTCGAAAGAAACCCAACCTTCAGCTGACCACTCCTCAGACTGCAGATGCTAACCGACATTCGGACCAAACGCCATATTCCCACTAATAACCCTCATGAATGATAACTAACAAAATTCCCAACACCAAACCCTTAACCATACCATAACCCTCAAAGAACAACGAATACAATACCAGAAACCACACAACGAGACTAGCAGATATACAATACTCCAAAATAATAAAAAAATAACAAAACATCAAGAAAGAAACATACCCACAGCTGCATCCGGCACTGCCCTGACCTCCTCTGTTGTAAGCTAAAAAGCACGACCCTGAGCCCTTGGGGGCTCCGCTCCACCCTGACCTCCACCCGTAATCCTCAAAGTGGCCGATGCTGGAGCTTGCACCGGTCCTGCAGCAACCTGTGGACAGTTGACCATCAAGTGTCCAACCTGATGACAATGATAACAAATCCTCAAATCCTGACCTGAGGCTTCCTGCCGACAATCCCTCGCATAGTGCCCCTCCTTTCCGCACTTGCGGCATGCACCACTGGACCTACAAACCCCGGTGTGACCCTTCCCACACTTCCCACAAGTGTGGCTACTCTGATCTCCCAATCTAGAATCAACGGTCTTGTACCATTTCGGCGCCGGCTGCGATTGCACCGGAGCTTGCCTCTGCTCTCGTAACTGCAACTCAATCTCCAACTCACGCCGCCTAGCGGCCTCTTGTAACTCCAACAAGTTCTTGCACCTCTGCATAGACACAAACTGCCTGATATCCCTCTTGAGCATACTCAGATATCGGGACATCTGAGCCTGCTGCGAAGCAAACTCGGGGTAAAACATCACCCTCTCAGCGAACATCCTGGTGATCTCCGTCACCGACTCCGAATCCTGCTTCAGCTCTAGGAACTCCTGAGCCAATCTCTCCCTCTCAACCCGCAGAAGATAACGAGTGTTGAACATCTCCCGAAACTGATCCCATGAAACCGCAGCTCTCTGCGCATTCGAATACGACCCCGTGGTCAATCTCCACCAATCCTTCGCTCCGAACCTTAACAGGTTCAGAGCACACCTCACCCTCTGATCAGCAGGGCATGAACACGTGAAGAAACACCCCTCCACGTCCGATAACCATCTCATAGCAACAATCGGGTCCTGAACTCCATTGAAGGTAGGAGGCTTCGTATTATCGAAGTCCCGATACTGAAAACCCCGACCAGCTCCTCCCCCTGCCGCTGCTACAGCCGTTGTAGCTGCCGCGGCAGCCGTCTCTGTGAGAGTCGCATAACGCTAATCAAAATACTCAACCATAGCGGTCTTCATCGACCCAAACAGTTCCGGAAACTCAACCCGGAACAACGCAGCAACCTCATCATGCAGGATCTCACGAATCCTAGCATCCAACTCGCATATGCTCATCTGACCAATAACTTTGGGTGGTACTGACCCACCCTGACCGCCCTCTCCTACTCCCGATCCCGATCTGGATCCACTCCCAGCATGCCTCGAAACCTCCATACTGAAAACATTGCAAGATATCAGATACTTCCCACTAACCCGGGAACCAACCCCCAACACATCCCTAGAGGTCATGGTTTCTTTGATACGTGTATGGGTCCTATGCTTTCAGTAGTACGGGCCCATACTACCTTCCACACCTACCCATATTTGTATCAATTATACCACAACAACCTAGTGAAGAACATACATATCAACACTCAACCCTCACTCCTAGAGGAACACTAGAAATCTCCCACAAGGAAACCCTAGGCTAACTGGCATCATAAATCAGGCAACATTATCATGAAATCCTGAAGATCCTTAGCCTAGTACTAGCATGTTGTTCTATCAAAGCTCAAAAACAAATATCATGTATGGTATTTTGGGGTTACTTACTGGCTCCGGCTGATCGTACCTCCACATCCTCCTTTACTCATTTTGAAAACCATTTTAAATTCTCTTTTGAAAACCCACCTCGATTTGAGACTGGATTCACATGAATGTTCCTCCAATTCACTCAAACCAAGGCTTTGATACTAACTTGTAATGACCATAAAATTCCAACCAATTTAAACTTTTCAAAAACAACCCGATTTCATAAAATTATTACAAAAAGGTTTTCAATACAATTATTTCAGAGTCTTCCCAGAACCACATCATAAAACATAAACATGAGGAGCGGTACGATCACGCCTTTGCCTTGCCACGGTCTCCTAAAGAACCTGAAAAACATTAAACCTCAACTGTAAGCCCGAAAGCTTAGTGAGATATCCCCAAAATACCAACCACATATACCATACATGCATAACATGCCATAACATAACAGAACACAGAACAACCATGCACTTCGGGTCTACTGTGTGACTGGTCCGCCACACCGGCCTTTAGTCCACCTGATCCACCCTCCGAGTCTAACCACATACATCGAGTCTACAGTGTGATTGGTCTGCCCGCACCGGGCCTTCAATCCACCTGGTCCACTCTCTGAGTCTATAGTATGACTGGTCTGCCCGCACCGGGCCTTCAGTCGGCCTGGTCCACTCTCCGAGCCTCGGCACGTCTAGTCCGCCCTCTTGGGGCTTTCAGCCTATCCGGACCGCTCGCTGGGCCTTCGGGATAACCGGTCCGCCCTGGGTATGTTGTCCTACAGCACAAAGCAGGTCCCGCCTCAACCCAACCCCAGTCCAATCAGCCATGTGCACATAAACATTCAATCATATAATATATCACATCCAATCAAACCGATCTAACAGATCGCATAGCATAACATCATCCTAACCAGGATACCGACCTAACCGGTCACTAGCATAGCATCATCCTATATACCAGGATACCAACCTTAACCAGGTCTCTAACATATACCATCCTAACTACCATGAGGCAACACAACAAAGCAATAACATAACAACGATACCCGGATCTCAATCCGATAAAGGGTCAGCCTTAGTGTCGTAGACCCTGTTGATATAGTGAGGATAACTCACCTCGCAACTGCCGACTAAACAGATAAACCCAAGCTGCTCCGACCACTAATACGATCTCCACCACTGGCCAACCACCAAAACACTGAACTCAAAACAATATCCAACAATTATTAAAATGCCCCTGGAAGTCAATTGGTCAACCATTAGTCAAAGTCAAAGTCAACCCCTGACTGACTCTACTCACCGAGTCAACCCGATGACTCGCTGAGTCCCCATGCACAGAACTTCCCCAATCCGCGACTCAACTCGCCGAGTAACCCCGAGACTCATCGAGTCCAACAACTCTGAGTCCTTTCACACTCGACTCACCGAGTCATCCCTTGACTCACCGATTCACAGCTCAACCTGAAGAAAGGTTAGGACCTCACGACCAGACTCGCCGAGTCCAAGAACAGACTCGCCGAGTCCAAGGCTATCTGCAACCAACTCGCCGAGTTGTTCTTCCAACTCGTCGAGTTCCAGCCTATCTTCAAGCAACTCGCTGAGTACACCCTTGTGACTCGCCGAGTACCCCTAGATCTAAAACCATACAGAGGCTTTCCAAGCCATGCAGAAGCTCTAAACCATAGATCTACTCTTTTACAAGCCATCCATCACGTAAAGTGGCAAACTTTACGTGGATCCAAGGAGATCTAGGCATTTTACACTCTAGGGCTAGGGTTTGGGACAAAAGGGCTTCACCAATCACTCAAAAATCGGGACTCTATGACATATAGGACCATCACAAGCTTAGATCTGAAGTAGCATCCTCAGATCCAAGCTTCTATCTCAATTTAGATGTCATATCAACCACCACACATGAACCCCATGAAGAAAAAGCTTAAGGAAATGGTTCCTTACCCCTGGAATGAGCCCAACCAACTGTAGATTCCTGATCTCCCCAAGCTTTCTGATACAAGCCTCCAACTCATCAAGCTTAAAGCACTAAAGATCCTTCTCCAAACTCTAATTCACTCAATAATGGGGTCTCCTCACGAATTTAGGGTTTCTGGAACTCAAGGAATGGTAAAGAGGTTGGGGAAGAAGTGTTATGTTCTTTATATAGGGCTCAACCTCCGAAATTAAGGTTTTCTCCACTCAGCACCAACTCGCCGAGTCCACCCATGCTACTCGCCGAGTTGGTTACTTAACACGCGACCAGAGTCGCGACCCTACTCGCCGAGTCCACTCGTGGACTCGCCGAGTTTCCCTTTCACACTTACACTTTTAGCCCTTCAACTCTACTTCTGATATTCCGGGATGTTACAAAAATGGTCAACATGGAACCATTTTAAACCATAGAACCAAGGAACCATTATTTTTTGAAGTTGTAGATCTTATTATTTATCAAAAAAAATTCTAAAAAATATAGAGATTTATAATTTTTTTTATGTTTTTTCTATTGATATCAAATTTGATTTTTTTTTTACTTTTTTTATCTGTTCAGATTTACACTGTGAATCTACGCTATAAATCATTAATTTTGTATAAATTCACTATATGAATCTGCACAGATTTACAGTGTGAATCTGCACAGATTTCACATGATAAATTTGTACAGATTCATAATGTGAATCTGAACAAATTCACAGTGTAAATCTGAATAGATCAAATTTTTTTATAAAATTTGATATCAGTGGATGGAGGATAAAAAGTTATGAGTATCTATATTTTTAGTTTTTTTTATGAAAAATTTGTTCTAAAAGTTAATAAAAGATTGATTCCTTAGTTCTAAGGTTTAAAATGGTTCCTCGTTGAACCTATATATATATATATATATATATATATATATATATATATATATATATATATATATATATATATATATATATCATTTTTGACGTTCATACAAAAATTAGAAAAAGAATGGCTTAATCCGTTAAGGTCTTGATGTAAAGGCTTAAAATGTATTCCTAATTATGTTAGGTATAAGTTTAATCCAGTCAAGTGCTTAAAAAGTGACTTAAGGACTAATTTTGTAAAGATTTCTCAAAACTGCCAAAGTTACATCCATGCCCCTAAACTTTGGATTTTTATATTTTATTCTTAGAATTTATAAATACAATATTTATAAATATCATTTATACATAAATAATATTTATTTAGATAAATATATATCCTTGCATAATATTAATCATATTTCTATAAACTTTATAAAAATATGCTATAAAACTATAATGTTTATTCTAAACCTTTTTTACACACTTATAACATTTAAATAAAAATGTTGTATTAATATAATATTTATTAAAATATTATTTACTCACTTATAATTATGTAAATTCTTTTATATAATTATCTTTAAGGATTTTAATTATTCAACAAAATGAATAATTATAACTCTAAGTCCTTAAACGTCTTGCCCAAATTTACGGGTGTTATAGAAAAACAAGATCACAAGTAAGAAGATCAAATGTTTTAAAAAAAAAGTATGTAATTTTTCTTTATTACTTTTAGTAGTTGCAATAATAAAATAAATTTTGATCTTCATAGGTTGCATGAACACGTATAATTTTGTTAAGTCTTCCGTTGTCATGATCATGTTTTTAGAATGCCCTATAACCTAATGCAAAAGATGTTACAAAGTAGTAATATCTTAGACACTGATGGTGATGATTTATTCAAAAGATTGGAATCATTACAAAAATACCAATTGAATGTAATACAACTAGCACAATCTTAAATATCACATAAAGGATAAACACTTGATTCACGAAATGCTCCTAGGGAAGTTGAATGGTCGCGAGGTGGAGAATCGTGGTTGGACGGAGGTACGAGGAAGAAGAAACACGTCGACTTTAATAAAAGGAATTACATCCTTCTTTTTCTCCAATATGGTCGATGGAATCAATAGCTTCGATCTCAAAGAGGTGTTCAGGACATTCAGAAGAATCAGATATTTCTATATTATTGGAAGGATAGACAAACGTAACTCCTATTTTGGTTTTGTGAAATTCGGTGATGTCAAGAATAGCATAGAACTGGAGAGATCTATGAAAAGGGTGAATTGTGGTCACTGTATCTTGAAGGTGAGCATAGCTAAGTACGAGAAAATGTTCCAAATAGGCCGGAAGCACATTGGGACCATAAATATGAAATATGTTCAGGCCAAACACTACTCTCCCACCCAAAAAAGAAAAAAATTGTGAACAAAGGCAAACACAAAGACGGTAGATCCTACGCGACGATTGTGGGTGATAAATATGGTGCTTGTGATCCCCCCCCCCCCCTCCAAAATCCCATTTGGTGTCTCTCAATTATGTTCCAACCATGAATGTGTGGAATCACTCTGCCTTAGTGGGAGAAGTTCTCAATCTCTAACTCCTCACCAAATTTCCCAAACTTATCGAGTCTGTAAGTCACTTTCGATAAAATGCTTTCTATACTGGTGTTCTAAGAGTTGTTCTTCGGTTTGACCAACCTAGTCACGCACAAAACTTTCTCCGTGATGAACAAAATTGGAACATATGGTTTAACTAGTTAAGAATGGGTGTACATGAAGAATCAAATTCCGAGAGAATTTATTGGGTAAAGATCATAAGAATCCTTATCTCACTTCGTTCGGAAGAGAATTACTCACTTATAGCAAAAACTGTCGGGAAACCATTATAAGTTGATGGTAGGCACTGAGGAAATATTGACCTCTCCAATAGAATAACTTGCATCCTCACAGAATCACTCACTACATTAACAAGGAGACGTCTTTCTCCTTCTATAACAAGACCTACGGGGCCAGGATAGTTGAATACGATTTCAAGTGGCACCCTTTCTTTCACATAACTTCCACCCCACAACCTTTTGACGATGAAGAAAGTGAAGGTCTATCAGAGAACTAGGATTTAGATGAGACTTCAGATGATAATGGAGTATCTGAAACTTGGGCTGATCAAGGAATCGTGGAGTTAGAAGGATGAGAGATCGATCAAAACATCAATTTGGATTCCTTAAAAGACGCTGCAATATGTCGGCCGACGTGTGCATGTCACCGGAGCCAATCATGGTGGTGGGGGATGCCCCGGGAAGAGGGGTGATGCATTAAATTTAGAAGGTGAATCATCAACTCATAAAGATATGGGTAGTTCTCCCATAAAAGAATGTTAGCGTCGGGAACCTTGCATTTATGGGTTAAACAATGCTGGACTTAATTTGGACATGGACCATTCATAACGCCCAATTAAATCTTCCTCGATCTTGAATTACCTGACCCACCCTAACCAATTTTTTGATTTTGAACCTAGTGAAACCCTGTGTAAAATGAGGAAATTTTGACCGCATCTTTGCCTTCACAATTATTCTCTGGAGGATTTTTTAGTCACCCCACTCCCCTTCTCCCCTCCCCTTCCTCGAGTAAAATTCCCCACCTAAATACAATATCGAAGGCGGTTCCCACTCTCTAGACCTAAACAAATATATACAATGTTCTAATGCCCTTAGATGTAGTTCACAAAATGGGGAATGTCGTTCAGCCAATGAAATTGACGCTGCGATCATAATTGGAATAGAGGTTTTCTTCTAAATTGAGAAAGGGAATGGAATCGTTGAAGTAGTATTTGAATGCCCTGGAGCAATCAATCTTGACCAATGAATCTCATGACTTTAAACATTAGGGGAATTAGGGAAGCAAAGAAATTCGATTGGATTAGGAATATGAAATTCTCGCAGGGTGTCGACTTCATGGGCATCCAAGAAACTAGGGTAAATGATTTTAACTCAATAGACATTATTGGTTGTTGAGGGTCATCAGATTACCAATGCGATTTTGTCAATCCTACTAGATGTTATGACGGAATTTTGAGCATTTGGGATCCTAATGTATTCCGCAAGTTGAAAACCATCTCGTCTAGATATTTTATAGCCACACCAGGGGATTAAGTCGGTATCCCTGCTACTACAACGATAGTGAACGTATACGGACCTCTGTCCATTGTCGATAGACACCAATTATGAGATGAGTTGATTGCCTTAAAAATAGGAATTAATGGTGTGTGGGTATTCTTGGGTGACTTAAATGATGTTAGGTTTACATGTCAAATGTTCAACTCCTCTTTTTACAGATACGCAACTGAGGATTTCAACTGGTTTATCGTTGAGGCTGGTTTAGTAGAATTTAATCAAGGAGGAAGGAAATACACTTACATGCGTGATGATGGGCTTAAATAGAGTAATCTTGATAGGTTCCTGGTCTATCAAAACTTCATCCAAACTTAACCGTTGACCTCTATGACGCTTCTCCCAATGGAGTATTTAGACCACTCTCTGGTGGTTCCTAAACTATCTTCTACTGATTTTGGTCCCCGCACATTCAAAATTTTTAATTCATGGATGCTAAACAATGAATTTAACTCGATATTTGAAAAATCTTGGGGAACTTATGTGGTTTTGGTGTTCCTGGTCGATATATTTTGGCCAAATTGAAATTCCTCAAAGAAGATTTTAGGAAATGGAGAAAAGAGATATGTATAAGAGAAATAGGCTCTATAAAATTATTAAAGGAAAAGGTAGAATCCCAGGATATCATGGCTGAATCTTCTTTACTCTCATCAGGGGAGCATAACTCACGCATGGAGTCAATGACTAAAATTCGTGAAATTGAACAAGCTGCCAAGTTAGATTTGGAACAGAATGCCAAGATTAAGTGGATTTATGAGGGGATGAAAATACAAGATTCTTTCACGGGACGCTAAAACATAAGCACATAAAAGATAGGATACATGGCATGTCTATAGGTGGGGTTTAGTCCACGGATCCTAAACTGATCAAGCAGGAGGCATTCAAATTTTTCTTGAAAAAATTTCACTATCAATGGCCAGATAGACAAATGTCAATCAGTACTCTTTTTAAGAAGTTGTGTGACATCCCCATGTTCACAACCAGAAAAGACCGATTTTGTTTATGCGTTATAAAAATCAGAGTACTTTTTTTAATAAAAATGTTGCGGAATTTTTTCCCAGTAAAACATGATAAATACGTTATCAAGGCATTTTCGAAGAAAAGTATTTTTATTCTTTTTAAAACATTTAGGATGTCATCATCAATACAGAAACATAAGCATAAACAGAACTTACATTCATTATCACTAGTGATTTATATCTCCTTAATCTCTGAGTGTAATGTGACTTCATATAAACACCTGTGATATAAATAAACTGAGTGGGTTAGGTTGGGAAACTTGGTGAGTACATAGGGTTTTCAACCCACAATAATATAATTATTATGTTTAATCATCAAACAATTAACCTAATTACCCATCCCCATTATCTTCTTCACTCTTAAGGATTTACCCTAACAATTAGCTATTCCTCGTTCATTCTTTCCTAAGGATTATCCTAAGGAATAGACACAAAATCCATCATTGCCAGATTTACTCAACATGCACTAAATCCATAGTTGTCGGGGTTTGCTCATCAGGCACTAAATCCATAACTGCCAGGGTTATCTCGTTTATCGACAGTATCGTTTCCGAGAATCCACTCGCAATACATGTCAATGGGTTTTTATCTCGTTTATCGATAATATCGTTTCCAAGAATCCACTCGCAATACATGTCAATGGGTTTTAGAGTACAACTGGTGAATACACAGTTCAAATATGTGACATCCCCATTTTTACGGCCAGAGAAGACCCATTTTGTTTATGCTTTATAAAAATCAAAGTATCTCTTGTAATAAAAAAAATGTTGCGAAATTTGTTCCCAGAAAAATACGATAAATACGTTATCAAAACATTTTCGAAGAAACGTATTTTATTCATTTTAAAACGCTTGGGATGTCATTATCAATACAGGAACATAAGCATAAACGGACTTTACATTTATTTACACTAGTGATCTACATCTCTTTAATCTTTAATCTCTCAGTGTAATGTCGCTTCATATCGACACCTGTGATATAAATAAATTGAGTGGGTCAGGTTGGGAAACCTGGTGAGTACATAGGGTTTTCAACCCACTATAATATAATTATTATGTTTAATCATCAAACAGTTAACCCAATTACCCATCCCCATTATCTTCTTTATTCTTAAGAATCTACCCTAAGAATCAGTTATTTCTTGTTCATTCATTCCTAAGGAGTATCCTAAGGAATAGGTACGAATTCCATCGTTGTAAATGACACATCTGTCAAGCACAACTGCTAGTTCTGTCACTTAGGCGCAGCTGCCAAAACTGTGACATTCTCTATGGGGCGCATCTGCTGGAATAGTCCTTTTAGGCGCATCTGTCGGGGTTATGAGGTTCTCTATTAGGCGCTTCTGCCGGTAGAGTCCTTTAGGCGCATCTGTCATGGTTTTATTGACAGTATCGTTTTCGAGAGTCCACTCGCAATACATATCAATGGGTTTTTAGAGTACACCGGTGAACACATCGTTCACAACACCTACAGGTTGCGAACCTGCTAGTGTTCCATTGGACTGTCTAGAATAGTCCATGGTTGTCATTCATACTCTGCTGAATGACGGGGCCATCATTTGGGAAAAAGGCTTCTCACATTGTCCACCTCTCACCCTCACCTCACGGTCTATTTCACCTCTCAACTCATCATCCAACTCATATTTCATCTATTACATCTACCCATGTTTTACCCCAATATGTTCGTAGATATAAAATAGATATACAGTTTAAATCATTTAAAACGTGTATAAAATCATTTATCCAGCATAGACAGCAAGTACTCAGGTAATATGCACACATATCACGTAATTTATATAAAATACTTCATATCTATGTGTAAGATGAAAGTAACTATGTACTCACCTGGGAAGGTGGTGACTCGGCACTCGGACAGCACTTCGTTACTCTTAAAACAATTATCCCTTGACGAAACCTAGTATCATTACCACTAGAGTTTAGTCTAACGTTTGACAAGACTAATTTAATAGTCTAGCTATTATTATTATTATATAAGCGTTAAAAAATACTTATATAACCCATAATAATAGCCCAAATACTCCTTATAAGGTCCTAATAACATTACTATATTGTAACATAAGTTATACTAAAGATAGGATAGGTACAACTCACTTACAACGGGTTTTTCGCAAAAACCGGGCTTCGCTGGAGCAGCGTTCCTGAGCCGAAAGGCTCTTTTCTCGGGACTCTGGGAGCCTCGGGGCTTCCTTCGGGTGCTAGGGGGTTTACCTAGGCTTTTAGGGGGGTTAGGGGGCTAGAGAGAGAGTCTAAAGAGAGAAAGAATAGTTTGGGAAGGTGTGAAGAATGAGGGAACCCGACACCTCTATTTATAGGCTGAATTCCTGATGGACTCGCCGAGTAGGAGGACCTACTCTCTGATTTGGGGCGTGTGGCAGCCTTCTGGTGGTGCCACATGTCCAATTTTGGTGGTGCCACGTCACCCCCTATCGCGTATCAGCCTTCAAACTTAGAAAAATCATAACTTTCGCATATGAGCTCCGTTTTTGACGTTCTTTTTTTCAACATGTAAGTAAAATCAAGATCTACAACTTTCATTTAGACTCCATCGGCTAATTCCCGACCGATCTCAAATTTAACAGTAGGAGGCGTTTAGACTGTTAAATGACCGCGAAGAATTCGTAACTCCTTCATACGGACTCCGTTTTCGTCTATCTTTTTACCGTTGAGTTCCTATTAATGAGATCTTCAACTCTCATTTAGGTCGCGTAAGCCAAAAACCGCTCGAACTAAAATTTGAGTTTCGGGTCGTGCACTGCTAAGCCGAATCTTAGAAAAATCATAACTTCCTCATAAGAAGTCAGATTTGGGCGTTCTTTTTATGGATGTTCTCGGTTTAACGTATACTACAACTTTCATTTAGATTGCTAAGGCTAAAAGTCGATCCATCGTAAATTTACTATTTACGCTTCTCGGTGTCGTGCCGGTTTTGCCGTAAAACTTCGACGGGCCATAACTTCTTCGTTATAACTCGGATTTCAGCGTTCTTTATATGTACGGAAACCTTGAGACATATTCTACAGCTTGGTTATGTCTATTTATTATAAATAATCTTTTTCCTAAAAGTCGTTTTCGACACTTATTGCCTCTAAATTGACTAGCCCGGATCTGCGGGCATTACAAAATAACACCTACAGGTTGCGAGCCTGCTAGTGTTCCACTGGACTGTCTAGAATAGTCCGTGGTTGTCATCCATACCCTGCTAGATGACGGGGCCAACACTTGGGTAAAAGGCTTCTCTAATGGTTCACCTCCCACCCTTATCTCATGGTCTATGTCACCTCTCATCATTTTTGCTTTTTTCACACATCAACTATTTCATCTACCCATGTTTTACCCAACACATTTTCTAGATATAATATATTTTATAATAATCATCAAGATAGTGGGAGCATAAAAGTTATGATTGTATGATTATTAAGGCACGTATTGCAAGATTGGCAATATTAATTATAGAAAACAAGAGTCATACTTTGCAAAGTCGCAATAGTTGAAGAGTTGTTTTGCTATAATTAAGGAAGATAATATTATGCTTCATTTCAAATCTAAAGGTTTAGGTTGAGAAATGTTAATAAAATTTAGTCAAAGTACAAAGTGTGTTCTTAAAATTTCGATTATGATTACGGCATCCCTCTTCACAATTCGAAATTTGAGAACATAGCAAATAAAACATTATGCGTCGTGTCCCATACGCTTCGGGTATAGGATCGATTGCAAATGCTTTAATGTTTGACCATTCTAAAATTTTTCCAAATGTCGAGCACATTTAGAGGGAAAAAGGACTAGAATCGGTTTAGACTAAAATAATTAAACAACTATCAAAGGACAATCCAAGTTCGACGAGGATTGGTCGCTTGTGAGTAGTTGGAAGTATAGTATTGGAAAATATGGAAATGTTTCCATATTGGATGGACCATATCGACATCATTACGAATAGATAAGATTCTATTAAGAATGAGTTGTCATATGGAACATATGGAAGTGTGTCCATATTGGGAATTGAATATTGAGAAATCTATGACTAGATTAGAAACTTCTATGCAAAAGGATGTTCAAAGAAAGTACTTTGAGTGAGAGACATCATATCTATGGAATTGTCTTGTAACAATCTCCGAAAGAAGACTTTGTAATATCATTGGCAATAATCTTAGTGACTTTGGGGCAGTGACATTACGAAAGGATAGTTGCATAAGAATGTTAGAATCTAGCATATTCTATAAGTAGCAAGAATTTGATATTCTTTTACTTATGAAAAGGGTTTGGAGTTGTGAAATGAGAATGATTGGAAATGTGTTCAATGTGATCTATTTCACAAAGTAAGAACCATAGGTAAACATTGTGTGCATGCTAGGAGCATGGGACAAGTGTTGTAATTCAAGTAAGAAGTTGATTACCCGAAACGACAAATAATGAGTAATCAATATGGTGATAAATAAAAGGTGTTTTATTTATGCTCAAAGGGTTGAGGCCATATGGGATTAGTATTATTCTTGTGTTTCACATTTGCATGTTTTGACTTCCAGAATAATTGAATTCATTAAGAATAATCGAATTATTCGAACGGGCCACAATCGTTCATATGTTGGAAGTAGATATGAATGAAGACTATCGTGAATTGGTGTGTGGATTGTCTAAAAGAGTATTAGACATAAGCAAATGTTTGCTGCAATGTTCATGAGTGCTTATGAATGTGATTTGAGCATTGGATTAGACCCACGCTCACTTGGATCACTCCATGGATTGTATCACGAGTGATTGGTGAGACGATAACATCTTATATTCTTGAAACCGAGATGTGTGAGTTGTATCTTGCAAATCGATTGCACATTGATAATATGTAAACGCACCAGTAACTTGGTGTTATAAAACATATTGTTGTGTGTGATTTGGTGCGTGAGTACAAGCAAGCATTGTATCAAAGTTTATCCGTTCCTTTTATCCAAAGTAGGATAAAAGCGATATCTTTGGGCCCCTCGATGGTTTAGTGATGACAAACGTAAATGCTCGGCCGGGCTAGGGCTAATTTGATTTGTTCAATTAGTCTGTCGTCATAAATTAGAAATCGAGATATAGTACAAAGAGAATGATTTGAAATCATATCTCATATGATATCTAGAATGGAGGAATATATGATCCTTTATCTAAGGACACGCGTATTTGATATGATCAGAGTTGAAAGCGGCTTTGGAAAGCTACGATTGCAGATCGGGATCCGAAGTCATACGCAGAATAGTTGTTAGACTTATCCAAGTGGGAGACTGTTGGATTAGTGTCTAAGTCCATAACTATTTTGGTATGTACTTGATCCGATGGTGCTTGGTCCTTTTGGGTTGCCTTCACCAAAGCAACTTGATTGGAGAAATAAATAGAGAGAGAGGTTATTATGATTTATTAATATGTTATAAGAATAATATATTAAAGGAGAAATCATATTTGTTTAATTAATATTGGTCAATAATTAATTAAGAATTAATTTTGTGATCAAGTGTAATTAATTAAACTAGAGGGGCTGAATTGTAATTATGTGATAGTTACAAAATAAGGTAAGGATTATCTTATATATATGGTGAACGAATTTGAGGTGTAAATCCCTTAGAATTTGACTAGGATCAGGATTTCTAGGACTTATCTTATGGTTGCTTGGTGGATAAACAACTAGATAAGGATAAGGACTAAAACCCTAATCTTTACACCTATATAAACCCCCTAAGGCATAGGAATTCGTCCAACCCTTCCCAAGAGGTCCTAAGGACGAATTCTAACCTCCCTCCTCTCTCTTTATACCTTCTCCACTTGCTTATGGTGTTTGTAAGCCATTAGAGGAGTAACACTTGTGACTCTCTGCTTTCCAAGGTCAAGGAGGAATTGGATTGTTATTGCTATATAACAATCAAGGTATGTTCTTAAACCTATTTACATGTGAATTCTGATTTCCATATGCTAGAATTAGGGTTCAAAGTCTTGGATTCAAAGTATGTACAATAGAGAAACCTAGATCCGAGCTTTAGGGTTTGTATGAGCACATAGGATGTCTTATGACCAAAACCCATCAGTGGTATCAGAGCCATGATTGGTTTCTATTGTATTGATGCTTGATGTAACTGAAAATCGTGTTTTGGCCTCACTGTTCGACCTGACTCGGCGAGTCACTCTTGGACTCGGCGAGTCAGCCTTACTCGGCGAGTTCCAGAGGGTGACTCGGCGAGTCGGTGCGTCAGACAGTGCTTATCTCGGGATTTCTTGCTGTTTTTGCATTGGGATAATTACCTTATCATGTTAAATTAATATTAATCCGATTATATGATATATTTGACTATAATTTTAATCTAATTCAAGATATTTATCAATTAATAGGATAATTGTTTCCTTATAAGATAATTGATTAATTATTTTAAGTAAATTGATAAATTATTTTGCAAGAAATCATCAAATATGGATAATTATGTGATTAAATGTTAATTTGAATTATTTGTTATTTGATCCTTGTTGTTATGAAAAGTTTCATGTTTTGCCCTTTAGGTTTTATAGTTTAATTTTGACCCCAAAAGTTTTGTTGTTTTGAAATTTAAATAGTTGAAACCCTAGTGTTTTGAAAAAGGTTTCAAAACTTGCCCTCAAGTTTTGGAATTTAAATTTTGATTAAATAGTTTAATTTTGATGCATATTTAAATTCTAAACCCTAATGTGTTGAAATGTTTCAAAACTTTCCCTCAAGTTTTGGAATTTAAAAGTTGATTAAAAGTTTAATTAGGAATGTTAAATTCTAAAACTCTAGTATTGTTTTGAAAAAGTTCAAATCACACCCTTATGGTTTTATTGATTAATTAAGGTGTATAATTAAAAGAGGTTTAATAAATCCATAAAAAAATTTAGGTTTACAATTTAAGTGAATTAAAAGTATAATTGTTAAATTGAACCACCAAATATTTTAAAAGTGTAAAATACACCCTATACTATATATAACATTAAAAGTCTAACATTATATATATGTATGAGTAAAAGTCAGTCTTACCGTTAGTAGGCCTCATTCACGAAGCTGGTCTATAAGGGGTGTTTAAGGAATTGCCTATAAAATGGCGATTGAATGGGTATCCACTCTTACCCACCGCACTCTTGACCAGTGGAGGGTCGTTAGCCGAACGGGTAGGATAGGACGAAACCTTCCATTATAAGTATAATGAAGTATAAAAGTAACTAAATGTTTTCATATAATTCCCAATCTTAGTTACTTAGGCAAAAGTGAATTGATGCAATTCCATGAAATTACACTTTGTGCCCTTGCGAAGACGTTAGTGGAGCGTGTGTGGTTAACTGGCACACTAAATGGGTCTAAGCAAAGGTAGCAAAGGGTGACTCAATGTTTGTCATAGTTCGGTGGAGCGTGTGTGGTTTACCGGCACATCGAATAGGCGACCGTAACATGTGAGGGCACTATGTAAGTTTGCATGGTTATTCACACCCGCTTTGTGATCCTCGGCATCCCAGTCACAAACAAGAGGGGCATATCGAGATTTAAACATGCCATTGAAAGTTCAATGAATCTCAAAGGATCTAGGAGTTTTCATAGATTTAAAACTTAAATTCTTTTTCGTTTTTCGTGGTGGAAATTAGTGAATCGTCATTCACTTACCTTCAAATATTCTGCAATTAGGGTTACGGCATCCCTCTCCCGAGTTGTAGAATATTGTGTTGGTTCCTAGCCTTAGTATCTCATTTGGGTGATTTACTAAGGACTCAATCAATCAACTAACTTGAATTCGTTTTCTCCCGTTTTGTAGATGTCAAAGTTCGACAACTATGGTATTCCCAAATCCCGTGGAACAAGCATTCCACATGAAGATGATATTCCACGATTCGATCGAGGATCAAGAAATCATGCTTCACTTCCTCCTCCTCCTCCAATTATTCTCCCTAACCCACAAGATTGTAAAATTGAAAGGTTCAATATCACTCAAGCCCTTTTGGCAAGTAAACATAAAGAAGGAAAGTCGGTGTGTGCACACGTCCTAGGGATGAAGTCGCGCATTGATAGACTAAGAATGATGGGATCCGTTGTTAGTGAAGAGATGGCTGTTGATTGGGTTCTTCAGTCACTTCCCAACTCATATAGTGAGTTCGTAAGAGAGTACTATATGACGAACCACAACGTGACCCTTATAGATCTCACCTATATGCTTATTGCTGCCGAATCAGCAATGGTTTGGCGCAATAGAAAAGCAAAGTTGATTGGTGAATCTGCCTTCAAGACCTCTATGGATATAGACAATGGCAATGAAAGACATGCAATGATCGAAAAGTTTGATCATAAGAGAAAGGCGATGTCTGAAGTAGTTCCATGTGTTGTTCCAAAAGAGTCAATTTGCTTTTATTGCCAAGAGAAGGGGCATTGGAGACGAAGTTGCCCTAGTTACCTAAGAGATCTAAGAGATGGGAGAGTCAGAACGTATGGCTCTACTTTAGGCAAAAATCCACTATCTAACTCCATTAAGTTCCTATTCATTGATTCTTAATACATGATGTAATAAGATTACATTTGAGTGTTTTGTAGGGTCGGTGAAAAGAAAGGAAGCTTGATAAGAGAGCAAGATGAATCAAATCACAAGAGATGGATCTCGGTCGCATGGACTTGAAGATTAGATTTTGAGCTTAAAAAGTTATGATAGAGTTGTTAGAAATTTTCTTTTGTACATAGTTTTCAATGGATTTTGCATTGTAAGGACAAATTTTTCCGCTGCTTTTATAAATAAAATAAATTTTGTTTGACTTATTTATTTATTTGTTTATTTCCTTGCAATGAAATCGTTATGAAAATTGATGTTTGAATATTTCTACAACGAATGGATATGATTCTTATTAACGTTATTATGGAAATGTCAAGAATTTACCAAATAGGGAGAGTTCTCATCGCCCAAAGTTTCAATTGGATAGAAATTTGGAATCACGCAACTTGGTTGCATGATGAATGAGAAATTTCATATTTGGAAATTAGACAAATTCATTGACAAAGAGTCAAGTGAGGGACTAAGAGATCGAGCACACAATGTTGCGTGTTGATCAAGTCAACCATAAGAGTAACAATGATATTCGTCATGATTTACTAAAGGTTTAGTAAATATGATTATACTTACAAGATTAAGTGTAATTTTGAATTGATTAAAGGGTTTAGATCAATAGCAGAACGAATAACAAGAATCAAGTAGGCAGAGAGATAAAAGTTTCTCCATTCTAAGAAGAAGGGAGAGTACCTTTTATGCTTTATGATAGGTCTTAATGATTAAGAACCATATCTCAATTGATCCTCTAAGTGAGTCTTAGTACAATTGTATGTCTAAGAAGAGGAATCAAGAATTGAAGAAATGGTTAAATCAACAAGTCAATCATACTTCGTTCCAATAACAAGTCTTAAAGTTAAGATTGTGACAATGAGTGAAAGGTATTGAGAAGGTTTGTAACTTTCATTAAATGTGGAAAGTTGTGATGTCTTGGATAAGACAAAGACCAACTAAGACCAATTTATGAAGTGTTTTGATAAAAGCTACACTAACTCTTGAATATTTGTTTGTCAAGAAATGGTTATTGACAAGAGAACCTTATATGTCAAGGAGTCAGTGGGAGTCTTAATTGTCTTGAAAGGTTTCAAGAACAAATCAAATAAACCTTATCGATCATCACTAGCACACGAGTTGAGGTTTACAACCTATCGTGTTGACATTATTTTGATTCTGTGCCAAACCAATCGAGTTAATTATGCATGTGAGTCCTATGAGTTCTCATTTGAATGCATAAAAGGCAAGGACCTTGATCAATGGAAAGTACATTTATAGGAAAAGGTGAGCTGCTTAACTACTTGGAAGACGTGGTGGGCAGCTGTGCTACCATAAGGCAAGAAATCAAGATTAAGAAAGTTCGATCCATATGAGTTTGAATTCGTCATAAACTTTGGTTTTGACAAATTCACATGGATAGGAACATATACACCATTTAAATCTAAGTGTCATAAGATTTCCTCCTTCATGAAAATGATTGTGAGGAAATGCTTTCACTAAGAGAGATTTTAAGAAGATAGTGATTGTAAAATTGCATTCTCAAATTCGATTATGGTTACGGCATCCCTTTCCATAATTTGAATTGTGAGGTTTGGCAACTAGTCTTAATTGTTTAGACACACATATGAACTATCGAAGGCAAATGTGTATAAGTTCAAGATACCTTGATAAAAGATTATCAAAGCACAAAGTATTAGAAACATGAACTTAAGAAATTCAATAAGCATTGTTTTTCTGAAAGTTAAGATGTTTATGAATACATGTCGAAGCTAGTGGGAGCATAAGTCTTATGTTTTATAATAATCATCAAGATAGTGGGAGCATAAAAGTTATGATTGTATGATTATTAAGGCACGTATTGCAAGATTGGCAATATTAATTATAGAAAACAAGAGTCATACTTTGCAAAGTCGCAATAGTTGAAGAGTTGTTTTGCTATAATTAAGGAAGATAATATTATGCTTCATTTCAAATCTAAAGGTTTAGGTTGAGAAATGTTAATAAAATTTAGTCAAAGTACAAAGTGTGTTCTTAAAATTTCGATTATGATTACGGCATCCCTCTTCACAATTCGAAATTTGAGAACATAGCAAATAAAACATTATGCGTCGTGTCCCATACGCTTCGGGTATAGGATCGATTGCAAATGCTTTAATGTTTGACCATTCTAAAATTTTTCCAAATGTCGAGCACATTTAGAGGGAAAAAGGACTAGAATCGGTTTAGACTAAAATAATTAAACAACTATCAAAGGACAATCCAAGTTCGACGAGGATTGGTCGCTTGTGAGTAGTTGGAAGTATAGTATTGGAAAATATGGAAATGTTTCCATATTGGATGGACCATATCGACATCATTACGAATAGATAAGATTCTATTAAGAATGAGTTGTCATATGGAACATATGGAAGTGTGTCCATATTGGGAATTGAATATTGAGAAATCTATGACTAGATTAGAAACTTCTATGCAAAAGGATGTTCAAAGAAAGTACTTTGAGTGAGAGACATCATATCTATGGAATTGTCTTGTAACAATCTCCGAAAGAAGACTTTGTAATATCATTGGCAATAATCTTAGTGACTTTGGGGCAGTGACATTACGAAAGGATAGTTGCATAAGAATGTTAGAATCTAGCATATTCTATAAGTAGCAAGAATTTGATATTCTTTTACTTATGAAAAGGGTTTGGAGTTGTGAAATGAGAATGATTGGAAATGTGTTCAATGTGATCTATTTCACAAAGTAAGAACCATAGGTAAACATTGTGTGCATGCTAGGAGCATGGGACAAGTGTTGTAATTCAAGTAAGAAGTTGATTACCCGAAACGACAAATAATGAGTAATCAATATGGTGATAAATAAAAGGTGTTTTATTTATGCTCAAAGGGTTGAGGCCATATGGGATTAGTATTATTCTTGTGTTTCACATTTGCATGTTTTGACTTCCAGAATAATTGAATTCATTAAGAATAATCGAATTATTCGAACGGGCCACAATCGTTCATATGTTGGAAGTAGATATGAATGAAGACTATCGTGAATTGGTGTGTGGATTGTCTAAAAGAGTATTAGACATAAGCAAATGTTTGCTGCAATGTTCATGAGTGCTTATGAATGTGATTTGAGCATTGGATTAGACCCACGCTCACTTGGATCACTCCATGGATTGTATCACGAGTGATTGGTGAGACGATAACATCTTATATTCTTGAAACCGAGATGTGTGAGTTGTATCTTGCAAATCGATTGCACATTGATAATATGTAAACGCACCAGTAACTTGGTGTTATAAAACATATTGTTGTGTGTGATTTGGTGCGTGAGTACAAGCAAGCATTGTATCAAAGTTTATCCGTTCCTTTTATCCAAAGTAGGATAAAAGCGATATCTTTGGGCCCCTCGATGGTTTAGTGATGACAAACGTAAATGCTCGGCCGGGCTAGGGCTAATTTGATTTGTTCAATTAGTCTGTCGTCATAAATTAGAAATCGAGATATAGTACAAAGAGAATGATTTGAAATCATATCTCATATGATATCTAGAATGGAGGAATATATGATCCTTTATCTAAGGACACGCGTATTTGATATGATCAGAGTTGAAAGCGGCTTTGGAAAGCTACGATTGCAGATCGGGATCCGAAGTCATACGCAGAATAGTTGTTAGACTTATCCAAGTGGGAGACTGTTGGATTAGTGTCTAAGTCCATAACTATTTTGGTATGTACTTGATCCGATGGTGCTTGGTCCTTTTGGGTTGCCTTCACCAAAACAACTTGATTGGAGAAATAAATAGAGAGAGAGGTTATTATGATTTATTAATATGTTATAAGAATAATATATTAAAGGAGAAATCATATTTGTTTAATTAATATTGGTCAATAATTAATTAAGAATTAATTTTGTGATCAAGTGTAATTAATTAAACTAGAGGGGCTGAATTGTAATTATGTGATAGTTACAAAATAAGGTAAGGATTATCTTATATATATGGTGAACGAATTTGAGGTGTAAATCCCTTAGAATTTGACTAGGATCAGGATTTCTAGGACTTATCTTATGGTTGCTTGGTGGATAAACAACTAGATAAGGATAAGGACTAAAACCCTAATCTTTACACCTATATAAACCCCCTAAGGCATAGGAATTCGTCCAACCCTTCCCAAGAGGTCCTAAGGACGAATTCTAACCTCCCTCCTCTCTCTTTATACCTTCTCCACTTGCTTATGGTGTTTGTAAGCCATTAGAGGAGTAACACTTGTGACTCTCTGCTTTCCAAGGTCAAGGAGGAATTGGATTGTTATTGCTATATAACAATCAAGGTATGTTCTTAAACCTATTTACATGTGAATTCTGATTTCCATATGCTAGAATTAGGGTTCAAAGTCTTGGATTCAAAGTATGTACAATAGAGAAACCTAGATCCGAGCTTTAGGGTTTGTATGAGCACATAGGATGTCTTATGACCAAAACCCATCAGCATTTTCCTTGGAACCCTTCGCACCTATTTATAGGGTCAGCAGCTTCGGACTACGCTGCGCATTTAGCAGCACTACGTTGAGCGTAGTTCGGATGAGGTTGCCAGCTTCGCACCAGCTGGCTCGGACATCGGGTGGATAAGAACCGAAGTACGTTGGGCGTACCCGGCCTCGGACGCGGGGCGTAGCGAAGGCAATGTGTCTTCATCCAAGGCTATCTGCAATCAGCAATTGACAGCTAGAAATGCGCCACGTCAGCACTTTTATCATCAGCTTCGCAAATTCAAGTGCAATCTTTAAAAATTCGTAACTCTCGCGTACAAGCTCCATTTTTTACGTTCTTTATATCCACGTGTAGGCGGGAACGTACTCTATAACTTTCATTTAGACTTCATCGGCTAATTTTGACTTTATTTTAAAAGTTATATTATTAACAGGCCGGGACAAGATTGGTCCATTAAAATCTCATAACTTCTTTATCCGACGTCCGTTTTTGTCTGTCTTTTTATCGTTATGCTACTATTAATGAGATCTTCGATTCTCGTGTAGGTTGTGTCGGCTAAAAACTAATCGATCTAATATTCAAACTTCGGGTTGTACATTGCTAAGCCGAAACTTCGAAAAATCATAACTTCCTCATACGAAGTCAGATTTGGGCGTTCTTTTTTATGGACGCTCTCGGTTTAATGTATTATACAACTTTTGTTTACATCGCTAAGGCTAAAAGTCGCTCTATCGTAAATTCACTATTTACGCTTCCCGGTGTCGTGCCGGTTCCGTCGCGAAACTTAGACGGGTCATAACTTCTTCGTTATAACTTGGATTTCGGCGTTCTTTATATCCCCGGGATCGTTGTTACACATACTATAATTTGGTTAAGATTAATCCTTATAAATAATCTTCCATCAAAAATTCACTTTTGATGCTTATTGTCTCTAAATTGACTAGCCCGAATCTGCGGCCGTTACAAGTTGTTTCCTGCTCAATGACATTTCTCGAGTTAGAAATTATAATAGATGAAACTAAAGCATCGGTATGGTGTTGTAGATCTAATAAAGCATCGGGGCATGGCGGTCTGACTTTTAAACTTCTAAAATCTGAATGGGAAACTATCATCGCTGATATCATTTGTTTCATGAAGCATTTTGAGGCGGTTGGTTCCATATCCACTGGTTGTAACTCGTCATTCATCACATTGGTACCAAAGGTTAAATCCAATCACCCTATCTGATTACACTTCCTATCAGCTTAATCGACTGTATGTAGAAAATTGTTTCCAAGGTTCTTATGAACAGGTTGAAAGAAGTTATCAGTTATGTGGTCGATGAAGTCCAATCTACTTATATAAATGATAGGAATATCCTTTGTGGTCCATTGATGTTGACTAGAATTTATACATGGGCGAAGAAATCCAGAAAGAAAATGTTCCTTTTTAAGGTGGACTTTGAAAAGGATTTTGATATTATTAACTGGGGATACATAGATTATGTGATGGCTTAAATGGAGTTTGGGGGAAAATGGAGAAGGTGGATAAATGGTTGTCTCTCATATGCAAAAGCATCGGTTATGGTAAATAGTGCACCTACGGATGAATTTCAATCTTGAGGGGTTTGAGACAAGGGGACCCTCTATATCATTTCCTATTCATCCTTGCAATGAAGGGACTTCATGCAGTTATCCATGACTCAACAGATAAATATCTAATATAGGGGATAAAATTACGATGCGGCGGACCAATCATTTGAAATCTATTCTATGTGGATGATTCCATCTTCGCGGGTAAATGGGGTAGCGGTAGCATAAAAATTTTATCATGTATTTTTAAAATGTTTTGAAATCTCCTTTGGTCTCAAAGTGAACTTCCATAAGTCAAGATTATTCGGCATTTGTACCACACACTCTAACATCCATATCATGGCCGAAATCCTTAGGTGTTCGAATGACTCCTTCTATTTTGCGTACTTGGGGGTTCCAGTGGGTTCCAATATGTTGGTAAAAATAATTGGAAACCCATTGCTGATAAATTTCAATCGAAATTGTCAAATTGGAAAGAAACTACTTTATCATTTGGAGGTTGATTGCCTTTGATTAAATCAGTTTTGGGGAGCTTGCCCACTTATTATTTCTCTGTATTTAGAGCACCACAAGGAACATTGGATTTGCTTGAAAGTTTAACGCATAGATTCTTGTGGGAGAGGAGGGCAATGGAAAGTGGTCGCGGATAAAAAGGATGGCAGTCTGGGGATGGGTACTCTAAAAGCCCAAAATATGGCTTTACTTACCAGATGTGTATCTTCTTCTTCTTGGTCGATACTACAAGAAAAAGACCCTTTTACGACGCGCAAACCACGACACTCATTGATTTATGTTACGCAAAAGAGAGGGACATTAAAAAAGTGTCATCTCTTCAAAAAAATTTAGGATTTAGGTCGCGCATTATTGAGTGCCCTTAAATTAATGTTATAAGAAAAAAAATTAAAAAGACGAAGGGCGCTGTATCTTAAATGCGCGTCCTCTATGGTTGTCGCTTTATAATTTTAATGAACGCGCGCGTTTAGGGGGGGGGGGGGAATGAAATCCCCAAAAATATTTTAAAACCCCGCTTCTCACTCTCTCCTTATCTTTTTCTCTGGAAACCCTAATCCGCCTCCACCACTACTTTATCCTTAAGGAATAACACAACGAAGCTGGTATCTCAGATCAAGATCAACTACTCCGACATGAAATCCCCAAAAAAAATTAAAACCCCGCTTCTCACTCTCTCCTTCTCCTTTTCTCTGCAAACCCTAATCCGCCTCCACCACTACTTTATCCTTAAGGAATAATACAACCAAGCTGATATCTCAGATTAACTACTCAGCATCGAGTTAACCCCAACATGTATAGTTGTTGCGGAAGATGGAGAAGGTCGAGAAGAAGATATCGAGGTTCTTACAGAGCCCTCTTCGGGCTCAAGTCCTCGCTGCCATGCATCATGTGAGAGTCGAGACCACCAAGTGGTTTGAGCGACTTGAGGGTTCCGCTCGGAGGCTAAAGTAGCGGATCGGGTCCATGAAAATCGGAGAGGCGGTGAAGGATGGTGGTTTGAGGAGGCGATGAATAAGATGAACGAGGAGCAATATGAGGGTGGTTTGGAATGGTTGGAATGGAGCTGGGGAAGAGGAAAGTTAAAGTTATGCTTTGCTCCTAACTTCATTTTCCATTTTTTTGCTGCCTCTAAAGTGTTCGATGAAATGCTTCTGTTAAAGTTATGCTTCGCTCCTGTAGAATGATGATAATCCAACATCAACTGCTCCAAGAACTTTTATCAATCAATTGCCTGATTGGAGCATGCTACTTGCTGCTATCTCAACCATTTTCTTGGCTGCTGAGAAGCAATGGATGATGCTAGATTGGAAAACTAAACGCCCTGACATGCTTTCGGATCTTGATCCTTTTGGTTTAGGTAGAATGGTTGAAGATGGGTTTGTTTTTCTTCAAAACTTTTCTATTAGATCTTATGAAATAGGGGCTGATTGAACTGCATCAGTAGAAACATTAATGAATAATTTGCAGGTATCCTCATACTTCATGAAGTTTTCTTTTTGGTTTGGTATGTGTTTGTGTGTGTGTGATTTTACTAAACTACCCTTTTTGTTGATTTGGTAGGAAACAGCTCTTAATCATGTAAAACATGTTGGACTCTTGGGTGATGGGTTTGGTTCGACTCCTGAGATGTGTAAAAAGAATTTATTTTGGGTGGTGACAAAGATGCAAGTTCTGGTAGATCGTTATCCCACTTGGCAAACTATAAATTCTATTCATCTATGTGATATTTTTGACACTTTTACCCTTCTCTATTCTTACACATTCAAAATAATTTCAGGGGTGATATGGTCCAAGTAGATACATGGGTAGCTGCTTCTGGGAAAAACGGTATGCAACGTGATTGGATGATACGCGATTATAAAACTGGAGAAATATTAACAAGAGCTTCAAGGTTGGAACTTTAACAAAGTTTTTGCTTCTTTTTCTATCTTATTGTAAATTTGGTTGATGATTTAAAAAAAAAAAAAATCTCTTTCATTTATGGTTTTGTTTGCTCACTTTCTTTCAGGTACTACAGAGATGGATTAGAGAGTTGAGGACTTCTTTTGATGTCTGTGTTTGTATTACATTTTGGTTTGGTGAGCTTAAGATTAGTTGTTTTAGAATTAAAGTTTTTCTAATTCTGGAATTATTTTTTTTCTTAATATTTTATGCAGTCTCTTTTCTTAATATTTGAAGTTGTATGAGTATGTTTCTTTGTTTTTCTTGAATTAAATACGGTTGAGTTTATAAATTAACTAATGTTTTTGTGTATATATTCTTTTTTAGCACATTTCTGTGTAAATGATTGATTCAATTTGTATAGGAAAATGAATTTCTTGATTGTTTTATAATTTTTTTCTTAAAAACGCGCGTCCATTCCTGAAGATCACAAAATGGCAACCAAAAACTAGGGCTTTTATTTCCCCCACATATAATCTTGATTTTCAGAGTTTCAAAAACACTTTCTGAATATGTGTTCTAATCATAATTGTTGATCAAAATCGTTGGGTATCAATGGAGAAATTTGGGGTATTCAATGAAGACTGGAAGTGGCTGCTATTGGAGAGCCTTTGGTGCTCTGTTGCAGTGAACAAGATAGCTTCTGGTTTCATGTTTTTGTTAGAATATATTGTTAATTCCACCGATTTTCAGTCAGCAGCGCTTTTCTCAGTTGGGCTTCTTTACGAAGGATTTGCACACCCACAAACAATGCAAATTCTTCTGGTGAGCTTCCATGTCGTTACTGGTCCCACTTGTAATGTCTGTTAGCTGTTATTTTAATACATGGTTGCATTATTCAGTTTTTTCTTCTAGCTCTTTAGTTTATAAACTTTTATAGGGTGAGATAGGATGTAGAAGTGGAGGAGATAATTTACTCGAAAGGGAACGATACACTGTATCTGCTGGATTTTCCTTGGGTCTTGTTGCCTTGGGTATGTTGTTTTATCACTCACACTTTCTTGAAGTTGGACTTGTTTCTTAACTGTGTTCTCATTAACTGAAGGCCGTGGGCTAGATGCAACTGGTTTCATTGATACATTAATTAGGCGGTTGTTCCAGTATGCAGGTAGCAAAGAGTTTCATCATGTAAATGCTCTTTGAATATGCTCATCACTTTTACTCTAAAAGATTCCAATTATCAGTACTCATTTCACTAAACTTTAAAGATGACTAGAATTAATATTTCATGTAGATGACTTTTTTTTTGTTAAATTGCCTTTTCTCAGGAAAGATCCCATCTCTCCAACGGATCAATGGATGACCACAATCGTGGTTCGGGGCAGGTTGTTCTTTTTACTTGTTTTTTTTAGAAAGTTGATTACCCTTTCTATCTTTTTCATTAATTTTCTGTTTTTGTTTTCTGTTCCTTGCAGATGATGGATGGAACCCAGATCAATATAGATGTAACTGCACTTGGGGCTATAAATTCTTTGGGTCTAATGTACTTAAAGGTAACTCTTTAGCAGGAAGGATGACTATATATATTTGTTTATGATTTTATGTCAGCTCTGTTCTCAAGATTTACAACTTTGAAAAAAATATTCTAATGACAGACTGAATTGCAAGCGATTCTATCCAGGCTTTGTATCCCAAAAACACATTTCGAATTGCAATATGTGAGGCCCCACTTCATAATGCTCCATGTCATTTCCAGTAATTTAATAATGTGGAGCAGGTACTACTATTTAAAATTCATATGCTACATTAATATTCATCCTGGCTGACTGTGGTTTGTTTATATGTAAGATGAGAATAATCCACAATACACAACCATTTATTTTTCTCATTTAGGCATTATTATAATATAAAACTATAAAAAATTTCATTTTTTGATATATATTTTTTGTTTTGTTTTGCAGAGGATACTAAAGAGCAAAGTGATAGTGATGCCCTAGAGAATAATCCACAGTACACAACCATTTATGTAGGCAACCTTAGCCCTGAAGAAGTACTTTTTCTACAAATGTTGCTTAAGGTAGTGGAGGGCCTTTATGTAATGTGATGGATCAACCACTTTTAAAGTTTCATCTACATCTAGTTTTATTCTTCTGACATGCTTTTTGTATTTGGTTTAACAGCTGAGGATCATAATCAAACAAAAGCCTTGTGTTGGTGTAGGGCCTTTATGTAATGCACAACATGTTTCCATGATGGCATGAAAGTGGTATTAAGTATTTGCATTCTTATTATATTATACCCCTCACATTTTCCCAAATTACCCCTTCCTCTATAATGTTTTTTTTGTTTCTGTGTATTTTTTGCATTAGGTAAAGTTGATGGAAGAAAGGAATATGAAGCCACTTGATTTAAATCTTGCAGCATTATCAGCAAGATGTAGTAAAGACTTGGAGTTGAATTTGGCTAAGTCATTACTAAGTGAGATAGGCCAATGTACAATTGCTTATCCATATAATAAACTGTTTGGAGCATTAGTATTAAAGAATTATGAAAGGCAAGATGCAACTTTACTTAGTTGGAACTTGATGTACATAGTAGATTAGATGCAAATTTATATATTGTAAGAAATAAAATTGTATGACATTAAATTTATGTAATGGATTCTATTTTTTGTATATGATATTTTATTTTCTATTATGAAACATTAAATACAAATTTAATTTGAAAATAAGTAAATCTATAAATAATATTTTTTTTAAACATTTAAAATTATGATCCGCAAAAATGTGTGTCATCTACATTTATGACATGACCTTTCTTGACAGGGGCTTTCTTGATACGCATTGTGTGTCATTAACACGCGCGTCGTAAGGTTACGACACGCGAATGCGTGTCATCTTCCTTTATGACAGGGTCTTCCTTGATACGCATTGCGTGTCGTAAATGCGCGTCGTAATTGCGCGTCGTAAATGAGCGTCGTAAATGCGCGTCGTCTCTCTTTATGACAGGGCCTTCCTTGACGCGCATTTGCGCGTCGTCTGAGCCTTTTACGACGCGCAATGAGCGTCGTAAAAGGCTGTTTTTCTAGTAGTCTTTGATGTTAAAAGCGTATTGGTTTTAGATGATATTATTAACCAAACTTTTTTCAGCTGTTTATTTTTTCACCTTACTTTGTAAGTTGTACACATGTATGCTTAAATCAGAGATTTACCAATACCCTCACCCTTTTTTACAAGGACAAACTCTTGTCTTTTTGTATTTGAAGTTCTAGCTTCTATGTCTTAATTGCCCAACAATTCTAACTTTAACTTATAAATATCAAACAAGTATAAATTAAAAGTTAGTCATTTTCACTACCTTGGTTAATAAATGACATTGATAACAAACGTAAGTAGCTCTCCTATACTTTTATACTGTTTTTGCCCTGTTTTGAAACTTTGCAAAGATTAATTGCATTTGTTCTAGAGGCATCTTCCCGAAATTTATTTGCATGCCAAATGGGACCCAATACTTTTGAAAGTCCTTATCATTAATTATTAAAAAATTATCATGCATTAAACAGGAATGCTTCCAAATAACTACATGAATTTCATTTATAAATTATTTTAAAATGGTAAGACATGGAAATCATATCATCATCAATAGCATTTCGAAATATGCATCAAGCATCATACTATTGCTTTCAACTTCATTTCAATATTATTAAGAAATTCACAAATATTAGCACAAGAGATAACCATAATTTGTTTCTTTTTTATTATTTTCACTGACTATCTTTGATCTACAATCAATCAACTGAAGCTGTATCCAATTTCAAACGCTATATATAATGTATTGATGTAGTGTATATATATATATATATATATATATATATATATATATATATATATATATATATATATATATATATATATATATATATATATATATATATATAACTTTCTGCATATAAAGGAAGAAATGATAGAAACTTCAGGTGGAGTCTAATGGCCAGCACCAGGACTAGGTACAGACTGTAATATTCGGTCAAGGTGGGCAAGGTGAAGAGCAAAGAGCTTTTCACTCAAACCAGTTGAGGGGGGAGTGGGGCCCTCTACAAGGGCACTTTGGCGCACATTACCCTCCATGACTGATCCCTTCTTCTCATTCAAGAGCTTCCTTGCTTCTAAAGATGGTGAACAACATAACATACCAATTATCAAAAGTGTGAAGATTGTTAAACGTGCCATTTATGCCAACTGATTAAGGTTTAGAGAGAACTAAAGAGCTTGTTATATGAGGTTGTCGTTTGTTTGGATTAGGTTATGTGTTGCATGCTTATATATATAGTAAGTAAGAACCTATCTAGGTCAATTATTTTGGAAGTTTTTGTAATTAAAAAGTGTGTTTAGGGGAGGGTTTTATGGAGGTTGGGTAGGTCCAAATGAACTAAGCAGCCGGCAAAATGTTGCAATTTGGGACTTTCTTTCTTTCCATTTTTGTTTCCAAAAGTATTAATGAAGGGTTGATTCAAGAAAGCACGTTTGTACCATCAAACATGCTTGGAGAACAAGTGTTTGATGCGCACTGGTAAATTGCGTGAGAGAAAGTTAAATAGAGTGAAGGGGAAGGGACAGAGATTATCATCTACAGTTACCGCAGTTGGTGTACACGCAAGAGAATATAGACTAAAATTAGTAGTGTTTTAGTAAGACTACACTTCTTTCTTGCACTTTCATCACTACATGGGGTGGAGTTGTGGAAAACTCAAGAGCTTAAAGTGGCGACAATTATGCTACATGGCCTTAAAGTTATGACTTGGTGAGATGAATCATACTGGAATTAATGCAACTGTCTTTTCTATATATGTTATAGATTGAATTTGATCATATGCACCTATTTAAAACAGAGAAATTAAATATCCTCGTACCTTTTGATCCTATCAATCTTTCTATTCATTTAAATGATGACATTTGTCATATTAATATCCTAAAATATTATAAAATCTCATTAAATGAACATTAAATATTACACATGTCATCATTTCATTGGGTAAGAGGATATGTAGGAACAAAAAGTAGGAAGATATTTAAGTTTTCTTTAAAACCAATGTTTTAAAAACCGATTTGAACCGTCCGGTTGGACCGGGAACCGGGAGAGGGAACGGTTCAACTATCACCGGTATTACATTGATTTTTGAACCAGATTGAACCGGCCGGCTTTTAGAAAAAACCGGTTGAACCAGTCAAAATAAACCGGTTAAACCGAATAAAAACACATGAAAAAGAAGCATTTACATAATAAACATTGGTGATTTTTTTTTTTTCAAATCTATTTAGTTTTCTCTAAATAAAAACATATGGTAAAAGTTATAAACTCTTTTGAAGTTTTTGTATTCATCAAAAACTATATTTCGTTTCGGTATTTTACTTTATTTTCTTTTTAACGTATATGGATTGATGTAAAACATTAAAACTTATGGTTATGTGTTATTTTAATGTATTTGGATTCATCTATAACTTATTTTTATGTGTAGTTTTAATGTTTGAACTTGTAAACATCAAATTCTTAATTTCTATATGTATGTATGTGTAGGAAAATAGAAAAAAACATGAAAGATATAGAAACCGGTTCACCCGGCGGTCAAACCGGTTAAACCGGGAACCGGTCACCGTACCGGTTCAACTAAAAAACCGGTTTTTAAAACATTGTTTAAAACATGTTCAGAATATAACCTAAAGTTTTTGAATTTAAATCTAATTCTTGATATTGACAAGTTAATTACGGGGTTGTTGTGTCAAAGACACGGAAAAGTTTCATTAATCAGGTGTTGTTTACGAATGTATAAGTTGACATGGGGTAATGCTGATGGAAAATGGGAATATTAAAGGAATAACCTTTTTTGTATTGTTTAGGACGTCCACGCAAACTAATGGGACAAAAGTAGGCAAGGAAATAATTAGTCAAACATTAAAATAAGTTTAGTGGCCTGTTAACTTATTTTAAAGAAATTCATTATATGGTCAACTTTTATGTGAAGTAACGTTTGAAAGTTATATGAAATGATTGATTATTGACAAGTATACTGATTTAATTAACACCCATAGAATAAAGTTTTACGAATTTTCTTTAACATCCTTGGAGTTTAAGCTTATGAAGTCATAATTGTTATGGAGGTCACACTTCTAAGTTTATTCCTCCTAAATGTTATATTTTATTAACAAGGACTGCAAAAGTGAGATTTGTATGCATTTCCCTTTCTAAGAGTTTGGCAACTAAGGTTGACTTCTACTAATTATTTTAAGAGGAATTGAAAAAGGTTGGTTTACATGGTTGTGCATTTTTTTTATCTGCCAAAACCTTTTTCTGTAGAAGTCGGCAAATCACATGTGAGGAATGAAACCTCTTGTCATCACCCTATTGTCGTATCCTCATTGCGGGAATAAACAAATCATTAACTTTAATAAACCGAAATGGACAGATTTGCCGAAACATTAGATACCAGCTATATGCATCATGCATGCATGCTAACCTCTTTCATTGCCATGTAGCACAACACTTTAAAATGCAAAATCGGATATTATAAGACTTGGCGAGGGCCCATAAAATAGGATGTTGGGGTTGGGAGGAGAAAAGAGTTTTTGAAATCGATGAGAGGTTGGTTTTTGAAAGATTATATAATAAATTTTGAATTTGATATTTCGACCATATGTGTGAGTTACAGAATCCAAATTATGAGGATAATTCATAAGGTAATAGTCTCGAATCAAGGCATTAATATGAGGTCTCGAACTAGGGTTTATATAAGATATAAATTCATCTTATTATAAAAGATAAATATTAATTAGCATTAAATCTTGATTGCATCTTATAAATAAAAGATGACAGTTTCAAAGATAATTATGGAGAATATATTCCAAAAATAAGATTTTCCATAACACTTTCCTTAACCCGCCAACGGAGTTGCCCCTAGGACTCCGCAAGGGGGTGTAACCCACTTGACCCCCACCATTTGGTTGAATGGAAATTAAACTCGTTTTATTCAAATGTGTACTCTACACCAGCTAATTTATCTAAAATCAAGATTTGAACTTCATTGATAATCTGGAAATTGCATTATATTACAATGAACACTGTGACACTAAAATCACCACCGTAGGACACCTCGATTTCTAAGGCGACTGATATGGTCATACTTAACTATATATTTTATGTCATTATTCAAATGTATTTGAGTAAAAATGTTATATTTTAAGATATATGATACTTAATATACTTTGAAATGTTCATTTACAGTTAAAATGAAAGTTGTAATGCAAAAGAAGGATAAATGTGCTAAAAAGACGCAAAAAGGATGTTGTTAGACTGACTGACTCGTCGTCAGTGTTTTGGCTATATCTCATGACTCGTAACTCCTATTGACAAGATTCAAAATGTTCTGAAAACTAAAATATAATTCGGACGACTTTCGTGTTTAGGCCAAAATATGAAATCCAATCACCACGATGTGCTGATACCACCACAACGTGGTAAATGGAAACTTCGCGATCATTGAGCTGACTACATGATATCCATGAATATCATGACGTGGTGGCTATCAACCACATCGTGATGACGTAAAAAGCTATAAATAGAGCCGAAAATTACCCCTAATGACATATCTTCAACCCTAACTCGTTCCCTACAAAAATAAACCTCAGAGAAGCCATTTTGAGGGTCTAGAAGGCGGTCGGAGGGCCGTTAAAATGATATGGAGCAAAGATCTAAAGGATTCGAGCTGAGAGCGGATTCATGTCAGAAATCATTCGGTTTGCTTTTCTGATCATGATTAGTATTCCAATTATGTTCCTTTTTTTAATTTATGAACTCAGGTGTTAAAACTTGGTACTTTCATTCGGTATAGATGAAACTCGATTTGATATGTTGATTTCAATGATTTTGGATTTTATTAGTTAGGTTATTAATTGTGTTGGATTGATCATCATCTATCATGTTAAAGTTATGATTTTTATTGTCTATTGTTGAGTTATGTGTATTTAAGAGTTCAAATCTAATTACATTAACTTGAATCTGTAACACCGTAAATTTTAAAACAAAATTTTCATTTTTAAACCACATAAAACTCAATGTAACATTTCTCAAAACCCATCAATGTATCAATCGCCAAAACACAACTCAACCAAACAACTGATAATATCCCAGAATCCTCAAACATAATCTCGAACATGTGTGTATAATCAAGCCAGCGCCTTCCCGCGATCCTGAGAAGTACCTGAAACACATAACACACAACACGGTAAGCACGAAGCTTAGTGAGTTCCCCAAAATACCACATACACAAATAATAAGCCTTTCATGGCTATAGCTTGGCATGGACCTTCTGGTCATGCGTCTCGGTAAGGACTATCCGGTCTCACGGCTCGGTGTGGACCCTCCGGTCATGTGTCTCAGTGAAGACCCTCTGGTCTCACAACTCGGGTTGGACCCTCCAGTCCTGTATCTAAGTAAAGACCCTCCAGTCTCACAACTCGATTTGGACCCTCCGGTCCTAACTCAGTAAAGCACAAAATAATATAGCATATATCACAAAGACAAAATGCATAATACCACATAACTCAATATAAGCACATAGGACCCTACGGTCGATAACTCAAATAAGACCATCCGGTCACATAGTATTACCACTCAAGTAAGTATAGTGAGAAGACTCACCTCATAAATAAAGCAAGTATGTCTCGTACTCGAACCACCGGTCTAGCCTCCGCCTAACATATATCGTAATTAACTCTAATTAATAAATGACCCCCAAAGATGTTAGGATAAAACCACTACTAATTCTTAGAAGGATAAAAGACCATTTTACCCTTCCATGGCCTCTAAATTCCACAGTTTGACCAAACCTTAAAAGTCAACAGCAAGTGCGTACGTTGGCGTACAACCCTTTACGCTGGGCATACTACTTCGCCATGCATGCATCAGGAAACTTTGATGCTACGCTGCACGTATTTGGGAGTACGCTCAGCGTACGTCCTAGACTTACTTTTCCCACTCTCTTGGTCTTAATCCGTTAAGACCATAGCTATAATCTCAGATCTAGACTCACTAAGGGCTAATACTCCATCAAGTTTGTAACTTTAAGCCTTTGCATGGCTGAGAAAGTCTAATACTCATAAACTCTCACTCCTTACTCACAAAAGTTCTCATCTATCACGCATGGGGAGATCTTGACATCCAGGATCCCATTTTTATGAGTCCCACTCCACTAGAGACACTTAAAGGGACAAGTATTAGGCTCTGGATTTCAACAAACTCATAAAGCTTCAAGCTTTAGGACATAAACCCTAAATGACCACAATATGCATAAATCAAAACAATGAGAAAGCTTTGAGCTTGATACATCCAAATGATACACCAACCAAAGGGAAACTCAGATCCAAAGCTTGAACTCCAACTATACTCTCTTCAAAGCTCCTTCTTCACTCAAAGAATCCCACAAAGAACACTCAAAAGCTTTAAATGGCCACTCAAGCTAAGAAAACATAAATTAGGGTTTTGAGGGAGTTGAAGATTGGAAATGGTGGCCAGAAATGATGCTATCATGTTCCTTAAATAGGGACACACCACACAATTAGGGTTTTCACTCTGAGCCTAGTACGCCCAACGTACTAAGTGGCTTTCACGTCCAAATCACGCACATGAGTACGCTGAGCGTACACATGCGTACGCCCGGCGTACTCAGCTACCACCTTTTCTCAAATAAAGGGCCAAACTTGACAACTACAATAAAGTAAGGGCTATTGATATATACCTGGTCTCGAGATGTTACAATTCTCCCCCGTTAGAATCAGACTTCTCCCTCGAAGTCATCTTCTGGAAATAAATCTGGGTACTGCTCGCGCGCATCGAACTCCGACTCCCAAGTACATTCTGACCCTCTATGAGGTTGCCAGTAAACCTGAACCAAGGGCACCTCTTTATTCCTCAAGACCTTCACCTTCCTATCCAAGATCGTTATCGTTTTCTCAATGTAGTTCAGACAATCATCAATCTGAATGTCTTCTAAAGGGACCATTGTCGTCTCATGGGCTACAAACTTCCTCAGCTAGGACACGTGGAAGGTGTTATGAATCTGGCTCACTCTATAGGTAGCTCTAACCGATAAGCTACCCTTCCCACTTGGACGATCACTCTGAAAGGACCGATGTATCTAGGGCCCAGCTTGCCCCGCTTCTTGAATCGGATCACCCCTTTCCATGGGGATACCTTTAGGAGGACATAATCTCTGAATTGAAACTCTAGCTCTGAACATTGACGGTCTGCGTAACTCTTCTGGCGACTCTAGCCCGTTAGTAAACTCTGTCTGACCTGCTGGATCTGCTCTGTTGTCTTGAGCGCGATCTCGGTGCCCCCATCAGATAGGAGTTCGACACCTCCTCCCGTATAAAATCTCAAATGGAGGCATACCGATACTGGAGTGATGGTTGTTGTTGTATGAAAACTCAACCAATGATAAGTACGTGTCCCAACTTCAACCGAAGTCCATAACACATGCACGTAGCATTTCCTCGAGCGTCTAAATCGTCCGCTCGCTCTGCCCGTCTGTCTGTGGGTGATATGCGGTACTGAAGTGCAATCGGTTACCCAACTCCTCATGAAATTTCTTCCATAATTGGAAGTAAAACGCACATCTTGATCTGACACTATCAATGTTGGCATCCCATGTTGTGCTACCACCTCTCGAATGTAGATCTCGGCTAACTTTTCCGCATAAGAGTTCTCACTGATAGCCAGAAAGTGATCACTCTTCGTCAACCGATCTATAATCAACCATATCGCATCAACACCCTGTGTGGTCCTCGGTAATTTAGTAATAAAATCCATTGAAATTTGTTCCCACTTCCATATGGGAATCTCTAGAGGCTGTAACGGGGCATGAGGATGCTGGTGCTCCGCCTTGACCTAACGACAGGTCAAGCACCTCTCGACTACCCATGTCATAACTTTCTTCATACATGGCCACCAATAATCCCTTTTAAGTACAAATACATCTTAGTGGCCCCCGGATGGATCGAGAGTCTTGACCTATGGGCCTCCACCAGTAAAATACGTTGAGCTCCACCCGTATATGGCACCCATATCCGCCCACGGAAGGTCATAAGCCCCGACTATCCGTCTTAAACTCAGAATTCTGCCCGATCACCCACTCTCTCTTACGGTTCTCTGGTCTCACGGCCACCACCTAGGCCTCTCAGATGGTATCTAAGATTGGAGTCATCACCTTCATCCTCATACACATGTCTCAGATTGGAGCACTCACTGCTCTACGACTCAGGGCATCGGCTACCACATTAGCCTTGCCAGGGTGATACAAAATCTCACAGTCATAGTCTTTCACTACATCCAACCATCTTGTAACGACCCATTTCCGGTACGATGATTCCATAGTATTTAATTAGAAGTTTGCAAAAGGGACTCGGCGAGTTCATAGCCTGACTCGCCGAGTAGGGACGGGATTTCGAGCACGTGTTAGTCGGCAACTCGGTGAGTCCATATTCGGGACTCGGCGAGTCTGCCTGCCTGGAAGAAACCCTAAATCCCCGGGTTGCTCACTATTTAAACCACCTTATAGCCCCCAATCTCGCCTCCTTCACCCTCAGAGAGCTGTGAGAAAGCCCTAATCCATCCTTGAGTGATCTAAGTGTTCTTGTGTGAAATTTTGAAGGCTTGAAGAAGAAGAAGAAGAAAGGAGCAAGGAGAAGAGGTGTAGAGCAAAGATCCAAGGGCAAATCAGAGTTCATTGAGGTATTCTTCGGATTTCCTCCCCTTTTATGCTTTAAACCTCCATTAGAACTCTTCTAGAACTAGTTTGATGCTTTTCTCAAGCCTTATGATTGTATGGATGCCCTAATAGGTCGAGATATCCTTAGATCTGTTCATTTAGGAGTTGTAGAGCCCGGATCTATTGCCTTTTTGAAGATACTTTGCATGAAAACCCTAGATCTAGCCTTTATTATGCTTTTTGAGCCATTTTAGCTTCATGGATGCATATGGGCACGTAAAGATAGAATCTTTACGTGCTAATCGAGTTAAGGGAGCCCAGATCTATAAGTTTTATACACTGGATTCAAGCAGAATCGAGTTTAGAGTTGCTGCATGCAAGCGAATCGGCGAGTCGAGTCGCGAGCCCCCGATTTTTCCCTTTTTGAGTGATGCCGAGTGGGACCAGTGAGTGGCAGAGTGGACTCAGCGAGTTTGAGGTCAGACTCAGTAATAGAGGGACTCGGCGAGTTGTTCATACAACTCGGCGACTCCAAGGCAATCTTCTTAGCTCGAAGAACAACTCGTCGAGTTGTTCATACGACTCGGCGAGTCGGATGCAGATTGCCTGAGTTTTTGATTCGAAAGGGGACTCGTCGAGTTGATGCCATACTCGACGAGTAGCAACGAGTAGGGTTGAGAAGTGAGAATAGGGACTCGGCGAGTTGGCGGCCCAACTCGACGAGTCAGGTCAACTGTGGGTTGACTTTGACCAGGAGAGTTGACTTTGATCAGGAAAGTTTACTTTGACCAAGGGTAAAAGAGTCATTTTACCCCAGTGCAGTGATTAGCATTGATTGAGTGTGTTTATGGACTTGTAGCTGGGGAGATACCGGAGCAGCAGCAGATAGCTTCCAGAGCCATACACACAGCAGCCAGTTCACGAGGTGAGTTTCCTTCCAGTAGGAATGGGTCTACGGCCACAATGCCAGCCCGTTTAGTTAGTAGCAATTCCGGACTTCAGTCCGAAGCAGTAGTTCAGTATGCTTGATGTCTATGTGATTCAAGCATGTTTGTGTGTTATATGTTCCGGACTACGGTCCGATGCAGTATGTAGTATATGTGTTTATGTTAGTTGATATGTGTTATGCCATGCTATGATTAGTAGTTCCGGACTTCGGTCCGATGCAGTCAGTTTCGTACTTCGGTCCGATGCAGTCAGTTCCGGACTTCGGTCCGATGCAGCTAGTTCCGGACTTCGGTCCGATGCAGTAGGCAAGGCCCAGTATGTGCTTTATATGTATTGTATGGTATGTGGTAGTTTGGGGGAGCTCACTAAGCTTCGTGCTTACAGTTTCAGTTTTGGTTTCAGGTACTTCCGCAAGCAAAGGGAAGAGCTCGGGATGATGGCATCGCACACACCACAGCTTCAGTTTTTATCCTGGGAGTTGATTCAGTTTCTTGATTATGATTTGTTACAGTTATGATACAGTTTTCCTCACAATATTTTACTATGGTTTGAGATACATAGTGTGTGGTTTTATTTTATGATACTCAGATTTATGGTTTTTGGTTATATTGAAAATGAAATTTTTGGGTCGTTTCAAGTTGGTATCAGAGCCTTGGTTTGAGGGATTCGGATACACTTCCAGGTGTATCTGAACTCAAACTAAGGGAAAATAAAAGATTTTTAAAAAGGAAAATTTTTTCTAAAAGAATTTTAAAAGCACTTAGAAAGAAAGAATTTTTTTTTTTTTAAACGAGATAACAGTGTGGTGCATGCGATCAGCCGAGCTCAAGTAAGTACTCCCAAATTACCCATACAAGTTATCTGTTTCAGTTTCAGTTTCAGTAGAACATCATGCTAGTATAGGACTAAGGATCTAGGAGGATGCCTTATGTGCCTGTTATATGTGTTTCAGCTTTATGAGTATTGCATGATAGTATTGGGTAGACAGCAGTAGGATAGCCTGTTTAGGTTATGCCTGATAGTATGAGCTTAGCATTGTATGCTAGTACAGTTTCCTCGTTATGGGGATAGAATTGCTTGAGTAGTTCTTGTGTCCGAATGCTACTTGCTCTGTGCTTTATGGGACTCTGAGTGATGGGAGTTAGCCATTAGGTGAATACGTCACACCACATGTGATCAGGGTTGAATAATCTCAGAGTGCTGGATTTGGCCCCTATTGCGCAACTCTTGTTTGAGTCCAACCGTTGTAGGGACGAGTCCTTTACTTGAAGGATTATCCGAGCCTCGTCGCATGTGATGGTATTCAGGTGGTGGCTAATTAGCATTACAAGGAGGCCTTCAGCAGCTGAGGACTGGTTGAGTGGAGTCAGAGATTTCCCTAGGGCAAGCCTAGGATGAGAGTAGCAGAGATCAGTAGTAGTAGAAGTGACTTGGTGGAGTCAAGGCAGTTCTTGAGGAAATTACGAATAGATGTGGAAGGTAGTATGGGCCCGTACTACTGAAAGCAGAGGATCCGTACTCGAATTAAGGAAGGCCGAGACAAGACCAGGAAGCTAGTTGTAGCATCAAAGATTCCTCGAGATATTTCAGTTTTCTGATGTCGTTGTGATGTGTTTCAGAATGGTGGTTTTGCGTTCGAGACCAGCAGCCGGCAGTGGAGGTGCCGGGGAGGGATCAGGTTCAGGCTCGGGGGACGAGCGCATGGATGAGCCCGAGAGTTTCTTTCTTCAGAGATTACTTGTATCATTATATAGCAGACTCCTGTGATCTTCGGTTCGATCAAGGAGGGTATCCTAGAGCTGATGGATGAGAGATTAGGCACCTTATGTGCCGAGGTGGCGGCCATGATGGGGTCGCGCACGCTTACATTCAGGGAGTTCAGGGCATGTGGAGCTCCACACTATCACGGGGCGCGGGACCCCATAGTGAGTACTAGATGGTTGGCGGATGTGGCCAACGCTTTCCGCACTAGCAGGTGTCCTGAGGGGGACAAGGTCAGATTGGCGTCCTGTCTTCTGAAGGACAGGGCACGGGATTGGTGGGAGGAGGTCGGACATGCCATTGGAGATGATGCAGCACTAGACGCCATGACCTGGGCTGACTTCTCCACCAGGTTCAGGGCGGAATTTGCACCGATTATTGAGGTGCAGCAGTTAGCTAGAGAGTTTCAGGACCTCACCCAGACTACAGAGACAGTGGCGGAGATCACCGCCAAGTTCAGGGAGAGGGCTCTTCTCGTTCCTCAGTATGCAACCGATGAGGAAATGAAGAAGGCCCGTTATCATGAAGATGTTGCGGAGCGATATCCGCCAGTTTATGAGCCGATCCAGTTGTAAAACGCTGGATGACATGATTGCTAGGGCTCGGGAGAGGGAGATTGATCTCGAGATGGAGAAGAAGAGGAAACCGGAGGCGGTTTCGGGTACAGGTAGTTCGGGCAAAAAGCCCAAGGTTTCAGATCACAGATCCAGGAGTCAGCAGAGCCACGGTCGATGTGGCAAGTGTGGGAGATTGCACGAGGGGGCGTGCAAAGCAGGGAGTTCCGGCTGCTACAAGTGCGGTCGGATTGGGCATTTGAGCAGGGATTGTACGGCCCCTGATACTGCTGTTGCAACATCAGATCTGATTTGCTTTCAGTGCAATCAGAGGGGACATAAAAAGTCCCAGTGTCCGAGTTTAGCCGCAGCAGGGAAGGTGGCTGCACCTGCCCCTGCTACCTTGAGGATTACAAATAGCCGGCAGGGCCGAGCTGAGGCCCCAGTGGCGAAGAGTAGGGCGTTTCAGATGACAGCAGAGGAGGCGCGAGCGACTCCTGATGTGGTGACGGGTATGTATCTTCCCTTCATATCTATTTTTACTGATTACTGTTGCTTATGATTATATGTTTTGTATAGGGTCGTTCTCTGTGAACGGCATTTCTGCTATGGTATTATTCGATTCGGGGGCTACCCGATCATCCGTATCACTTGCGCTTAGCAAGAGATTTAGTAGAGCTAAAGGGGAGCTGGACTGTCCACTAGAGGTCGAGGTAGCAGATGATAGGACCGTGAGGGTCGCCAGAGTATACAGAGGGTGTTCGCTTCAGTTGTTTGACGAGCAGTTTTTGGTAGACCTGGTTCCTATTCCCCTGCGAAGGAATAAGGTTATAGTAGGCATGGATTGGCTGAGCCCCAATGGGGCGGTGATTGATTGTGAGCAGCAGTTAGTGAGGGTTCGCACTCCCAGTGGGGGAGAGTTAGTGATTCAAGGTGAGAGGCCACAGTGCGGACCGACCTTTTGTTCCGCCGCGAGAGCGAGACGTTATTTCCAGCAGGGTTGCGTTGGATATATAGCTTATGTAATAGATGCCCGGGAGAAGGGTAAGGTAGTAGTAGATGATGTTCCGATAGTGCGAGACTACCCGGATGTATTTCCCGAGGATTTACGGGGAATACCTCCTGAGAGGCAGGTTGAGTTCAGGATCGACCTGATTCCTGGTGCGGCTCTGATAGCCAAGGCACCGTATCGCCTAGCTCCCCCTGAGATGCAGGAGTTGTCTACGCAGCTGCAAGAGCTGCTAGACAAGGGTTTCATTCGACCGAGTAGTTCGCCTTGGGGAGCGCCGATCCTGTTTGTGAGGAAGAAGGATGGGTCGCATCGCATGTGTACAGATTCCCGGGAGTTGAATAAGGTAACGGTGAAGAACCGTTACCCACTTCCGAGGATAGATGATTTGTTTGATCAGCTTCAGGGAGCGTCTTGGTTCTCCAAGATCGATCTACGCTCCGGTTATCATCAGATGCGGGTTAGAGATGAGGATGTGCAGAAGACTGCTTTCAGGACCAGGTATGGTCATTATGAGTTTGTGGTGATGCCATTTGGGCTCACCAATGCTCCAACCGCGTTCATGCATCTCATGAATCGCGTGTGCAGGCCGATGCTGGATCGGTCAGTAATAGTATTCATAGATGATATCTTGGTGTATTCCAAGACGCAGGAGCAGCACGAGGAGCACCTGCGGGAGGTGCTGGAAGCTTTGAGGAGGGAGAGACTTTTCACAAAGTTCTCCAAGTGTGAGTTCTGGTTGCGCGAGGTGCAGTTCCTTGGTCACCTCGTCAACCAGAAGGGTATTTTGGTGGATCCGGCCAAGATAGAGGCCGTGATGCAATGGGAGGTCCCGAAGTCTCCATCCGAGATTCGGAGCTTCCTAGGGTTGGCAGGGTATTACCGGAGATTCATTCAGGATTTCTCCAAGATAGCAGTGCCGCTCACCCGACTGACCAAGAAGTCGTTGGTATTTCGTTGGGGGCCTGAGCAGTAGGCAGCGTTCGAGACCCTCAGAGTTCGGAAAGCTGTCTTTTGAATATCCTCCTCGCAGACTCTCATTTGATGATACTCATACCTCAAATCAATCTTGAAAAACCAAGACGCCCCATGCAACTGATCGAATAAATCGTCGATCCTCGGTAGTGGATAACAGTTCTTGACCGTCAACTTGTTCAACTCCCGGTAGTCGATATACATCCGATGTGAACCATCCTTCTTCGTGACAAAAAGGATCGACGCTCCCCACGGTGAGCTACTCGGTCTAATAAAACCGTTCCCCAACAGTGTTGGATTAGGTGTCTAAGCCCATAACTATAATTGGTATGTACTTGACCCGAGAGTAGCATGATCCATTTCGGGTTGCCTTCACCAAAACCATTTGACAGGATGGATATTTGAGAAAGAGGCTGTTTGTGATTTATTAATATATTATAAGAATAATATATTAATTAGAAATCATATTATTTAATTGGTATTGATCAATAATTAATTTGATATTAATTTAGTGATCAAAAGAGACCGGTTAAATTTACGAGGACTGATTAGGTAAATCAGTAATACTTATAGTTTGGGCTAAAGATCCATGTTGATTAGGATTTGACTAAATCTTTGTGAGAGTCCATGAAGAGTTGGTCCATAAGGCTGATGAGTTATTGGATTAAAAGCCCAAGTGAATTAGGGTTACAAGTTGAAACCCTAGGAATTCCAAACTATAAAATGAACCCTTATCTTGCTAAAATCGGCCCCCAAGACTCCTGCTTCCATTGGTTTTCTGTTGCTTGCGTCCATTTGTCTTTTATCTCTTGCGTCCCACTTCGTGAAACCCCACTATGTTTTCTGCTTTTATTTTGCTTCTTTGGGATAATTTCCTTACACATCTTTGCATTATGTGTTGTATTGTGGCATCTACTACATCTTTTTATTTTTGGTTCTTCACCTTGTGAGGGGATACGATTGATGTTTTTTGGTCTACCCACTTAACATATTTTCATTACAGGAGGGTTAACAACCATAAGGCCATTAGGAACCTCCCAATCACGATGTTCTAGTAGGGGGTACACGACCTCCTCGTGCGCTCTTCGATACGTTTCAATTTTATAAGCATCTATAGCCATATGCCCACAATTTTCATTTTTCAAGTGCGTTAAAAACCATTATCACATGACCATAAGGCAAACCAGTTAGTTTCCAATAATTGCAAGAATAAGTCTTTTGCCTCAAATCAACTATGCCACCACTTTTGAAGTCATGGAATCGATATGTTGCATTGTCAACACTAGATACCGACCATCCTGTTATCCAATCTTTATTTTTTTAACGATAGCTTTGGCCCACTTTGTAAATATTGTTGTACTTTTTTCTGTTAAAATAATGATATATCATTATATATGACATTTATCGTATAATTTGACAAAAATTTAGTCATACCTGCAACCACCCGATGTTGGTAAAACCATTTCTGCATAAACACATGGAAGAACTCAAGAGGTGGTAATATAGACAACTTTCTTGCATGTTTTGATACACCATTCATTTACTCTGCACTGTTTGAGGTCAAGTAATTGTACCTCATGGTAGGACAATGCGATCTAGTCTATTTATCACGTGGGATCTGACTAAGGTACACCACTACATCTGGTCTAAGAGTACAAAGTCTCCCTCAATACTGTTCAAACTCAGTGGTCTTGTAAGCTCTTACAAGCTTCCAAAACAAAATTGTTGTTTTTTTTTTCAAAGATGTGCACTATGTTTCCTGTTAGATGAAAACCACTCAAACCATGTTAAGCATTTGGAAAAACATTTTGAATACTTACGGCAATTGATGCAACCCTATCCGTTACCAATGTTAGACCTTCCAAATCACCAATGCATCCATGCAGTTTTTCAAGAAACCATGTCCAAGAATCCGTAGTCTCTTTTGGGCAAATTCCATACCCGATAGGCAATATTTGATTGTTGCCATCCATAGCTGCTGTATACAATATGGCACCTTTGTACTTTCCCTTCAGATGGGCACCATCCATAATAATAACTTTTCTACAAAACACTATGAAAGTACGTATCTGCAAGAATTTTGTAAAAAACATGAATATATTAACAAATTATTTTGTTTATACACACTATAAATTTAAAAAGTTTTAAATTTAAATTATTTATTTACCACGCAGCCAATAGCGAAAAAACAATACTCGAAGCGATCCTCCAAATCAATTTGTATGTACACCACAGTCCAAAGATTATGTTTCTTCAAGTTGTGAAAATAAACTAGAAGTTTGGATAAAAACTTTCTTCGGGGGTCTCCGTCATCATCCCATAGCAAATTTCTCTAGCATGTCACACTTGTGAACAATTCAAATTAATTTCCAGCAACGCATTCATATCTCTAATTATATCTTTAGGCCTCCAAACTCTCAAATGCCTTGACCCATAATGTCATGTATTATGGTTCCCACAACTTCACTAGTTGCTTGCGTATGATTTGGGTGCATAAGTAATGAATAACATGTGTGCTCGTCATTAAACGTCTTAATTTCAAACATTTTAGTTCCTTTAATGACAACTGCATATAAACGTTAATGACCGTGTTCTTGCAAACAAACAACCTCGTATCGAGATTTGCTTGATTTTTGTACCTTAATCTGAAACTTTTCTTTAACCGCTTTGAATTTAATAGAAGATGTTAGGTCTTTTTTTGTGTTATAGGTTTGATTCACAAATATTTTATCATTCAGACCTAAACTGTGAAATGGTACACGTTCTATAATAGGTTATGGACAATCAGGAATACGAGGAATACAATACTAGGGATTAAAAGCAATTTTCTGTTGCGTGTACTCATCTTTCGACCAACCTTCATTTGATTTTTCATCATATAATCGATCATCAAAATCAAGTACTTCTCCAAACTCAAATAAATTTTGTTGTTCTAATTCTGTCGTGCGCAAATTTGGTTCATTATCATTATTTGATACAAAGTTATCATTATCTGATACAAACTTATCAACAACTGAAGCTTTCTTTTCATAACCCACTCCTACGTCATTTCCTCGTCCCCTGGAACGGTTTCCACCATATTGTCTTTCTCCACGACCTCTACTACTTTTTGTTCCAATAAAATGGTTGTTCACCACTGGCTGGTCTTCAACTTCTTCACTTACCACTGATGAATACAAATGCACTGTCTGCTTTATTTCATAAATTACATGTCTCAGGTGAACTACATATGATTCATCTGCAAGCTGCATTAAATACCTACAGTTCGGGTGTTTAAAAGTCAAAGATATATGACTATTAAACACACCAGCCTTATTTCTAACCATTTGTAATAACATTTGATGGTCAGTGTTAGGAGGAAGATTTAAACCATAGTTTTTAATATGATTTCTAACGTAAACCTCATTTCTATTAACTGACTGCCACAACCATTATGTACACAGAATAAAAAAACTCATTTTTTCAGAACACTCTCCACATAGACATTGAAAATGGTTAAAAACAATTTTATAGTCACTAAAAGGCAAAAAAATGGTTTCTAGTCACTAAAAGGCGAAAAAAATAGATAATAACTTAAAAAATGGTTAAAAACGTCATTAAAATACATACATCAACCATTTTTGCATAGATGTTCACGTTTCCGCAAAGGCTGCTCTGCGGAACTATCGTAAAAACAATTAAATTCTTTCAACTACCTTTTCCTCAAAGCTATTCACATATATATATATATATATATATATATATATATATATATATATATATATATTCCTATTTCCATAGAGGCCTCTTTTGTAGAATGATGTCAACAACCATTTTTTTTTTTGTCTTTTTGTCCATGTGTCGGATTCCTCAAAGGTTAAGGCTTCCGTAGAGATCCCCTCTACGGAAGTCTTGGTCATTTAACAAAATTGAATTTTTTTTCATGGTTAAATTGTTGAAACACTCACCCTCCTGTGGTCTTTTAATGAGTTTTCTCTATTTTAATACTAGAATAAAATTGGATCGTTGAAACTTAAAAACAGCATGTTTATTGATTAATCGTTTTCAAAATGGGCCAACTAGCCCAATACATAAAAGGGCCTAATACCCAAAAACCAACAAATTCGCCTCCCGCTATTTTCCATTCTGCAAAAACAATTCATCCCCAAACCCTCTCTGTAGCAAACACTGAAGATTTGAAAATTTTGAAATTGAGAAGCAAGAGCCACGAGAAGATGATGGAAGAACACATCGAGAAGTTGAGAGGTGTAGTCAGAGATTGCGTTAGCAAGCATCTATATTCGTCGGCGATCTTCTTCGCCGACAAGGTCGCCGCCTTCACCTCCGATCCCGCTGATATTTACATGCAAGCACAAGCCCTATTTCTCGGTCGTCATTACCGCCGTGCTTTCCACCTGCTCAATGCTTCTCAGATTGTTCTCCGTGATCTTCGTTTTCGTTATCTGGCTGCCAAATGCCTCGTTGGTCTCCTCTTTTTGCCCCATTTCGTACTTTTATTTTACTGTCAATTAGGTTTATTGTTCTTTTGCGTTTTGTGTTTGAATTTGTTAATTGCTTGGGAACCTTTTTATTTAAAGGAAGAAATAATTAGTTTTGACTTTTGATTGTATTCAATGTGCCTGAGCAGGAGGAACTAAAGGAGTGGGATCAGTGTTTGCTGATGCTTGGAGAAGCTAAGGTGGACGAACATGGGAATTTTAGTGATACCAAGGACTCTAATGTCATGTATTTGGATAAAGATAGTGAAGATCGAGAAATTAATGTAAGTTCACTCTTCTTTTCAGTGCGTAACTTTCAATTTATTCGGGTTTAGCCGTTTAGGAAGTAAATTCCTAAAGCGTGTCAACGTGTAAAGCCATTATCAATGTATTGATCAGTTTTGAAGTTTAGAAAACCTTTTCATTGCCATGGGAAGATGAATAATTGATGAAATCTTTTCAATGTATTGGTCAGCAATAGTTTAATCAGTTCATTGTAATTCCTTTTCAACACAATAGTTACCTTTTTTTTGTTAACATAACAAGACCCTTGATTTAAAGTTCTATGAACATGTACTTTTTTTTTCATACAATCATCTTTTCTTGCTTTGAAGTAACACATATCTGAATCTGATAACAGATATCATCAGCAATTTGTTTTCTTAGAGGCAAGGCTTATGAAGCTTTGGAGAATCGTTCTCAGGCTAGACAATGGTTAGTTTCAACATATACAACGTTTATTCATGTTTAATGCTTCAAAATCACAATTCTTTTTTGGTTTTTAAAGAAAATGATATGAAATTATGAACTCACAAGTGTATTATGTATATCCTAGGTACAAGGCTGCAATTAGAGCAGATCCTTTATGCTATGAGGTAATCACAACCATGTGCCATGTTTAATAATATCTTTAACTTTTGCAATATGTAATTTTGAAATCTTTTTTCTTTCAGGCAATTGAATGTCTTATTGAAAACCACATGCTAACATGTGAAGAAGGTAGTAAATTTGCACTTAATCTCAGGTTATTAATACTAATATCATGAATCATCCTACTCTATTACTATCTTCAAATTTCAAACAATCATCATATCATTGTTTGCTTTTTATTCAATTTCAGAGAAAAGTCTTCTTTCATCTCTACAGTTTGCTCAAGAAGATGGCTGGCTTTCTTCATTCTATTCATGTCTGATAAAAAAAGTACCTAAATACATCAAAAACACTCATGTAACATTAATCAAAACATCTTATACTTTCAAACATATAATATTTTTCAATTTTTTTATTTTCAGTATGATAAAGCAAGTATTGTAGAAGAAAAATTCAATGAACTGGAGAAAGAAGACACATCAAATCATTCCTTGACTTGTACACTAAAAAACAACACAGATCTTTTAGCATGTAAAGCTGAATACTATCATCAATGTGGCGAATATCAGAAATGCTTTGAATTGACTTCAGTGTAAGCTCACCTTTTTAAATAAACAATCTGACTAATTATATATATTTATATTTATATAATGATTTTTTGATTTCAGATTACTTGAAAAAGATCCATTCCATCTTAAAAGCACAATGGTTCATATAGCAGCAGCTATGGAGCTTGGACATTCAAATGAACTTTATCTCATGGCTTGCAACTTAGTCAAAGACTACCCTCAAAAGTTAGAAAAACTATTTTTTTTTTTTTAAAACTATTTTTAATTCTAATTTTATATTGAAATCTATTTTTTGGTTTCAAAAGGGCGATATCATGGTTTGCTGTTGGCTGTTACTATTATTGTATCAAGAAGTATGACCAATCACGCCGTTATTTCAGGTAAATAAATCCCAGTATTTTACTTTTTTACTTTTTACTTTTTATTTAAATTTACATTTCTTTATTTGATTTATTATTTATATGACAGCAAGGCAACTAGCTTAGAAGGAACATTTGCCCCTGGTTGGATAGGATATGGGAATGCTTATGCAGCCAAAGAAGAAGGTGATCAAGCTATGTCTGGTTATCGAACTGCTGCACGTTTATTTCCTGGGTAATTTATCTTTTTCTTTTTATTTAAATTGAAAAAAATATATATAATATTGTCAAATTGTAATATGATTAAATTATGTGTTTTTAATCTTTAGGTGTCACTTACCCACTTTATATATTGGAATGGAGTATATGCGAACCCACAGCTTCAAACTCGCTGATCAGGTGCTAATTGCTATATCACATTCTTAACAAAATGTCTAAAATACCCTTTTCTAATTTTTTTGGTTGTGTATAGTTTTTTATGCAAGCAAAGGCAATATGTCCTTCGGATCCACTTGTGTATAATGAGCTTGGAGTTGTTGCATATCATATGAAAGAGTACGCATTCTTTACTTCTTTCTTTGTTTCAGTAAAGAAAAAAAATGACCATTTTGCCCTCTGGTGTATGTGGTATGTTACTTTTTCTACCTAGAGTCCAAAAATGAGTGTTTTGTCTAAAAAAGATCCTTATGGTGAGGTTTTGTTTCAAATTTCGCCGACTGCTAACTTTTTTTTTTTTTTAAATGACGATTTTGCCCTTGGTTAAATTTTATAGGTATAAAAAGGCGGAATGGTGGTTTAAAAAGACTTTGGCTCACATACCAACACCATTAAGTGAAATGTGGGAATCAACTGTGGTTAATCTTGCTCATACTTTAAGAAAACTCAAGTAAGTTCACATTTCATATATTTTCATAATCTTTACAATTTATAAAATCTTATTATTGTGTTTAGTTTATTATTATTATTTTTTAAATATCAGGTTGTATAGTGAAGCAATTACATATTACGAAAAGGCCCTTGCACTATCTACAAGAAGCTTAAGCACGTATGCTGGTTTAGCATACACATACCATCTGCGGGTATTTTTTTTTTAAATTTTATTTAATTGACATGATTTTTGAATCTAGTAAAAACTATATATGAATATTTTAATTGGATTTGTTTTGAAAATTTTTGAAGGGTAATTATACAGATGCAATTACATATTATCACAAGGCATTGTGGATTAACCCGGATGATCAGTTTTGCACAGAAATGTTGACAGTGGCTCTTGTTGATGAAAGTCGTCAAGGTATTGAATCTGAAATATAATATTTAAAAAAAAAAAAAAAAAAAAAGAAATTGGAACAATGTTAATTAGTTATTTTGTGGTAGGGTTGAGTTTGTATGTTGTATTTAAAGCATTCATTAATATATTTTGACAAAGTTAGGAAAATGTCATTGTCTATATAAAGACATGAAATTAGTGTGAATGGTGCTTGCATTTGAGCTTTATATTTTATATAGCTAGTGATTTTTTTTTGGATAGTTTGAAAGTTATATTGAAATTGAATCACAGTTTATATACATATTAAACAACAGCTTTGTTGTTGTTATGTGTCAATATAATGCAGAGCAATTGTATATACATGTATGGAAACTAGATAGTGTCAAAGTGTCAAATAGAGTTTAATTACATTGCATGGGTTCGATATTGTATTAGTAGGAGTGGTGGTGGCTAGATTCATAGAAGCGTGTGAAGAAATCCTTTCCATATTTGTCAATTCACAATTGGTGAAACGTGTTTCACAATCATATTACATCTAATTATAGCATAGTATCTGAGTACACAAACATAAATGGGCGGTGGACACAAATTAACAGCTTAATGTTCTTATTTCCTAAAAGATTAACTCATCAAAATGTTTATATTTCCTAACAGATTAAGTGATGAAGATCATAACTCATAGGAACCATCATATTTAACATTTAACATAGGTTCACAGTGAATGATTGAAACATTTGACAATCACAAATTCACTTCAGGTTGAGTAGGTCGAAGTCTGTGTAATTATTTTGTCGTAGTGTGTGTCTAGAAAGGAAATGATTAAAGGAAACATTACATACCTAGTACCGTGGAGTGGAGTGTTGAAGTCAATTGAGGATTGAATTCGATAGTGGACTGTGGAGGTCGATTGAAGGAGAGTGGAGACTGAATTCAAGTTGTTGCTTAATTGCTCAACTCGTCGTGGTTGATTTAAGGAGTTAAGTCCCAAGTCGCAGCCTCACAGATGTGAGTCGATTTACAAAAATGATTAATGGAGTCCGATCATATCAGCTTAAGTTGTCGTGAGTATAGAAAGAAATGAGAAAGAGAGTTGTCGGTAGATGTTGTTTCTTTGAATGCTTTAAATTAGGTTAGTTATTCAGAATTTTCAAACTGCAAGTGTAGTGGCCTCAATAAAACCGGTTTTTTCATTGACAAAGCAACAAAAATGTGAACGAAAATGAAAACACGCCCGTAGCGCCGTTATAGCGGTTATGGTTATCGCGGTAAATAGCACCGTAAATGGCAGTATCGCAAATCGAAAATGCTAAACTGAAAGTAATGGTTCTTGATCACTACGAAACGCTATAGCGCTGCTATTAATAGCATAGCTAGTAACATGTGATTGATTTTTCCAACACCCATACTTTAAGCTTCAAGCTCTTTGGTTTGAATACCACCTCTTAATTCTTGTGTTATGTGCAAGGGCGGAGCTTCATAGAGGCAAGGGGGGCTGTGGCCTCCTGATTTTTTTTTGTTAGAAATAGCCATTTTATTTTAATTTTATATATATTAGACCTAAAAATATAAAATTTTGGTTATGGCCTCCCTTGTTCACCGATTTTTATATGTATTATATTTCCGTCCCCGCAAAATAAATATTGAAGCTCCGCCCCTTGTTATGTGGTTTTGTTGAACTAGTTTCTTGCAAAATGCAAGTTTTGATTAATAAAATTTGATCGGCTGCTCGAAAGAAATACTGAAATAGTCAAATGATATTATTATTTATAGTAATGAACGTTTCGTTGAAAAAAAAAGATTTTAATAATAAAATTTTTATATGTTTATACGTACAAAAAATTCAAACCCATTCTATTATTTTGGTATTTAAATACTATTTTCTATATTATCATCTATGAAACATCTCCAAACATGTTTAATTTATAATTAAATATGTCTACTGCTAGAGAATGAATATTATTTAGCAATATTTTAACTTCTAAGCATAACAGAATTTGAACCTTAAACGTTATATTTATGAATTTTCTACTCCAGCCGCTCGACTCCCAATCGCATAAGTCTTATCCAGTATTAAGTTATTATAGTTTCCATATTTTTTTTCTTTCACTTTATGAAATAATATAGATTTAATTTTCTTAATTTATTATATGGTTTTCATATATTTGTTTTTTATGAAAGAATATAAATATTTAATTTTCCTAAGTTACCATATGGTTTTCATATTTTGCTTTTCTCTTTCACTTTATGAAATATAGATTTAATTTTATTAAGTCATGAGAGAACGAACTTTAAAGCTAAAAAACAAATTCAGATTCCTTTTGATATCTAAAATATAGAAAATTGTTCTTAAAAGAAACTTAATGTATAGATTCCATTGTGTTCAAACTGTGCGATTTAAAATATAAATATCATATGGTTTTGAATAATGAAACTGTTATCGTAAATCGTCATATGGGTGGGTGTAGAGTCAAATGCTTGTTTGAACGATACGAAAGATATTTCTTTAATCAAAACCAAGCTTCCAAGATCATACATAAGCTATAATTTTTGTTGTTGTTATCATTGACTTACAATATCTTAATACTTATTGAGATGTCGACCGTTGATTTATCGCTTCATAAAATTTCATCCAAGTATATTTATTTATTTTTGATAACTTACGATGATACCGTTCAAACATGATATCCACATTGTATTACATCATTATTCCATTTTATCATTTTTTTTTCACTATAATGAATTGAAAGAATCTCCCAAAAAGTCAAATTCGTTATATTCTGAGCTTATTTTTATTTATTTATTTATTTTTTAAATGATAGGAAAAAGAAGCGATACTTATTTAGGGTTTAGCCGGCAATTGTTTAATAAAAAGACAACAATCCGCCAATCCTCAATACATTTGCGATTTTAGTGGGTAACCTTTAGAAAGTTCATGTATTCTTCGGGTATTAACAATAAACCTATGATTTTGAGTGTTATTTTACCGCTCTAAGTCAAACATATGATTGTCAACATATTCTTTTTCTCTTTGTTCGACAAGAGGTATTGTCTTACTAGTAATCTTATTTATTGTATTCTATCATTCTATTAAATTTATGTTATTGTATTCATTTTATCTAAGAGAAAGTCTAGTCTTATTATAATATTATTGTATTATCTCTGACAAATGATAACACGTTAGAGTAATTTATTGTATTCTTACTGTCTAATATAATATCTTGTCGTAATGTCTTATTATAATATTATTGTATTTTTTGTATCCGACAGTGTATTATCATGACAACCTATTATCTTAATGTAATCTTAGTATATTAACCTTTTTCTAACAAAGGGTCTAAGGTCTTGTATTACTATAATCTTATTGTATTCTTTGTGTGTGGTAGACGGTATTATCTGATGGGGTTAGAAAAGTCTTTTTAGAGAAATAAAGTGTTTGAATAAAGCTGATTTGGTCAAGAGAAATGTGATGCACGTGACTTGACAAGTCTAAAGCTATCTTCTTTTTAGTTAGTAGTCTTCCTATTATCTAGGCTTTTTATTTTCTTTTCAGTTGTTTCTTTATGTATTTAAAGCCAATTTGGCATCTAGTAATATTATCAGATTTCTCAGTGAGTAATACCCTTTGAGTAATACCCTCGTAATAGTATATCATTGTGGTATCAGAGCGAAATTCAGATCACTAAAAAGAGAAGCAAAATGAGCGATGATAAGTTGAAGGTGCCTGTGTTTGACGGCCATTATGAACACTGGAGTGAGATGATGGAAAACTTGTTGCGTGCAAAGCAAGTCTGGAATCTGATTGATCCAGGCATTAGAGAGCCCACCGTGGGGGTTGCCCAAAGCGAAGCAGAGAAGAAGAAATTGGAGGAGCTGAGAATGAAGGACCTACAGGTCAAACATTACCTGTATCAAGCCATCGATAGGGTTACCTTTGAACAAATCCTGGATCGAAAGAACTCCAAGGTAATCTGGGATTTAATGAAAAAAAGGTATGCAGGGAATGATCAAGTAAAGAAGTCCATGCTGCAAAAACTCCGTAGAGATTTCGAAATTCTAGAGATGAAGACAAGTGAAACCATACCAGAATATTTTGGTAGGGTTTTGACTATCTCTAATCAAATGAGAAGCAATGGGGAGACGATGACTGATGTCAAGATAGTTGAAAAGATCCTTCGAACCCTAACAGAAAAGTACATGTTTGTGGTGGTGCCAATTGAAGAATCAAAGGACATTGAACTAATGTCCATAGAAGAACTACAGAGCACATTGATTGTTCATGAGCAGAAGTTCAAGAAGAATGAAAGAGAAGAGGAACATGCGTTGAAGGTAGATACAAGTGACAGTTCAAACTCTAGAGGACGTGGTCGAGGTCGTTCAAACTACAGAGGAAGAGGACGTGGAAGAGGAAGGCACAATGTCAACAAGGAGACTGTCGAATGTTACAATTGTCATAAATTAGGGCATTATTCCTATGAATGCCCTAATGCAAAAGAAGCAAACTATATGGGTTTCGATGAGAATGAAGAAGTTATGCTCATGGCAGATGGGGGTGAAGAAGGAAATGTGTTCGTGGCTCAATCAGGTGGTGAAAGCAAAGGATTATTATGGTTTTTGGATTCTAGATGCTCTAATCACATGTGTGGAGATCAAGGAAGATTCATAGACCTAGATGAGAGCTTCTCAAGCACTGTCAAGTTGGGTAACAATACACGCATGAATGTTGAAGGAAAAGGAAACTTGAAGTTGATCTTGAATGGAATAACTTATGTGATAAAGGATGTGTACTACGTTCCAGATCTCAAGAATAATCGTTGAGCATTGGACAACTTCAACAAAAGGGCTTGTCATTCCTTTTTCAATATGATGTTTGCAAGGTTTTTCATCCAGAAAAGGGATTGGTGTTTCAATCAGGCATGAGTACAAATAGAATGTATCCTCTCAGTGAAGATACAAACAATACCACAGAACAGCAGGCAGATGGCTGCTTATACTCCAATGACGATGATGCTTCCAAACTATGACATGAACGCCTAGGGCACATAAGCAAGACCAGCTTGAAGACACTTGAACATAAGGGTATGGTGCGAGACTTACCAGAGTTCACAATTGACACATCAGTGTGTAAGGATTGTATGGCTGGAAAACAAAGGAAGCAATACCAAAGACAAGCTCATGGCGTGCGGGAGAGGTTATAGAGTTGGTACACTCAGATATATGTGGGCCAATAAGACCAACTTCCCATACAGGCAAGAAGTATTTTTTAAGTTTCATTGATGACTTTAGTCGCAAAGGATGGGTTTATCTGTTAACAGAAAAGTCACAAGCTTTTGAAAGCTTTAAAGACTTCAAGATAAAGGTGGAAACAGAGACTGGGAAGGTGGTCAAGGCTCTTCGAACAGACAGAAGGGGAGAGTACCTTTCCAAGGAATTTACAAAGTATTGTAAGGACCATGGTATCAAGCGACAACTGACCACGAGCTTCACACCGCAACAAAACGGGGTTGCAGAATGAAGAAACAGAACAGTGATAAACATGGTGGTGACTTTGCTTTCATCCAAAGGCATGCCTAAAATGTTTTGGGCAGAAGCAACTTGCTGGAGCTTTTATGTGTTAAACAAAAGTACTACAAAGGCCCTACCAGACATGACCCCACAAGAAGCTTGGAGTGGAGTAAAGCCCACAGTTGAATATTTTCGAATTTGGGGATGTTTAGCACATGTGCATGTCCCTAAGGAGAAACGATCTAAACTAGAAAACAAAAGTTTTATGTGTGTGTTGACAGGTGTGAGCGAGGAGTCAAAGGCATACTGGTTGATCAACCTCGAAACAATGAAAGTAATAATAAGTAGAGATGTGATTTTTGAAGAGCATAAAGGCTGGAATTGGGGTCAGAACAAAGAAGGCACAACTGTAGAGAAAGAATTATCATGGGGAAACTACGACTTCATTGATGAAGATTATGTCTTCATTGATGATCATGGTGAAGAACATCAAGAAGAGGCTGAAACGGAACAAGTGCCAGATCATGTGGTTGATGATGAAACTGGTCCCAACACCATACCAGTTAGGGAGGGAAGACAAAGAAGAATTCCCAGATATTTACAAGATTATGTCACAGGTGACGAGCTCAATTCAGAAGAAGAAGAAGTGAATGTTGTGGAGACAATCTCTCAAGATCCCATTAAATATGAAGAGGCAGTCAAAGAAACCAAATGGAAGATAGCCATGGATCGTGAAATCGAAATGATTGAGAAAAATCATACATGGAGTCTTGTTGAACTTCTAGAAAATGCCAAATGTATTGGTGTAAAGTGGGTCTTCAAAACCAAATTGAATGAAAGGGGTGAAGTTGAAAAACACAAGGCGAGATTGGTGGCCCGAGGATACGGTCAAGAATTTGGAGTTGATTACAAGGAGGTGTATGCACCGGTGGCTAGAATGGACACTATACGTTTGATGCTTGCTCTAGCAGCTCAAAAGGGCTGGAGCATATATCAAATGGATGTAAAATCTGTGTTCCTTCATGGAACATTACAAGAAAGTGTCTATGTACAGCAGCCACAAGGATATGTCGTGAAGGGTGAAGAGCATAAAGTTTATAAACTTCAAAAGGCTTTATACGGGCTTAAACAAGCTCCTAGAGCTTGGTATAGTCATATTGAGGCATACTTTATCATTGAAGGATTCACAAGAAGCAAAAATGAACATACACTGTTCATTAAGGAGAAAGCAGGAAGAAAATTGCTCTTTGTGAATATATATGTCGATGACCTTCTCTTTACAGGAAATGATGAAGAAATGATGACAGAGTTCAAGAAATCAATGAAGGCTGAATTCGAGATGACAGATTTGGGAAAAATGAGGTACTTCTTGGGCATTGAAGTGATTCAAAACTCAAAAGGCATACATATTTCACAGAAGAAGTATGCAATGGAGATGTTGGGTCATTTCAAGATGATAGAATGCAATGCAATTGTGAATCCCATAGTTCCAGGATGCAGATTGACTCAAGATGAAGGTGAACCGGTCAATGAAACAATTTTCAAACAATTGGTGGGCTGCTTAATGTACATCACTACCACGAGACCAGATATTCAATTTGTGGTGAGCTTCATAAGTCGTTTTATGGCAAAACCAACAGAAACACATATGGCAGCTGCTAAGCGAGTGATGAGGTATATTCAAGGAACTCTAGACTATGGTATTTGGTACAAGAAAGGTGGAAAGGGCAAGATGGAGATCTATACTGATAGTGACTTTGCTGGAGATCTTACTGACCGAAAAAGCACATCTGGTAATGTGATTCTATGGGATGGAGCTGCTGTGTCTTGGTCTTCAAAGAAACAAAGCATTGTTGCTTTGTCATCCACTGAAGCGGAGTATGTAGCAGCTGCAACATGTGCCTGTCAAGTTATCTGGATAAGAGAAATATTGGAAGAACTGGGGGAACATCAGCTGGAAAGTAGTGTGATAAAATGTGACAATACATCAACCATACTGCTGTCAAGAAACCCTGTATTTCATGGCAAGTGCAAGCACATCGATGTAAGGTTTCACTTTTTAAGAAATTTGGTTGGCAAGGGTACAGTGGTTTTGGAATATGTTGAAACAAGTGAGCAGGTGGCTGACATACTTACTAAGCCTCTGCATCGTGTTGACTTTCAGAGGCTAAGAGAAAAACTTGGTGTGTGCTCTCTCAAAGACAAACAAGACATGGAAGCCTAGTCTAGTTTGAGGGAGGGTTTGATGGGGTTAGAAAAGTCTTTTTAGAGAAATAAAGTGTTAGAATAAAGCTGATTTGGTCAAGAGAAATGTGATGCACGTGACTTGCCAAGTCTAAAGCTATCTTCTTTTTAGTTAGTAGTCTTCCTATTATCTAGGATTTTTATTTTCTTTTCAGTTGTTTCTTTATGTATTTAAAGCCAATTTGGCATCTAGTAATATTATCAGATTTCTCAGTGAGTAATACCCTCGTAATAGTATATCATTATCTTACTATAATCTTATTATATATTCTATGTCAGATAAAAGATATTATCTTTCTATATACTGTATTCTTTCCATCTGACAAATGATATCATCTCTCTTAAAATAATTGGTTTTCATTTTTTTCTAGTTAATTTTTTTTCTTTACTTTAGTTCATTTTTTTTTCTAAACATAAATATTTTTTGTAAATTCATGATTGAGGTTGAAGTATTGACAATATCTTCTAGGACTATGATCCCAATATATACGAACAAATGTGATACCCATAGTTATTGGAGTTATATAAGTATTAAGTTACTTAGTCATACAATGAAACTATAAGAGATAGCATTAGAGATTATGTTGCGTAGCAGCATGAATGTTATAAAATATCAATTCGGTTCTCTATTTGAAGTTCAACGACTGAGGTGATCCATCTCATTTGATGTCTTTTAGGGAACTATTTACAAAGAAATATGGATCTCCATATGGTTTGCATCTACCTAGAGAAATAAATATGGATCTCTGTATGATTTTTATCGATTTAGAGATAGTTTATGATATAGTGTGACATTCAGAAATATGTGAAATAATTTTTATAACTAATGATCATATTTAGTAAGAAACTAATGAGTTTAAGTATTAATATAAGTCATGTAATCTTCTTAAATAAGATACATAATAAATAAAAGCTGGTTTAAGGGAAGTAAAGTAAATTATAGAAACTAGTTGATGGAAGGAAGTCCTGAATTGTAACAATTTCCCCATATAGGCTAATCATTGAACAAGTTGGAGTTAGAGGGTTTAAAGGTGTTAAGCATGAACGTCATGCCTTTCTTGGGTCGAAAAGAGATATATTTAAATGGTTGGCATTTCTGTGGCCACTAAAGGGATTTTAATCTAGCGGTATCAAGTGTTGTCCTCCCTTTTTAAGGTTGAGGGTTCAAGTCCTTTCGTTGACATAGATGAAATTAGGTGTTAATTTAGGAGTTGTTTAGATTTGCCGATTAAAAAAACCTCTATGCCCACCAAATAACTCTTCACTGCATTCAAGTAAATATTATTGTTTTCTGTGTTGCATTGTAAATTCCAAATATCTTGTCAAAGATGAATTCGTTCACACTTTTTTTTTTTAAAATGGCGTGGTAGAGATTCACCACGGCGTGATGGTAATGTTTTGGATCGCAGAATTAAATGTCCTGCCACAACGTGGCCATATGTGCCATGGTGTGGCAGGTGTTTTTGGGAGAAACCATAATCCTTGGAAATTAGGTCCTATTTAAAGAACATTAAGGCTAGGGTTTCGTGATCATTCAACCTCTGTCACCCTCTCAAGCTCAGAAACCCTAACCCTAGCCTTCATTTCAATTGTGAACTTATTTTGGTGTTTTTGGTTATCTTTGAAGGAGAATGAAGCCTTTGGTGTGGTAATTTACCTTACAGGCATCCTCTACATCAGCTAGCACATCTTCTGGACCTTGGTGAGTGTCCAAGACCCAACCTTTTCCTCACTAAGTTGCTAAATCTATAGATTTTGTCAATTTTATTCATGTGTTGATGGGTTTGAGTGGTGTCTCATAAAGTTTGCAACTTTATGAATCTCCAAGCCATTTGAAGTATTTGGTGCTTTGGATCTGAATTAGAAATGAGTTTTGGTGCCATACATGGATTTTTGGCCATTAACCATCATTTTGACCTAATAGGAGTTTAAGACATGCATGTCTGAAAAGTATGGATTCTTATGTTAGTAATGGTAGTAGAAACCTGTTTGGAATTGTTGGACAAGTGGTCTTCAAGATTAAGTGCTTATTGATTATGCCAAGTTATGTTTTTGCCCTTTCTAGACCATAGAATTGAGATCTTTATCTCTTGGAGAGTCTTAAGGGATAAAGTTGGACACTTTATCCATTTAGACCATAGAATGGACCATATTTGAGCTTTGGAGCACTTAGAATCGAAGAAAAACGGCTTAACCCATTAAGATGTTAGGAACCTAGAGTCCACGGCATGGCCTTAGGTCGCTACGGTGTGACGACTGGACAAGAGTCATATGTTTTGTCGTTTCGATGCCACAGTGTGGCCAAGGATGTCCACGACAATGCGACCAGCTGGAGGTTGACCTTTGACTTTGACCGTTAACTTTGACAAAGTTTGACTTTAGGTCTTTTGGGGTATTTTGAGTAGTAGATTTAGGCTTCAGTTGACCCGTTAAGCCAGTGTTTGGAGCAGTAATCAATTTAGCTATTGTTCAGATTGTGAAGTGGGTTTTCCTTACTATACTCGTGGGTCAAAAGCACCAATGTCGGCCCACTAGGTTGTGTTATGTATCCTGGTATATATTATGTTATGTTGTAGTGACATGTTAGATTGGTAGCTCTATATGATTACCTGTACTTGCTAATTATTGTTTATCTATTGCATATGTCGACATATTGGTGGTTGGGTTGAGGCAGGAGGCCAACAAACCCTGGATGGTTGGGTTGAGATGGCATCGCTCTCTGGATATGGATATGACATGTTTGAATCAGATAATGATTACTTACCCCTAGAGTTTGAATCGTTTTAGGATTCTATTTGCTGCCTATAAATAGATTGTTACAGGTCAAACCCCTAGAGTTGGTTATTCTCCTAGAAATCGTCCACCTCTCTCGCCTTTCTCTTAGTATATGAAATTGATAACCCCTCTCTTAGGGTTAGTGAATTTTACATAAACCCTAAACTAGGGTTTCTTCCATTTTGCTTTTGGTGTTGTGGTTTTGACTTCATTAGAGGGGTGCTATGTTGGATTCTTCATCCATAACGACTAACAGGCAATCACAATATCATAATCAAGCAATCAAGAGGTTAGTAATTCCTTTCTTTTGTTGATTTTTAAAGTACGTTGCTAAAACTAGTAAAACCTAGATTCTAGGTTGCATGTACACTTAGGTAAATCTTATGATTGTTTATGCTACCTTAGATAGTGTATTTGATTCTTAAGAAACCCGACACAACTCACCCCTCCTTTTGGGTCTTCCTGAACACATGCATTGGGAAACTTTGATTTTTCACTTTAAGAGGTCAATAGGAAATACAAAGACAACAACTTATGGAAAACACTAAAAGCATTTATAATAGTAGAATATTTTCATGACACCTAAGGGTAAGAGTGAACGGAGTCCATATGTTCACCCTTCCTTACCTACTTGTCACCTAATTGTCATTTTAGTTTTTCTCTCTCCTCTAACTTCCAAGTTCCACCCATCCATCTCATCACACATTAAAATTCATTCCTCCCAAACTATATAATTTTTAGTTTTAAAGTGAATACAAAACTAACTAAAAACTACAAACCTAATTAACAAAATAATCAAAACTACTTAATGTACAAGTATTGATGTAAAAGTTGGGAGAGAAAGAGTCGAATATGTTGGAGTTTGTAGTTCTAACATCTGCATTTTAGGCCTATTAGCTTTGGGGTTATTCTCGAAATAAAATAAAATAATTAAATAGAAGAATTAAATTTGGATAATTAAATAACAACGATAAGTATTATGAGATAATTAGAATTTTATTTGAGCCAAACTTAAAAATGATGTTAGAAGGATCATAATTGTTGATTATGGACCCATATGAGTAGTTAGGACTTTGTAACGCCCCGATCCTCAGGTATTAATTAATTAAGAATTTCTGGATAAAGCTCTACTCGACGAGTTGGTCGACCTACTCGTGAAGTAGCAGCGGGGTGAGAATGTGTGGTTAGTGACCTACTCGGCGAGTCCACTATTGGGACTCGGAGAGTAGGAGCTGGCAGTGGAAAACCCTAAATCCCGGGGTTTGCACCCCTATTTAAAGGAGCCTTAGCCTCCTTTGGGACTCCTTATAGTCTTTGAGAACCCTTGAAACCCTAATTCGTGTGTGTGTGCCTTGGTGTGGGTTTGAAGCTTGGAAAAGAGGATCTTGGAGGAAGGAAGCTAAGAGTGCAAAGGAAATTGAAGCAAGAAAAGAGTGGGAAGCGGGTTTTGTCTCAGCTAGCAACGTTTGAAGGTATCAAAGTACTATTTTTACTTCCTTTTTCTTCCCTTTGGTTGATTCTAGGGCTTTTTATGGATTTTCAAGTTGGGATGTTGAGCTATGGGCTAGATCTGAAGTTGTAACTTCAGATCTGGACCCTCCTTGGATGCTAGAGTCATAAAGTTGTTGTACTGGTTGTGGTTGGAGTCCCTCTTGGACTAGAAGCTCCATTAAGAACTTAAAATAGACATTTGGAGCCTTTATAACCTTGCATGCACGTAAAGTTTGCAACTTTACGTGGTAAGTATGCTCTAGAACCTTGGATCTGTGATTTGGAGCCACTGCATGGCTCAAAACAGGTCTGTATGGATAGAGGACTGGATGGACTCGGCGAGTCTCAAGGATGACTCGGCGAGTCACATGAAGATGGTCATTGAACTCGACGAGTTGGATGAACAACTCGGCGAGTCCGATGAAGATCACCATAAAACTCGACGAGTTGAAGAACAACTCGGCGAGTCGGATGGCTTTTCCCTTGGATAGGCATGCGTGTGTACCCGTCGAGTTGCAAGGAGGAAACTCGACGGGTGGACCTTAAGGATTTATCGGGAGTCGAAGGAACTCGACGAGTCTCTTCGATGACTCGGCGAGCTGGAATGTGCTCCACGGACTCGGCGAGTGGCTGAGTGCACTCGGTGAGTTGAGGTCAACATGGACTGTTGACCTTGACTAAGGACTCTGACCTTGTTCAGGAATTACTAAGAGGTTTTGGGGTGTCTCATAAGAATAAGAACTTATGAGTATATTGTGCCATGGTTATAGGTGGTGGTGCCGGTGTCAAGTGATCCGATAGTTGGAGTTTGCATGTCAATCGACATCTGCGAGGTGAGTTATTGTAGCACCTGGTCCCTGGTACGTAAATCTTATTTGAGTATTTTCCATTTTTAGCCTTGGACTCGGCGAGTCATAGGTCCAACTCACCGAGTAGAGACGGGACCCGGGACATGTTTAAGTTGGCGACTCGGCAAGTCCATATTCTGGACTCGGCGAGTCACCGCTGTTGGATGAAACCCTAAGTTTCAGGGGTTTGCACCCTATTTAAGCCTCATATCCGCCCCAAGCCAGCCCCATTCACCCTCAGAGCCCCCAACCCTCGTTCAAACCTTATTTCCTTGAGAGTTTGAAGCATTATTGTGTGTTCTTGAAGGTTTTGAGAAGGAAGTGGAGTAGATCAAGAGGAAGGGAAGGAAACCAAGCATCTTAGTGTTCTCTCAGTGGTTCCTTTGAGGTATAACCCGTTTTCCCTTTGTTTCTATGCTTATTACTCCATTAAGTCTTTCTTGAGCCCTTCCCCAAGCTTGTATGTGCAATATAATCCGTAATAAGTTGATTGGCCTTTAGATCTAGGCATGGTTGAGCTCCAGGAGCTCAGATCTGTTGCCTTTATGGACCCACATTGCATGAAGACCCTAGATCTACCCTTTTTGGGTGCATTTTGAACCCTAAAACCCTTATTGGTGAATATCTACACGTAAAGTTGGAAACTTTACGTGTGATTCAGGCTTTAGGAACCCAGATCTGTGAATGGCATGGACTGGAATCGAGCAAAACCGTGTATTTGGTAATTGCATGGCAACGACTCGGCGAGTCGTTCATCTGACTCAGCGAGTCTGCTCGCGAGTCTTCGAGTTTTCCCCTTTTTCGTAGTGTCGAGTGTGAGCAGTGAGTCACAGGGTGTGACTCAGTGAGTTGGAAGCCGAACTCATCCATGGAGGAACTCGGCGAGTCAATGCCCTGACTCGGCGAGTTCAAGGCAATCTTCTTAGATCAAGAACAGACTCGGCGAGTTGTTCATACAACTCGGTGAGTAGGATGAAGGACTTGAATATCAGTTTAGAAGGAGAACTCGTCGAGTTATCTCCTAACTCGACGAGTAGAAACGGGATTCAGGACAATCGTTTGGGTAGGGACTCGGCGAGTTGGAGAGCCAACTCGGTGAGTCGGGTCAACTGAAAGTTGACTCTGACTTTGACTTAGGGCATGATCAGGGGTAAAATGGTCATTTTACCCAAAGGACAGTTAGCAGTGTTTGATTGAGTATGTTGTGGGAATTACAGCCGGAGGATTTCCGGAGCAGCAGCAGCAGCAATAGACAGTCAGTTCCCGATCAGATCAACAACTACTTTGAGGTGAGTTACCTTCCAGTAGCGGTGGGTCTAAGGCCACAATGTCGGCCCACCAGTAGGAGACGTATGATAGATGATTTTCTCTGTGATATCATCTAGGTTTGCTACTACCTGATATGTTATATGCTAGCATGATATGTTATATGTGATAGTAGTAGAGTTCGGTTGTTAGGACCGGAGGGTAGTCAGACACCCCAGATACGTCTGACAGTATGTGATGTTATGTTTATATGCTAGCATGGTCTGTTACATGAGTTAGAGGTAGTAGGAGGGGAGCAGTACCCGAGTTCGGTTGTTAGGACCGAAGGGTAGTTCAGACACCCCAGATATGTCTGATAATATGTTATGTTATGATATGTGATAGTAGTAGCAGTATGGGGGTGAAATAGTCCCCGAGGATCGGTTGTCAGGACCGGCGGGTAGTCAGCACCCCAGAATAGCTTGACATGGGTAGTCAGCACCCCAGAATGGCTTGACACGGGTAGTCAGCACCCCATAATGGCTTGACACGGGTAGGACGGCACCCCAGAATGGCCGTACCGGGTAGTCAGGCACCCCAGAATAGCCTGGCAGTATGTATGATATGTGTTGTATGGTATGTGGTACGATGGGGGAACTCACTAAGCTTTGTGCTTACAGTTTACAGTTTTGGTTTCAGGTACCTCTTCATCAAAGGGGAAGGAGCTGGCGCGGTAGCGGCACATCATGCACACACACTGGTTTCCGCATTTACGAGATTTCTCTGGGATTTGTACTATGATATTTCGATTGGTTGTATGATTTGGCTTTTAGACATGGTTTACGTTGTGATGTGGTTTGATCAACAATGTTTTTAATTATTAATGTTTTCTAAAGTAACGTTTTAAAAACGAAATTTTTGGACGTGAAAATTGGGTCGTTACAAGTTGGTATCAGAGCCCTGGTTTGGGGGATTCAGACACACCTTCGGGGGTGTCTGAACTCAAATCAAGGGATTAAAAGATTTTCCAAAAGAAAATGTTTTCTAAAGATTGAGAAAAGAGTTTCGAGAAAGAACGAAGTGTGTGATGTGCGCGACCGGCCGAGCTCAAGTAAGTATTCCCCAACGTACCCATACAAGTTTATGTTATGTTTATCAGCTTTTGTAGAACAACATGCTAGAATAGGACTAAGGATCTAGGAGTGATGCCTTATGTGCCTGCTTTATGTGTTCCAGTTGTATGAGAATTGCATGCTAGTATTGAGTAGACAGCGAGTAGGATAACCTAATTAGGTTATGCCTGGTAATATGAGCTTAGCATTTTATGCTAGTGCAGTTCCTGTAAGCAGATAGAGTTGATTGAGATTGTTACCCTTGTCTGAATGTTGCTTGCTTCGTGCTATGTGGGACTTTGAATAATGGGAGTTAGCCATTAGGCGAATACGCCACGTCACATGTGATCAAGGTTGAATTATCTTAGAGTGTCGGATTTGATCCTACTACGCAACTCTTGTTTGAGTCCAACCGTTGTAGGGACGAGTCGGGTACTCGAAGGTTTATCTGAGCCTCGTCACATGTGATGGTGTTCGGGTAATGGCTAAATGGCATTACAAGGAGACCTGCAGCAGCTGAGGACTGGATAGAGTAGAATCAGAGATTTCCCTAGGGCAAGCCTAGGATGAGTATAGCAGTGATCAGCAGTAGTGAAAGGGATCTGGTGGAGTCGAGGCATTCCTTGAAGAAGGTACGGATAGATGTGGAAGGTAGTATGGGCCCGTACTACTGAAAGCAGAGGATTCGTACCCGAACCAAGGAAGGCCAAGATAAGACCAGGGAACTTGTAAGTAGCAGTGAACCCTCAGGAAGTATCAGTATCACTAATGATTGTATTATGTATTGCAGAATGGTGGTACTTCGATCGAGGCCGATAGATGGCGGTTCAGGAGAGGGGTCAGGTTCGGGCTCAGGTTCTGAGCCGGTAGATGAGGGACTACGCGAGTTCATCGCGTCAGAGATCACCAGGGGTATCCTTGAGTCGACTCCCATTATCTTCAGGTCGATCAAGGAAGGGATCATCGAGTTGATGGAGGATCGCCTCAGGGCGTTCAAGAGTGACATGGCATCTGGCCAGTCGGGATCTCGCACGCTGTCCTTTAAGGACTTCAGGGGAAGTGGTGCGCCGGATTTCTACGGGGTGAAAGACCCCATTGCTGCCAGGCGATGGATTGCAGACATCGAGTCTGCACAGTTGACTAGCTTCTGCCCCGAGGGGTCGACGGTGAGGTATGCAGCAGGATGTTTACGAGACCGAGCTCGAGATTGGTGGGAGTCAGTGGGTGACTCGTTGGGAGCATCAGCTATCGAGGCTATGACCTGGTCGGACTTTGTGACCAGGTTCAGGGTAGAGTTTGCGCCGGCTGTTGAGCTTCAACAGCTGGCCATGGAGTTTTTGGACATGAGACAGACGACGGAGACTGTGGCGGAGATCACTGCCAAGTTCCAGGAGAGGGCACTGTTGGTGCCCCAGTATGCGGGCGATGAGGACATGAGGAGGACCCGCTATCATGACATGCTCCGGGCTATATCCGGGAGCACGTTAGTTTTTCAGCTTGCCCCACCCTGGACTCCATGATTGCCAGGGCGAGGGAGAGGGAGATAGATTTGGAGCACATCCGAAAACGGAAGTCAGAGGAGGGACAGACAGGAGGGGATTCGGGGAAGAAGCCCAAGGGATCAGATGGTAGGCCGAAAGGCCAGACAGGACCGAGCCGCTGCAGGAAATGCGGCAGGCCGCACGAGGGGGCGTGCAGGTTGGGATCATCAGGCTGCTACAAGTGCGGCAAGTCTGGGCACTTTAGCAGGGATTGCACTGCTCCGACAGCAGTTATTCAGACGTCTGAGTTGTTGTGTTTCCACTGCAACCAGAGGGGCCACAAGAAGGCCAATTGCCCCCAGTTGACAGTTTCAGCGCCAGTGAAGGCGCCAGCTCCAGCGACCCTGCGGATCACAGATGGCCGGCAGGGCAAGGCAGAGGCTCTAGTGGTGAGGAGCCGGGCATTCCAGCTGACCGCCGAGGAGGCACGCGCCGCACCCGATGTGGTGACGGGTATGATTCTTTCCCTCTATTTTATTTTTATGATGTTATGATAGCTCCGTATGTATATGTATGCATTAGGATCGTTCCATGTGAACGACATCCCAGTTTAGGTGTTGTTCGACTCGGGTGCATCCCGACATTTGTTTCCCTTGCGCTTAGCAAGAAGTTTCATGAGTCTTCGGGCGAGTTAGATTGCCCTTTAGAGGTAGAGATTGCTGATGATCGATCGGTGCGAGCATCGGTGGTGTTTCGAGATTGCGTATTGCGTTTGTTTGAGGAGCGCTACTTGGTAGACTTGGTTCCCATTTCGTTGCGTGGGAACAAGGTGATTATAGGTATGGATTGGTTGAGCCCCAATGGGGCGGTGATAGATTGTGCACAACAGCTAGTGCGAGTCAGGGCCCCAGGTGGGGGAGAGTTAGTGATTCATGGCGAGAGGCCACAGTGTGGACCTACAGTCTGTTCGGCAGCGAGGGCTAGACGATACCTTCAGCAGGGATGCGCAGGATATGTCGCGTACGTGATGGATACCCGGGAGGCGGGTAAGGCGACGGTGAGCGAGGTTCCGGTGGTGCGAGAGTTCGCATATGTTTTTCCTGAGGAGCTTCCTGGGATACCTCCGGAGCGACAGGTTGAGTTTAGGATTGACCTCGTTCCTAGTGCGGCTCCGATAGCCAAGGCACCGTATCGGTTGGCTCCTCCTGAGATGCAGGAGTTGTCTACACAACTGCAGGAGCTGTTAGACAAGGGATTCATTCGACAGAGTAATTCACCCTGGGGAGCCCCGATTTTGTTCGTGAAGAAGAAAGACGGGTCGCATTGGATGTGTATAGATTACCGGGAGCTGAACAAGGTAACAGTGAAGAACCGTTACCCACTCCTGAGGATTAATGACCTCTTTGACCAGCTTCATGGAGCACCTTGGTTCTCCAAGATTGATTTGCGTTCGGGTTATCATCAGATGAGGGTCAGGGAGGAGGATACGCAGAAGACCGTGTTTCGGACGTGCTATGGCCATTATGAGTTCGTGGTGATGCCGTTTGGACTCACCAATGCTCCTACCGCGTTCATGGACCTTATGAACCGCGTATGTAGACCGATGCTGGATCGGTCTGTGATAGTCCTTATCGATGACATCTTGGTTTATTCCAAGACATAGGAAGAGCATGAGGGGCATCTGAGAGAGGTATTGGAGACCCTGAGGAGGGAGAGCTTGTATGCCAAGTTCTCCAAGTGTGAGTTTTGGTTGCGCGAGGTGCAATTTCTTGGACACCTTGTCAACCAGAACGAGATTCTGGTCGATCCGGCCAAGGTCGAGGCCGTGATGAGGTGGGAGGTTCCGAAGTCTCCATCTGAGATTCGGAGTTTCCTAGGATTGGCAGGCTATTATCGGATATTCATTCAGGACTTCTCCAAGATAGCCGTACCCCTGACGCGGCTGACGAAGAAAGTCGTGGTCTTTCGGTGGGGACCCGAGCAGCAGGCGGCGTTTGAGACGCTGAGACGGAGATTGTGTGAGGCGCCAATCTTAGCCCTGCCAGAGGGCATAAAGGATTTTGTGGTATACTGTGACACGTCCATTTCAGGGCTAGGCGCGGTACTGATGCAGAGGGGGCATGTCATTGCCTACGCCTCGAGGCAGCTCAAGCCTCACGAGGCGAAATGTGACATCCCCAAAATCTCGGCCAGAAAAGACCGATTTTCATTTATGCTTTTAAATATTTTCAGAGTAAATCCTTTTGATTTGAAAGAGTTGCGGAATTTGTTCCCAAAAACAAAACATGATAAAACATTGTTTACCGAAGCATTTCATAAAAGAAATGTATTTTCATTATAATCAAAACTCGGGGTGTCATGTTCCGATTCAGACCAATAAGCATAAACGAATACATTACAAGTCATATAACAAATATAAACATATGCAGACTTGTAAACAAAACAACTTGATGGTTCATCCATCTCATGCCCTTCCGCCACTACCTGTAATACAATTTAAAACTGAGTGGGTCAGGCTTGGGAGCCTGGTGAGCATATAGGGTTTTCAACCCACAATAAATATCATATTTAATTTTCACCAACCAACAATAACCCGATTACCCATTCCCGTTATTCTCACTTTAATGTCCCTAAAACAACTAACATAAGGGACCTAGTCTAAGAATATTTCATCGGGGTGACAACACATGCTTCGGGGGTACCTCAGCAATATAAGTCAAATAAGGCAACCATGAGGGGGATGGAGTACAGCGAATGAACACCCAAGTTCATTAACACCTACAGGTGGCGAACCTGCTAATGTTTCCACAAGACTGTCTAGAATAGCCAGTGGTCGTCATCTAAACTCCGCTAGATGACTCAATCAAACAACAACGAGGCCTCTCATCTGTTTATTACACACCAACTGTCTACCCATGTTCTACCCAACATATTAGTAGATAAAAATATACATTTGTATACATAGTTTAAAGAAAACCTGTATAGCATGCTTTAATCAACACATATATCACATAACAGATGAGGCACACACACACATAACACATATCTCATAAAGAAATAAGCAGATCTATAAGATAGAAGAGAGTGAATACTCATTCACACATAACACAACCAAATATATACACATAGCACGTATTTTTATATAAAATACCTCGTATTATTGTATTAGAAGAAATAACTACACACTCACACTTATAAACAACAATACTCTTAATACACTCGAACCAAACTCGTATTATTATTGTGTTTATGAAAGTTAGTATACACTCACTTGATCAGAAGATGATCGGACAGCACTACGGCTTATAAAAGTAGTATTCCTCAGCAGATCTGGAAGATCTCCTCGAAAATCGAACTTCTCGCGGGCAGAGCTTCGACTCGGGAACCGCGCTTCTCGGGATCTTCGGGATCTCGGGACTTGCCTCGGGGCTAGAGTATGATACCGGGGCTTCGGGGTAGCTTCGGGGGTTTTTGCGCAGAGCTTCGACACGAAAACGAGAGGGAATTGGCAAAAATACCCGGAACCCTCGCATCCTATTTATAGGAGGCTGGAGCCTCGGAGTACGCGGGGCGTACTGCCCAAAACGTCATTGCTTACGTATCCGAAGTGCTCGAGTGCGAGTGTCGACATCCCTCGGAGTACGCGGGGCGTACTCGAGTACGCGGGGCGTACCTCGGATCAGATCGGTGACTCCTTCGGATAATGCTTCCGAATTTTGAATTAAAAATAAATACAAAATGATTAATAAACTTCGGAAATTCATAACTTCTTCATACGAACTCCGTTTTCGACGTTCTTTATATCCACGCGAAGGTGAGACTACGCTCTACAACTTTCGTTTAGACTCCGTCGGCTAATTTTGACTTTATTTTTATTAATTATTTTTAATAGGCCGGGACAGAAACTTTCGTTATAAATTCATAACTTCTTCGTTTGACGTCCGTTCTCGCCTAACTTTTTATCGTTTCAATACCAACAATGAGATCTTCGATTCTCATTTAGATTGCTTCGGCTAACAACCGCTCGATCTCAAATCGAGTAAAACAGGCTGTATATCGCTAAGCCGGAACTTCGATAAATCATAACTTTCTCATACGAAGTCAGATTTGGGCGTTCTATATATATTCGGAAACCTCGTTTCAAATACTACAACACTAACCAAAGATATTAAGTTTATTTTACACTTAAATTTTGACGCTTATTTTTATTCTTAATTAATCAAACCACATAATTAAGCACAAAACACAAAATACTCAAATAATACAATCTTATTACTTCAAAATGGGTTACAAAGGTTAACCTAGACTATTACATTGCTACAAATGGCAAGCCCGAAACACAGGCGTTACACGAAATACCCGACGCATGATTTGGAGTTGGGGGCGGTGGTTTTTGCCCTCAAGATTTGGCGACATTACCTCTACGGGGTTCGATGTACCATCTACACGGACCACAAGAGTTTGAGGTACCTCATGGATCAACCGAATCTGAACATGAGGCAGCGTCGGTGGTTGGACGTGGTGAAGGATTATGATTGTGAGATTCTTTACCACCCGGGAAAGGCCAACGTGGTGGCCGATGCACTTAGCCGCAAAGCGGTGCCGATCAGGGATATCTGCATGAGGATGACCGTAGTGACTCCTATGTTGGAGCAGATTCGAGAGGCTCAACAGGAGGCTATCAAGGAGGAACATCAGAAGAGCGAGCGTGTGGTGGGTCAAGTTTCCTCCTTCGATTATGATAGCCGAGGACTATTGACACTACACCGTAGGGTGTGGGTGCCGTATCACGGAGGTGTGCGCCAGATCTTGTTGGAGGAGGCGCACAAGTCCCGATTCTCTATTCATCCCGGGGCGATGAAGATGTATAGGGATCTTCGTCCAGATTATTGGTGGCCCTGCATGAAGTGGGATGTGGCGTGGTACGTTGAGCGGTGTTTGACCTGCAAGAAGGTCAAGGCCGAGCATCAGAGACCGCATGGCAAGATGCAGCTGCTGGACATCCCGTTGTGGAAATGGGAAGATATCACGAAGCTTTCCAGGACCGCGCGTGGAGTGGATTCGATTTGGGTCATCGTGGATCGATTGACCAAGAGTGCTCACTTTATCCCAATTCAGGAGAGCATATCGGCCGAGAAATTGGCCGACATCTATATTAAGGAGATTGTGGCGCGGCACGGGGTGCCAGTATCAGTTATCTCGGACAGGGATGTGCGTTTTACTTCCAGGTTTTGGAAGAGGTTTCATGACGAGTTGGGCACTCGTTTGCATTTTAGCACCACTTTTCACCCGCAGACAGATGGTCTGAGCGCGGACCATTCAGACTCTGGAGGATATGTTGCGGGCATGCGTGCTAGACTTCGGTGGTAGCTAGGATACTTATCTTCCATTGGCCGAGTTCTCTTACAACAACAGCTACCACGCGAGTATTGACCGTCCTCCATTCGAGATGTTGTACGGTCGGAGGTGCAGGACCCCGATATGCTGGGGTGAAGTAGGCCGGAGAGTCATGGGGAGCACCGAAGTGGTGCTCAAGATGACCGAGAGGATCCAGCAGGCTTCAGACCGCTCAGAGTCGGCAGAAAAGTTACGCCGACAAGCGCCGATCCGACCTGGAGTTCCAGGTCGGGGATATGGTTCTCCTGAAGGTGTCGCCTTGGAAGGGCGTCATTCGATTCAGGAAGCGGGGCAAGTTGGGCCTGAGGTTTATTGGGTCGTTCAGGGTTGTAGCCCGGGTGGGAAAGGTGGCGTATATGCTGGATCTGCCAGTCGAGCTCAGCCAGATCCACAACACTTTCCATGTTTCTCAGCTGCGGAAGTGCCTAGTGGACGACTCAGCAGTAGTTCCGTTAGAGGATATTCAGGTTGATGACAGCCTGAATTACATTGAGCGCCCAGTCTCAATCCTCGACAGGAAGTCGAAGGATTTGAGGAACAAGAGGGTGGAGCTAGTGAAGATGCAATGGCAGCACCACAAGGGTTCAGAATGGACTTGGGAGCCGGTGGACGAGATGATGGAGCATTACCCCTAGCTGTTTCAGGATCTAGCAGCAGACTTCGAGGACGAAGTCTAAAATAAGTGGGGGAGATTTGTAGCACCTGGTCCCTGGTACGTAAATCTTATTTGAGTATTTTCCATTTTTAGCCTTGGACTCGTCGAGTCATAGGTCCAACTCGCCGAGTAGAGACAGGACCCGGGACATGTTTAAGTTGGCGAATCGGCGAGTCCATATTTTGGACTCGGCGAGTCACCGTTGTTGGATGAAACCCTAAGTTTCAGGGGTTTGCACCCTATTTAAGCCTCATATCCGCCCCAAGCCAGCCCCCATTCACCCTCAGAGCCCCTAACCCTCGTTCAAAGCTTATTTCCTTGAGAGTTTGAAGAATTATTGTGTGTTCTTGAAGGTTTTGAGAAAGAAGTGGAGTAGATCAAGAGGAAGGGAAGGAAACCAAGCATCTTAGTGTTCTCTCAGTGGTTCCTTTGAGGTATAACCCATTTTCCCTCTGTTTCTATGCTTATTACTCCATTAAGTCTTTCTTGAGCCCTTCCCCAAGCTTGTATGTGCAATATAATCCGTAATAAGTTGATTGACCTTTAGATCTAGGCATGGTTGAGCTCCAGGAGCTCAGATCTGTTGCCTTTATGGACCCACATTGCATGAAGATCCTAGATCTACCCTTTTGGGTGCATTTTGAACCCTAAAACCCTTATTGGTGAATATCTACACGTAAAGTTGGAAACTTTACGTGTGATTCATGCTCTAGGAACCCAGATCTGTGAATGGCATGGACTGGAATCGAGCAAAACCGCGTATTTGGTAATTGCATGGCAACGACTCGGCGAGTTGTTCATCTGACTCGGCGAGTCTGCTCGCGAGTCTTCAAGTTGTCCCCTTTTTCGTAGTGTCGAGTGTGAGCAGTGAGTCACGGGGTGTGACTCAGTGAGTTGGAAGCCGAACTCATCCATGGAGGAACTCAGCGAGTCAATGCCCTGACTCGGCGAGTTCAAGGCAATCTTCTTAGATCAAGAACATACTCGGCGAGTTGTTCATACAACTCGGCGAGTCTTAGCATAAGTGTTCATCGGATGAAGATGAACTCGATGAGTTGTTCATACAACTCGGCGAGTAGGATGAAGGACTTGAATATCAGTTTAGAAGGAGAACTCGTCGAGTCATCGCCTAACTCGACGAGTAGAAACGGGATTCAGGACAATCGTTTGGGTAGGGACTCGGCGAGTTGGAGAGCCAACTCGGCGAGTCGGGTCAACTGAAAGTTGACTCTGACTTTGACTTAGGGCATGATCAGGGGTAAAATGGTCATTTTACCCAAAGGACAGTTAGCAGTGTTTGATTGAGTATGTTGTGGGAATTATAGCCGGAGGATTTCCGGAGCAGCAGCAGCAGTAGTAGACAGTCAGTTCCCGATCAGATTAACAGCTACTTTGAGGTGAGTTACCTTCCAGTAGCAGTGGGTCTAAGGCCACAATACCGACCCACCAGTAGGAGACGTATGATAGATGATTGTCTCTGTGATATCATCTAGGTTTGCTACTACCTGATATGTTATATGCTAGCATGATATGTTATATGTGATAGTAGTAGAGTTCGGTTGTTAGGACCAGAGGGTAGTCAGACACCCCAGATACGTCTGATAGTATGTGATGTTATGTTTATATGCTAGCATGATCTGTTACATGAGTTAGAGGTAGTAGGAGGGGAGCAGTACCCGAGTTCGGTTGTTAGGACCGAAGGGTAGTTCAGACACCCCAGATATGTCTGATAATATGTTATGTTATGATATGTGATAGTAGTAGCAGTATGGGGGGTGAAATAGTCCCCGAGGATCGGTTGTCAGGACCGGCGGGTAGTCAGCACCCCAGAATAGCTTGACACGGGTAGTCAGCACCCCAGAATGGCTTGACACGGGTAGTCAGCACCCCATAATGGCTTGACACGGGTAGGACGACACCCCAGAATGGTCGTACCGGGTAGTCAGGCACCCCAGAATAGCCTGGCAGTATGTATGATATGTGTTGTATGGTATGTGGTACGATGGGGGAACTCACTAAGCTTTGTGCTTACAGTTTACAGTTTTGGTTTCAGGTACCTCTTCATCAAAGGGGAAGGAGCTGGCGCGGTAGCGGCACATCATGCACACACACTGGTTTCCGCATTTACGAGATTTCTCTGGGATTTGTACTATGATATTTCGATTGGTTGTATGATTTGGCTTTTAGAAATGGTTTACGTTGTGATGTGGTTTGATCAACAATGTTTTTAATTATTAATGTTTTCTAAAGTAACGTTTTAAAAACAAAATTTTTGGACGTGAAAATTGGGTCGTTACAGTTATCCTCACTATATTGATAGGGTCTACGGCACCAAGGCCGGCTCTTTATGATTTACATCCTGGTTTAGGATGGTTTCTTGTTATTGCCATGCTAGATTTCATCCTGGTTTAGGATGGGTGTTATGTTATTGCTTTGTTAGAATTCATCCTATTTAGGATGGTTGCTATACTAGAGATCGGTTAGATCGATTGTTATGGTATGCTACATATGATTCGGATCTGTTAGATCGGAATCAGGATAGATAGTAGGGTATGCTTTATGATCCGTAAGGATCGGTATGTTAGTGACCTGTTAGGTTGATACTCTAGTTACGAGTGAAACTCTATGATTGATGGTCAATGAGATAGATATGTTGCTATGTGTATATGCCAGTATATGATTGTATGCGTACATGGTTAGTTGCTTGTTGGTTGGGTTGAGGTGGTCCTGCTTTGTGCTGAAGGCCAACACACTCTCTGAGCGGCCCGGGGAGACTGTAGGCCCACGCGGCGGACCAGTCATGCCGAAGGCTCGGGATAGATTCAGATAGACTGTAGGCCCAGTAGGGCGGACCAGTCCAGCCAATGGCCCAGTATGTACGTTGTTTGATTGATCGTTTTGGTTGTGGCTTTAGTCAGTATGGTATTGGTATTTTGGGGGTAGCTCACTAAGCCCTCGGGCTTACATTTTCAGTTTATTGTTTCAGGTACTTCAGGAAAGTGAGGGAAGGCGAAGGCGTGACCGTACCGCTCCTCATCCTCATGATCTATTTTGGGACACTTTGATGATAAACGGATTGGAAATGTTTTGTAAAAACAATTACTATTTGACTCTTTTGTTAGTATTAAAAGTTTAAATTTGGCGTAAATTTTTTGGGTGTTACAGACTTTTTGTCATTAATTATATGAGGAAGGTTAGTTATGAAACATTTGAGGTAGCTAGTTAGTCACTTAAGTAAATAGTGGTAATAATGTGAGATTTTTTTTACTTAAGTGACTATTATTGTCAATTGTCCAAACTTATGAAATTAGATCACCATTCTTCTCTTCCCTCCTTATTCAATCAATTTCAGCCCCTCTCCATGAACAATTCTTCTCTCCTAATCCTTAAGTAGTGAAGCTTGAAGCTATTGGTTGAAACCTTGTTCAGTTCAATCCATAATCTAGCATTTAGAGGATAAATACTTAACTATTTTTCTTCAATTTTCGTTATAGGATTTCATGTGGACGTTCAAACTCGAAACTCATTCTGTTGTATGAAGTTCATGTGAGTTTTAGATGATAATTTCTTATCTAGATCCATATTCAAGCTCCAACTAACAAATAGTTGTGAGATTTGAGAGTTTAGGTGTTTTTGAAGAGTTTTCTAACCGTAGATCTCTCAAAACTGAATTCAAGGATAATTAGATGTGATAATTTAGTTCTAATGTTTTAATGTTGTATGGTTCATCATGAGGTTATTATCTAATCAATGGATGATTAAATTACATCTCCAATTATGGAATTTGGGTGATATTAATCTTAATCTCTATGTATGAGTTGTACAAGTGCTTTAATAACTTGTATCGTAACTTTTAGATGCATGCATGGATTCAAATCCACAAACTCTTAGTTAATTTAATAGTGTAATGTGGATCCTAGTTATGATTCTATTATTTATTTGTAGCAATGATTAAAATTGATGATTCCAATGGTGAATTACCATTATAATGTAATAAACATGATTTTAAAGCAAGTTTAAACTCCAATAAGGATTTGGTTTGATAAACGAATCCTATGAAGTTAATCTAAAATGGTTTTGGTTTACTAACGAATGATTCAAAGTTTTAATAATTTTATAACTACAATGATAGAATGGAATTCAAAACAAGTCATATAATGTTGAAATCACAATGGAAGGGAGGCAATCATGACTTAGGAATGGATTTGATATGTCATGTATAATTGATTTATGGTTTGGATGAATAGGGAAAATATCTAGAACCATTTGTGAAGTCACTAAGGATAATGTTGAAAACTGAAGAGGTAATGTCCTCATGAGTACTTAACGAGACTTATTATTAAGTTCTAATTGGATTAAGAGGTGCTTATGTAATAAATCAAGTTATTACCAACTAAATGCATACATTAGAGTCAGTTGGGAAAGTTGTAGAATGATTAGATGCTTTGGGGCCAACGACCCAACGTAGGATGTATAAAAGTGAAATGTTGGATGTTTTAACCTACTGGGTTGGACATAGGTCGTGTCAAATTTACGCGGGCCGTGTCATGGATTTTGATTTAAAGAACTTCATGTCACCAAGGAAGAACTTGTTTAGGTCATAATTTTTTCATGTGGACTCGAAATAATGCGCAGTTCGCTTACGTTCTTGTTTTAACATGAGGAAGGGTTTGAAACAATTAGGATTAAGTTTTTGAATTAAGAACTAGCAAGATAATCTTTGTGAACTGGAAGTGGAAGAGAAGTAACTACATGACATTAGGTGGTGTTTGAGAAACATAGAGTTAATGAAGACGTGTATTGCTTGCTAAGTGATGGAATGAGGTGAGTAAATACCCAGAGTATATAACTATATATACATTGACTGCTATGTGGCCTTATGACATGTTTGCACATTGCATAAGATAAGATTTTGGAAATGATTTTGATAAATTGAATTGGTTATTTGGTATCGAGTAAAATTTTAGCATCCTACTTATGTATTGCATATTAGGATAGGTTGGACTTGTGTGTGTCCAGGCACATGAAGGGATCAACTCCCTTATTTGACACCTATTAGTTATTGACCTTAGCAACCGTGGGGATGGACTTTGCAAACTCTTTCATTGGTTATTCATGTGATGGTCTTGAATTTACTAAAAGTTAACCTTAGTGGCCAACAATGAGTTTCGTGTTATGATATTACTCGGTCTAGGCTAAGGAGACCATTGCGACCTAGTTGAAGAAGAATTATTTAAGAGTAATGGATTAGGTTAAGATTAGATGCATGCGCATTGCATCATTTATGTAAACTTCATCTGCTCATGACTTTTATACTGATAAAAATTATATTGGAAATTGATAAATATTTATAAAAGGTTTTGAAAATCTTTTTGGGAATCATAACTTAGGAATTCGTATTGTCATTCCCATTTACATTTCATAGTCGATTTTAGTATTCTCACTAGGCTCCCCGCGCTAAAGTATTATTTTGACATGTAGTCCTAGATGAAGTTGAAGACCTTGTTTAGCAATTGGAATATTTAAAAGGTCACCATATGTATGATTCATCACAGCCTTTGTAATGATATTGAATGGAACGCTCTCGTACACGATTAAACTAAAATTTATGATTTAAATATTTTGGTACCAAATTCCGCATTAAGATTTTCAAAGATTAAATAAATTTTCAAAAAGATAAAAACTTTTCTACCAGCCTTTACAAGGATGTTTCAGTAGTAAACCACTTATTACTAATATAAATTCATCGTTATAAACCCGCTCAATGGTGGAGTCATGAGCTTGAAGTTATTGTCGGTACCCATCCTATTTTTTTACCCCCACTTTGTCCACCTAATCAATGTATGAGAACCATTAATTTTATTTATAAAATTTTATTGTTTTCTATATAGATTATAGTTGGAAATCGACATAATTATTGAAAAGCCTCAACCATTAAGCTTATAAGTTTACAAACTAAACTAGTTTAGACTTTAACTTGTAAGGGAGGAGATATATATAAAATCTCTTGTGGATGCCCTAATGGGATGGAAACCGACAACAAACAAAATCAATGTCTAACATCATTTTTCTTTGCAGAAGCTTACCAAAAAACCTCCAATATTAAATCTTTCAAAGTCAGAAAAACACAAAATGTTATACATATTTATAGGGATAATGATGAAAAAAAACATTATATTTTTTTTCCAAAAGTTCGGTTTAACCACCAACTTTTAATAAGTTCCGAAAAAACCATCAAATTCTGGTAAAATGTTTTAGCACAACCACTATTACTTATTAAAACCAGTTTTAATTACGAAAAAAAACATATTTTTCCGAAAGTTCAGTTTAATCACCAATTTATGGATGGTTTTTAGCACAAAACGAAAATTGATGATTTTTAAGCATAAATGCAGGTCATAGTGATTGCGACAGAATTTTTATCAAAAAATGAGTGAGTTTTTTAGCACAAATGAAAATTTGGTGGTTAAACCGAAAAATGTGACAAAATATAATGGGTTTTTCATAATTATCCCTATTTTATATATAAGACAAAACTTTGTACTAAACCTATATTGTTACAATAAGGGTAAATTATACCAATCGTAGATCGTGTATGTGCCAAAACGTACGTTTAATCCATATTTTTAAAAATTAACTCTGAACATCTTTCGTTTGGTTAAAATATGCACGTTAGGTCCATTGCAGACATAAAATGGCTCTGTTGCCGTTTTCTTTTTATTTTTCATTTATTTTCCAGGTTTATAAATTATCTTATATTTTTATTAATTATAATTTGGGAAAGCCTCAGAAAAACCCAATGTATTTTCATCAAATTCTTAAAAAAAACCATTATATTATTTTTTTGTGCACTAAAACCCTTATCTGACCTCAGAAGAACCTAATATATTTTCATGAAAGAATTAAAAAAACAATTATATTATTTTTAGTGCATTTAAACCCTTATATTTTTTAATTTTTTTTAATCTAATGAATTGTAACAATCAAAATGTTGAGAATCGATTACCTAGCATTTTCGGCTATCTAGGATTTACCGAGCTCGATGTCTTAAATGATACATTTTAAAAAAATATAAGGGTTTTAACTTACAATAAATAATATAGCGGTTTTTTTTTAGATTTTGATAAAAAAAAAATAGGGAAATCTCCAGAAAAGTCCTAAAATTTTAGTCTAATTTATGAAAAAGTCCCGAACTATTTTTTGTTTACAGAAAAGCACAGAATATCGGCTAAAACTTCGAAAAAACCCTTTTTGGTAGATTTAGTCGGTATTCTATCATTTTTCGTTAGTTTGCTCAAAATATTAGGATTTTTCTGAAAATTACCCGATAACCAAAATATTGAGACTTTTTTGAAAATTACTATGGAATTAGTGGATATTGTTATTAAGAAATCATTTATAAACATAATTTTTTTTTATTATAAACAAAGGAAATACATTTGTTGTTAATTTCTAGGAATAAAATGGTCGACTATGTACTTCTCTATTGTTTGTTGACAACTTCAAAGTCTATATGTTCTTCCTATGTATTGTTGTGGGTGTCATAGTGAGTACTTTGTTAGACGTGACCAATACAAAAGTTGATAATATTTATTAATACATAATCAATAAGTGTCTACTTGCTATTAGACATGATGTTATATGATCACATGTTATCAGAAAATATCATTACACGAACATATAGATCTTTTATTATGTTCTTTAACCTAACTACCACTTAACCTCCAAACATTACCCGGTAACAACCATAAAATTATATACATCTATCGAGAGTGAAAAGTAAACTTTGAATGACAATTTAAATAGATAATAACCCTTCACTTGTTTCCGTATAAATTATCATTCACGGTTCACTTTTCACATTTTATAGATGTGTGTTAGCCGATGGTTGTTAACATGTAAAGGTATGAATATTGGTTGGTAGTTAGGTTAAACAACAGAAGAGGAACACCAACATTAGAGGAATGTTAACTAAGTTCATATCACCATCATACCCACAACAATGCGTAGGAAGAACGTAGAGAGTTTGAATGGTCAGGAAGCAATAAAGTACTTAGACCACCAATTTATTCATAGAAATCAGTAACAATGTATTTTCTTTTTTTATAATAAAAATATTTTTTATGTTTATAAATGATTTGTTAATAATAATATACATTAATTTTATGGTAATTTAAAAAAAAAGTCTCAATATTTTGGTTATTATGTAATTTTTGGAAAAGTCCCAAAATTTTGAGCAAACTAACAAAAAAAGACAGAATACCGGCAAAATCTGCGAAACCGGCCGAAAAAGGTTTTTTCGAAGTTTTAACCGGTATTCTGTGTTTTTCTGTAAATAAAATTTAGTTTGAGACTTTTTCATAAATTAGACTAAAATTTTAAAACTTTACTGGAAATTTCCCTAAAAAATATGTTGGGCTTTTATAAGGTTTCCCTTATCATTTCTAGAAAATTAAGTGGTCATTATACCACCCATGGGAACCCATCCGACAAGCACCACCAAGTAGCTCCGGTAACCACCATCTAATACCTCCAACAACCACCTTTAAACATCAATTTGCATAAACACACATGTACAAATGATCATTGGTGTAATTTACCTTACAATAATAATATATTTTCTTTAATGTTTCAATAAACAAATATTTCAATAAGCACAAAATTAATATAACATTTTTCCAATTATTACAATTATATTATTTTCTTTTGTAATAAATAAATATAGTTTAAGAGACTATGTACTAAAACATAACTTTGAGCGCATTTGATTCATTAAAAAAAGTTACAAGATACACAAATGCATGGTGATTTGGTTATTATCTTCACACACAGATTGGAATCATTTGATCGAACTCTTTCAAGTTTGATTCTCAATCGGCCAATACTAAAATTAAAGACGCACACTAGAAGATCACAGACATTAACAGATGGAGATTGAATGAACAGATCTCAATGGATCATACTTGCTTCTCGAATGGGCAGTTACCGGTGTTCGCCGGAGGAGCATCCGCGGCGGCGCTTTCCTCCTGAGATATCAACTCCCCCTTAAGCAGCTTCGAGATAAGATCTGCCGGATCGTAATAGATCTCAACATCTTCTGCTCTCAACGATTCATCAACCTTCCGATTTCATCCAAAAACCAAATCGAATTTTAGTTTATACATCGGAAATTATACTTATTTCAGTCGGAGAAACGAAGAGTACCTTGAGGATGCCCATGCCGTAGAAATCAACCATTTCGCCGGTAGGTTTATGGCCTTTGAACGGACCTTCGAAGTAACCCCAGTGCCGGAATTTGTACGATATCACCGGAGGTCCGGAATGAACGCTGATCACCTCCCACGCAAATCCCCGAGGAAACGCCGATCGGAAAACGTCGTGAGAGGATTCGAAGGTTTCTTCTTCTGCTTTGTAGTACTTGTACTCTTCTGGAAGTGTACTCTTCAGCAATGCATTGTAACTTCCCACCTTCAGTGTTTCCTCCGCAGACAATCCCTCCCTCCCTGCTTTGACCATTTTTGTATGACTTTGACTTATTATTAATTTTTTAATGTAACTTGATAAAGATTGTTTGAACTTTGAACAATTAAAAAATAATAATTTTTATGGGTTCTATAGACTATAAAAATTAAAAAAATAACGTATACTACCAAAAAACGTCAACTTTGTGGCATAGTAATTTTTAGTTTTATAATAAATCAAAAATTCAACTCAATTCTCAACTATTTAACAATATGTTTTTGTTGATGTATGGACAAAGAATTAGTAGATCAATTTGTTCGGGTTAGGAGGTCATAAAAGATTAAGGAGGACATGATTTATATAAATTGTTATGTTTTTTTGCTTAACCCTAACCAAGAGTAATTATAAACAAGTCAACTAGTATAACCCGTTTAACTATATGAGTTCGTAGGTTACGGAAAAAAAAATTCTAAATATATTAGTCCTTATTTTCTTCTTTATTCAATAAATATTTTTTTTTGTTTTTTTTTTTTAATTTTAAAATAAAACGATTTATTGGTCAACTCCTGAAATTATTTACCCCGAACATGACCTGTATAAACGAGTTCAGTCAAAAAACTCAACCGTAATACGTTTATCTTCATATCGGATTTATGTCGTATCTCGAATCATGTCAAGAATTCTCATCCCATGATAAATAATGTGTATGTTTTTCAAACTATAAAGAGATGTAATAAAAATATTGCTTCGTTAGTGTAAGCAAAATTTACATGTCTTTGTCATGATTATTTAATTTATACGACATTTTTCATGATTGATCTCAATCCATCAACCTTAATATTATATAGAAAATCAAATATTTCTTATTTCAATACATATAAAAAGATTTAGTAATTAATATTATCCTGTAACCTACCTTGGAGAATAATTACGAAATTAATTGTGTAAAAGCCTAGGCCAGCCTTGTGTAGTTGTGTTTGCCTTTTAGCAAAAATAATCGTACTTCATTGTAGATTCTTAAAAATAATTCAATTGCAAAATCTAAAAAAAAAAAGAATTATTTAAGAAATGGTAATTGAATTTAGACAGTTTACCATTGACAATAAGCTTGAACTTATCAGGATTAATGGTCTTAAAATCTTTTATCCGAATCTTGTGGCTAAGCTCCATCTCCCATGACTTTATTGCGTTTTGAACAGTTTCTTCTAGTGATCCCTTTTCCCATACCTACATACAAGGCTAAAAATCGCATCTTGATGTTTCTTTGAACATGGTAAACATTGTGAGGAATAAGCAAGAATAATCACACACAAAAACATAATATATAATATATTTAACGTATTTTGGTTAATGTGACCTCGTTTACACAGCATAATATATACTATATATAACGTGTTTCTTTGCTACAAATTTGTTTTTCGTTATCTCAATATAAAAGAAAATTCAGACCACACATTTTGTTGTTCATAATGATAATGATTCAAGATTATCTAGAATCACTAGAACTAAAGATGGGACATTGATATTATACCTAGATTGACTATTTGGTTAATCATGTTTAAATCAGAAACTTTCATAAAACTTTTTTTTTGTGTGTATTGATTTAGTAAACCATATGAAAAGGGTAAATGATAATCACCACTCATGGACACCTCCATAAATGTCATAAATATGAGAGAGATAAACCATAAAGTTACAAGCATAAAGGTCATACTCATACTTGAACATGAAACAAACAAGCAAGGATAGGTGTTCTGTATACATAGATTGATCCAACAAAAATAATAATTCAATTACACAAATCATCTAAGCTATAAATATAAACACAAAGAAAAATAGAGATTTTTTAACCATAACTTTTAGTATATAGAAAATAAGAAGAAATACCATCAAACAAAATGTTTAATATAAGATTTTCATGGGAGAAGGACATGTCAACCTAATTTCCTTCATAAATTAATACATATGCAAATTCAAATCAACCAAGAAACACAAATACAAGCTTCTATTTGATCAAAAAATAATGAAATTAAAGAACATGATAACAAATCAAACCTTGGTTCGACCTTCTTCAAAAAGTTGGTTAACAGCATCATAGGTAGGAGGAGCACCATGCCTCCAATGGGTGTTTTTAGCTTCTTCATGGAGGAACGATCTATACTTTTCTCCAACCTTTTGTATTGTTTCATCGATCTTTAAATCTTCCATCTTTTCGGTTTTGTTTTGTTTTCAAGTGGAAATTGTACGTCCAACTTTGTGACACAAGAGTAGAGGTTATATAGAGATGATGGTGCTACAAGTCTACATGGATAATAGGGTAGTTAATCACATTTATCTCATAAGAAATTAAAATAATAATAATTGCAATAATGGATGCGGGTTTTATATATAGAAAGGAACATGAGATCCTTTTTATGGATAATCACATAAATGAATTTATATTTTATGGAATTATAGAAGTATATCAAAAATTTTGATTTTCATCAAAATGACCTTATAACCCGAAAATGGGTCATTTCAGACCCCTACCTGTTTATATGGTCTCCCCTCCTTTTAAAAATGAATCTGAAATATACGTAATAGGAACCCACCGCTTCTCAAAACAACATTTAGGTGGTGTTTATATTTTTGTCAAAATATCTTTTTGACATTTTTTTGTCTACGAGAGAAAAAATATTTAAGAAAAACACTTTGTTTTTCAACATAAAAAAAAACATAAAATTCATTTTGATCTCTTTTTTAGAAGACAAAAAAAATAGCTTTTAATTTTGAAAAACGTTTCTAATATCTAACTCTAATATGATATCTTTTTTCCACCGCCACCTCCGACACTGCCGTTGCCGCCACCACCATTGCCGCCGCCATCACCACCTCCATCGCCACTATCGTCACAACCACCACCACCTCAACCATTACCACCCCCGTCACCTCCGTCACCAACCAACACCAACACCACTATCACTGCCAACACCAACACCACCTGTCTTTTTTATGAGACTTTAAAAAACCAATAATTTTTTTATGAACACATGGAAAAAGACTTTTGGACCAAATCTTATTCCACAGACATGGAAAAAGACCGAAAACATTTTATCTCATACAAAACAAACACCACCTTATTCTCTCAATGAATCCGATGAAAAAAAAAAGTTAGGATTCTCATCAGAGGAGATTCTGATGAACCAGGTTAGTGTTACACCTTTGGGTCCCACATTTTATAGTTGAAGTTCTAATTAAAACATTATCGAAATGCAAACTCTAATCCAAAATCCGAATAACATTTATGAAATGGGGTATTTTTGGATTAAGTTATGTATTTCATATGTCTTTTGTTCTATGTTGGTTACACGAGTCATGTTTGGTTTTATAGATATGTTAAATAATGAAAAAAAAATGACCGAAAAGGAAACCATTCCGAATTCCAAAGACATTTCCAAGTTGGGTGTCCTTTTTGGTATTTGGTATTTGTTTCGTAGTTAGGCATGATGCAATTTTGTAGTTAGCTAGTATTATTTTTATATAACTTTGAGTGATTTGCATACATTGAAATCTATTGAATCAGTCTGAAATCCGAAGCAACTTGATGTTGCACATGATGTTGCTAATATTTCTGTTTGAGGAACTGTTAAAATTAGAAATGTTTGCTGTATCCTACTAGTTTTTTATTTGGGAGAGAAGCATTGATTGAGGAAAAACAACCAAAACCTAAACCACCAAAGCCACATACGATGTCCAAAGAACTAGTCTTGTAAAGCCTTGAGAATCATATTATTTTAGATTAGTTTAACATGTTTCCCGATGTCTACAAGTTATAACTCGAAAAACTTTAATCAATGGTTATCTTTTGTATTAAAATTAGTCCTTGAAACTATATTTGAAATGGACTTTTTCTTTTGTGCATTAGGTTGAGAGCAACATTGCATGTGAGAGGGAAACGATGATAAGTTGGTGGGAGGAGTAAATGTTCCAACTTCCAAATTCCAATGCATAGATTCCACATAAATAAGTACGATAAATTTCAATATATACAAAATTTGTACCTAATATTTTGTCTATAAATTTCACTAGATACAAAATTGGCACCTAATACCGACTAAAACTATCAAACATTCGTCTCACAAACAAGTAAAACACAACAATCAACTAGAACATGGATAATGTCAAGTAAAAGCCAACTACATCAATAACATAAAAATATATCAATTATCAACACAAATGATCATAGAACATGGTTCTATTAAACCATATATATACAAACCAAACAAAAACCGAAACCCATAATCAAAAATTCAAAGTAGTTGGATGAAAAAAATAAAACTTTAGTGGCCTAACAAAAAAATAAAAATAAAATCCTACATGTATCACTTTCTCAACATGGTTCTATTCTACATGTAGTTTACTCTTTGATAACACTACATCCACCAAATACTGATTTAATCTTTCGCCAAAGGTCATGGTAGAGAATGTTCCAGAAACATGTGCTCGTGCTTTAGCACCCATTGTTTCTGCTAACCTCGGATTCTCCAAAAACTTAGCCATGGCTGACGAGAAGCCTTGTGGGGTCGGGTCACACAAAAAACCCGTTTCACCATCTATCACTGTCTCGACGGGCCCACCACTATTGCATGCTATCACTGGTTTATGAGCCGCCATTGCTTCCAATGGAACAATCCCAAAATGTTCATCCTAATTATAACACAATTACTTCTAAATGTTTAATGATTTGTGTCATTTATAGTTATAAATTACACTTTTGGTCCCTGAGTATAGCTAATTTTTTTATTTTAGTCCCAAAAAGTTCTCTTGAAATTTTGTGTCATTTATACTCGGAGGCCAAAAATGTAACAATTCCAAAATGTTAATCCTAATTACACGGGAAACTGTCAGAAAAGTTTCAATATTTTCGGAAAAGTTTCACTTTAGTCTCAAATTTTATTTTTTGAACTAGAAAAAGTCCAGATTATTTGATTTTACACAATAATATGTCATTTCCTGTTAAAAGAAAAAAAAGGACTTTTTTGTTAATTTGAGCCAAAATGAAATAATCGAGACTTTTCTGTTCAGAAAATAAAATCCGGGACTAAAGTGAAACTTTTCCGAAAATATTGGGACTTTTCTGACAATATCCCTAATTACACCAATAACTTTGAAATGTTTAATATTTTGCGTCATATAACGAGTAAATTATATTTTTGGTCGTTGGGTACAGCTGATTTTTATGATTTTGGTTCCAAAAGGTTTTCTCATGCAATTTTGGTCCTTATTTGAGGTTCTTGTAACGCTTTTAGTCCCTTTTCAAAGTAAAATAACTATTTTTGGTCCCTGAGCATAGCTAGTTTTTGCAATTTTGATCTTAAAACGTTACAAAAACCTCAAATAAGTACTAAAATTGCAAGTAAAAAACCTTTTGAAACCAAAATTGAAAGAATAGCTATACCCAGGGACCAAAAATGTAACTTACTTAACTTTTAAAGTATTTATAATCGCACCTTTGGGGTATAAATAACACATAGGCACTCAGAGAGAAGAGTGTTTCTTTCGGATGTAGGACAAGATGTAATGAATTTGACCTTGTTTGATACACCTTTAATTTCAGCCAATACTTTTAGTTGATCTAAATAGTCAACATTCTCTCTCAATCGCTCATCAAATCCACCTAAAAAAGATATAAATGTGATAAGTTTGTTGACAAATGTAAAAATCTAATTGGTTGAGTTGACTTGCCTGCAATAGTCAATGTCACATCAGGAGAAGGAAGCATTGCAAAAGCTGATATTGCCAAATCTATGTTCTTTTTCTTTTCAAAACGATTAATTGAAAGAAAATTCAACCTGCAAAATCAGAAATCTAAAATATGATGCTAAAACCTTCAAAATACACCAAGAAAGATACCAATCTTTACTTATAAGCATTTGGTTCACTGAATTGATCCACATTTACAGCTGGATAAAGCACAGCTGGTTTTACTCCTTGAGCATCAAGTCGCTTGAATGTTGCAGCAAAAGTTGATTTTGTAAAATGGCTGTTAACAAGTATTAAATCTGCCATTCCTGTTGTTAATTCTTCTAAAAAGTTTATGGGCTTCCGATATATTCTTCTTAGAAGAGTTGTGTATTTAGCCAGCAACAAATCAGGGAAATGACAATAGAAAACAACCTAAGATTGAAAGAATAATAAGTTTATGATGAAATGTAAGAATGTAACAAGATTTGAATTGAAGTTTTAAGTTTACAAACCTTTGTAGATTTTCTGAGCTTTAAAATTGGAATGACAACAGAGACTTGATCAGCAAGTACAATGTCAAAAGATGGAAAGTTGAATAAGACACAGAGGGCAACAAATATGCAACGAAGATACGCGCATACTGCATGAAGACGATAGAAGATGTGTCTTGGAAGGAATGATCCATAAACTGTAACTGGAAATGTACCTGGATGTATAAAAATGGAAGAAGTAATTGAAGATTGTGAATAGATTTGTGGAGAGAACTTGATAAATTCTTGTTACCTGAAAGTGTCTCTTCAAAACAGCGATTTCTATCATGGTGTGATGTGAAAATGTGAACATTATGCCCATGAGATGCAAGTTCAACTGCTGCATCAACTATTAACCTTTCAGCTCCTCCTAAACAATCAGAAATGCAAAATATCATAACCAGGAAGCATTATGCCTACATATTAAATTGAATCTGTTCCAAAAGATGAAGCTATTTTCATTTTTGATTGTCCAAAAGATTAAAGGGGAGGGGGATTGGAGAGGGGCAAACTATTGAAACGTTTAGATTCACATCAAAGGGTATGGAATTTAACTAAAATCTCTTAAATTAGTTACATGTAGTTTCTCTAGGTTTTCTAAAATTGTGTTGCAACAATCAGCGAAATACAGAATTTTATCCCCAAATGTTTGATTTTAAAGCGATTTAGACCTATGCCGATCATCTATATGTAGTTTGGTAAAGTGATTTAGAGCTGGAGAGGATGAAAAAGTTGTTTTTCGAGTTTTTCAGTAAAACAATCTACTGTTCTGGAATCGAATATGTACAGAAGCTGAAAGCTACAAGGATTCATACGAGAATTTGAACAGAACGATATCGAAAACTGAATCGAACGTACATAGTCGAAAGTGAAGGGATAACATGCGATCCAAATTCAAACAAAGTAAAGCAAAATTATATAGTTGTACAATATTCGTGTTTGTGATGAGTGCATACCTATTCCGAGATCAGGATGAATGATAGCGATGTTCATCTTCGAGCCTTTTTTGTTCGCCATCGCCAATTCCTTTTGCTCTGTTAGATGAAAGGTGAAACTTACAAAGAGAAGGGAAGTCGATACTTTGCGTCTTGACGCTTGTTGACTAGCACTAGCAGATTAATTTACATAATGTTCCCTTCAAGAACGTCATAAATTTTATATCGGTCCTTGTTAAAGATATACGAGACTACAGTCATTTCCTTAAAGGAAGCGACATTCTTACATACGTTAGAATATCTCGATCGTTATGATTCTGGAAAAAATTTCAGTTTTTTAAGAATTTATTTCAAGAAAAACAGAAAATTTTGAAAATTTTTATTTTTTTAAAATTATATGTAAATTAAAAAAGTGATTTTTACAGTTTTTCAAAGTTTTCTAAATTTTTAAGAAGAAAAATAAAAACTCTATCCATTCCCACTGAATGCGTTTTCTAAAATTTTCATCGAAAAATGAAAATAAAAAATCAACTTGGTTATTTTTCTTGGAAACTGAAAATAATTTTTTACAATCAAACGCACCCTTAATATTTTGGTAATAAGGAACGAATTTTTTCAATGTTTAAAAAACCGGTTTTTTAGTTGAACCGGTATGGTGAGCGGTTCCCGGTTTGACCGTCGGGTCCACCGGTTTCTATATTTTTCATGGTTTTTCTTATTTTCGTACACATACATACATATATAATTCATAAATTTGATGTTTACAAGTTCAAACATTAAAAATACACATACAAATAAGTTGTAGATGAATCCAAATACATTAGAATAACACATAACCATAAGTTTTAGTGTTTTACATCAATCCATATACGTCAAACAGAAAATAAAATATAATACCGAAACAAGATATAGTTTTAAATGAATACAAACACATCAAAACTTTATAACATTTACCATATGTTTTTTTTATAGAAAATTAAATAAATTTGAAAAAAAAAACACCAAAATTTATTGTGTAAATGGTTCTTTTTCATGTGTTTTTTTTTTTTTCAGTTTAACCGGTTCAACCGATTTATTTTGATCGGTTCAACCGGGTTTTTCTAAAAACCGGCCGGTTCAATCCAGTTTAGAAATCGACATAAAACCAGTGATAGTTGAACCGCTCTCACCACCGGTTTCCGGTCCAACCGGTTTTTAAAACATTGGATTTTTTTTTCTTTTAAAAAGAAAATGATAGGTTGTCTGGTAAAAAATTAAATCACTTTTTTGTCCGGTAACCCGTATTTCACTCGGTTACAATGTTGAGATGAAAGTCTAGTCATTAAATGAGAAGTTTATGTGGTTGTTGGGGTATAATGTTTTGCCAATTATTGCTCTTTTAGAACATTTAATCCCTAGATCGCAACGAAACAAATTGATCATGTAGATAAGGTTTGAGGAGTAGATGCAACTACAGAGATGCAGTTGGGAAGTGGACTCAGAGGACTCCTAAACAACCTTATAAGAAAATACATTGGTTGCCACAATTTCAAGGTAAGGAAGTTAAAATTTGAAGATGTTACACTTGAATTAAGTTGTAAAAGGTATAATTCTCTATAGTTCATAGTGAAGTGAAGGATTGCAAGTACTTTGTTTGGGTAGACCTTGCATTACCAGATCAATGGTATAAATACATATTGTTATAATTCCTCAACAATAGAAATGATTGAGAACCATAAACCATTTTCAATGTTTGTGGAGCAAGAACCTGCATTAATTATGGAATAAGAACCTATGGAAGGTGTAGTTATGCAAGAAGATGGTGGATTTGTTGTTGGAAGTTGGAAGATTAGGTTTTGGGTTTGTTTGGTTTTAATTTTAGTATTTATGTGTATAACAAAATGATGTACATAATGGTAGGTTGACCAAAACAACTTGATCTTTTCTTTTATATTGTAATTATTGGTTCAACTTAATTAGTGCATGGATAATTTGTCTTAAATTTTGCAATTAATGTAGGTTTACCGATACAATTTGATATCTAAAATAACCAAAACAACTAGACTTAACCAATACAGATTGATACGGGAATAACTTGACCAAAACAATTTAATAACCCAAATGACTACATAATAACTTTAATGCAATTTATGTACTTACAACTAATGATTACAAAAATTGACCAAATTGTTTTCAAGATAATTGAAGTCATAATGTTTACAAATTTACAAGTACTTATCAAAAAAGTGTTATCACACACATTTTCCCAAATAGTTATCAGCAAAAGCCAACACAATGGCGTGCTCTTAACAAAAAAAAATATCTAACACCCTAATCTAACATAAGTGTCTTGTATGCACTTATCCAACATCCATTATTTATGTAACTTCATTAGAGTAGTACTTTGTGAAGGTTTCCCTCTCTTTACTTCTCTGGTGTGTCATATATACCCTCATATCTATTATTTTCCTCATCTAATACTTGAGTTTGTATGACTGTTTGAGATTCTTGAATTGGAACTTGTGTAACATTTTGACACTCAGAACCAACTCTCAACAGTCTCAAATGTCATTCCAATACCAAAAAAAGCCTCTCACCATGAATTAAGTTCCTTAGCCATAAGAGGATCATAAACAAATATGTGTTTCGTGTGTATTCATGTTGACACGAATTTCAAATTCATGTTTCGTGTCTTACACGAGCCAGACACAAATTTACGAGTCTAAACACATATAAAGCATAAATAGTTTTCATGTGAAATGCAACATGTTAGGCATGTAGACACAAATACTTTAGTGAAATATAGCATGCTACTTTCTAATTTTAGCTTCTTTTAGAAATGTAATTCCATTATATATATATATATATATATATATATATATATATATATATATATATATATATATATATCATGCTACTTAATGAGATATAACTTTCGTGTTTTTGTATAACGTTGTTTAAGGTTTTGTCATATTCGTGTGGTGACACATACATTATGTGTGTGTGTCATGTTTTAGTTTCATATGTAAACACGTTATCCAAATTGTGTCATGTAAATTCGTGCCTAAAACGAGCACACGAATTACCAAGTCTTTATTTGCAACCCTCACGAGCCAAAATTAAAAACTAACTCAATAACCTTTAGATAATTGATACAAAACAATTTTTCGGGTTTGTGTTCTAACTTTTATTAATTGTTTTTTTAAAGGTTATAGTGTATACATCATAGTAGAGTAAGAGGGAGCCAGGATTCGAAACAATATACCATATGTCAAAAATGAAGTATATGTGAATGAAATATCGATATTCAAAGTTGGGTATTTGAGAATAGAAGTTAGCAAAAGAAGTGGGCATGGGAATGAGTCTTACATTAATAGGAAGACCATATTTAAGTGAGTTTATAAGTTTGAATGTATGATAAACTTACAAAAGCTTGAATGTATGATAGACTTACAAGCTTGTTGCTTTTTTTCTTAAATCATTTATGTAAGCCAATTTGGGTTTGGTCGGTTATATATATATATATATATATATATATATATATATATATATATATATATATATATATATATATATATATATATATATATATATATATATATATAACCGACCAAACCCGATACCAAAGTATCCACAATTTAATTCGGTCTAGGTGTTAGTTATATTTTCAAACATAAATTACCAAATAACCTAAAAACTGAAAAATATACTCAAACCAGCCTTAGTATAGGCCTATAGGGTATATAATGTTTATAGGTCCATGGAAGGTTCTATCTTATATCCAAAGTAATTGAAAGGCGCCATGAATATGTCAAACAAATCAAACTTTGAGGGCATGTTTGTAAAAGCATACAAACTTGAAAATTTTATTGTTAAAGCTATATTCTATGGGAAGCTTGTGGAATGATCACAAGTCCAGGTGTCAATATGTAAATATAATCACAATTCCGCCTTATCGATTCCAAATCTCAACAATACTTTACGTTTTGGGGACGACGTCGAAGAGAGGGAGCAAAATGTCAACCGGAGAAGAGAAGGGCCCAAAGCTTCTGCGGCTGTTATATCTGGTCGGCGCCGGAAGTAATTCATCGTTTCCTCCTCCTCATTCATCCTTTTCCTACATCTATAAATCCATATGCGTGTAAAATCAGTAATTTGATTTAGAATTGCCTTCGCTTAATCAAAAAACCTGATTGGGTAATTGGTTGTATCAGTCCTCTGTACGGCTGCGTTCAACAAGTGGAGAGGTATCAGAAAATCTGCGTTGCGACATCAACGGCACCGGCGATTGTTGGAGGAGCCATCTAAAGCCGTTGACTGATTAATCGCACTCCATGTTAGGGCTTCGTATCGATCCTATCGGCGTCAGGAAACGATTTCTTCTCTAATCAACAATTTTCTTATTTCGTTTGCATTTGGGTTTTGGATTGAATCGTTTCGTGTTGGTTTTTGTGTTGGTCGGATCTTGAATAATACACCAAAAATGTCAATATTTTGATTCCTTTTTTTTTTTTTTTTTTTTTTTCTCGTATGAGTTTCAGAAAAATTAATTTGGTTTAACAAGAATCGAGTATCTGAAATGTTCGATTTGGTGAATTTAAGTTTGATTGAAAGTTTGAAACTGCTGAAGGCAGATTGGCAGATTGTGTAGGAAAGGATGTTTTTCTTTTGGTAACATAATTTTAGAACCAATATTTGAATTTAGAAACAAACACTTTTTATTAGAATTTTATGCAAAAATGGAACTATTATATACTATCATTTGCAAATATACTAATATAGGATCCATTTATTTACTGTTGTAGAAATGAGGTTGTGAGTTGTAACCCCACAACTCAAATAATTGATTTAAATAATTCAGATAATGTTTTAATAATAACCACATAACTTATCTAAGTCCTCGTGATATATATACCACGAAACGATTCGTGGTCTAGTTGGCCACGAGAAAAGTTCGTGCACACCATCCTAACATTCCGTGGTTGAGCGTGGTCGTTGTCTTTTGTGTTCCTGACGACAAATGTAAACGGACTCAACAATTGGCTATTGATTTGTTGACCGTTGAACGGTCATTTGACCTTTTTTTTTTAATCAAAATCAATTCAATACACAAATAAATAAACCTTCTATTTTCACCAAAACATACATTCATTCTCTCACAACACATTCATTCTCTAAAACCACAAAACATATATACATGGATTCCACAAAATATATGGAATTTTTAAAAACTTTTGACTCGGATGACGACGTAGAATTCGTCGAGACATTCTTCAACGTTGTGCAACACATTCACGACGAAGAAAGTTTGAATGCTGCTTGTACAAGGGCGGTCGTCAATCGTGATTGCCAAGCCGCACACGACTTGTACGTGATTACTTTGCCGATAATTGTCTTTATAATGACGATTCGCTCGAACGTCGTTTTCGTCTGAATAAGGCTATATTTTTACGTATTAGTATTGCTTTAGAATCTTGTTATGATTTTTTCAAACTAAAACCCGACGCTAGAGGAACAATGAGTTTTAGTAGTATACAAAAATGTGCGGCTGCTCTTAGGTATTTAGGATACAGTATAACATTTGATCATCTGACGAATACTTGAAAGTATCAGAGAGGACCGCAGTTGAATGTGTATATTGGTTTTATGCATGTGTGTATGAGGGTTTTCACGAAGAATATTTGTGCAAACCTACTCAACGTGATATTGAGAGATTATATTTGGCTCATAAAGAGATACATGGATTTCCGGGTATACTTGGCAGTCTAAATTGTACGCATGTGGCTTGGGAAAAATGTCCAAATGCATGGCGTAGTCAGTTCACTCGAGGAGATATAGGTTAACCAACTATCATCCTAGAAGCTGTTGCATCTCAAGATTTGTGGATATGACATGCCTTTTTTGGAGTAGCGGGGTCTAACAACGACCTTAATGTTCTTGGTCAGTCTCCACTTTTCAACGATATTTGGACCGACAAAACACCTGATACGACGTTCACGGTGAACGGGCACCCGTACAAATACGGTTACTACCTTGGTGATGGGATATACCCAAATTATTCTACATTGATGAATGCATACTTGGTTCCTCGAAGTGAAAAGACAAAGTTGTTTACAAAAAAACAGAAATCGGCGAGAAAGGATATCGAAATGGCATTTGGAGTCCTTAAGCAGACATGACATGTAGTGAAATATGCTATACGACTCTGGGATAAAGAAAGTATTAAACGAATGGTCCTAGCATGTATTATAATGCATAATATGATTATTGAAGATGAAGGTCGAGCGATTTGTACGTATGAGGAGTTCGTACCCGGAACGAATGCGTTTTTAGAGCGAGTTGTTGAAATTCATAACAGTGAAACGTGTTTCAATCTTCGAGAAGATGTCGCGAAACATTTGTACCAATGTAGCATGAACGACGATTAGGTTTGTTATACGTATGTTATACATATGTTTGTTTGTTTTTATTAGTTAATGTGATGTTTTTTTAAGTAATGTAGTTTGAAATTGTAATTTTATTTTTATAATTAATGAAAAACTAGTTTAAAAAAAATGAATGTTTTTTAATTATAAAATGTAATTTTATTGTATTTTTGAATTAAAAAAAATAAAAATAATGATGTGGAGTTGTGTGTTAGTGGTAGGTAGGGGTGACCGCGGTGCGATTATTAGCCAAAACCTCACCACTAACCGCAAATGCGGTTAATCCATTTTCAAAACCGCTTGGTGCGGTTATTTTTGCGGTGCGGTTAGACGGTTATTTTTGTGGTGCGATTTTGTTTGTTCTGTGTTGCGGTTATTAACCGCATGTATTTGGTGCGGTTATTTTGTGTGGGTTTTAACCACAGCTTAGAGTTCAAACGATTTTAAGAGTTCAAACATATTACTTGTAATAATAAAAAACTATAATGTATTAGACAATTAACTTAAATTACAAACAATTAATATCTTAAAAACGTCAAATCAATAGTAATTAACAATAAATTTCTTAAAATTGTCTAATTTCACCATTTTTCAAAGTTAAACATAACAAAAAAAACATACTTTTGTCTTCTAGTATTTTATTTATCTTTCGTTCATGAAACTTGTCTTATTTTTAGTATTTAATATATTAATAATTAATAAAAAAAATTATATATAATATATTAATTTTATAGCTGACCTCTCATTCACTATTTGTACCATATGTGTGAGTGAGTAAGGGGTCGCACGTTTGATTGCGAGGGAGTATGTACATATAGTAAGAAGTAGACAGTTAAGAAAAACAAATTCTACAAAAGTAACAAAATTTTCACGAAAATTCGTTTTTGATATTGTGTTGGTTTTTTGTCTCAATTCGGACACTCTCTTTTTCAATTTGTTTCAATATTGACAATTCACCGGGTTGCCAAATTATGTGGCATGCTGACGTGGTAATCTTTGATGACGTTATAACTATTGTTTTGAAAAGTTTAACCGGGAACCGCTCGGGATAGCGGTTTTGCTTGTAAACCAAACATGAAAAAACCAGCAATTTAATCAAAAACCGGTCAAAACTTTTAACTATATATATTTTGGACAAGAATCCATCCAAATTTTTAACTACATGATGATAATCGATGATACATAGGGATGAGATGGGCATCGGAACCGGCCCGGGAACCGAACTTGATGGAAAATAGAAACCGAACCGCCGGTTCTACCACTTCCGGTTCCTACAAGTTATTGTCGTGTTTTTAATGTTGGAACCGGTCTTCGAGAAATAGCAACATATGGTTCCGGTCTTCTCCGGTTCTACCGATTTCGGTTTCTACCAGTCTCTGGTTCCAAAAATCCACAAGAATATTGTCCCGATCCCAGTTCGATCATTTCTATCCGGTTTTGGTTCCGATTCCAGCCGGTTCCCAAGTCCAAATGTTCATCCCTAATGATACATGAGGATTTTTTCATATTAGCAAAACATGTTTTTTTTACATTTTTATTATGAAAACTTGAATTTAAAAGTAGTTCGGGACGTAAAAAAAAAGAAACAAGTGTTAAAATCACTTTTAAATCTATATTACCATAGCACCCTCTCCAATATTATTATCATTAATTTATTGCTAATAAATTTAATTTTTAAAGTACATGTGTTTGATTTTATAAGATAAAATCTGTTTTCGCATTTTCGTAAAATATTTTATGTTTTCGCATGAACATCAGGGCGGACGCATAATTTCATAGTAGGGGTTGCACGGGAAGATTAGTGGTTGCACGGGAAGATTAGTGGTTGCACGATAGTAGAAAAAATAAAAATTTTAAAAAATTTCGAAATTTTTTCCACTGCGGCCGGAAAATTTAGAGGTTGCCGGTGCCACCCCGGAACCCCCCTAAATCCGCCCCTGATATATATATATATATATATATATATATATATATATATATATATATATATATATATATATATATATATATATATATATATGACATCATCCCGTTCATCCGGTTTTTGGAACCGATTCATCCGGTCGAATCAACTGAACCATCGATCCGGTAGGACAGTCAGTTTGATGTCCGATCCGATTTTCTAAACATTGGTTACAACTGCCATGACATGTTGACTTAACACTCTTTGGTAACATTATATTTTAGGTGTTAAAATTGAAAAAGAAAAATGTAATGACTTTTATGATAGTTATCCAAAATGTAGTAATTTTTATACAATTTCATATTATCAGTTTCAAACTTAAACTTCTACAATCATATTTAAAAACCTGTACAACATTTTAATATACAAATTAGACAAAAAAAAGTTTTGAGACTATCAAACACGGCCAATAAACAAAAAGAAAAAAGAAAAGAAATCTTTAGCCTTTATATTCACATGTGATCAGATATTTAGTTTTGATATTCATGCATCTCTTCGTAACAATATAACTATGAAATAGCTTAAGGTCGTTCATATCTTTTTCCATAACTATATATTTTAGACTTGTCCCACAATTCTATACATGTTATGGGATTGATATTGGCTTGTGCATTTCGTACGTGAACCTTAATGGGGTTGTATTGTGTACATTCCGTACAACAGATTCTCCATTTGCCAAATTTCCATATTTGCCCATGTTATTCCAATTATATTGTTAATAGATTTATGCTCATTTTCCCGACAAGTTCAGATAACTTAACTATAAAACATTCTTCGAAACATAAATTACAAGGATTGGGAACTACTTAAAAATTTCCCAAAAATGACTAGAATGTCCTTTTTAACCAAATACACATTCGAGGGTTATACCTCTATTCTAACCAACTCTAGTAATTATCAATGACAGGTATTGTTATTATAACTAGTCAAAATTTGGAAATTTCATAATACTCATATAATTTGCCAAAATGCCATTGTGATCAAATAACATTCCAATATCACTAGCATACATATAATTACTTGGGCAAATAATGCTTTTGTCAAATTACTCTAAGGTGCTGTTTGATTTTCTGAAGCAAAAATTCATAAAGTCTGCGGACCATCTTTGCAGTAGAAGAGGTGGACCAAACGGCTGCAGACTGTAATAAGAAGCGTGTTTGTTTTTTTTAACATTTGCATACTGCTGCAGATATTAAAAAATTAAAATAAACTAATTTTATAAATCAAAAATAGTTTTTTAATACGGAAAATTTAATAATGTATAACATTTCAGTAAGAATTAATGATAATTCAGTAAAAAATAATGATATTTCAACAAAAAAAATAAAGATATTTAGTAAAAAATAATGATATTTCATAAAAAATTATCATTATTCAATATAAAAAAAATGAAAGAAAATTCAACAAAAATGTCTCTGAATATTCCCGAGGGTTCTTAGGATAAATACAGCCTTAAGGTGCTAACGGAGCTTCCACGGTCTCAGAAATAAAAAAAACAAAAAAAAAAAGTGAAATAAAATTTCAAAAACATATAATAAAAAATTCAGCAAGAAAAAAAAAAGAGGCTGGAAGAGGTTGGAAGAGACAGTACAAGTGTTGCGCCAAACAGAGCACGCGCAGAGGTTTTTGACTCTGAAGACTTCTAAAAAACAAACAGCTGTCAGATGAAAAGTGATGCGTGTGTGCTGCGCCGTGCAACAATAAGAGGTCTGAAGAGGTTTTTATTCCAAAAAACAAACAGCACCTAAGTTACTCAACTATCTTTCTCACCACTTAATTCACGCTCTTACAACACCATTTAATAAGGATCAAGGTATAAACACCATTAACATTTTCTAGTTGTATATAACAGTTGACTAACTTATACTCCCATGGTTAAGTCAACTATACTCCTCTTCTCTATTCATGAGTTTAAGTTTAGCAATCTAATACTAGATACCTAATTTACTCAAACCATGACTCTAATAACTTGTAACACCCGACTTTTTAACACAAGGTACACTAAAAAAAGTTTCAATTTTTATTTATAAAACACATCAGTATACACTTATATTAACAATCCAACATAAGTTGTTATCAACATTATCCCATCAAAAAAATAAAATACAACGATTCGATTCGAATATCACAACCTTTTCATTTATAGTTTCTTGCTCCATGATGAATTCACTTGAAAAGCATGCAACAAAATAAAGGATAAGCTACAAAGAGCTAAGGGAGTAAACCCTAACGACAGTGCACAAAATAATCATAACATTGATTATATGAACAATATAATACAAGAGCATTTATAATATTTGGATGCCTTTAACACAACTTAGTAAACTCATAAAGTGTATAACACATGAATATGTTGGGTTTTAGTTCAAAAATAGTTTCATAAACTAGAAAAATATGGCAACGGAAGACTTAATAATTTTGAAATAACATACACATTTTATACCCACCAAGGATCTACTTGTAAATACAGAAAGATTAAAATACCAACCAAATAAGAGGTGAAGAAATAACAACCTTTGTAGTTCTGTGGGTCCTCTTGGGAGGCTTGGAAATTGATGAAGAATGTGGAACCTTTGAGACACCAACAATGACTCAACTGGATGTAGATGCTAGTCCAAAATTCTTAAACCCTTAAGCTTCAAGTTCATAACATTTATGAACTTAAAGAGGGCATGAAGATGCAAGTGTTCTTGAAGAAAAGAAGAACAAAAGGGAGAGAGCAACATGCTCTAAGAATGTTATGGTTTTTAAGAGGAAAAGAATGAACAACATTTCAAGAATGCAAACCTCTTATTTATATGCATAAAGTGAAAGTATTAACCATTAGGACTTAACACTTTAAGCATATATGTCCCCATGTCATAAACATATCTCCCATGTTTGATTTCTTTTGAATAAACTAACGGAAAAGCCATAACTTTCTTCATTTTCATCAATTTCCGAAAATTGTATATAAAAGAGGAAAGTTAGTTTAAATTTTATAAACTTAAGGTTTATAAAATATAAACTTTGTCTTTTGAGTAAAAGACAAAAGGGTTTCAACTAGTTCAAAATTTTTTACACAACTTATTAATTCATACCATATGAATTATGTAATATTACTTGCTAATGAAAATTATTATATCTATGAAATAAATAATTTCCAATTTAATTATAAGAGTTTTATTGAATATTTATTAAAATCAATTGTTAATAAATAATCCATTGTATCAAGTTGTTAGTGTGACCCATTAGTATCATATGTTAATTAGCAATACCACTTTAATATGATTCTTGAGCATACTATACCTTTCAATCTCCCACTTGCACAAGACTCATATTAGACTGATATAAATAGTGGTGAAACTCTAGCAACATTTCACTGCCCCCAACAACATATGACATTGTGCCATTCCATCAACGCCCAATTCCCCAAAAGCACAAAGCTACAATTGGTGTATAAGGTACGTTTATCAGTTATCCCTTCGCTACAGACATCATGTTGAACATGAGATACAGATCGTAATCAATCTCATTGGTTGTTCAACTTTTAGTAAGGTGCCTTAAATGTCTAACTCTCAACACATAAGTGGAACAAATCCCATCTTGACTACATAATCCTCTTGCATAGTTCACACCATACCTGAAAATGACTTTTATAATTGCCCGTTTAAGGAACAACATTTGACCATATCAAGCATAGTACTCCCTACACTTAAGTCCCACTATGTATCTTAGGTGTTAAGGATACAAAGATAGTACCTTTTAATCAAGTATCATTCATGATAGCGATCCATGAGATAACCTTGATGCGGGTCAGTTCAATACTAGTTCTCTGACAAGAACCTTTGAAACTTGGTTACAAACGCTAGCCTTCTTTCATTTAGTGAGAGTCAACCAATGCAATTCATATTAGTCTTAATTTCAAATTTCTCCCACAATTATAACCGACTATGAACTTTTAGAATAATAACATTATTCATGGATTAAAATTTAAGCATGTTAATATAGAACACAATAAGTATTAATGTGATAACTACATCCTAATATATCATAACATTTTCTAATAGTTGTTGTTATAATGTTCCAATACCCAAATACTAAATCCAAATCAAAACCCATTTCTAGAATAATAGAGTCTTATAGCTGAAGTGTGACCATTCATACTTAGCTTAAAAGAATAACATTATCAATGTATCTGACAAAATTTAATTTGTGTGAATTCTGTTAATACTATCATCTCCATACTTAACCTTACTATAAGCATAATTAAATATCTTGGAGAGTATGATTGGTGTTCTTTAGTGACATAGAGTTTCTTAGCTTGATTAAGTGTACTCTCAAAGTCACAAAGATTTCTATGTGTAGCACCTGGTTCCTGGTATGTAATCCTTGTAATTAATATGTCTTAATTATGCATTTTGCCTTGGACTCGGCGAGTTGAAGGACCAAATCGCCGAGTAGAAGCGGGATGAGACGCGACGTCTAAGCTTTGAACTCGGCGAGTCGGTCCCCAGACTCGGTGAGTAGACCCTGTTTGGGAAAAAAACCCTGTGTTTGCACCCTATTTAAACGCTCTAACTTGGCCTCCTTTGTCCCTAACACTTCCAGAGAGCTGTAGAGAGAAACCCTAGCCCCCATATTGTTCTTGAGAGTGATTTTGGCCTTGTGAAGAAGGTTTGGAGCTTAGAAGAAGAAGGAAGAGGTTGAAGTATGCAAGGAGGGGAGGTAGATTCGGAATCTACATGTGAGAAGCTTCCATTCAGGTAGAAAAGTTCGTACCTTGATCACTAGTTCATTAGATCCCCTTTTTGTCCCAAATTAGTGGTTTTCAAGCCCTAAAACCTCAAGCTCCATGTGTTATGCTATATGTTATGAAAGGACTTCAGATTTGGACCTTATGGACATCTTGGAAGTGTAAAGTCGATGTGGTTGGGGTTATTGAGGTCCCTATTGAGTGTATGACCTCTTAAAGAGCTTGGATTTGCCTTTTTGAGCTTATGGGGCCATGCATGCACGTAAAGTTTGCAGCTTTACATGATAAGCATGCCCTAGGAGCATATATCTATGGTTTAGAAGTGTTGTATGTCTCAGATTTGGTCTGTATGGGAAGTGGGTCGAAGGGACTCGACGAGTCCCAAAGTGGAACTCGGCGAGTTCTATGAAGATGGACTTAGACTTGGCGAGTCCTATGAAGATTGCCTGGAACTTGATGAGTTGTTCTTCAAACTCGGCGAGCCATATGAACTGTTACTGAGTAAGAGGGGTTTAAGTGTTGAAGGTCCAACCCTTCGTATCTACACGTGGAATTAGCAATTTAACGTGTAGAATTAGTCCCAGAAACCCAAATCCTTATAAGGGATGCTCTGGTGAGGATTTGGAAGCGAGTAGGAGATCTGCTCGTGGGGACTCGGCGAGTCAGATCGCGAGTTGGTTTTATAGTCCCAAGTAGTGAGTTAAGGGTGACTCAGTGAGTGGGAAGAGGGACTTGGCGAGTAGGACCAGGATAGTAGGAGAAGGACTCGGCGAGTCTGTGCCATGACTCGGCGAGTCCAGTCAACTGGAAGTTGAATTTGACCAAGGAGTTGACCTTGGACCAGGGGTGGGTCAGTCAATTGACCTAAGGGTATTTATGAGTGGCTAATCTATGTTTATGGATTTGTAGCCGGAGGGTTACCGGTGCAGCAGTCAGACGTCTAGCAGTCAGACTTTCGGTAGCTACTTTTCGAGGTGAGTTTCCTTCCAGTAGGAACGGGTCTAAGGCACCAAGGCCGGCCCGTATAGATGATATGTTAGTATCGGAGTGTGGGAAGAACCCGTATCTCATAGTTGAGTTTGATTATGTTATATGCCAATATGATAAAATTGCTTATACTTGTTGTCTGTGTGATACTTGTATGTTATGGTTTAGTAGCTGAGTGTGGGCGAGGCCCGTATCTCTCAAATATCGGAGTGTGGGCGAGGCCCATATCTATCAGATAGCGGAGTGTGGGCGAGGCCCGTATCTCCCAGATAGCAGAGTGCGGGCGAGGCCCGTATCTCCCAGATAGCGGAGTGTGGGCAAGGCCCGTATCTCCATGAGTGTGGGCGAGGCCCGTATCTCCTAGCTGTTCATTGTATGATTGTATGGTATGAGGTATTGTGGGGGAACTCACTAAGCTTCGTGCTTACAGTTTATAGTTGTGGTTTCAGGTACCTCTTCAGCGAAGGGGAAGGAGCTGGCACGGTAGCGGCACATCATACACACCTCTTGTTTTCCGCACTAAGAGATTGTTCTGGGATCTGTACTCTGACACTATGGTTGATTCCATGTTTTGGTTTTTCAGACAGGTAATATGTTTTAAGAAATGATATGATCGAATGTTGTTTATTTTCAAATGTTTTGCAAAGTGTTTAATTAAAAAGGAAATTTTTGGACTTGGAAAATTGGGTCGTTACAAGTTGGTATCAGAGCCCTGGTTTGAGGGATTCGGACACACCCTCGGGGGTGTCTGAACTCAAATCAAGGGATTAAAGGATTTTGAAAAAGAAAAGTTTTCTAAAGGATTAAGTAAAGAGTTTTAAGAAAGAACGAAGTGTGTGATGTGCGCGACCGGCCGAGCTCAAGTAAGTATTCCCTAAAATACCCATACAAGTTTATGTTATGTTTAACAGTTTCAGTAGAACAGCATGCTAGAATACGACTAAGGATTTAGGAGTGATGCCTTACGTGCCTACTTTATATGCTTCAGCTTATGAGAAATGCATGCTAGTATTGAGTAGACAGCAGTAGTATAGCCTGTTTAGGTTATGCCTGATAGTATGAGTTTAGCACTGTATGCTAGATCAGTTTCTCTCTATGAGAACAGATTTGCTTGAGGTTGTTCCCTTTTTTCCGAATGTTGCTTGCTTTGTGCTTTGTGGGGCTCTGAGTGATGGGAGTTAGCCATTAGGTGAATACGTCACGTCACATGTGACCAGGGTTGAATAAACTTAGAGTGCTGGATTTGGCCCTATTGCGCAACTCTCGTTTGAGTCTAACCGTTGTAGGGACGAGTCTGTTACTCGAAGGATTATCTGAGCCTCATCACATGTGATGGTATTCAGGTAATGGCTAATTGGCATTACAAGGAGGCCTTCAGCAGTTGAGGACCGGGTAGGGTGGAGTCAGAGATTTCCCTAGGGCAAGCCTAGGATGAGTATAGCAGTGATCAATAATAGTGATAGGGATCTGGTGGAGTCGAGGCAGTCCTTGAAGAAGGTACGGATAGATGTGGAAGGTAGTATGGGCCCGTACTACTGAAAGCAGAGGATCCGTACCCGAACTAAGGAAGGCCGAGACAAGACCGGGGAACTTGAAATAGATGTGATCCCTTTAGAGGTATCAGTATCACTAATGGTTGCCTGTATGTATGGCAGAATGGTGGTACTACGCCAAAGGCCAGCTGCTGGCAGTTCTGGAGAGGGATCGGGTTCGGGATCAGGTTCCGAGCCAGTGGATGAGAGGCTACATGAGTTCATCGCGTCAGAGATCACCAGAGGCATCCTTGAGTCAACCCCCATCATTTTTGGGTCGATAAAGGAAGGGATAGTTGAGCTGATGGAGGACCGCCTCAGGGCATTTAGGAGTGACATGGCATCTGGCCAGTCAGGATCTCGCACACTGTCCTTTAAGGACTTCAGGGGCAGTAGTACACCGGATTTCCATGGGGCGAAGGACCCCATTGCTGCCAGACAATGGATTGCGGACATTGAGTCCGCATAGCTGACTAGCTTCTGCCCTGAGGCGTTGAAGGTGAGATACGCAGCAGGGTGTTTGAGAGACAGAGATAGAGATTGGTGGGAGTCCGTCGGTGACTCGTTGGGAGCCTCGGCTGTTGAGGCTATGACCTGGTCGAACTATGTGACCAGGTTCAGGGCAGAGTTTGTGTCGGCTGTCGAGCTTCAGCAGCTGGCCAGGGAGTTCTTAGACATGACACAGACTATGGAGACTATGGCGGAGATCACCGCTAAGTTCTAGGAGAGGGCATTGCTGGTGCCCAAGTATGCGGGAGATGAGGATATGAGGAGGACCCGCTATCATGACATGCTACGGGCTGAAATCCGGGAGCATGTTAGCTTTTCAGCTTGCCCTACCCTGGAGTCCATGATTGTCAGGGCAAGGGAGAGGGAGATTGATCTGGAGCATATTTGGAAGAGGAAGGCAGAGGCAGGGCAGGTGGCTGGGGCTTCGGGGAAGAAGCCCAAGGGATCAGACGGTAGGCCGAAAGGCCAAGGAGGACCGGGCCGCTGTGGGAAATGCGGCAAGTCGTACGAGGGAGAATGTAGATTGGGATCATCGGGCTGCTTCAAGTGCGGCAAGACAGGACACTTTGGCAGGGATTGTACTGCCCCTGCCTCAGTTGTTCAAACATCTGAGTTGCTGTGTTTTCACTGCAACCAGAGGGGCCACAAGAGGGCCAATAGCCCTCAGTTGACAACAACATCAGCGCCAGTAAAGGCGCCAGCTCCAACGACTATGAGGATCACAGATGGCCGGCAGGGCAAGTCAGAGGCTCCAGTGGTGAGGAGTCGGGCCTTTCAGTTGACTACTGAGGAGGCACGCACCACGCCCGATGTGGTGACGGGTATGATTTCTTATTTATGGTTTATGTTATGCTGCTATAATTTTTGATATGCTATATGTATGTGCTCTGTTTAGGATCGTTCCATGTGAACGGTATCCCAGTTCAGGTGTTGTTTGATTCGGGGGCTACCCGATCGTTTGTTTCTTTTGCGCTTAGCAAGAAGTTTCCTGAGTCTCCAGGCATGTTGGATTGCCCTTTAGAGGTAGAGATTGCCGATGATCGATCGGTGCGAGCATCATCAGTGTTCAGGGATTGTGTTCTAAGGTTGTTTGAGGAGCACTACTTGGTGGATTTGGTTCCCATTCCGTTGCGTGGGAACAAGGTGATTATAGGCATGGATTGGTTGAGCCCTAATGGGGCGGTGATAGATTGCGCACAGCAGCTGGTGCGGATCAGGACTCCAAGTGGGGGAGAGTTGGTGATCCACGGCGAGAGGCCACAACGTGGACCCGCAGTATGTTCAGCAGCGAGAGCTAGGTGCTACCTTTAGCAGGTTTGCGCGGGATATGTCGCGTATGTTATGGACACCCGGGAGGCGGGTAAGGCGACGATGAGCGAGGTTCCGGTGGTATGAGACTATGCCGACGTGTTCCCAGAGGAGCTTCCTGGAATACCTATGGAGCGACAGGTAGAGTTCAGGATCGACCTAGTCCCTGGTGTGACTCCGATAGCCAAGGCACCATACCGGTTGGCTCCTCCCGAGATGCAGGAGTTGTCTACACAGTTGCAGGAGCTGTTCGACAAGGGATTCATTAGGCCAAGCAGTTTACCCTGGGGAGCCCCGATCCTGTTTGTGAAGAAGAAGGACGGGTCGCATCGGATGTGTATCGATTATCGGGAGCTGAACAAGGTAACAGTGAAGAACCGTTACCCACTCCCGAGGATTGATGATCTCTTTGACCAGTTACAGGGAGCATATTGGTTCTCCAAGATCGATTTCTGTTCAGGTTATCATCAGATGAGGGTCAGAGAGGAGGATGTGCAGAAGACCGCGTTTTGGACGCGATATGGCCATTATGAGTTCGTGGTGATGCCGTTTGGGCTCACCAATGCTCCTGCCGCGTTCATGGACCTCATGAACCGCGTGTGCAGACCGATGCTGGACCGGTCTGTGATAGTTTTCATTGATGACATCTTGGTTTATTCCAAGACGTAGGAGGAACACGAGAGGCATCTACGAGAGGTGTTGGAGACCCTGAGGAGGGAAAGCTTATATGCTAAGTTCTCCAAGTGTAAGTTCTGGTTGCGCGAGGTGTAGTTTCTTGGGCACCTTGTCAACCAGGACATGATTTCGGTGGATCCGGCCAAGGTAGAGGTTGTAATGAGGTGGGAGATTCCGAAGTCTCCATCTGAGATTCGGAGTTTCCTGGGATTAGCAGGCTACTATCGGAGATTCATTCAGGTTCCAAGATAGTCGTACCCCTGACACGACTGACTAAGAAAGTCGTGGTCTTTCGATGGGGGCCTGAGCAGTAGGCGGCGTTCGAGGTTCTGAGACCGAGATTGTGCGTGGCGCCAATCTTAACCCTGCCAGAGGACGTAGAGGATTTTGTGGTATATTGTGACGCATCCATTTTGGGGTTGGGCGCGGTACTGATGCAGAGAGGGCATGTCATTACCTACGCATGGAGGCAGCTAAAGCCTCACAAAGCAAACTACCCGACACACGATTTAGAGTTGGGGGCGGTGGTCTTCGCCCTCAAGATTTGGCGACATTACCTCTATGGGGTTCGGTGTACCATTTACACGGACCACAAGAGTTTGAGGTACCTCATGGATCAGCCGAATTTGAACATGAGGCAGCTTCGGTGGATTGATGTGGTGAAGGATTATGATTGTGAGATCCATTACCACCCGGGGAAGGCCAATGTGGTGGCCGATGCGCTTAGCCGCAAAGCGGCGCCGATCAGGGATATTTGCGTGCGGATGACAGTGGTAACTCCGCTTTTGGAGCGGATTCGGGAGGCCCAGCAGGAGGCCATGAAGGAGGAACATCGGAAGAGTGAGCGCATAGTGGGTCAGGTTTCCTCCTTCGACTATGACAGCAGGGGATTATTGTCATTACACGGCAGGGTGTGGGTGCCATACCTCTGAGGCGTGCGCCAGGTCTTGATGGAGGAGGCGCACAAATCTCAATTCTCCATTCATCCCGGGGTGACGAAGATGTATAGGGATCTTCGTCAGGACTATTGGTGGCCATGCATGAAGCGGGATGTGGCTTGGTACGTCGAGCGGTGCTTGACCTGCAGGAAGGTCAAGGCCGAGCATCAGAGACCGCACGGCAAGATACAGCCGTTGGATATCCCGTTGTGGAAATGGGAAGATATTACGATGGATTTTATCACAAAGCTTCCCAGGACAGCGCGAGGAGTTGATCCTATATGGGTCATCGTGGATCGATTGACCAAGAGTGCCCATTTTATTCCGATTCAGGAGAGCATCTCGGCCGAGAAGTTAGCCGACATCTATATTAGGGAGATAGTGGCGTGGCACGGGGTTCCAGTATCAATAATTTCGGACAGAGATGTGCGTTTTACTTCCAGGTTTTGGAAGAAGTTTCATGACGAGTTGGGTGCTCGTCTGCATTTCAGCACCGCTTTTCACCCGCAGACGGATGGTCAGAGCGAGCTGGACCATCCAAACGTTAGAGGATATGTTGCGGGCATGTGTTCTGGATTTCGGAGGTAGTTGGGATACCTACCTCCCGTTGGTGGAGTTCTCATATAATAATAGCTATCATGCGAGCATCGACCGTCCTCCCTTCGAGATGTTGTATGGGGGGAGGTGCAGGACCCCGATATGTTGGGGAGAGGTTGGCCAGAGGGTCATGGGAAGCACCGAAGTGGTGCTCAAGACGACAGAGAAGATTCAACAGGTCTGGATCAGGGTTCAGACTGCTCAGAGTCGGCAGAAAAGTTATGTCGACAAGCGCCGTTCAGACTTGGAATTCCAAGTCGGAGATATGGTTCTCCTGAAGGTGTCGCAATGGAAAGGCGCCATCCGATTCAGAAAGCGAGGCAAGTTGGGCCCAAGGTATATCAGGCCATTCAGGATTGTAGCCCGGGTAGGCAAGGTGGCGTATAGGTTGGATCTGCCAGCCGAACCCAGCCAGATCCACAACACTTTTCACATCTCTCAGTTGCGGAAGTGTTTGGTGGACGACTCGGCAGTGGTGCCTTTAGAGGATATTCAGGTCGATGACAGCCTGAATTACATCGAGCGGCCTGTGGCAATCCTCGACAGGAAGTCGAAGGATCTGAGGAACAAGAGGGTGGAACTCGTGAAGGTGCAATGGCAGCACCGGAAGGGATCGGAGTGGACTTGGGAGCCGGTGGAATAGATGATGGAGCACTACCCCGAGCTGTTTCAGGATCGAGCAACAGACTTCAAGGACGAATTCTAAAATAAGTGGAGGAGATTTGTAGCACATGGTTCCTGGTACGTAATCCTTGTAATTAATATATCTTAATTATGCGTTTTGCCTTGGACTCGGCGAGTTGAAGGACCAACTCGCCGAGTAGAAGCAGGATGAGACGCGAGGTCTAAGCTTTGAACTCGGCGAGTAGACCCTGTTTGGGCAAAAACCCTAATCCGGGTGTTTGCACCCTATTTAAACGCTCTAACTTGGCCTCCTTTGTCCCTAACACTTCCAGAGAGCTGTAGAGAGAAACCCTAGCCCCCATATTGTTCTTGAGAGTGATTTTGGCCTTGTGAAGAAGGTTTGGAGCTTAGAAGAAGAAGGAAAAGGTTGAAGTGTGCAAGGAGGGGAGGTAGATCCGGAATCTACACTGTGAGAAGCTTCCATTCAGGAAGAAAAGTTCGTACCTTGATCACTAGTTCATTAGATCCCCCTTTTGTCCCAAATTAGTGGTTTTCAAGCCCTAAAATCTCAAGCTCCATGTGTTATGATATATGTTCTGAAAGGACTTCAGATTTGGACCTTATGGACATCTTGGAAGTGTAAAGTCGTTGTGGTTGGGGTTATTGAGGTCCCTATTGAGTGTATGACCTCTTAAAGAGCTTGGATTTGCCTTTTTGAGCTTATGGGGCCATGCATGCACGTAAAGTTTGCAACTTTACGTGATAAGCATGCCCTAGGAGCATATATCTATGGTCTAGAAGCATTGCATGTCTCAGATTTGGTCTGTATGGGAAGTGGGTCGAAGGGACTCGGCGAGTTCTATGAAGATGGACTTAGACTCGGCGAGTTGGATGAACAACTCGGCGAGTCCTATGAAGATTGACTGGAACTCGACGAGCCATATGAACTGTTACTGAGTAAGAGGGGTTTAAGTGTTGAAGGTCCAACCCTTCATATCTGCACGCGGAATTAGCAATTTAACGTGTAGAATTAGTCCCAGAAACCCAAATCCTCAAAAGGGATGCTCTGTTGAGGATTTGGAAGCGAGTAGGAGATCTGCTCGTGGGGACTCGGCGAGTTGTTCTTGGACTCGGCGAATCGGATCGTGAGTTGGTTTTATTGAGTGGGAAGAGGGACTTGGCGAGTAGGACCGGGATAGTAGGAGAAGGACTCGACGAGTCTGTGCCATTACACGGCGAGTCCAGTCAACTGGAAGTTGACTTTGACCAAGGAGTTGACCTTAGACCAGGGGTGGGTCAGTCAATTGACCTAAGGGTATTTATGAGTGGCTAATCTATGATTATGGATTTGTAGCCGGGGGGTTACCGGTGCAGCAGTCAGACGTGTAGCAGTCAGACTTTCGGTAGCTACTTTTCGAGGTGAGTTTCCTTCCAGTAGGAACGGGTCTAAGGCACCAAGGTCGGCCCGTATAGATGATATGTTAGTATCGGAGTGTGGGCAGAACCTGTATCTCATAGTTGAGTTTGATTATGTTATATGCCAGTATGATAAAATTGCTTATACTTGATGTCTGTGTGATACTTGTATGTTATGGTTTAGTAGCTGAGTGTGGGCGAGACCTGTATCTCTCAGATAGCGGAGTGTGGGCGTGGCCCATATCTCTCAGATAGCGGAGTGTGGGTAAGGCCCGTATCTCCCAGATAGCGGAGTGTGGGCGAGGCCCGTATCTCGATGAGTGTGGGCGAGACCCGTATCTCCTAGCTGTTCATTGTATGATTGTATGGTATGAGGTATTGTGGGGGAACTCACTAAGCTTCGTTCTTACAGTTTATAGTTTTGGTTTCAGATACCTCTTCAGCAAAGGGGAAGGAGCTGGCACGGTAGCGGCACATCATACACACCTCTTGTTTTCCGCACTAAGAGATTGTTCTGGGATCTGTACTCTGACACTATGGTTGATTCCATGTTTTGGTTTTTCAGACACGTAATATGTTTTAAGAAATGATATGATCGAATGTTGTTTATTTTCAAATGTTTTGCAAAGTGTTTAATTAAAAAGGAAATTTTTGGACTTGAAAAATTGGGTCATTACACTATGTGATCCTTGAATTGTAGAAATCAACATAGTTTTTCAATGATCTCATTCATCCAATCATATTTGAATTCAACGTCTAAAGTATTGTATTCTTATTTTGTAGTAGATTGTGTCATTATGTTTTGCTTGGACCTTATTCCAACAAGACTTACCCTTCATTCCATAATGAAGTCAAAATCCAATTATAATTCATAATTATTTGTATCTGTTTAGAAATTAATATCTTGTGTAGCTCTTTCCATAAAGATCCTTTCTAAATTGATTGTCTTATATACATTCTCTTAGTTCTTGTAAAGTACCCTTAGAATGCTCTCTAGGTCATCGAGTTACTTAACCATGTATTCAATTAGTATCCTATGACATGCTTACTGATGGGTTTTGAGCATATCTACATTCCTATGTAATCATGCAACCCTAATTGCTTTGGATCTAAGTTTTTCTCTATTGAACATACAAATATGAACAACAAAGAAATAGCCCTAGATCTAGTATATTCAATTTCCAAAATCACACACACACACACACACACACACACATATATATATATATATATTAGGGTTAAAAGATTGCCTCACTTGTTATATTGTAATAATAAGAACAATCCTTGCTTGATCTTGACTTCTGAAAGCTTAGTGCCCCAAGTGTTGCACCTCTAATGGAGTCACAAACACCCAATGCAAAGAATGACTTGGAGAGAGGTGGAAAACGGATATCCTTTTGTTTCTCAAGCTTAGGGCCAAAATTCCAAGAGGTGTAGGGGATTTATATAGTTGGGTGGGCTACTAGGGTTTCTGGAGGAAACCCTAATTCTTACTTAAGGCTTAAGAAGCCCATGAACCTCCTCTTTAGAGCCCTTGGACAAAATCTTATGGTCTTACCCATAAATTTCATCCACTTCACTCTATGGAGTCCATCAACCTAGTTTTGCAATTATCAATGATTTGCAAAACAGCCCCTCCATTATTAATTAGTTCCTTTAATCCTAAAATTAATATCAAATTAATTTTTGATTAATTACTAATTAATAATATGATTTACAAATAATATATTAATAAAGTCATTCTAAGTACCAATTTATTATTCATATAATAAATCCTACTCTCTCTCTCTCTCTCTCTCTCTCTCTCTCTCCCCACTAGCCATCCTTTCAAGTTGCATGAGGGAGGACAACCCAAAATGACCATGCTACATATCAAATCAAGTACATACCAATTATAGTTATGGGCTTAGACACCAAATCCAACAGTTTTCCACTTGGAATCACATACATATGTGAACAAGGAATTAGTCCTAATTTCCCAAGGATCAAGATTCTCATACATCACACAATACAAATCGTATGATTCCAAGTTTTTGTCCAATTGAAACTTGGGTGATGAGAATCCTTCCTCACTTGGTAATTTATGACACTACCACAAGCGATATAACTAAGAATCAAATCCATTTTTCAACATTTCTAACAATAGAAATACAAACACAAATGTTTATAAATGCAATTGAAAGGAAACGTAAAATAAGATAAAATCAAAATTTATTTTATTGATAAAATGCTGAAAACTTGTCCTTATAATGAAAATACATATGAAAACTATGTTTCTAGATATTCCTAAGCAATCTGTCATAACTCCTAATCAACAACTAAAAAATCTGATCATCGAACCATGTGACTGAAATCCATCTCTTCATGATCAGACTCATCTTACTCTTTTTTTAAGCTTCCTTCTTTCTCTTTGATTCTGCAAAACATCAAAATGTAACTTTACATCATGTAATAAGAATCTATAAATAAGAACTTAATATAGGTAGATATTGAACGTACCTGAAGTAGAGCCATACAATTTGACTTTACCATCTCTTAGATCTCTTAGGTAGTCAGGGCAGTTTCACTTCCAATGCCATTTCAATTGGCAGTAGAAACAAATGGACTCTTTAGGAGCGACACGTTGAACTATCTCAGAATCAGACTTTCTCTTACGGTCAAACCTTTTGACCTTGGCTAATTTCTCTCCCTTAGGAGAAGAAATCATTTCTGGACTATCAACATTGTCATTACCTACGTCCATGGAAATTTGAGAGGCAGGTTTTCCAATCAATTTTGCTTTACCAGTCGACAAATCATTGCTGATTCAACAACAATTAGCAAATATATCAGATCAATAAGGGTCACGTCGTGATCTGTCATATAGTAGTCCTTAACGAACTGGCTATACGACTCAGGAAGTGATTGAAGAACCAAGTCAATAACTAGCTTCCTCGGGAAAATGACACCCAACATTCCTAGTCTGTCAATGTGCAGCTTCATCTTCAGAACGTGTGTACATACAAGACTTCCATCTCGATGCTTGCATGCCAAAAGAGCTTGAGTGACCTTGAACTTTTGATGTCGACGGAAACATGGGTCAGAGAGAATCACTGGAGGAGGTGGAGGAAGAGAAGTATGATTTCCAGTTCCACCAATGCACGAAGAAGGGAATGAACTTTCACCTTGATCGACAGGTGGAAGATCATATTCAGATGGAAAGCCTTTTCCAAAAGGATGAGGAAGACCATATTTGTCAAAACTAGACATATACAAAATAGAGAATTCAAGTTAGTTGATTTAATCCTTAATAAATATAACACCCAAATGAAATATTAAGGCTAGGACCTAACACAATAATTCACAATTCAGAAGAGGGATGTCGTAATCCAATTGTAAATTATTTAAAGGTAGGTAAATGATGATTTATCTATTCCACCATGAAAACGAAATTTTAAATGAATTAGGTTTTAAATGAAATTCCTAGATCATTTGAGATTCATTGAACATGTCAATGGCATGTTTAATCTCGATTATGCCCTTCAAGTTTGTGACTGAGATACCGATGATCACAAACAAGGTGTGAATAACCATGAAAATTAGCTTGGTACACTCGATGTCATTTATCATCTAATTAATATGCCGGTTAACCACATATGTGCCATTGATCAACGATAATTTACGACCTACCCATTGCCACCCTTCATTAGTCCCATATTAGTGTGTCGGTTAACCACACACGCTCCACTAACGACCATTAAGGTGCAATGTGCAATTTCATGGGTTAGCATCAAATTCACATTTTCCTAAAGTAACTAAGATTGGGAATTTATAAAAGCATTTAGTTACTTTATAATTCATTATACTTTTAATGAGGATTTAGAGTCCTATCCTACCTGTTTGGCTAACAACCCTCCACTAGTCAAGAGTGCGGTGGGTAAGAGTGGATACACAATGACGGTCATTTTACAGGACGCTTCCTTAAACACCCCTTATAGACCAACTTCGTGAATGAGGCCTACTAACGGTAAGACGGAGTTTCTCTTATATATATATATATATATATATATATATATATATATATAACTTTTAATCTTATATAGTATAAGGGTATTTTTATACATTCAAAATACCAAGTGGTTTAATCTTTTAATAAATTAATCTTTTAATTTAATTAAATTTAAACCTATCTATGGATTTATTAACAGTCTTTTAATTAAAACACTTAATTAATTAATTAATAAAATCCATGAGGGTGTATTTTTAAACTATTAAAAAATATTAGGTTTTCACCATTTAAATTTCCAAAAATTAAAACTTTTAATTTCAAATTCAAACTATAAAACCAAAAGGGTGTAATTTGAAACTTTTCAAAATCTAGGTTAAATCTTTGAATCAAAATTATCTTATATTATCCAAAATTAACCAAATCCTTTAATTTTGATATGGATATGATGATACCAATTAGAAAAATCGATTTTAGGCAATAAAAATGAATGATGGTAATTATTCATATCAAAACCTGATCTGAAAATCGAATTTTTAGGTAACTGACGAGTCAACTCGTCGAGTTGGGCTCTGAACTCGTCGAGTTCATGTGTCAGAAAACCAAAAAAATTTGATTTCTTGTTCTTTAGACGGTTCACTATTGCACCAATTTAATTACCACTGATGGGTTTTAAGCATATCTACATTTCTATGTGATCATGCAATCCTAATTGCTTTGGATCTAAGTTTTTCTCTATTGAACATACAAAGATGAACACCAAAGCAATAACCCTAGATCTAGTATATACAATTTCTAAAATCACACACACACACACACACACATATATATATATATATATATATTAGGGTTAGAAGATTACCTTACTTGTTATATTATAATAACAAGAACAACCCTTGCTTGATATTGAATTTTGAAAGCCTAGTGTCCCAAGTGTTGCACCTCTAATGGAGTCACAAACACCCAATGCAAAGAATGACTTGGAGAGAGGTGGAAAAATGGCTATCCTATGGTTTCTCAAGCTTGGGGCCGAAATTCCAAGCGGTGTAGGGGATTTATATAGATGGGTGGGCTGCTAGGGTTTCTGGAGGAAACCCTAATTCCATCTTAAGGCTTAAGCAACACATGAACATCCTCTTTAGAGCCCTTGGACGAAATCTTATGGTCTTACCCATAAATTTCGTCCACTCCACTCTATGGAGTCCATCAGCCCAGTTTTGCAACTATCAATGATTTGCAAAACAACCCCTCCGTTATTAATCAGTTCCTTTAATTCCAAAATTAATATCAAATTAATTTCTGATTAATTCCTAATTAATAATATGATTTTCAAATAATATATTAATAAAATCATTCTGAGTACCAATTTATTATTCATATAATAAATCCTACTCTCTTTCTTTCTCCACTAGTCATCCTGTCAAGTTGCATGAGTGAAGGCAACCCAAAAGGACCATGCCACATATCAAATCAAGTACATACCAATTATAGCTATGGGCTTAGACACCAAATCAAACACTTACAACATGATAAAATACCATGTACTATGCATAATATGGCGTAAATGATGAATTCTTTTGCAAGAAAATAGAATATAAATCATTTCATCTAGTTCAAACCTATGAGCTGTGTACTTTTTGAGGATAGCTAAAAATGATGCCATATGACAATGCCAAGAATTCTCCAAAAGAATCTTGTTTCTTGATCCCTTTCAAGATATTGCCAATGTATGTATAAGGACATGAAACTTTTAACATTCATTTTATCTATCCCTTATAGATTTTACATTCCAAGAATGTATCTTCTCCTTCCTAACTCTTTTATTTTAGAAATACCTTCTGAGTCAAGGTGAAAACGACCTTGCTTAGTCAGAATGTGATTTCAATTGATTAAGTATGTCTCATTCATACAAGATTAGGAATTTCACTATTCGGTCTTTCTTGAAATTTATTTACTATATATCATATTAAGAATATAAATTTATAATAAACAATATCCTTATTGATCTAGTCATAGCTACTTGTGAAAAAGGTTTGATCACAGTCAATGTCATGAGTATGATGAGGACCATAGTCATGACATGAGTATGTGAAAATCCTTTTATAACAAGTCTTGCTTTAAATGTGTATGGTTATCCATGTAATTTATGGTTCTTGAGGTGCTTTAAGCTCCATGTACCTCCCACTTACTTTGACATTAGAATCTTACTTTCGACTAACTTAGCTTTCACAAGAATAAAAGAATTTATTCTTGGTGGGTTTTCATATGATAATCTAAGCCACGTTTAGAGTATTATACAAATATGTATTTAGTAGAATTTGAGATTAGAAGCTTTAGTCCAACATCGGCTTCAAATCAAGAAAACATTAAGTAAGATGAGGATGGAGCCTTTCCATACTAAATCTTATAAAGTGTTTAATCTACTTATTAGCTGATATTTGTATTCAAGATACAATTTAATGGTGATTAAAGTATTATCCCAAAATGATTAAAGGAGGATATTTCTGCCGATTAGAAAGTAAATCATACCAAGTAAGATTTAATTCATCCTTAATTATCATTTTAGCGGTTTGCATCTCAACTTTTGAAACCTTCAAAAAAGATTTCACAATTATGCTTTACCACGTAAAATATAATTAAAACTACTACAATTGTTAATAAAGTTGATTTGGTATCTTGTGCTTAATCTCAGACATTCATTCGAAAGGAATTCATACACCAAAGTGTATAGTTCCTTAATTATTTTCTCTACACTTTAGTGAAAATATCATTAGGAATCCTTTACATATAAATAAGGTTCACATATGTCTAATAAACTACATTATTTGCCTTCAAATATCCCTTTCTTGAAGTTGGAATATATGAATATCATTTATATAATAACTATAACAATGTCAAAGATGAGTTTGATTTAAAAAAAGTTTAAATCAAAAGGTGCTTGCGTATAAAACTTAATTTTATTTATAAAAATATTGATATTTACTTTACAATTCTATTAAGAGATCTAGTCTCATAAATAGAAGTTAATTATTTCAGAATATGAATATTATCGTTACGAAAAACAATTAAGTAAATTATCAAACATTTGAATAAAATAACTGAGACTTCAATTTAGACATACTAAATTAAAACATACATTGTTCCAAAACAAGTATTATTTTACATTACAAGTAATTTATGTTCTAAGCATAAATAATAAGCTAAACTCCAAGCGTGTAGTTCTTACTTGATTATGCTCAACTTGGTTACTCTTTAGTAAATATTTGCAAGCCATTTACAAATATTAGATTAACATTTAAGTATTGAGTACCTAAGTGTTATATGAAAAGTATGAGTTCTATATAGTAGATACAAGAAGTACTAGCCTCTTCCAGACTTTCTTTCCAAATAAGAGGAGTAAATTCTCTTCTAGTGTCCAGTTTCTTCACAAAAGAAACAAGATCCATATATGTGGGCTTTAGTAGATTTCTTGGGCTTAAAGATGTCCAGTCCATAAAAATGGGCCTCCTGGATCACACTAGGTGACCATTTAGCCTTGCATTATTCCAATGTTTAAACTAGCTTTAAATAAAATATTATTATATTTATTGGAATATTTCTTGACCTGACATATCATCAGATATATGTTTAATTTATCCAAGACTTTATAGAAGTCATGAATAACTATTCCTAGCTTGATGTTAGAAGCATCTTTAACATCACGGTGATGCATTTACTAGGTATCATGTTCAGGTTCATTGATCAAAGCAAATAGTTTAGGAATATGACTTTTAAGTGTATACAATTCCATATCTCTTATGAGATTGTCTCTTAAGACATGAATCCATTCATTGAAGTAGTATCTATTGGATGTTATTGTTTCATTAAGTCATTAAAGAAAATGACAATTCATGATAATTGGAATGGATCATTTAACTACAAAAAATTAACAAAATTCATTTAGTATTTTCAATATTTAATCTTTAATAATTAATACCCTTTTAGTTTCCAAAAACATTAATTATCAAAGTTTAGGATCCAAGTTGCAAAAAAAATAAATGGTTAGGTATCCTTTAACCCATCCATTTGAATTCAACCCAGTAGATATCGATTATCAATTATATATTGCTATATAATTCCTAGATTTATGGGATCTCTAATTACAAATTTAATTAGACATTTTGATCTCATCCATGCCTCAGAACTCTCTTGCTTAGGTATCCTTTATCACAAAAGATTTCTGATCAAATCATCCAACTTGAAAAACTTGTGTGATCGGCCTATAACATGGTTATAGAAATCGCGAAGACACCCCGGCCATCAAAGACAACACTGTGTTTGGCGCGCCACAGCTAGCTGATAAGCTAGCTTATTTTTCGAGCTTTTTTATGTTGTCGTGTTTGGTAAGCCAAAAAGTAGCTGATAAGCTAGCTTTTTGAAAAGCTACTTAGACTAGCTTTTTAGGAGCTTTTTTAAAATTTTCCAAATACACCCCTTAATTAATTATAGAAACACATATTCTTATGTCCTTTTATGCAATTTTATATATTTCAGCTAGTTTAACAAACGTTATTTTTTATCAGCTAGCTTTTCAGCTATCAGTTAGCTTTTTATTTAACAGCTAGCTTTACAGCAATCAGCTAGCTTTTAAGCTAACAGCTAGCTTTTCAGCTAGTCCGCCAAACATAGCCTAAACGATTATGTATCCTTTATCCCACTAGTGCATACAAGAGATGTACGAGTGTTTTTCAAAATGATTGCATAGATTTGATGTTTGTAAAATAAGGGTCTTTATATGTTTTATAATTCTAGTTTAAAAACATATGATATCATGGTTATTACATGCATATAATAAACCATGATATCAATTTTCCAAAAGAAAATCACTTTTAAAGGTTCTATATAAAAAACTAGTTTTTATATAATTTGACGCAATTCAATTTTAATAACCGGAATTAATTTTGAGTGCATTTGAACCTTTTATATCTTTAATAAAACTTCATTTTATTACTTATATATATATATATATATATATATATATATATATATATATATATGGAGTTTGTATAAGTTACAAAAATCACAATTTTAAACTTATAATGTAGTATTTCAAAATTTGCAGTTATTAACTATTTTATAAAACTTGGTTTTATTTTTAAAATAATAACTTATTACATCTTATGTCCAATTTTGAAAACTCAAACTCCATGTGATGTTTATTTTGTCCAAAATTATTTTAGCATGTGAAAAACTAATTTATCAACCACACATAATAATTGCATAAAATAAACAACACAAACATGCATAAAAAGATATGTGCATAAACATAACCAACTAATGACATTTTTTGTGAGCCAACACAAAAGATGCCAAGTCCATTTGTAAAGGGACTTTTAAGGGGACCAAAAATCTTCTTGTAATGTTGTTGTAGAAGCTCCCACTCGAGTATACATCCATTACTTACAAAAGATTTGAAGGGCTTCTTTAAAGGAAAATATTCAGCTTTCATGACACCTTTCAGAAAGTGTCATCTTTCTGTTCAGCACATGTTCAGCACATGTGTAGCATTCATGATACTTTTAAGAAAGTGTCATCTTTCTACCCAACACATGTAGAACTCGAAATTTTGCCTTTGTCTTCAAAAAATGGCTCCAACTTCATTTCTTGTAACGTCTTTGTACAAATAAATTATTTCTAAAAACTTATCTATTACTTTACAAAAATAAACAAGAAAACTAATATATTTAATTATTACATACCATATGAATAAATAGATTATTACAACTATTTTTATAATAAAAACAACAAACACAACAACACAACAATCATAATGGTCCTTGGCTAGTTTATACACATAATACACATCAATATACATATAAAACAACCTTTGTTTTTCTAAGAAAACTTTTAAATGACAAAAGATGCATGAAACTTTCAGAGTCCAAGACCCTAAAATAGGGTTTGGGTCTGACTGGAGTACGTCATGCGTAATTCTTGTTTGCCATGCGTACTCCAAAGAACATTCGTGAGCACTTGGCTTAGTACGCCCGGTGTACGCCAAGGTACGCCCCGTATACTGACCTTCACCTTATTACATCATGCGTACATCTTTGTACGCCCCGCGTACCTGGTAAAACCCTAAATTCACCAAATTTCCGAAGGTCATAACTTCTTCGTTATAAGTCCGTTTCCGACGATCCTTATATTCAAGAAAAGGTAACAAGAAGCTCTATTCTTATATTAATTCATACTTGCCTTAAAACCTCCCGAATTAGAATGCAATTTCCATAAAAACTCAAACTGACACTTTACCGAAATACCCCTTGGCTCCAAAACACAAACCAAACTCCTAGATCATCCAAATTACATTACCCACACCCAAATAGGTCTAAATCTCTTTTCCTAGAAGGCCCTAAGCATGATGATATTTATTCTTTAGGTCTACCACCCCGTATTAGAAAACGATTCAGAACAGGGTGTTACATGGCGCCAAATTGTTTTGGTCAAAAATCAATTGAGTGAATATCAACCAAATTGAATGAGAGGTTGTGGTATTGTAGGTAAAGTGATTATCGAAATTAGAACAAGATTGCATAAGTGATTTACAAGGAAATCTCTTGATCCTTACTAGGATCACCAACATAAAACCTTGGGAGATGATAATGATCACCTACCTTGTTTGTTTGTATTAACTGAAAGATGGATTACATAAATGAAAGTGTGTACACGAGTAACTAAATTTTACGATCAGTCTAAATTTTAGGAGTTATTTATGAGTAACTAAATTTAAATAAGACTTTATTTTCAGTCTAAAAATCCATGCAATTCACTCGCGAGATAATTTGTATAACGAATTTTATTTGTTTCCATGTATCTCATGTTGTACTCAAAGTATTAAAAGATGATTGTACACATATAAGAATCATTTGAAGGATAATTGGAATGGAGTTTTTTTTACTTCTTAGAAATGATGTTTTATTAATTCTTATTTGTTTGATATGGTTTAAGTTGATATTAATTTAGTAATACCTGAATTTATTTATAATTGTACAAAATGTTTTTGTTTGAGATCATTATTTTAAAACATTACTTGATGTCATTACTTTTTTTACAACCATAGCACTAAATCATTAAACAAAAAGTAAGGTGTTACACAACCATTTCCCTCTCTCACATACTTCTATATTTCTCTCACTGTTGCCTTTAAAGCAATGATCTGATTGCTTATGGACCACCGATGTCCGGACAACTGATGCGTAGAGAATCGAGATCCGAGATCTCATATTGAGAAGAACAAAGAGGTGAATGGTTGAAAAAAACCCTAATTTCCCTCAATTTCTCAATGCTAATAAACTTAGGGTTTTGCTTGTAACTTGAATGGTTAAAAAAACCAATCCGAATGAAAAAAAAATGTTAAAGACCAAATACGTAGATTACTTCATATTATAGGGACCATCCATGTAATTTATTCTAGATTTTTTAAGCTTCGATATAATGAATGTTTTTCCATTCGATATATAAAATTGCGATATTAATAACAACTACCACGAAATATCCTCTCCCCGGCGGCAAATGTACACCGCCGAGTGCCGACCCACTCTAAAACAGGATACATATATAAACCAAAGTCTCTTATCCAACAAGCCTCCATTTCTCTCTAACTGTAATAGATCCTTTAATTTACATTTATGGACTTCCACCGATTCTACGAAACATGGTACGAGCAGCTCCACCACCAAATCCACCACCTCACCAAATTCCCCCGTCCACCCACCACCGATGACGACCACCACCAACTCACCCAAGTCGTCGATAAAACCATGTCCCACTTCTCCGAGTTCTACCGAGTCAAGTCCCTCGCCGCTAATCAAGACGTCCTCTCCATCTTCTCCGCCCGGTGGTCCACCACTCTCGAACGCTCTCTCCACTGGATCGCCGGATGGCGCCCCACCACCGCTTTTCACCTTATCTACACTGAATCCAGCATACTTTTTGAGTCTCGCATACTCGACATCCTCCATGGCATTCGCACCGGTGACCTCGGCGATCTCTCACCGGCGCAGTTTACCCGTGTCAGTGAGCTTCAGTGTGAGACTGTTCAACAAGAGAACGCCATCACCGATCAGCTCTCGGAGTGGCAGGCATGCAAATTCTATATCTTTTGCTTTTCTCTTCATTTTTGTTCAAAAAAGGTTATCATTTGTGATGATTATTCATGAATTAACTGTTGAAATTTTCTTGATTGTTGGGATTATAGCAGGATGAGGCAAGTGAGCTAATAGGCGGGTCGTGTGGCGATCTTGATAAGAAGATCGGACGGCTGGTTCAGATCGTGGAGAAGGCGGACGAACTACGGCTGAGAACATTGAAGGCGGTGGTGGAGCTTCTGACGCCACAGCAAGCGGTGGAGTTTTTGATCGCGGCTGCGCAGTTGCATTTTGGGATCCATAGATGGGGTTTGAATCATGATCGTGAACGTGCTGGGAAATGAGGTACGGTTTTTTTGGGGTAACCATGGATGGTTAAACTCCGGCAACCACCGTAGCCACCATAATAGGCCGCTGCAACCCTTTTTGCATTACTAGTTAATTCATTTTCGTTGTATTGTTTCTTCAGTAGAAGAGCATCCTAATCCATCCGAATATTTCGCGTTATAAAAATCGACATTTTTGTCATACGTTTATGATTCTCTTTAAATTAATCGCAGAAAAAAAATGGACAATGTAAGATGATAGTTGTCATTGATGTTCCTGGGTTTGTTAGGGATGATGGGTGTGGTCATACGAGCTGGTGGCAGTTTCAAAGATCTGTGTATCCATGCAGAACGACACGTGTCATTTATCACGACCCACGTGTCTAATATTTTTGAATATGATACCCAATTGCTTCGGAGTGAAGGTGGCTTCTACTTTTTTAAGAAACTAGACAAAACTTCCCGGATAGTCAGTCTTGTGTGATTTTAAAAATGCAGCAAATTTAAGACAACATCGGAAAACGCTACATCATTGGTTTTTGTGGTTTGAAAATTGATTGTGGTTGTTCTTTCTGTACAGAAAACAATATTTAATGCCATTTCTGTAACTTATTTGTAGGTGAAAATAAAAATAATTTTAAAAAATAAATTAGATTAGCCATTTAAAAAAACAAAAAAACAAATGCGACTTCACATCCCCTAGTCGCCGCGCCTCCCTCCCTCATCACCATCATCTCCGCTCATCATATTCACACCACCTCAAATTGGTACATAAACTAATTCCAAATGATATGCTGAATAAGTTTCAACTAATCAATTACAAAATTACAAACAAACAAATAAAAACACACATAGAGATGGATATATTATAAGGTGTATTTACAAGTTTATTGCTCTATAATTGTTCATTTACTAGTTCTATAAAACGGGTAAAGTACCAGGCATGTCTCAGTTAGTACTCATATTTTGTTTCCCCTTCGACTATAAAAGATATTGAATTTATTTTTATGTTTTAATGATTGGTTAAGATATTGAATTTATTTTTATGTTTTAATGATTGGTTGTTGTCCAAGTGTAGGTCAAGTAACATTTCCATGTGTTACATTTGTGTCCGTGAGCTTAGAAAGGATATGGGCTGATGTTGGGCTAATTTTATTTGTGGGCTCCTACAAGAATTGGGTGACATGTTAGGTTTATATACTATATTAATATTAGAAATAGTGCATTTTGTATGTTTTAAGATATTGCCAAAATACTTTGTTTTTAACACTTATGGTCTCTTTGTGTATACTTTGACAATTATGGTCTCTTTTGTATACTTTGACAGTTTTGGTCACTTTGTGTATATTTTGACAATTTTGGTCCATAGTCTGTTGTAATTAGAGATTGACCGCATGTTTTTTAATATTTGCCACTTTAAGTCCTTTTGACTATTTTCGCCTTCATTTTGTCCCCTTTTTTTCCGTCTTAATACTTATTTTTTATTACAGATTGACCATACGTGTTTTAATATTTATCACTTTCAATCCCTTTTAACCATTTTAACATTCTTTTTGTCCATTTTCCGTCTACCGATTAGTGCTTTTGTTTTAGACTTCGTTTTGTCATCGTTTTCTCATATGACCATTTTGACCTTCCTTTTCTCCATTTTCCGTCTATCGGTTTGTGCTTCATCTGACCACTTTGACCTTCCTTTTCTCCATTTTCCGTCTATCGATTTGTGCTTCAAGTTTGGGCTTCGTTTTGTCATCGTTTTCTCATCGTCATCTTTTGTGAATAAAACAAGACGCATTTCAGTAATATCGGGTTCAATAAACGTACAAGAACAGCTACAAGGGCGACTCATAGTTCACCACGAGCTCACCCACTAGTTATATCTTAAAGTTCATAGTAGAGGGATCAAATGCGTAATACATCAATGTTTAAAGGGGCGACTCACTTTTCTAATACATGAAGAACATGCAGTTTTATTGTCCGTGAGGTGACCTATAATCCGACCCGATAATATAAAAGTATGAGTTGTAGTGTTAGAGCTCAAAACGTACACATACACACACACACACTCACAATTAATCACGACTCTGCTACTCTTTTTTTCTCTCTCTTTCTATGTATGTATTATTCTTCGACTTTATAGATTAGGGTTTGCGTATCGTAAACCTACATAGGTTCTTTTACTGAAATTATTAGGTTACGAGTTTATGTTGTAATATTTTCTTATTGGTGGCGTGTTATATTTAAACATTAGTTTGTGTTTTTTGGTTCAAAACTATTTTCATATTCTTATAATGGATATATATATATATATATATATATATATATATATATATATATATATATGGAGTGGTTTAAATGAGAACAAAAAAAGATTAAGAACCATAGAAACCACTTTTCATTAAGGATGCTTTTGTCATTCTAACTTTTTGGAAATAATAACTCATTATCTTTGACTTTCATTAAAAAAAAAGATGTATCTGATATAATTATTAAAATTATGTTTTTTTTATTGAAAAATGGCAAAACATCATTTTCACGCTTTAGCTAAGAAAATTCATAATTCAAATAACATATTCACAATTTAACAAACATATTAATTCAACCATTCACAACTTAATAAACATGTTATACACCAATTTATAAGTTAACAGAAATAACACTCAATTTCTACCACCACCACCACCACCATCGCCATCACTCGCCGCCACCACTAACCACATGGACCACCATTACCACTGTTATTATTGCATCCTACCAGCATCAAATCCGCCACGACCATTATCATTGTTACCTACTACTACTACAACCAAGCAACGATGTCACTCTTCCTTCCTCCTATCACCATAAGATCTGGGTCTTTTTCTGCCAAATCTATATTAGTTCATAATTAGCTTTACAAAAAAAATCACAAGTTAAAATAATATTATCAGTTTAAAATCACAACTTAAAACAATATTTGCAATTTAAAACATTTCTTTAATACAAAGATCCATAAACCATTAACAGTTAAATACAAAACATATAAAATATTCTTTTTCAGTCAATTTAACTAACACCTTTTGAGATGTATCAAAGTCAAATTCAAGATGATTATATGTTTTATCTAACTTATCTTTTGTTGTCCATTCTATCTAACTTTACAAAAAAAAAATTAAATGCAAGTTAAAACAATATTCACAGTTTTTAAAATCACAGCTTAAAATAATATTCACAATTTAAAACATATATTCAAAGTTTAATACAACGACCCATACATCATTTACAAATTAATACAAAACATATAGAACATTCTTTTTTCAATTATTTTAACAAATAATTTGTGAGTTGTATCAAAGTAGAATTTCAAGATGAGATTTTCATGTGCTTTATTTAAAACTATCTCTTTGACTCTTACAGCCCATTCTATCTAAGTTTACAATTAATTTTACGAAAAATTCACAAGTTAAAATTATTAAAACACTATTCACAGTTTAAAACACGTATTCACAATTTAATTCAATGATCCATACACCATTAAGAGTAAAATACAAAACATATAAACATTTTTTTTCTAACTAATTTAACTAACAACTTGTGAATTGTATCAAACATATAAACATTTTTTTTCTAACTAATTTAACTAACAACTTGTGAACTGTATCAAAGTCAAATTCCAAATTCCAAGATGAGAATATTATATGTTTTATGTAAATTATCTTTTGCTACATATTATTTGCAGGAAAAGCTATAAAAGAGATATTTGCAGGAAAAGCTACAAAAAAAAAAAAAGTGTCAGGGGAATCTCCCATGGAATTGAGAATATATATTTACATGAAAAGCTACAAAAAAAAAAAGTGTTTTGCATCCTCGATTTCCTTCAAAGGATCCCAATCCTCCTTTTTACTAGGAACATTTTCAGAAGGAACAAATCTGGTTCATCATAATCATCATCCTTCAATGGAGAAATAAAAAAACTTAATCAAATTGGAAGTTACTTGCTGATGGATACTTTGTTCAAATATTCACAATTTTAATTTTCGTTGACCAATAGGAAGTATCAAATATCAACAAAAAACTCAATGGATGAAATAGAAAAAATAAGTTAGGGTTTTTTTTACCAAAACTTGGAGAAAGAAGCTGAAATTGGATCAAATGGTCTGGTCCACCAGCTGTAAACAGGGACTTCACCGGTGGCGGCGGCGGCAGCAGCAAGAGAGCGAGGCAATGTTGGACGTCATATATATATATATATATATATATATATATATATATATATATATATATATATATAGAGAGAGAGAGAGAGAGAGAGAGAGAAAGAAAGAAAGGGGAGCAATTTTACTTGGTTAAGGGGAGGTGGGTTGCAGGTCGGACCAGTGGTGGGAGGAAGAAGGTATCCTACGTCGACAACTTTGGAAGAGCTGAAGGGCTTTGCTGCCGGCGGGGATGGCGAAGGTGACGTTGTTGGCAGATGGCAGTGGCCGATTGGTTGCAGATTGAAGATGTGGGAGGAGCAAGAGGGAGCATGTGTAGTATAAAGAGAAGAGGGAAAGCATAGGGAAAAATCAGTAGATGCGTTTTTTTTTTTTTTTTTTTTTTTTTTTTTTTTTTTTTTTTTTACCAAATTGCCGATGTTATTAAAAAATTAAAAAAAGAAAACCAAAATTTACCAATAGAATTCCGACGGAATGAAAAATTATTTGATTTCCGTTGGTAAAGCGTCGATAAATTGTAATAGATTATCAACGATATAACACTGTAAATTTTTCATTTAAAATTGCATAATCCTCATAACACATTTCACAAAAATCTCCTTTATTTAAATTACAAATCGCAACTCCATAATTGTTTGATTTTAAATCTAGGATCTTCAAAACATAACTCTTTCACTGGTGTGTACAATTAAGCTGGTGCCTTCCTGCGATCCTGAGATAACCTGAAACACATAACACATAACACGGTAAGTACGAAGCTTAGTGAGTTCCCCAAAATACCACATATAGCACATTAGCCACTCGAGGCTATAACTCTGTAAGACCTTCCGGTCTATGTGTCTCAGTGGTACCCTCCGGTCCCACGGCTCGTTGGACCCTCTGGTCCGGTCTCAGTGAGGACCCTCCGGTCTCACGGCTCGTTGGACCCTCCAGTCCGCTCTCGGTAACACATAACATAGCATATATATCACACAGACAAAATACATAACTCAAGTAAGCATATAAGACCCTCTGGTCACACATAAATACCACTCAAGGTAAAGTATAGTGAGAAGACTCACCTCGCAAGCTAGCAAGTAATAGTCTCGTACTCGGAAAACTCGAACTAGCATCCGCCTAACACATAGGATAACATCTCTAATTAATACTCTATTCATACTCAAATACACCAAAGGATATTATTTTTCTCTGTCTAACTCTTGAAGTGGATAAAATACCATTTTACCCCTCCATGGTCTCCATTACTCATGATTGACCCAACCCTAAAGTCAACAAAAGTCAAACTCGAGTCAACAGTCCCTGTTTGACCCGACTCGCCGAGTGCACCTATGTGACTCATCGAGTCCACTTGTTTCCTTAGATGTCTCATGAAGGTATAGCTCAACTCGTCGAGTTGACCCCCAACTCGCCGAGTTATTGCACGATCAAGCTCATCGGGACAAACCCTCACCGACTTGTCGAGTCAGGACAGGGACTCGATGAGTCCCTTCGATCAGATCCCTTATTCAGACGATTTAAAGCGGATCCATCACTCCAAACACTAGATCTACCATCCTAAGGGTCGATTGTCATGTAAAGCTGCAAGCTTTACGTTTAAACATGGCATATAAGACTCATAAAGCCAAAATATGCGCCCACAAGGGCTAGATGCACAAAAGCTAGACTCTAGCTCTATAAATTTAGAGTCTTTGGACTCACAAGGCCACTTATAGTCCAAATATGAGGTTCCAACCTCAAGCCATGCACCAATCACTCTAAGACACAAGATAGATGGAAGAAAACCCTAAAGATTCCCTAAACAAGATTTCATAAGGAAATGATCAAGCTAGCATCTTTTTACCTCCAACTGAATCAAAACTCTGAAGAACCTCTGGATCCAAAAGCCTCCTCTTGATCCAAGCCTTGATGCTCTCCACTTCTTCCTCCAAAAGGTCACAACATGCCCAAAATTATGTCTCTTCTCTCTTTTAGGTTTCTCTAAGCGATTAGGGTTTCTCTCTAGAGGTAAGGAGGATGATGAGGCGAATTAAGGTCCTTTAAATAGGACCCTACCCTGAGAAATTAGGGTTTCTCTGCCTAGCACCTACTCGGCGAGTCGACTCTCTGACTCGTCGAGTCCATTCATTAATGTCACGCGAACAACTCGACTCTACTCAACGAGTTGGACTCACAACTCACCGAGTCACTCCACGAATCTCAAAGTTAAACACCTTAATGCACTTGAAAGTCTGGATGTTACAATTCTCCCCCTCTTGAATTAGATTTCGTCCTCGAAATCGCTCCTCAACAACACATAGATCGAACCCAATAACCCGAAAAGAACCACTGAAAGGATCTCATACCACACCGATATCTTTCTCCATGTACATCTTAATCCAAATAGGAAATCCTAAAACCGGAATAAGACAGACCCTTCTGCCGCTACGATACCCCTTCTGACTCTCCAGAATATGGAAACTCTAATGGCCTGTCCCACTGCCAAACCGTCCTCTCAATATATCACCATGTTATTCTCTCTTCGAATAACAGACCCCGATAAGTCACTGCCCCTATGATTCTCTCGTTGCGACTTGATAGGAAAAGTCAAAGCCCAAAAATTGGCTATCGATCACTCATACCAGACATAAAAAACGATCCATATCATACTCCAAGGAACGAAAGTGTCAAATTACACCAGTGACCCATCCACTGTACTGCAATTGAAAGCCATCTGAACAAAGAACTCTCAACACCCTGTCCTCAGAAACAAGAAAAATGATCATGCTTGCTCAGAAGTATCGTCTAGCATCTAACAATCATAATCCTTAGCTCTCTCTCAGATATCCCTCTCAACACTGAGCACCAGGTCAACCCCTGACCCTATAGGTGGACCTCCAAAGGTTACCCTTTGCATGCCCTAATACATCTCACTGACTTCCTTCTCACAACAACTATCTCAGCCCATTGTGACACACAAGTCACGAAGTCCGCTTTGCCCCAAGCGAATACTACAATCCAAACTGAAATCGTCTCACCCTCGACCTCTGTCGTCTACTACTCATTAGCTCCATGCATCTCGCGGTCCTTCCCATACAAACGAACTGACCCACTCAGGTCTAAGACATCAGATGACACACAATACCCCTAAAAATGAAACCCATCTATGAATCCGAGATCTTATTTGCCTATTCAATACACCACCAAAGCCAAACTCAAACTTGAGAGTCTGGTCCGGCACCGAATTGGAACCACTCGTCCTATTGAAGCACTCAACTCATGACCCATGACCCGCAACCCACGCATACATCACTTCTCCAATTCCGTTCAATTGCGATAACCACAACTTAACTCAGAATATAACGATTCTCGACAAATATGGAGACCTCAGTCTCGCCCCTGGTCTGACCACCAGGTCCCCGAAACTCAAAGAATAAGGCTACCCAAGCCTGAAACTCTTATGTGTCATGCTCTGACTAGCAAATAATACGGCTCCTGGTAGAATTATAACATTCCCTCTCACTAACCCGCGAAGGCTACGGCTCCCCGCAGGCCTACGACATTCTCTTACTGACTCATGAATACTATGGCTCCCTGCAGTATCACAACACTTTCTCGTTGACTGGTGAACACTACGGCTCCCCGCAGTATCACAACACCCTCTTGTTGACTAGTGTGTACTACAGCTCCCCGCAGTATCACAGCACCCTCTCGCTGACTAGTGAGTACTACGGCTCCCCGCAGTATCACAAAACCCTCTCGCTGACTAGTAAGTACTACGGCTCCCCGCAGTATCACAACACCTTCTCTTATCACCCCACAATCTCATCCTCAACTCATTACTTCACTGCGTTGACTAACTCATGCGTCTCGGCCCAAGATAGATAGGTACACACACCCACCCAGGTTAAACATCACTGCTCCTGACGTCCATCGTTGGGACAAAACACTTTTTCTCGCTGCAATTCACATTCTCAGATAACCCCGCTTGATGTCAATTAGCTGAAAGGGCTCTCACTAGAACCAAAGACACCTGATACGCCACTCGCCATCTCATAACTCAAGTCCCAAAATAATCCGAAATTTTGAACATCATACTCAGATACCTCGGTACACCATCACAGAACCTTATGATGTCCTGTCTCATCCACTGATCTCCTACTTACGACATCGTACACAGATACATCAATGCATTCCTTCAAAATCTCATAACTAATCTTCATTTCACACAACACGTAACTCCGGAATATTCCAACTCTCAAATGAATCACGGAAGAATCGTCAATGACTCAGAACACGTTGACGAACATCCGAAACTCCCTCCTCTATTGCTCAAAATCCCATGCAAGAATACCCATACCGAACCGGAAACTGGTTGCCCAATCAACTCCTACCCTTCCCAAAGTGCATATAACAACCCATACATTGAACCAGAAATTCTCATCCGTCGAAACTATCCTTACGAGCCACCACATGGTCTTCGACCGATGGCCACCTGCCATGGAGACACTCATCATTTCCTTAACACATGCAACATGCATTATCTCACTCTGCCCTCGCCTCGACCCCAATAACACTGGCCTCATGTGTCCGCACCGTAGATCTCCATAAACATTTCTCTAACCGCACTTGAACGGATCGCGAATCCCCTTAATAGCATACCCAATTCTGCCCCACTCAGGGTTCAAACCATCACCGATTAGCATGCCAACAATCTATTCCATAGACTGTTTCACCAGGTATGTCACACTTGACTCTTGAAACGTACTACGCAATCACTCAAGGACTTTCCCAATGGAACCAAGCAATAAAAATCTCAAAATCCTCCCAACGTGACTGCCTCTAGTCATCTTGAAGCCTCAAACCGACACACTGCCGGGTACCTCATTGTTCTGAGTTAGTCTTGATTCTCGGTCCGGAAATAATGCACTCTTACGCACTTCGTCATTGACTCCTCGATCAGCTTCCCAACACGAGAATAATCATAAAAGCAAGAGACCTCACTCTCATAGCCGACACATAACTTAGACAATGAAAGCCACCGCCCCAAAAATGCTCCTCTTGATCACCTGGCACCGCTGTTAACACATGCCCTACTATACTCAAATAGGGTATATCCTTGTCCTTGATCATCTCAGTCACCACTGAAGATCCTCTCTTACTATAATACTACCTTGCAGTAGACATATTTCCCAGATACTCTGGTGAAAGATCGCAACCAATGCTACCCCACAAGGTTTACCCCCAAGCTCAGAAACCAAAAGTCTCAATATATCTTATGCTTCTCACAGGAAACAAAAATAGCACAACTCTGGTCACGGAAAGTGACATCTCCTCTATCGGCTGATTGCTCAATTCAGACCGTAATCCTCCATAAATCACCATCTTCTACTCATCCCTGAATCTTGCGACTCCAACTGGCATCTCACCAAAAATCCCTTGGAAACTAACTCGATTTCTCTCTTAAGGTATGCTCCATTGAAACTCATTCAACATGGCCCTCTGGCCCCATACTCTTTCACATCCGATCTCAGTCTAGCCAATCACAACGGAATAACTGGTAAAACCAGAAGCACTAACCGCCACAAGTCATGGTACTCAAACAATGTGGCCACCTCTCGATCTGCTATGAATCATGGTACCTGAACCATGTTATCTCCTCTTAATCTGCTACGAATCATGGTATTCAAACCATGTTTTCTCTTCTCAATCTGCTACTTAGAACTTATGGAATTCTCCCTGTTTCAAGTACGGGTCCTCTGCTTTCAGTAGTACGGGCCCATACTACCTGCCACATCCACCCATACTTTCCACACGGATTGTCCCTGATTTCCTAAGTAACTGCTCAACCTTCTCGATCACCAATCCCGTTAAACTTGGTCGCTCCCTAGCGAATACTCTCCTCTATTAGCGCAGTCAACTGACTATGGTCACTCCCTAGGCTCTTCCTAGGTTCTCTCACTCTCTGCCATCAGCTGCTGAAGAACTCCTTATGATGCCAACCATCAACCTCCTGAATATCGTCATATTCACTTAGCAGTTGACTCCCATCATCAAGAGTCCCACAAAGCATGAAGCAAGCAACATTCGGGATCGAATAATCTCTACCAACACGTAAAACCACTCTAGATTATTACTCCACTTACTCTACTTACACTCAAAAGGTATCACTGAACTCAGGCAACTCTACCCCACGCGGGTATCTGACTACTCTCTCAGTAGGCTACTCCAATGCTCATCTAGGTATCTCTCCAAGATTACTCCTCTACTCAAGCACCCTCTCTAGTTGATTTTTGCTAAATACTCATACTCAAAGCAAATCATAGATAGTAGCAACTTCTAGGCTAAGGCATCACAAATCAGGCCACTCTGGTCCTAAAATATGAAATACCTAGCCTATTCTCTAGCATGCATCACTAATATCTCAATAATAACTCATAACACAAAATAAATAAGGGTATTTTAGGAAATCACCGTTCGGGCTCTGGCTGATTGTACACACTGCTCCAACTCCTTTTCTCATAATCTCTTTCTCATTTTTAGAAAAATGATCTCTTTTAAAAAAATTTCTCAAATCCCTAGTTTGAGTGCAAACACACCTGGAGGTGCATCTGAATCCCTCAAACCAAGGCTTTGATACCAACTTGTAACACCGCAAATTTTCAAATAAAATTTTCATTAAAAATTGCATAATCCTCATAACATATTTCACAAAAATCTCCTTTATTTAAATTACAAATCGCAACTCCATAATTGTTTGATTTTAAATCCAGGATCTTCAAAACATAACTCTTTCACTGGTGTGTACAATCAAGCTGGTGCCTTCCCACGATCCTGAGAAAACCAGAAACACATAACTCATAACACAGTAAGCACAAAGCTTAGTGAGTTCCCCAAAATACCACATATAGGACATTAGCCACTCGAGGCTATAACTCTGTAAGACCCTCCGGTCTATTTGTCTCAGTGGGACCCTCCAGTCCCACGACTCGTTGGACCCTCTGGTCCGGTCTTAGTGAGGACCCTCCGGTCTCACAGCTCGTTGGACCCTCCAGTCCGCTCTCGGTAACACATAACATAGCATCTATATCTCACAGACAAAATGCATAACTCAAGTAAGCATATAAGACCCTCTGGTCACACATAAATACCACTCAAAGTAAAGTATAGTGAGAAGACTCACCTCGCAAGCTAGCAAGTAACAGTCTCGTACTCGGAAAACTCGAACTAGCCTCCACCTAACACATAGGATAACATCTCTAATTAATACTCTATTCATACTCAAATAAACCAAAGGCTATTATTTTTCTCTGTCTAACTCTTGAAGTGGATAAAATACCATTTTACCCCTCCATGGTCTCCATTACTCATGATTGACCCAAACCTAAAGTCAACAAAAGTCAAACTCGAGTGAACAATCCATGTTTGACCCGACTCGCCGAGTGCACCTATGTGACTCGTCGAGTCCACTTGTTTCCTCAGAAGTCTCATGAAGGTCCAACTCAACTCGTCAAGTTGACCCTAACCCGTTGAGTTATCGCACGATCAAGCTCATCGGGACAAACCCTCACCGACTCGTCGAGTCAGGCCATGGACTCGGCGAGTCCCTTCGATCAGATCCCTTATTCAGACGATTTAAAGCAGATCCATCACTCCAAACACTAGATCTACCATCCTAAGGGTCGATTGTCATGTAAAGTTGCAAGCTTTACGTTTAAACATGGAATATAAGACTTATAAAACCAAAACATGCTCCCACAAGGGCTAGATGCACAAAAACTAGACTCTAGCTCAATAAAGCTCGACTATTTGGACTCACAAGGCCACTTATAGTCCAGATCTAAGGTTCCAACCTCAAGCCATGCACTAGTCACTCTAAGACACAAGATAGATGGAAGAAAACCCTAAAGATTCCCTAAACAAGATCTCATAAGGAAATGATAAATCTAGCATCTTTTTACCTCCAACTGAAGCAAAACTCTGAAGAACCTCTGGATCCAAAAGCCTCCTCTTGATCCAAGCCTTGATTCTCTCCACCTCTTCCTCCAAAAGGTCACAACATGCCCAAGATTATGTCTCTTCTCTCTTTTAGCTGCCTCTAAGTGATTAGGGTTTCTCTCTAGAGGTAAGGAGGCTGATGAGGTGGCTTAAGGTCCTTTAAATAGGACCCAACCCTGAGAAATTAGGGTTTCTCTGCCCTGAACCTACTCGGCGAGTCGACTCTCTGACTCGTCGATTCCATTCATTAATTTCACGCGGACAACTCGACTTTACTCGACGAGTTGGACTCACAACTCGCTGAGTCACTCCACGAATCTCAACGTTAAACACCTTAATGCACCTGATAGTCTGGATGTTACAAACGACATGGTATTGTGTTGCAAAACTGTAGGAAAACCATCACTAACGTGTATATAATTATTTTTTCTTAATTTGTTGGAAATCCGTCAGTATTCCGTCTCTGTTTCTGAGGGATTTTTCCGTCGCTATAAATCTGTCGGTAATACCCTCTTTTCTAGTAGCAAGTGTTCATTGTTGATATTGAACATGCTAAAGGTTTAGATCTCATATCAGTTAGATTTCTAGCAAAATTATTTTCTTCTTGGATCTAAAATTATATAATCTAGATTTGTGTTCTTTATATTTGTGCTCTTTGGCATCAAATCTTTAACGAGTGATGTAAGATATGTTCTTACTAACATCATTTATGTATTATTTTAGTTTTTTAGGATTATGTTCATTTATTATTTGGTCGGCATAGTAGTGAGGTTTTATCATTCTAATTTTGGTCTATTTTGCTCTCTCTCTCTCTCTCTCAGTCTCTCTCTCTCTCTCTTAAAATTCGTGCCAATGAATTCTGAGCGCCTCTTTAGTGTCGGACTTGTTGAGTCTATTTGTGTTGCATCATGGGCCTCATGTTTTGTATCCGGATTAGGTATGTCCATTCGTGATTATCTAGTAGGGTTATAGTATAAATATGCATGCATGAATGCATACTACAAAGTTGATTATTACGTTCATTGTTTGTAACCCTAAACACCTCTATAGTCGAAGTTCTTAATCGACCTCTTCTGAGGTATTGAACTATTAATCATTCGACACATTCAAAGCCATACTCGTGTTCTTATATATTTTCATAATTGTTTGCTATCATAGAATTTAACGATCCTTAAAAAACTTTAGTTCTAACAATTGGTATCAGAGCAGGAGACTGTGTGATCAATACACATTCCTTCTGTATTCAGAATTCCTTAGGGTTTCCTCTTTTATCGTATAAATAGAAGCCGTCATTGTTGTTTCAACGACAACTCTATTTTTAGATAAAACCCTAATCTCAAGTTTACAGGTTTTATTCTAGAAGCTCACCATGTCTCACGAAGATTCGCAAACAAATCCCATCAACATCTCAAACAACATTGGATCTACTACCAGGATACCCATACTCTACACTCAAGACTATGAAGTATGGGCGCATCACTTTGAAGACTACGTGGTTGGATCTGAAGACAATGGCTATCTCATCTGGGAAGCCATCATACTTGGACCGTTTGTTCATTCGGGAACGAACACGATGGTTAAGACCCAAAAGGAATATAACAAGCTGGTGGCCGATGAACAAAAGATGCCACAAGATGAGAAAGACAAGATACTGTGTAACGTGAAGGCCATGAGAATGATAAGATTCGCCTTGCAATCTGACACGTTTCTTTTAGTTAGTTCATGCACGACAACCAAAGAAATCTGGGATAGGTTGAAAGAACTCTATTCAACTGATGAAGACTTGGAACACTCCATTCAAACCTTGTTGCTGTCAGAATTTGGAGTTTTTGAACAGAAACCATAGGAGAAACTCATACAAACTTTCGATAGTTTCAATAATCTCCTAAGTAAGATGATCAAACACGGAATAGAAAGAAAGTTGATTGAGCAGAAGGTGACTTTGATGAATGGGTTGAGACCGGAATGGATGGCTGTGGTTTCTACTGTGAAAGCGCATGAACAGTTTAAATCTTACTCACTAGCGAAACTTGTGGGAATAATTAAGTCTCATGAAAGTGTAGTAACCAAAGAACTGAAAGTGGTTTATGGTGGGGGATCGCTGGCTCTTGTCTCAAAAGGAAAAAGTGTTGCAGAAGAAGAGGAAGAGTCTGACATGTCTGAGTGTGACCTTACAAGAGAGGAGTATGCTATGATGGTCACCAATCCAAAGAAGTTTGCAAGGAGAAAATTTCCCGTCAACAAGAACCGAAACTGGCAGGGAAGTTATAGCTCTGAGAAGGTGAAGGATGAAACGAAAATCTCCTCTAAAAAGGATGAAGATAAGAAAGAGAGCAAACTTGCAGGAGACTCAGGATACGATTACAATTATTGTCACGGAAAGAACCACTTTGCCAAGGATTGCATGCTAAGGAAAATGGCTGAGAAAAGATATGATGAAGATGATAAGGCGTACTATATGCGCAAGTTGGTAGAGATCAAGAAAAAGAAGGCGACTAACAGTTCTATGAATGCCTTGATTGTACAGGAGAATGCTGATGAAGACGAGTTCAGTGGCGTCGAAGTTTGGTCAACCGAATCTGAAGATGAAGAGGTGAGAAAGCCCACTCATGGAAAGGCTTATGTAGCAAAGGAAGTAGGTTCGGCTGGAAAGTGTTTGATTGTCACAGCTAGTTCATCAACCGAAAGTGCTAGTGAGGAACCGAACCTGACTGAAAACAAGTGTTTTACAACAAAACCAGTTAGTGATTAGATCAACGACTGCGATCGTTTGATCAAAAAGGTACAATCTATCCTAGAATCTCTTAAAGTTCGAATAATAGAATATGAAGAAGAATTAAATGAATTAAAACATAAATTTTCTAATCTAAGCGGTAGTCTCATGCAAACTCGGTTAACAAATTCTAACCTAACTGACCAAATCAACAGGGTGACAACAAAGAGTGAGGAGAGACGAATGTGGATAGAGCTGAAGGAGCATGAGTTAGTTAGGGCTAGGGATGAAAGTATTTATTTGCAAAGAGATAATCTAAAGTTTTTAAAACAAAGGAATGTTTTTGTTTAATTGCTAAGCGTTTATATACTAATATTGCTCAATTGCATTTAAATTGTGAGATAGGAAAGAAAATTCATAAGATGATTTTGCCCTTTCTTGAATTTAAGGAAGATGAGGTCATAGCAGAATGTGAATCAGAAGTGTCATCAGAAGAGACATCCATGTCTTACAAAATTGGACTGGACAAAATAGAAACCTTCATTGATTCTAAGGAGCACAAATGTATGCTAAAAGATATTTTAGATGAAAATAATAGGTTGAAAATTAAGTCAGACACTATGCAATCATTTGACCAATCCAATGCCAAATTAACTTCTGATAATAAAATGGACTTAGGAAATACGTCTGAATTTGATGATGAAAGTGAGATGAGTGAAATCTCAGTAGAAGATGTGGTTGATTGCTCTGAGTTTATGAAGAGCGAAACCGAGAATGAGAAATCCCTAATTTCTGAAAATTCGGTTGAATTCGCTCGCCTGTCAAAAGACAAGATACAGAAACTCAAAGAAAAGGTGATGGTTTATCAAAAGGTTGAAACCGTGCCAAATCAGGTTTATGCAGTTACAGGGGTCACTCCAAAGCAAACAGCATAATTAAGAATCCTAGTCAACAAAGATAATGTTGAAGGGTGCGATAACTACTTCTGGTCAGCCCCTATCGACAACGCAGACAAAACCATAGGCTTGTCTGAGCAGACTTCCTGGAGAGTTAAAGGAAGATATGCTGCTGAACCCATAAACAAACCCTCAAGTTTTGACAAACCAAGCACAAGTGGAACCAAAGAAATCCCTGAAAAACCAAAGGAAGAACCAAAAATTCCAGCCAAAACAACCGAAACTCAAAAGGAGAAGCCAAAGGCCAGCTTCAACATCCACAAATCGAAGAAGGAGCTAGCTGAACAGAAATGCTTAAGAAATCAAAGATATGCAAAGAATCTGAATGAGCGAAAAAGTTACTGGCAATCTCAAAATCCCAACTATTTCCCTCCTAAGAGAGCATCATTAGACAAAGGAAAGGAAAAAATAAAGGAAAATTTCAGTCCAAGTTCCTAATATTCCAAGTCTCAGAACCGAAAGTCTAGTTTCGGTCCGAATGTCACTCAGAACTGAAAGTCAACTTTCGGTCCACAGTCTAGTTTCGGTCTAAAACCCAATTTTGGTCCCTCCATGTCCCAATGCAAAGCAAATTCTATGGAGGACATAAAAGGAAAGGGAAAGCTAACATCATATTCTAAGTTCCAAAGAAATCATCAGCTAGCCCTAGGAGTCAAAAGAAAAATCAAATACCATCTAACAAACCAACCAATGCACTAAAATTTAAACAAGATAAAACTAAAATCAAAGTGTGTACAATTAAAAGAAAAGATCAAACCACTTTAGTAAAAAGAACATATTTGGTTGATATTTCTACTGTAATTCCTTTTTCTGTGAAAGATTCACCAGGACCCAAGCGACTTTGGGTTCCTAAATCTGCTTGAATTTGCAGGTAATCAGTGACGAGCAGTTCGATGATGAATGGTACATAGATTGTGGCTACTCGCGTCACATAACGGGAAGGAAGGAAGAGCTGAGGGAGTTTCGGTCCCTGAAAGATGGTGGGTGTGTAAAATATGGAAATAACTCCTATGGAACAATCAAGGGATACGGTATGATAACAAATGGAGATTTCTCGATTCAAAAAGTGGCTTATGTGGAAGGATTGCAACATAACCTCATCAGCGTGTCACAATTAGTTGTGGGAACAGGTCTGAAAGTATCATTTGATGATGAGGGCTCTGAGATAATTGAGAAACAATCCAAGAAGGTTCTGCTGAAATCTAAACGCAAGGGAGAGATGTACCCTTTAAATCTCAACCCAATAACAGGAAAACCAACAATATGTTTGCTGTCAAAGGCAAATATAGATGAAAGCTGGTTGTGGCATCGACGATTATCGCACCTAAACTTCAAAGAAATTAATAAGTTGGTGCTTGGTGATCACGTACGAGGACTTCCTATTCTCAAATTCGACAAGGAACATCTGTGTGCAACATGTGAGATGGGAAAACAAAGCAGAAAGAGCCACCCTACAAGAATCAATACAAAGATTATTAAAGCTCTTAAACTCTTACACATCGACTTATGTGGACCTTTGGCTATAGAAAGCTTCGGTGGTAGTAAGTACATTCTTCTTATTGTAGATGACTTTTCATGCTTCACCTGGGTTTTCTTTCTTAAGCAGAAATCAGATGCAACTCCCAAGTTGAAGACATTTTTCAACCAAGTGGAAATGCAGCTAAGGAAGACGATAAGGAATATTAGAAGTGACAACAATCTGGAATTCAAGAATAACGATTTTGAGAGCTTTCTGGCTGACAAGGGGATAACTCACAATTTTTTGGCTCCTTATACACCACAACAGAATGGGATTGTTAAAAGACGAAACCGTTCTTTATGTGAGGCAGCCAGAACCATGCTCAGTTTCGCTTCACTTCCGTTATAATTCTGGGCTGATGTTGTTGCAACCGCATGCTACACTCAGAATCAAACCTTGCTCAACAAGAGATTATCAATTACTCCATATGAGATCTTAAATAATCGGAAACCAAATGTCAAAATTTTCCACATATTCGGTTCAAGGTGCTTTATTTTCAATTCTAAAGAGAACCGAAATAAGTTTGATGTCAAAGACGATGAGGGAATCTTTCTGGGTTATTCACTAACATCAAAAGCATACATAGTGTTAAATAAACGCTCAAAACGAATTGAAGAAACCTATTATGTCACCTTCGACGATAATTACATGAAGAAAGTTCAAAGAAGTGAAAGTGACTTAGGAGAAATTTTTCCAGAATCTGGACAAGTCTCGGTTCCAATAGCCAACCTATTTGAAGAGTACATGCGGCTGTTTGATGAACCATAGAAAGCGGCACACTCAGAAGCGAAAGCAGCAGACAACCAAATTGATAATCTTAAGAAGATTATAGATGAAGCTACTAAAGAGATGGAAAGTGAACCTCCTAAAGCTAAGGGTGATCCACCATCTACTGACTCAAAGTTTCAGGGGAAAAGTTTAATTGCATAAAAAACAAAGTATCTTTCGAGGGGGAGGATCCAATTCCGTCCCCACCGCATAAAGGTACAGGCGAAGTGGAAAGTACTGCTCCAAAACCACCCAATAGTAGTCCTATCGAGGGGGAGAATCCCACTCCCACAGAGGATGCAAACTCTGATGTTGCTACAGGATACACTTCGCCAGTCGAGGGGGAGAAAGGAAATACAACTGACGATGGTGATGATAATGAATTAGAATTTGAAGTTGAAGTGAACGCTGAGTTAGATCCAACATATGATCCAAACTATCCTCCGTTAGTAAAATGGACCAAGGACCATCCCAAAGCACAGATTATTGGTGAAACTTTTGAAAAAGTTCTTACTCGTTCTCAATTGAAAGTGAAACAAACTGCATTATTCTCTAAAGTTGAATTTTGTATGTTTAATTCGTTTGTTTCCAAGATTGAACCGAAAACTATAAATGTTGCACTTGATCATTCTGATTGGGTCCAAGCAATGCAAGATGAGCTTCCTGAGTTCGAACACAACCGAGTTTGGAGGCTGATTCCCACACCAAAGGATGCTTCTGTGGTTGGCTTGAAATGAGTCTTCAGAAATAAGTTGGACAAGGAAGGGAATGTCATTCACAACAAGGCTTGGTTGGTGGTCAAAGGTTATTGCCAAGTGGAAGGAATAGACTATGAGGAAACCTTCGCTCCTGTAGCTAGGTTAGAATCAGTTAGAATCTTCTTGGCGTATGCTGCTCATAAAAACTTCAAAGTTTTCCAAATGGATGTCAAATGTGCCTTCTTGAATGGAGAATTAGAAGAAACAGTCTACGTTGAGCAACCGCCCGGGTTTGTGAACGAGAAATTCCCTGATCATTGCTATGTGCTGGATAAAGCAGTCTATGGATTAAAGAAAGCACCGAGAGCCTGGTATGAAACTTTAACTCGCTTCTTAAAAATGTCAAAATTTAAACAAGGTTCGGTTGATCCAACCTTCTTTCGAAAGAAAGATGGAGAACATCTTTTGATAGTTCAGATTTATGTTGATAATATCATCTTCGGCTCTACGAATCCTAGCTTAACAGCTGAATTCAGGAAGTTGATGGAGACTAAATTTGAAATGAGCGCAATGGGTCCAATTAATTTTTTCCTTGGTTTAAATATTAGACAGGGACCAGAAGGTAGATTTATCAACCAGGAGGCCTATACAAAGAACTTACTGACGAAATTCGGTATGACGGGTGACTCAAAAGTGAAGGTTCCTATGGCATTTGGCACTAAGTTAACACCATCTCTGGAAAAACCTGCTGTCGACATAACACTAAATCGTCAAATGATAGGGTCCCTTATGTATCTAACAGCTAGTAGACCAGATATTATGTTTTCTGTTTGTTATTGTGCTAGGTTTCAAGCTAATCCAAGAGAACCTCACATGGTGGCAGTGAAGAATATATTTTGTTACCTGAAGCGAACCTCATCTCTCGGTCTCTGGTATCCTACAAGATCTGGATTCTTCATTCAATCTTTTTCTGATGCTGATCTTGGAGGATGTGGTCTAGATCGAAAGAGCACTACAGGTGGATGCCAATTTCGTGATGGAAAACTTGTCAACTGGCATTCCAAGAAGCAGACCTGTGTGTCACTTTCAACAGTCGAAGCTGAGTATATAGCTGTAGCGTCTTGCACTTCTCAAGTAATATGGATTCAAAGTCAATTGAGAGATTACGGGCTGAGTATGAAGAAGATTCCTCTCTATTGTGATTCAGAAAGTGCAATAAGGATTTGTCACAATCCAGTGCAACACTCAAAAACTAAGCACATTGCACTTAGATATCATTTCATCAAGGATCATGTAGAAGATGGGAATGTGGAAGTACACTTTGTTCGATCCTCTAATCAACTTGCTGACATATTCACGAAGGCCTTACCTGAAGCAAGTTTCAATAAATATTTACAAGGTCTGGGAATGATGGAAGCAGAGTCGGTACCGAATCCTCAAATCTTACATTAAAAGGTTAAACATGCAAAATGGAGCGAACGCTCGGTCTATTTCGGCTCCAAAATTTTCGGGAACCGAAATGAACCGACCGCTCGGTCTATTTTGGCTCTGGAATTTTAAGGAACCAAAATGAACCAACCACTCGGTCTATTTCGGCTCATTAATTTCCGGGAACCGAAATGAACCGACCGCTCGGTCCATTTCGGCTCTGAATTTTAAGGAACCGAAATGAACCAAACGCTCGGTCTATTTCGCTTCACTCCTTAAAGATAAGGTTTCGGTTGTGAATTCTGTATTTTCTATAATCTCTATTCTTTTATCTACTTTCTGTTTTTATTATTTTTCAGAAAACTTCAAAAAATTCCAAAAATATTTTCTCTTTCTGTTTTTATTATTTTTCAGAAAACTTCAAAAATTCCAAATTTTTTTTTGTTTGTTTGCTTGTTTTGTTTTTGTGGTGTGTTTGTTTGCTCTTTCTTTTAATCAGGTCACAAGTGTACCAATATAACAGAATTTGGAGCTAAGGCAGGTACAATCTTTTACGTAAGAACTAGTTAAGTGTCCGTAGAAGCATGGTGTTGTATGTTGACCAACGCCTCTACGACTTAGAGCAAGGCCTTAATGATTCGATCTATACCTATCGTACCTTCCCAATCAGGCTATTAACATCAACTCAGTCTAGAGCTACCTTACTCTTCTCATATGAGTTAAGAGTTTATCTGCTTAGTCATGCCTTTATAGCAGAAGGTACTTCCGGTTCTTTAGCCAACCTCCTTACATTCTCCATCAACTTTCGATTCACCACTGTAACCCTTGAGACTCTCGGTCCTTACCACTGAGGTTTATGGTTGCATAAAATCTGTGTTTGTGATCTTAGATACGGATACCACGTGCTGAGTGAAACCCAAAATCCAACATCTATAATGTATTGACGGTGAATCATTGCATTCAAGTTCTTACTGGTTACCCATTGAAATCTTATTTTTATTTTTGTGTGATCTTTTATGAATTTGTCTAACACCAAGGCTTTTCTTCCCATAAATATCCTGTTTAGTTTTTTTTTGAGATTTCTATAACTTCTTTAGTCATTATAAAATATATCCTACCTACTTGTTCAACAGACCACATCGGTCTCACAAGTACTTTTTCCAATGTTCGGTCTTACATTAAGAATCGACGTTCGGTTGAAGATAAGCCACCTTAAGCCTATGACTTAAAAAGAAGCCTTTCATTGTTTCTTAACAAACACTTGATCGTATTTTTTGGGAAACCACACAGGCACTTCAAGTCTATCTTGACTTTGAAGGAAGCGATTCTTGCTCGGAATCACCTACTTTCTGTCTTATAATGAGACATCACTCACATCCTATACACATTAGCTTTATTTCTTTATCTTTTGTCACTCTATTGCACGAAAATTCTATTTTCCAAAATTCTAGTTGCTGATTGGTTCGAGTTTTGTTTATCTTATGGATTAACAATGACTTTCAAACGACGATTGAGGATAAGATTTTGGGCGCGTGAATTTGAACGGTCTCTATACCCACGCGTGCTGACGTCTACCTGGGAGTATCCAACCTGTCACATCGCGCTTTTTTAGGCGACGTTTTAGTGATCACGTCATTATCGTCATGTTCATTCTCTCTCCTGGCAACGGTATATAAAGGGGTTTTCCTTTATTTGTCTTTTACCAGTAAAAAATTCTCTCAAGATTACAAAGCAAGTTCCATTTGTTCATCTTCCTTCTTCGTTCAACAATAGCGACATCTTCTTCCGATCTCGATCAGACTGCTTCGTCTATATTGCTTTCCATCAAGCCAAATCAAAATATGATCATCGAACTTAACCCGTTTTTGTATGATTCATATATGCTTCATGTTGTTGAATGTTTGAAGTATTCTCCACTGGTTGTAGCCCTAACGCAAGTTGAAGCCGTTCCGATGTCGCTATTATCACAAGTCTACTCTACGGCCTCATATGACAAGAACAAAGAACTCATTTTCTTTCAAATACATAATAAGAAGGCTTCTATTTCAAAGGGTGATTTTGTTCATTGATGCATCTTGATGTGGATTCCTCAGTCATCTCGCCAGACTTTATCACGACTACGCAATTGTTTTCAATGCTTTACGAGATGGGATATATGGATGTGCTCACCACAGTCACAAATGTTAAAAAGTCTTGTTTACCATCTCGATGGAATGGTTTGCTAACTCTTCTGATCAAGAGTTTGGCAGAAAGGAGTGGTGGATCGGATGGCACTAGCAAGGGTTTTCTAACCCTTTTATACGGTCTCTACAATGGCATCAACCTTGATTATGGGACAATTATCTGGTCTCAAGTGATGCAGAGTCTCAATACTTCTACGAGGCATTCAGAGATTTCATGTGGACGCTTCTGGACTCTTATTACAAGAAAGGCGATTAACACTTTGGACATTCCTGTGATGAAGGATTCCCCAGTTGCGTCCATTGCTACGTTTCACACGAAGAAGATCATCATCTCTGATCCAATCAAGTTCCCTCACAATGGCTCCATTCCATAATCCAGTATCGGTGTGTCACAGCCGAAAGTCATGTTATGGCGGATTACAAAAAGCTTCCTCCTACGAGACTGAGAGTCCTTACTCCAGAACAGAAGGCTGCCCTGGAATCTGTAGACAAGCCATGCAACCGAGGGAAACGCACTACCACAAAGAAGGAGCCAACAGAGGAGGATAAGTCTAAAGCTGCTAAGTCACGGAAGCGAAGGTCTGATAAAGGAGATTCTTCCAAACCCAAGAAGCTTAAAAATGGCAAGAAGATCCAAGAGTCCCACTCCTCCTAGCTTAGAAAATGACAAGGAAGATGAAGAAGAGGAGAGTCATCATGAATCACCGAGAGGTAAAACACCTCCCAGATCCCCAACTCCAACCGAACCCATTCATGACAAAATTTCTACCCCACCTCCATCACCAAAACAGACTATTCCAGTTTCGGTTACTACCAATCCTCCTCTTGCTACTTTATTACAAACAACAACTTCTTAACCACCACCTCCACTAGTTACTTCTACTCCTATTTCTAGAACTCAATTACCACCTCCTATAATTTCCCAAACCACCACCACTACGAAACCTGAACCAACAGTAGGAGTCAACGTATCTGATACGGGGGAGACTACTAAAACTGAACCTCCAATTATCACTAAACCTCTTTCACCCACAAATTCAACCGATTCTGGCACTACCCTTGGTGGTCAAAATGATGAGTATGACTCCATATACTTCAGTCCATACAGACTTCCTACTGATGAAGATGATGATGTTCCTATTACATGCCAATACCTTCAAAGCATTCATGAGAAGCTGGATACTTTGATTACTGACAGCAAGGCCTATAGTGGTGTTGTGCTCAAGGCGTTTATTGATACAGCTTTAGAACAATACACAGACTCCATTGACAGATCTACAAAAGCCATTGATCCCTCTACCTCCTCTTACAAGAAGTCTGTCGATGATGTTACTGCCATTGTTGGTACTACTCATATTTTTCTTGAGTCATTGAAGGGGCATGTCGACACCAATGCAGCCAAAATACAAGACTCTGTAAATTCTTTCTCTAAGTCTCTTCAAGAAGAGCAGTCAAAGTTTGAGGTTGTGCGTTCCTTTATCCAAGCTGAGAATTCTTCGCTTATCAGCTCAGTCACTTCTAAGCTTGCATCTCTTCATGCTAATTTGGCAACTGAAAGTGCTCTGAAGGAAGAACTGGCACGACAATCCTCTACGATTGAAGTACAAAAAGTGCAACTGGCTCAAGTAGAAAAAGAAATTTCTTTATTGAAGACCGAAAGGGCTATTTTCCGTAGCTGTGCAGGTGATGTGAAGGACATGTTGATCAATCTTCTTGGTGCTCATGATCATATTCTTACTTTGATGATCAGAAATCATCTCACCGCAAAACTTATTCCTGCGATTGCCATGTTACATGAGATGAAGGATGTTTCGTAGGAGTTCCGACCTCCAAAACAAGGGGGAGAAAGTGCTCAATCGAAAGTGACTGTGAAAACAGAAACTACACAGCCGGAAGTCAAAGTCACAACCAAACTGAAGGATAATGTAGCTTCAGGTTCTGGTACACAAGAAAAGCAAAAGGAGACCATTGATAATAGTGATAGTGACGTTGGTGAAACTATTGCTGAGGCTCTCAAGAGAAAGAAGAGGGACCGAGGGTTGGATGGAACTCTCAAAGTTGCAAAGGAAGCAGAGGAGAGGGAAAGGAGAAACAAGGAAGAAGAAGAATCCTTGAACTGTAAGAAGGCCTTGTTTCCCTTATGGACCAGAGAGGTACTTATCAATCAAGCTATAGAGTTTCTGTAACACCAAAAGTCAGAAAGGCCAAGAAAGGAAAGGAAACCCTAAGTTTAAGGGACGACTCAGCGAGTCCAAGGAGGAACTCGGCGAGTCTGAGCGGGATCCGGGTCGAGGAGTAAGTGAGACTCGGCGAGTCTGGTCTGAACGAGGAAAACCCTAATTCCAGGAGTTGTATCCTATATAAAGGGTGTTATGTCCCTCCCTCAGCCTCCATATCATCCTAGAGAACCTGTAAACCCTAGATTTCGTGTGAGCTTCCATCATTTGAGAGAAATAGCATTGGAGGAAGGAAATTTTGGAAAGGAACTTGAAGATCAAGAAGGTTGCTTCAAAGGAGAGGTGTAGATCCGAGATCTACTTCAGTTTGTGTTCATCTTGGAGGTAATAAGCTGCCATTTTCCCTCCTTTGCATCTAGATCTATTTTGTTATGAGATTTGGGGGTTTTATGGTTGATTAAGACCCAATTCGAGTTTGGGGGCTTAGATATGTTGTTGCCACTCCAGATCTAATGTTGGGATGGTCCAATGTGTCATAAAGCATCAGAAGATGAGTAGTTGGTGAAGCCCTTTTGTCCTTAAACCAAACCCTAGTGTGTTTTCAGCCTAGATCTCTTTAGTTATACGTAAAGTTTGCAACTTTACATGGGGATTGAGCTTTGGAAGTATGGATCTATGGTTTGGAGTCCATGCATGACTCAAAAGTCCTCTGCATGTATGTAGATCTGAATGGACTCGGCGAGTCCTTTGAGTGGACTCGGCGAGTAGCATGAAGATTAGGAGGAACTCGACGAGTGGGATGAACAACTTGTCGAGTCGGATGAAGTTGGGCAGGAACTCGGCGAGTTTGAAGAACAAATCGGCGAGTCTGTTGAAGGTTGTCTTGGACTCGGTGAGTCTGTTCTTAGACTCGGCGAGTCAGGTCGCGGAACCCCAAACCCTACGAGTTGAGACTCAAATCAGTGAGTCGAGTGGAGACTCGATGAGTTGGACAGGTCAGGACTCGAAAATCGGTGGACTCGGCGAGTCATGGATTGACTCGGCAAGTCGAGTCGAGAATGGAAGGCTCTACACTTATGAACTCGGCGAGTCAGTAGGTTGACTCGGCGAGTAGGCTTGACCTGGGAGGTTGACTTTGACCAGGAATTTGACCTTGACCAGAGTTGACTTGGTTGTCTTTCGGGGGTCAGTTAGACTAAGTGTTGCATTGATATTGATAGCTCGGGGAGCTAGTGGAGCAGGTGTTCAGAGAGTTGCCGGGCAGAAGCTAGTGGGATCATCAGCATGTTCAGCCAATGTAGGTGAGTTTCCCTTTTGTGTGAATGGGTCTACGGCCACAATGTCGGCCCATGTAGTTATGAGTAGAAGACTCGGGGGTTAGCCCTAGGCACAATATGCTAGTATCATATTCAGGACGAGGTCCAAGGATAGAGGGCAGGTGCCTTAGGAATGGTTTATGTGATAGTTTATACTTGTTGTCTGTGTGATACTTGTATGTGCTTGGTAGGGAGGTGAGTATGTGTAACAGCCCGAAATCTCAGGTATTATTAAATTATGTTTTTGGGGTGATTTAAGAGGGGACTCGGCGAGTTGGAGCCTAGACTCGCCGAGTAGGATCGCAGACTTGGTCGCGGGTTCGCGACTGGACTCGACGAGTCCAGATATGGACTCGGCGAGTCTACGCTGTTTAGCGAAAACCCTAACCGTTCAGGTTTGGGACGTATAAAGGAGACTTATTGGCCGTCATTATTCATTTTAGCCTTCTGAGAAGAACCCTAAATCGATTGGGTGCATCTGGAGCAAGGACCATAGGCCATTGTTGATTATAGAAGAGTGATTGTGCAAGGAAGAGAAGAGATTGGCTAAAGGAGCAGCAAGGGGGTCACATTCTGAGGATTGGGGACACAGAGAATACATCATCCAGGTAAGAATTCGTGTATGCTCTGCTATATTGGTGTATTTATGGATTTAGGGTTTATGGAACCCTTGTGTGATTAGATTGACTGTTACCCTAGTCCCCTAAACGAGTGTAACCCTGTATTGAGACCCTTGGAGGTCCAAAATGTCCCATGTCTATGCATTTCGGGAATTGATGAAGGTTTTGGATTGGAATCCTTATGCCTTAGGTCAAAATGTAAATTATGAATCACATGGTGTATCATGAGCACTGAAATGAGGGCTTCACGTGGTGGATCGTCCTAGGAAGGCCAGACCTAGGAATGGTCGAAGCAGTTCTGACCTTAGGATGCAGTTTGAGCGGTTGCATGGCATGGACTCGCCGAGTTCGATGAGCAGACTCGGCGAGTAGCTTGAAGATTAACTGGGACTCGTCGAGTTGTTCTTCAGACTCGGCGAGTTGAGTCGGGGTGGCCCCGCGATTCTTCCAGGAGTAACTCGTCGGGTCAAGGAGGATACTCGACGAGTAGATGGGGAATCCCAGAGAGTTGGAGGACGTCTAGACTCACCGAGTCGCCATGGTACTCGCCGAGTCCGGTCGAGTTGACCGTTGACCGTTGACTAGAGTTGACCTAAGTCTGACTTCTTAGGGATAGTCACACTTAGAAGATATAAGTGTTAACGAGATATGTGATGTTATAGGAAGGTTGTAGCTCGTCAGATTGTGCACGAGTGATTTCAGGATTTGCTAGCTTTCAGCATTCGCGAGGTGAGTCTTCTCACTATACTGTACCCGGAAGGGTTTGACTGTGTGACCGGGAGGTCGGATATGATATGTGATATGTATGCTATATGTGGTAAGCTGTTGTTATATGTGCTATGTATGTTTTGGGCCGGAAGGCGATTATGTCATGGGCCGGAAGGCGTTGTGTTGATGACCGGAAGGTCAGGGCCTGGAAAGGCGTAAGTGCGTAAGTTGTATATTGGGGAACTCACTAAGCATTTATGCTTACAGTTGTTATATATGTGTTTCAGGTACTAGCGAGAACCGTGGGAAGGCGCCGGCGTGATCGATACACACTGAAGGATGCTTTTATGATCTTGGGATTTATACAATTTGTATTTTATATGACACTTAAATTATTTATGTCTTGTTTTGAATGAAAATACTTTATTTTTAAAATGAAAAATTTGTTTGAAAAATTTGCGTTGTTACAATTGGTATCAGAGCCTTGGTTTGAGGGATTCGGGTGCACCTTCGGGCGTAACTGAACTCAAACCGAGGATTTGAGGAAAACTTTTACAAATAAAGGCATAAACTTTTATGAATGATTTTGTGGTGAACAAGAAAGAAGCAGTGTGTACGATCAGTCAGCGCCCGAACGGTAAAGATCCCCAAAATACCTTACAATATTATATGATATGAATTGTTATGCATGCTAGAAGACTAGGTATTCATGATAGGACTAGAATGGCCTGATTTATGATGCCTTAGTCTAGGGAAGTTTGCCGGTATGAGATGCTTTGCTAGTGTGCGAGTAGATAGTGCATAACCGAAGTAGAGTACTCACTATCCGGGGTTTGGGGAGGAAGACTTGGGATGAATGCTGATGCGGTGTGGTCGGTAGTATTGGGCCCGTACTACCGAAGACACCGGGTCAGTGGGAGGCCCAAGTAAGAATCCCTGGATATCGGAGACTGAGTAGGGTTGCGTTATCGAGTGCGATTACACTCGATGGAGTCTCTGATAGTTTTATGTTGTATTTCAGAGACATCATGGTTAGACCACGCCACGGAGCGAGTTCGAGCGGTGTGAGTGACGAGGAGATTCGTCAGATGATTCACGAGGAGGTAGCAGCGGCGATCCGGGCTAAGATCCCGGAGATGTTTGGGTCTATTAAGACCACCCTGATGGAGACGTTTGATGAGCGGTACGCCACATTGACTGAGGCTGCAACCGCTGCAGCTACCGCAGCTGTGGCCGGTGCTAGGCCACAAGGGGGTGATTCGTTGCTGTTCCGGGAGTTCAGCAACACGAAGCCACCGGATTTCGATGGGACGCAGGATCCGATTGTTGCGATGAGGTGGATCGCGGATATAGAGGGGTGCTTCTACACTTGTTCATGCCCGGAGCACCTGAGGGTACGGTTCGCTTTGAACCAGCTCCGTCTGGGAGCGAAGGACTGGTGGAAGTTCGTGACGGCGAACTTCACTTTGGCAGAAACTACGGCAGTGACATGGGAGGGGTTCACTGCCATGTTCAGGGATGAGTACGTTCCCCCGATGGAGCGGGAACGATTGGTTCAGGAGTTCTTAACCCTCAAGCAGGGTACTGACTCGGTGGCGGCGATCACGCGGAAGTTTCATGAGAGGGCGATGTTTTGCCCCGAGCTGGTGGCCACAGAGCAGGCTCGGATGAGCCGGTACTTGGGTGTTCTGAGGAGGGAGATCCGGGAGTTTGTGTCAAACTCCACTTACCACACTTTTACTGAGCTTCAGGCGAATGCCAGGAAGCGTGAGATCGAGTTGGAGACTCAGGCCAGGGAGGAGGCCGAGTCTCAGCAGGCAGACCGGCGGCCGGCTCAGTCTCAGCCGGCAGCCAAGCGGATCAAGTCCGCCGATTCGAGGACGGGAGGTTCGAAGAACCGCACTTGCGGAAAGTGCGGCAAGGGTCACGATGGGGCGTGTCGAGCCGGTGCTTGCTACAAGTGCGACAAGGAGGGGAACATTGCTAGGGAGTGCCCCAAGGGGTTTATGGTTTGCTTTCATTGCAACCAGACCGGCCATCGGAAGGCCGAGTGCCCTCAACTTCGTCAGGGATCTGCACCTACTGCCAGGACTACTGAGACTCGACCGGTGAAGGTCGAGGCCCCGAGGGCTCGTGGGAGAGCCTTTCAGCTGACTGCGGAGGAGGTCCGCGCTGCGCCCGATGTTGTGGCAGGTATGTTGTAATTCATGTATTTATTTTTAATGTCGAGATGTTATGCTTATGTTATTATATGCGTAGGTACTTTCCTTGTGAACTCTGTGCCTGCCTTAGTGTTATTTGACTCGGGTGCGAGTAGGTCCTTTGTATCTTTAGCCTTTAGTCAGCATATCAGCGTTAATCGTGAGTCATTGAGTCGACCTTTGAGAGTTTCTATAGCTGACGAGAAATCGATTTATGCCACGGAGGTTCTTCGGGGATGTGTGCTAGAGATTTTCGGGGTTGGGTTTCCAATTGACCTGATTCCTATTGCGATGGGTGATGTCTGTGTCATTGTGGGCATGGACTGGTTGAGCTGATTCGGCGCTGTCATCGACTGTGAGCGTCAGCTGGTGACTATACGAGACCATAGTGGGGGAGTTCTTTCGGTATACGGCGAGGGTACCCGTTCGGGATCTGCTTTTTGTTCGGCCGCTAGGGCGAGGCAGTGTCTACAGCAGGGCTGTAAGGGTTTCGTGGCGTATGTGATGGATACGCGGGAGGTTTCCGAGAGACCGAGGTCAGTGGAGGAGGTCCCAGTGGTGCGTGAGTTTCCAGATGTTTTTCCCGAGGAGCTGCCGGGAGTACCTCCTGTGAGACAAGTAGAGTTTGGTATTGACCTGGTTCCGGGGGCCGCGCCTATTGCTAAGGTGCCTTATCGTCTTGCACCTCCAGAGATGCAAGAGTTGTCCTCACAGCTCCAGGAGTTGCTGGGGAAGGGATTCATTCGACCAAGCAGTTCACCGTGGGGAGCACCTATTCTGTTCGTCAAGAAGAAGGATGGTTCACACCGGATGTGTATTGATTACCGGGAGTTGAACAAGTTGACGGTCAAGAACCGTTATCCGTTACCGAGAATCGATGACTTATTCGATCAGTTGCAGGGAGCATCTTGGTTTTCCAAGATCGATCTGAGGTCAGGGTACCATCAGGTGAGAGTGCGGGATGAGGACGTCCAGAAGACAGCGTTTAGGACACGATATGGGCACTATGAGTTTGTGGTGATGCCTTTCGGGCTCACCAATGCCCCGGCTGTGTTCATGGATCTCATGAACAGGGTATGCAGGCCGATGTTGGATCGGTCAGTGATTGTATTTATCGACGACATTCTGGTGTATTCGAGATCTAGAGAGCAGCATGAGGAGCATTTGAGGGAGGTACTTGAGGTATTGAGGTCGGAGAAGCTTTATGCAAAGTTCTCCAAATGTGACTTCTGGTTGCGGGAGGTCCAATTTCTAGGACATGTGGTTAATCAGAAAGGGATATTGGTCGATCCGGCCAAGATTGAGGCGGTGATGAGTTGGGAGGTGCCGAAGTCACCCTCTGAGATCAGGAGTTTCCTTGGGTTGGCAGGGTATTATCGGAGATTCATTAAGGATTTCTCCAAGATCGCAGTGCCGCTCACCAGATTGACCCGGAAGGGTGTTGCATTCTCATGGGGGCCCGAACAGCAGACCTCCTTTGAGACACTTCGCCAAAGGTTGTGTGAAGCCCCGATATTAGCTCTCCCGGAAGGGATGGAAGATTTTGTAGTATATTGTGACGCATCGATTTCGGGACTGGGTGCAGTGTTGATGCAGAGGGGTCATGTGATAGCGTATGCATCGAGGCAGCTGAAGCATCATGAGGCGAGATATCCCACGCATGATTTAGAGTTGGGGGCAGTAGTGTTCGCTCTCAAGATTTGGCGTCACTACCTGTATGGGGTTCGATGTACGATATACACGGACCATAAAAGCTTGAAGTATTTGATGGATCAGCCCAACCTAAATATGCGTCAGAGGAGGTGGTTGGATGTAGTCAAGGATTATGATTGTGAGATCCTGTACCACCCGGGCAAGGCCAATGTGGTAGCCGATGCATTGAGCCGCAGGGCAGAGAGCACTCCATTGCGAGGGGTATGTTTGAGACTGACTGTGATGACTCCAGTATTGGATGCTATTCGTGGGGCACAGGCCGAGGCTGTGCGGCCAAAAATGCAGAAGAAAGAGCGGGTTGTGGGGTTAATTTCAGAGTTCGTTAAGGATGGGCGAGGGCTTATGACGTTTCAGGGTCGGATCTGGGTACCGTTCGTGGGCGGTACGCGTATTACCTTGATGGAAGAGGCTCATAGGTCGAAATTCTCGATCCATCCCGGTGCTACAAAGATGTATTTGGATTTGAGGAAAGAGTATTGGTGGCCCTGTATGAAGAGGGATATGGCATGGTTCGTTGAGAGGTGCTTGACCTGCCGTAGGGTTAAGGCCGAGCACCAGAGACCGCATGGCAAGTTACAGCCATTGGAGATCCCCGAGTGGAAGTGGGATCAGATCACTATGGATTTCATCACCAAATTGCCGAGGACTGCTAGGGGAGTTGACACAATTTGGGTGATTGTGGATAGGTTGACGAAGAGTGCACACTTCCTTGCCATCAGCGAGAGTTCTTCAGCGGAGAAGTTGGCGGAGATATATGTGAGAGAAGTAGTATCTCGGCATGGAGTGTCGATCTCGATTGTTTCAGACCGTGATGTGCGCTTCACTTCCAGATTCTGGAAGAAATTCCATGAGGAGCTGGGTACTAAATTGCATTTTAGTACCGCATACCATCCCCAGACAGACGGTCAGAGCGAGCGGACGATTCAGACGCTGGAGGACATGCTTCGAGCGTGTGTGTTAGACTTCGGGGGTGGCTGGGATGCATACTTGCCCTTAGCAGAGTTTTCCTACAACAACAGCCATCATTCGAGCATTGGTATGCCACCTTTCGAGCTGTTGTATGGTAGGAGGTGTCGGACCCCCATTTGTTGGGGAGAGGTGGGACAGAGAGTGATGGGTAGCACAGAAATCGTGCTTCAGACGACAGAGCAGATTCAGCAAGTTAGATAGAGGTTATTGACCGCCCAGAGCCGACAGAAGAGTTATGCGGACAGGCGCCGATCCGAGCTTGAGTTTCAAGTCGGCGACTTCGTTCTCCTGAAGGTCTCTCCTTGGAAAGGAGTGATTCGATTCAGGAAGAGGGGCAAGTTGGGGCCCCGGTATATTGGGCCATTTCGTGTGATTGCAAGGATAGGTCGGGTAGCCTATCGGTTGGAGTTGCCAGCGGAGTTGGGACAGATCCACGACACTTTTCATGTGTCGCAATTGAGGAAATGCATAGCCGATGAGTCGGCAGTAGTTCCATTGGAGGATATTCAGGTGGATGCGAGCCTGAATTATGCTGAGAGACCAGTGGCCATCAGGGATCGGAAGATCAAGGTTCTGAGGAACAAGGAGGTACCTCTGGTGTTGGTTCAGTGGCAACACCGTAAGGGATCGGAAATGACTTGGGAGCCGGAACGTGAGATGCGGGAACAGCATCCGGAACTATTTGCAGAGTGAGACTTCGAGGGCGAAGTCTAATCCTAGTGGGGGAGAGTTGTAACAGCCCGAAATCTCAGGTATTATTAAATTATGTTTTTGGGGTGATTTAAGAGGGGACTCGGCGAGTTGGAGCCTAGACTCGCCGAGTAGGATCGCAGACTTGGTCGTGGGTTCGCGACTGGACTCGACGAGTCCAGATATGGACTCGGCGAGTCTACGCTGTTTAGCGAAAACCCTAACCGTTCAGGTTTGGGACGTATAAAGGAGACTTATTGGCCGTCATTATTCATTTTAGCCTTCTGAGAAGAACCCTAAATCGATTGGGTGCATCTGGAGCAAGGACCATAGGCCATTGTTGATTATAGAAGAGTGATTGTGCAAGGAAGAGAAGAGATTGGCTAAAGGAGCAGCAAGGGGGTCACATTCTGAGGATTGGGGACACAGAGAATGCATCATCTAGGTAAGAATTCGTGTATGCTCTGCTATATTGGTGTATTTATGGATTTAGGGTTTATGGAACCCTTGTGTGATTAGATTGACTGTTACCCTAGTCCCCTAAACGAGTGTAACCCTGTATTGAGACCCTTGGAGGTCCAGAATGTCCCATGTCTATGCATTTCGGGAATTGATGAAGGTTTTGGATTGGAATCCTTATGCCTTAGGTCAAAATGTAAATTATGAATCACATGGTGTATCATGAGCACTGAAATGAGGGCTTCACGTGGTGGATCGTCCTAGGAAGGCCAGACCTAGGAATGGTCGAAGCAGTTCTGACCTTAGGATGCAGTTTGAGCGGTTGCATGGTGATATGATTATGAATAGTTATATGATTATGGATTAAGCTTAGTTGGTGAAAATTTGCTTGTGTTTGATTTGTATGACCTAGCATGTTAATATTTGTTTATCTAATTGTTTAATTACATGTTCTGTGTAGCTTAGTGACCATTAAACTGCATGAACCTGTTTACCTAATAATTAAGTGAACATTGAATTGTTAGAGCTAGGATTGACCAATCTTAGTTAATAATTAGAATAAATAAAGTTTAGCTGTGCTAGAGAACGAGAATTGTGATCATAATTGCGTTTACACAACAAATCTTATATAGCATATTTTCAACTATAATTGGTTCTGTGTTTAATTATGTGTGAACATACATGGTTTGACATGAATTAGTTAAATATTGGTAAGATAGAACTAAATTACTAATATAATTAAAAACCAACTTAGTAATCCGTAATTGTTAGCTAGCCATAAGGGAAAAGTGGATTCAATCTAAACAAGAGTGTGTGTTTTTACTTATTGAATTGGATTTAAGTTCATCTGATCTTGTAAAATCAGATAAAACCATTTATTAAAATTGTTAATAAATTAGGTTAATTTAATAGTAAGTAAATTAACTAGAACACCGTTCCCTGTGATCGACACCCGACTTACCTAAGCTATACTGTAATCTGACTAGGTACACTGCCTATAAGTGCATAGATAGTCTAAGTTTGTTAGGTTATAAATATTAAAATTAGTGGGTACTTTTGTGCACATCAAGTTTTTGGCGCCGTTGCCGGGGAACGGTGTAGTTTGTAGTTTAATTATTTGCATTAAATTAATCGATCCTTTTTGTGGAATCACAGCCACAAAAAGTTAATTTTTCAGCAAAAATAAATTTTTTTTTTACAGAGTCCACGACGTGGCCATATACTTGCCACGACGTGGACAGGCAAAATATTTAAAATTTTTATTTGGTAGTTAGTTTTTCTTATTTTAGTTCAGTTTTACGTTTTAGTTTAGCAAGTTGCAGGAGTTCATGACCAGAAGCTCAAACACACACTTGGTGCCACCACTGGAAGACCCCGAATCTGCACTTCACAAGAAAAAGACGCCCTTGCAAGAATTGAAGTCAGCCTTTTCTAGGAAGTCAGGAAAGAAGACAGGAGAGTCCAGCTCATCAGCGAAGCACAAGAGCAATTTTGAGCATTTGGAACACACACCCGTGCAAACCGAGTCCGAAAGCGATACCGAGCCAGAATTTGAAGAACACACAAGTGAACCCGAGAACGAGCCAAGGAACGAGATGGCAGCGATTGAAGAAATGTCCATGGGAGCATACAAAAAGCGGATCCGAGATGACATGGGTCCTGGGTTAGTCCAACCCGCAATTCCTGCCACTGCCACATTCGAACTAAAGGGACACATATTGACAGCACTGAAGGACATCCCATTTTTCGGGAAGGATCATGAGGATGCTTTTAAGCATCTAGACGAAGTCAACGACATTGCTGATTACTTCAATGTCCCAAATGTCACAAGAAATACAGTCTTGCTTAGGATGCTTCCTATCACTTTCAAAGGAGCTGCTAAGGAGTGGTTAAAAGCACTCCCACCAGGTACAATCACCACTTGGGCTCAAATGCGTGAGCAATTCCTGGACCAGTTCTGCCCGCCATCCAAGATAGCCAAACTCAAGAAGGCGATAGCCAACTTTGAGCAACAACCGGGGGAGTCACTATACGAAGCATGGGAGCGGTACAAGGGCCTACTCAGAAATTGCCCTCAACATGACCTAAATGTGCAGCAAGAGATGTCAATCTTTTATGATGGGGTCAATGTAATGACAAGACAACTCCTTGATTCTCAAGGACCGTTGACAAAGAAAAATCCAAGGGAGGTCAAGGAGCTCATCGAAGAATTCGCAAAACACTCTCGCGAGTACCATAACCCGAGGCAAGACGGAAGTAAAGGCGGTGGAGGGACCCAAACTGAAGAAATTGCAGCTGTCATGGCCATGCTAAATAACATGGATCGCCGGATAACACAAATGGACCAGTCGATACATGCCATAAGAGTGGGGTGCGAGCGATGCAGTGGTCCACACTTGACCAAGGACTGCAATATGGATGAGTATGGGAACAGAAAAGCTCAAGTGTGCTACTCTAGTGGGGATAAGTTTGATGACGACTGGAGGAAACCAAAGAAGGAGTGGCTGCCCTATGAAGAGTATAAAAAGCAAAAAGAAGAGAAGTATAGGCAGACAGGTCGAGGCTTTTACCAAAAGGAGCAGCCACCAACCGAGAAGAAACCCGACCTAGAGACCATTTTGATGAAGTTTATGGAGGCTTCGGAAAAGAGACATGATGCCACGGATTCCGCTATCATGGAACAACAAACCTTGATGAAGAACCAGCAAGCCTCCATCCACAACCTTGAAGTACAACTTGGTCAACTAGCCACTTTAGTCCATGAAAAATTGTCCCCGAAGAATCCCGAAGTAAAAGCCCAATCTCACGTAATGGCCATCGATACTGAAGAAGATACAATATCCGAGTTCCTGGAGGCGTTGGAAGAACAACCGCAGCAGCCCAAGAAATCAAGGATCGAAAATGGAAAGAACGCTGAACCAGGCTCGCCACGACGTGGCACGCCTCTGGCCACGACGTGGCGCAAGTCTGAGCAAAAATATGTTGAGCCTATTCCAGATTATCATCCACCTATGCCATTTCCCACCCGTGCAGCACTTAGTCAACTGGAGAAGGAACATGTAGAGTTTGTGAAGCATGTGAAAGGGATTCCAATTAATACTCCCTTTGTTGAGTCCTTATCCAAAGCTTCCGAGAACCAGAAATTACTGCAAGACTTGATAGATACGCGAAGGCAATTAAAGAAACAGTCTACAGTGATTCTAAGTGAGCAAATTTCAAAAGTTGTGTTGGGAGAAACACCAGAAAAGATGGGGGATCCTGGACGCCTCACTCTTCCATGCGAGTTTGGGAATAAAATGAAGGTTAATGCTTTAGCCGATTCCGGGGCTAGCATTAATCTAATGCCTTTTTCATATTATCAAAAATTGGAGATTCAGAAGATGAAGGCTACAAAGATGAAGATTCACATGGCGAACCGTTCGGTGACACAACCCCGAGGCATAGTGGAGGATATTTTGGTGAAAATCGGAAAATTTGTTTTTCCAATAGATTTTGTAGTCTTGGACATGAAAGAAGACACGGATGTTCCGATAATCCTTGGTCGGCCATTTCTTAACACTGCTGGTGCCCTGGTTGATATCCGCGAGTCCAAGCTCACTTTGAGGGTTGGAGATGAACAAGAAGTCTTCGGGATAAGAAATGATTTTCAAGAAGATAAAGAAGAAGTGTTCACGATTAATGAGGAGAATGAACTAGAAGAGTTGGAAAAGCTTATGGAAGAAGAGATAAAGGTAGTTCATCAAGCCAAGAGGACAAAACCCAGGGCATCTGTTCCGTATTTGATTGAAGTCATAGCTTACAAGAACCCACCTTCTTGGGTGAGCGAAGAGGACGAGGAAATGACAAGTGATGAAGAGGAAGTCACTTCAAAAGAAACAAGGCCGGAGGTGAAAGAAGAGGGGAACGCTATGGAGAGCAAGGAACACACAAAGGGCACAAAACGAAAGCATGAAGAAGATGGAAAAACTAAAAAAGAAAATTCAAAGAAGGCGTATAAAAGGAGAGTTCAAGCTTATAAACGGCGGTTCAAGGAACAAAAGATCCTGGTGGTAGACTCTTCCGAAGAGTCAACGTAGAAGGCACAGAGTCCAGCTCAAGACTCCAAGAAAAAGAAGCGCTTCTCGGGAGGCAACCCGAGTTTGGTTTGCAATTTTCTTTTTCTATTTATTTTCTTTTTAATTAGGAAAGACATCAATTCATCATCTAAAAACCGGTAATAAGCAGAGAAATAGCTGTAGGGGACTTTAAATAATGAAATATTTGCAAAGAAATTAGTTAATTAGATGAATATTATTAAAATTTGGCATCTGACAGCTCTCACGACGTGGGCATAGCCAGCCACGTCGTGGGCTTAATTACAATTCGCGATCTGAAGAAATTTAAGGTCCACGACGTGGGCAAAGCCCGCCACGTCGTGGCCTTTAAAAATCAGGGGGGGACCAATCGCTTAAAACCCTTTGACCGAGAAACCCCTTATCCCCCACTTGGAAGACTGCCGCACTCACGGGAACATCACGACCCTACTGCCAATTTCTTATTAAACTTCTAAATTCGTTGCAAGATCTTGCTAATTACTCCATTTGGTACGTGTTTTATTTATTGTTTTGCAATTATTTCTTCCAATTTCAAGTTGTCGTGATTAGGGTTTGAATGATTCACGAAATTGGTTGAATCTAGTGTCCGATTTTAGTTTCCATGTTATTTAAAAGTCCATAGGAACAAACCCCAAGAATTATTTTTATGGAAATCGCACGTAAACATGTCCGATTCAGCATCCGGGTTCGACAAGCTCCACGACGTGGCGCAGCCTGGCCACGTCGTGACTTATGGCAGGCCCTTATATATGTTTTAATGTGTTATTTGTTTGCTGCTTTGCTTTGCTCTTGTTTGCAGAAATGGGACCACGACGAGCTGTCCAGCAGGAAGAGGGCCCGATAGATGTAGCAAGCATACATCCTCTATATCAATTCCCTCAAAACATTCCCCGACCGTTGCTAACAACCTACGAGAATCGACTTGGATGGTTATACAATAGGGAGTTTGCAATAGCACCAATTATTGATTGGGGATGGCTGGGTAGAGTGGGAATGGTAGTGGAATTGGAACGTTATTGGTCGAAGACTTATGTTGGAGATCAATTTTCGTTCACTTGTCACGGGTGGAGGAATCTATTCGCCATTCAAGAACCCGTGTTCCGGGAATTGTCGGTAGAATTTTTTTCTACCGTTTGTTTTGAAGAACGCACCCTTGATGTCACCTACAATAGGGCACTTGTGTTTCGTCTTGGAGGTGTATATCGTGAGTGTAGTCTTCGGGAGTTTGCTTGGCGTATGGGGCTCTATACGGAAGTGGAGACGCAATCTCCATTTTTTATTCCTTTCTTGCTTGGATGTGTGCGGGATTTTACTCCAGGTACTTTGGATGTGCAGTTTTGGCGGGGCATTTCTAACCATGAGTACAACACTCGTGACTCGAGTGAATCACAAATACGGAATCCTGTGTTCCGATTTTTGCACCGCCTTATCACGTTTACAATCAATCACAAGCATCATGGTGATAAGGTCCCCATCCAGAATCTATTTTATTTATGGACACTTATTACCCCGAGGGTTTGTTGTGATCTGCCTTATATGTTGGCAAGGTTTATGGGGAAGAAAGCGGCCAATTCTAGGCCTGGGAGCCCGATTACTGGGGGGCATTTGGTTACTCGCCTGGCTAGGTCATATCAAATTTTGAACCCTGACTTTGTGAGGAATCTCACTCGATTCCCGGACACAGACTTGACCATTCAAGTCTTGGGTGTGATGCGCGCGGTGGTGAATATCGGGGGTCGCTTTGTTATACCACCGATCGATGACGAACAGGAGGAAGTGCAGCCGGGACAGCAGCCACCAGCTAGGCCGAGGCGTCGGAATGTGCGGGCTAGAGGTGAGGTCGAACGAGAGCGTGCTGCTTCGCAGTATGTGCAAGGAGTGCCCACCGACCCTTTTCAGAGTCGGGTGGGAACATATTTGGATAATCTACGAGGTCATGCTATTTACCAAACCCAGCTTACTGAGGGTATCTATTCACATTTGGGTGTGACCCGACCACCTTCTATGCCACCACAATATCCCTATTTTCCGACATGGGAGGAGCTATGGCGTCCACAAGATGATAGAGCAGGGCCGAGTGGAGCACAAGATCAAGATGATGATTGATTTTATTTGTTCTGTTTTTGAGTAGTTTTTTTAGTATGTGATGTAAAACTTTATTAAGACTATTATGTTACTTTAATTTTCTTTTGGGTTGATCTCATTTTTCAGATTAGCGTTGGAATTCTAAGGAGCATAGAAGGTTAACTTTCGAGTCGTGTTTGTCTAGTCAAAGAAGCTAAGAGTCGTGAGTCGGAACCACAATTCAAGATAAGTGTGGGGTCTATTAGGAGAGAGGTTATAGTTGGGAAATATATTTGCATAGAAGCGTCGGCAACCAGTTAGTCATTGGTCAAAGCTGCTAGAGTAAATAAAGCAAACAACTCATTTTCTGCTGAGATTCAGTTTCCACGACGTGGACTCCTTGTGCCACGTCGTGGCGCTCTTGCAATTTTTGGTAGTTTAGTTTTTTGGTGTTTGCGGTGTCAACCCATATCACGATGAGATCCAGTTTATCATTGCCACATTTTTCCTTACAAATACATACTTTGACGAATTGAAGTTTCGAGTTCGGTTCGTGGTTTATTTACGTATTCAACCAGTTTTCCACCGGGTTTTCGATTTTTGAAAGTCCAATTGTACTTTGTCCACGCTTTTGGAGATGCTCACGCCACTATCCCAGGGGAGTCTGTTCCTTTTTCTCCCTTGTCTTTAATTTTGATTTGTTTTATACATACAATGAGGGCATTGTATGAAATAAGTGTGGGGTAGGGGTAGAAACAGTAAATTGCTAGTAAATTGCCAGAAAATTTGGAAAATTGAAATTAATTGAATCTAGTACTAATAATTTGAGCTATAATTGCTAGTATTATGCGGGATGATCCGATGAAAGTTCAAATGTTTAGTTGAGCCAATACACGTTATAGTGCATTTGTGGCTTCCCTTATTTTAGTGAAATCATGGAACAAAAACATAACCCCGCTTGGTCTGAGGGATGCAATAGGTTTAGCAGCCTAAACCTGAAATGTATCCAGGAAAATTATTATCATTAACCAATAAAGGTTGAGGTTGAGCGCCTCTGCTTAAGCATGTAGGGTTTTGAAAAAAAAAAAAAAAAGAGAATTACGAGTAAAGTTTGAAGAATTTTGGAGCAAATAAAGGGAAGATCAAAAGATCAAAATTCTGAAGAAATCCAAAAAGTTGAAGATACCCAAAAAAATCAAACAAAGGTGGTGAATTCAAAAAGATCAAATGTCAAAGAAATGAAGAATTCAAATAGAGCTCCATAGTGGTATCGAAAAATTGTAATTCTAGTTTATGTACGCTTAGGTTGCTCAACTAAAAATACCTTGAGGTTGGGAGGTTTTCTGCGGATGGATTCGGAGGGTTGCATAAAATGAGCATTGTTCGGAAAAAGTGGGTGAGTGTTTATGAAGATTGTGAGTATTTAAAGTATGGGGGGGTACTTTAGGAGAATTTTAGACACAAATGCATGCGTTGAGGTTTTGGCATAATGGCTGAACTAGAGTCGGATTGTTCTGTGTAGTTTTAGTAATTAAGAATTAAGTTGAAATTTGCTTGAGGGCAAGCAAAACCTAAGTGTGGGGTATTTTGATATTGCCATATTTACACTTATTTTTAGGCAGTATTTAAGTACATTTTTATTAATAAATTGATAATATGTTTAGAATAAAGATACTTATGAGTTTAAATTGTTATTTTCAGTCAATACAAAGGATTTTCGAAGAAAGGGACCAAAGGTGACAAAATGGGGAACATGGGAGGCTTGGAAGACAAGAAAATAATAAATTCACGATAAGAGCTAATTCCACGACGTGGAGATGAAGCCCACGACGTGGCATGGGTGTTCAGAAGATAAGCATCGCGACGCGGAGGATTTCCTTGAAGGATACATATTGCTTGAAGCCCACGACGTGGCGCAACCTAGCCACGACGTGGCGCGGGTTTTTAAGCATTATATAAGTTCTGATGATTATTACGAAAAGAGAGACTTTTGGCAGAAGAGAAAGAGTTCCAGAAGACGAATAAGAACGAAAGAAAGGCTCTGGAAGAGGGTTTTCAACACCAAAAGAAGTAAAGGTTTATTTTTAGAACATGTCTTTCATTAGTTTTAGCTGTGTTAGTTTAATTACTATAATGAGCAGCTGAATCTAGCTACTCTTGTTTAGCTAGATGAAGCTTTGAACTTATGAATAGTTATATGATTATGGATTAAGCTTAGTTGGTGAAAATTTGCTTGTGTTTGATTTGTATGACCTAGCATGTTAATATTTGTTTATCTAATTGTTTAATTACATGTTCTGTGTAGCTTAGTGACCATTAAACTGCATGAACCTGTTTACCTAATAATTAAGTGAACATTGAATTGTTAGAGCTAGGATTGACCAATCTTAGTTAATAATTAGAATAAATAAAGTTTAGCTGTGCTAGAGAACGAGAATTGTGATCATAATTGCGTTTACACAACAAATCTTATATAGCATATTTTCAACTATAATTGGTTCTGTGTTTAATTATGTGTGAACATACATGGTTTGACATGAATTAGTTAAATATTGGTAAGATAGAACTAAATTACTAATATAATTAAAAACCAACTTAGTAATCCGTAATTGTTAGCTAGCCATAAGGGAAAAGTGGATTCAATCTAAACAAGAGTGTGTGTTTTTACTTATTGAATTGGATTTAAGTTCATCTGATCTTGTAAAATCAGATAAAACCATTTATTAAAATTGTTAATAAATTAGGTTAATTTAATAGTAAGTAAATTAACTAGAACACCGTTCCCTGTGATCGACACCCGACTTACCTAAGCTATACTGTAATCTGACTAGGTACACTGCCTATAAGTGCATAGATAGTCTAAGTTTGTTAGGTTATAAATATTAAAATTAGTGGGTACTTTTGTGCACATCACATGGCATGGACTCGCCGAGTTCGATGAGCAGACTCGACGAGTAGCTTGAAGATTAACTGGGACTCGTCGAGTTGTTCTTCAGACTCGGCGAGTTGAGTCGGGGTGGCCCCGCGATTCTTCCAGGAGTAACTCGTCGGGTCAAGGAGGATACTCGACGAGTAGATGGGGAATCCCAGAGAGTTGGAGGACGTCTAGACTCGCCGAGTCGCCATGGTACTCGCCGAGTCCGGTCGAGTTGACCGTTGACCGTTGACCAGAGTTGACCTAAGTCTGACTTCTTAGGGATAGTCACACTTAGAAGATATAAGTGTTAACGAGATATGTGATGTTATAGGAAGGTTGTAGCTCGTCGGATTGTGCACGAGTGATTTCAGGATTTGCTAGCTTTCAGCATTCGCGAGGTGAGTCTTCTCACTATACTGTACCCGGAAGGGTTTGACTGTGTGACCGGGAGGTCGGATATGATATGTGATATGTATGCTATATGTGGTAAGCTGTTGTTATATGTGCTATGTATGTTTTGGGCCGGAAGGCGATTATGTCATGGGCCGGAAGGCGTTGTGTTGATGACCGGAAGGTCAGGGCCTGGAAAGGCGTAAGTGCGTAAGTTGTATATTGGGGAACTCACTAAGCATTTATGCTTACAGTTGTTATATATGTGTTTCAGGTACTAGCGAGAACCATGGGAAGGCGCCGGCGTGATCGATACACACTGAAGGATGCTTTTATGATCTTGGGATTTATACAATTTGTATTTTATATGACACTTAAATTATTTATGTCTTGTTTTGAATGAAAATACTTTATTTTTAAAATGAAAAATTTGTTTGAAAAATTTGCGTTGTTACAGTATGGGCGAGGTCCTATATCTCACCAATAGTAGAGTGTGGATGGTGTTCCCCTTCTCATTAGCAGCAGATCAGTGGCGAGGCCCAAGTTAGGGAAAGAGTGAGTGTGGGCTGGGCCCGTATCTCACTATCAGTAGGAGCATGGACAGGGTTCCATGACTCATCAGTAGCAGGATAAGGGCGAGACCCAGGATAGGCGAGGCCTTTGGACAGGATCCGTTAGTATGTATTTAGCTTATGTGTTGTGATATGTTTATGTGCTATTATATGTTAGCGGACGAGGCCCTGTGACAGGCGAGGCCTAAGTGAAACAGATCTGTATCCGAGCAGGGCTCGAAGCCAGGCGAGGCTTGGAGCGGCGGGGCCGTAGTAGCGGGCGAGGCCCGAGGTAGGGGTGAGGCCCAGGATAGCGGGTGTGGCCCAGTATGTGTAGTATGTGGTTATGCATGGTATGCGGTAGGGTGGGGAACTCACTAAGCTTCATGCTTACGGTTTTCAGTTTTGGTTTCAGGTACTTCCGGTAGTGGAGGGAAGAGCTCAGGGTGATCGCGTGGCACACACCATAGACCAGATAGCCTGGGAATGTTTTACTCTGATAACGGATATGTAGTTTGGAAATTAATACTTTGATTATTTTCAGAATTTATGATTTTACTTTAAGTAATGTTTTATTAAATGAAATTTTTAGTCTTGAATTTTGGGACGTTACAAGTTGGTATCAGAGCCTTGGTTTGAGGGATTCGGGCATACTCTCGGGTGTGCCTGAACTCAAACTATGGGGTCGGATAAAAAAAAAGTTTTCAAAATGAAAAGACAGTTTTGTAAAAAGAGAGTTTGAGGAAAGAATATAGTTTTAGAAAAGCAAAAAGAATTTAGAAAGAAAAGAACTTTGAGAAGAGAAAAAGGGTGTGGTGCATGCAATCAACCGAGCTCAAGTAAGTACCACAAATTACCCATACAAGTTTATGATTTGATTATCAGTTAGTAGAACAACATGCTAGATTAGGACTAAGGATCTAGGGAGGATGCCTTATGTGCCTGTTATATGTGCTTTGAGCTGCATGATAGTGTTGATTAGACAGTGGTAGGATAGCTTGTTTAGGTTATGCCTGAGTATATGATTTTGTGTTGCATGCTAGTTTAGATTCTTTCTATGCGGATATGATTGCTTGAGTACGTTATGGTTAGATTTTCCCTTGTCTGAATGCTGCTTGCTTTGTGAATTATGGGATTCTGAGTGATGGGAGTTAGCCATTAGGTGAATACGTCACGTCACATGTGATCAGGGTTGAATAATCTCAGAGTACTGGATTTGGCCCTATTGCGCAGCTCTTGTCTGAGTCCAACCATTGTAGGGACGAGTCTTTTACTCGAAGGATTATCTGAGCCTCGTCACATGTGATAGTATTCAGGTGATGGCTAATTGGCATTACAAGGAGTCCTTCAGCAGCTGCGGACTGGTTTGGTGTGAGTCAGAGGTTTCCCTAGGGCAAGCCTAGGATGAGATAGTGCTGGGAGCAGTAGTAGTGGAAAAGGGACCTGGTGGAGTCAAAGCAATTCCTGAGGAAAGTACGGATAGATGTGGAAGGTAGTATGGGCCTGTACTACTGAAAGCAGAGGATCCGTACTCGATTCGGGAAAAGCAGAGACAAGACCGGGAACTTGGTAGGGTGTGTGTTTGGTCTCGCAGCAGTGATGAGTATTCTGATAATGGATGTATTATATTTTCAGCATGGTGACGTTGAGAGAGAGACCAGCGGACGGATCAAGCGCCAGAGAGGGATCAGGCTCGGGTTCAGGAGCCGAGCAGCTCCAGGAGCGAATGAGGGAGTTGATATCAGCTGATGTTATGCGCAGTATTCCAGACCAGACTCCTATGAACTTTGGCACGGTCAAGGAGGGTATACTGGAGATTTTGGATGAGAGGCTGGGAGCCTTCCGTACCGAGATGATGGCCTTGGTGGGAGCACGTACCTTAACATTTCGAGAGTTCAGGGAATGCGGGGCACCGGATTTTCATGGGGCTGGGGACCCCATCGCTAGCAGTAAATGGTTGGCTGATGTTGCCAGCGCATTCCGTACGAGCCGATGTCCTGAGGGGGGACAAGGTCAGACTCGCTTCCTGTCTTCTGAAGGACAGAGCGAGGGATTGGTGGGAGGAGATTGGTCATGCTTTGGGGGATGATTCCGCGTTGGACGCAATGACTTGGAGTGATTTCTCAGCCAGGTTCAGGGCGGAGTTTTCACCGATTATTGAGGTGCAACAGTTCGCACGGGAGTTTCAGGATTTGACGCAGACCACTGAGACTGTGGCGGAGATCACCGCCAAGTTCAGGGAGAGGGCTCTTCTTGTACCGCAGTATGTTGCGGATGAGGAGATGAAGAAGGCCCGATACCATGAGATGTTGAGGGATGATATCAGGGAGTTCGTGAGCAGATCCAGTTGTAAGACGCTGGAAGATATGATTTCTCGGGCTAGAGAGAGGGAAATTGATTTGGAGCAGATCCGGAAGAGGAAGCCGGATGAGGTTCAGGTAGCTGCAGGATCGGGCAAAAGGCCCAAGGGGTCAGATTCGAGATCGAGGGCTTATCAGGACCACAACCGATGTGGGAAGTGTGGCAGGGCGCACGAGGGTGCGTGTAGGAGTGGTAGCGGTGGTGAGTCTGGCTGTTTCAAGTGCGGTCGGACTGGTCATTTCAGCAAGGATTGTCCTGTTGCCACCACCCAGGGATCAGACTTGATATGTTTTCACTATAATCAGCGGGGCCACAAGAAGGCCCAGTGCCCCAGTTTGTTTTCAGCAGGATGGATGATGGCACCTGCCCCTGCAACTTTGAGGATCACAGACGGCCATCAGGGCCGTGCAGAGGCGCCTGCGTGCAGGGCTTTTCAGATGACCACCGTGGAGGCGCGATCAGCACCGGACGTTGCAGGTATGCGATTTCCGTTTTTAGTTCTTTTATTTGTGCATGATTATATTGTTATGGTTCTGCATCATTATCGGTATGAGTGTTTTATTTTTGAGCGGTTGATTGTGATCGAGTTATATGCCATTTGCATACCTTGGATATTTGAATGTTAGTTAGGAGATGTGCTCTATTGGAGAAGGTTTCATAGGATGCAGTAACTGTAGCATGCTTGGGAGGGACTTGGTACATCTTGCTAGTTTGGAGTAGTATAGTTTTGGAGATGGATTGGTTAGATCCCTGGCTATGGTAAGTTTGGGTTCCTCAACAGCTTGATTATGGAACGGTAGAAAGGATTGGGATTTCTTTTGAGTATTGAGCAGCAAGGGGTAAGCAGGATCGAAGTGGGGGAGAATCCTCCGAGTGTGCAAAGGTAGGAGCACGCAGACCCATAATGAGTGCGTGACCTCCGAGAAGGAAAAGAAGTAGTTTAGCGTTTGATGGATCGAGGAGTTTAGGGTTGGTAGTTTGAGAACCCCCCCCCCCCTCAGCTAGTGTGTGTATTGGCGATGGTTAGTATGTGGTTGGGAATTCAGGTTGGAGGATCGCCTGTAGGACTTGAGTGAGCCAGAAGGAGGATCTTGAGAACTGATAGCATGGGGTGCTTTCGTACTAGCAGTCAGTGGTGGAAAGTGTTGTAAGACTACAGGGCAACTATAGCATTCACTAGCAGTCAGTGGTGGAAACTGTTGTAAGACTACGGGGTAGCCGTAGCATTCACTAGCAATCAGTAGTGGAAAGCGTTGTAAGACTACGGGGCAGCCGTAGCATTCGCTAGCAGTCAGTGGTGGAAGGTGATGTAAGACTGCGGGTAAGTCGTAGCATTCCATAGTAGCTTCATTGGCAGAGTTGGGGCAAGGCCCTTATCTCCTAGTGATCAGATAGGGATCAGGAATGGGTAGTGGAAGAGAATGATAGGGAGTTTGCCTGTATAGCCCTAAAGAGGTGAGACCTTGGGAGAGGCCGCTCCAGGATATAGTCGAGTGAGACCCGTGGGCGAGGCCCATATGAGAATAGCAGTATAGGTGAGACCTGAGAGCAGGGTTGCTCAGTAGTATGGTTGGGTGAGACCCGTGGGCGAGGCCCGAGCGAGATTGGTTAGACTAGTGGGACTAGAATGTTAGAGGCGGGTGGGACCCTTGGGCGAGGCCCGTGAGTTTTAGCAGCATAGGTGGGACCTGATAGGGACCTTAGTGTCAAGATTGGGGATCGAGGATCCCAGGATTGTAGTGCCTGAATGGCAGAATATATTGAGCAGTTATAGGTGGTTGAAGTTTCTTCGAGAGTCGCTGGGAGCGACTAGGAGTTGTGTTGGGACTAGCGACCGATGGGATCCGGTAATCCAGATATTGGTAGGGCGGTAGGGACCAGGGTGGTCTCAGTTCATCTGGAAGGCAGAGAAGGAATGGCAGAAATTTTCAGTCAGTAGCAGTGCGGGTAAGCAGTCTATGGAGGAATTCAGTTAGTTGATCGTGGGGTGCTCGACACTAAAGTATAGTAGAAAGAATTGCCCAGTGGATACTGGCGATAATGACCCGTTCTGGAGGTAGCAGGAGTAATGGATTTGGTGAAGATAGGATCTTCACAGAGACAGAGGAAATAGTTGGTTATGGAACATCGCCTTGGGAAGGCAAGGAAATCGCGTAAGGAAAGAAGGGGTGAACCCCTATAGGTTCAGTGCAGTACTCGGTGAGTACCAGAAGGATTGTCGGTTGAGTAAGTTGTGTATCCAGGATGTACAGGGTCATGGTTGACCCGAGATGTTAGTCAGAATGACCGGGCGAGAGACCAACAAAGGTAGGCAGTTGGTGTTAGAATGATTAGTTAGGTATTGAAAGCAGATCGTAGGCAGTGGGCCATAGAAAACTTCAAGGATGAAGTTTAGTTTAAGTGGGGGAGAGTTGTTGTAATACCCAAATTCAGAAAGGCCAAGAAAGGAAAGGAAACCCTAAGTTTAAGGGACGAATCGGCGAGTCCAAGGAGGAACTCGGCGAGTCCGAGCGGGATCCGGGTCGAGGAGTAAGTGACCGACTCGGCGAGTCGGCCAAGGAGACTCGGTGAGTCTGGTCTGAACGAGGAAAACCCTAATTCCGGGAGTTGTATCCTATATAAAGGGTGTTATGTCCCTCCCTCAGCCTCCATATCATCCTAGAGAACCTGTAAACCCTAGATTTCGTGTGAGCTTCCATCATTTGAGAGAAATAGCATTGGAGGAAGGAAATTTTGGAAAGGAACTTGAAGATCAAGAAGGTTGCTTCAAAGGAGAGGTGTAGATCCGAGATCTACTTCAGTTTGTGTTCATCTTGGAGGTAATAAGTTGCCATTTTCCCTCCTTTGCATCTAGATCTATTTTGTTATGAGATTTGGGGGTTTTATGGTTGATTGAGACCCAATTCGAGTTTGGGGGCTTAGATATGTTGTTGCCACTTCAGATCTAGTGTTGGGATGGTCCAATGTGTCATAAAGCATCAGAAGATGAGTAGTTGGTGAAGCCCTTTTGTCCTTAAACCAAACCCTAGTGTGTTTTCAGCCTAGATCTCTTTAGTTATATGTAAAGTTTGCAACTTTACGTGGGGATTGAGCTTTGGAAGTATGGATCTATGGTTTGGAGTCCATGCATGACTCAAAATTCCTCTGCATGTATGTAGATTTGAATGGACTCGACGAGTCCTTTGAGTGGACTTGGCGAGTAGCATGAAGATTAGGAGGAACTTGACGAGTAGGATGAACAACTCGTCGAGTCGGATGAAGTTGGGCAGGAACTCGGCGAGTTTGAAGAACAACTCGGCGAGTATGTTGAAGGTTGTCTTGGACTCGGCGAGTCTGTTCTTAGACTCGGCGAGTCAGGTCGCAGAACCCCAAACCCTTCGAGTTGAGACTCAAATCAGTGAGTCGAGTGGAGACTCGGTGAGTTGGACAGGCAGGACTCGGAAATTGGTGGACTCGGCGAGTCATGGACTGACTCGGCGAGTCGAGTCGCGAATGGAAGGCTCTGAACTTATGAACTCGGCGAGTCAGTAGGTTGACTCGGCGAGTAGGGTTGACCTAGGAGGTTGACTTTGACCTTGACCAGAGTTGACTTGGTTGTCTTTCGGGGGTCAATTAGACTAAGTGTTGCATTGATATTGATAGCTCGAGGAGCTAGTGGAGCAGGAGTTCAGAGAGTTGCCAGGCAGCAGCTAGTGGGATCATCAGCGTGTTCAACCAGTGCATGTGAGTTTCCCTTTTGTGTGAATGGGTCTACGGCCACAATGCTGACCCATGTAGTTATGAGTAGAAGACCCGGGGGTTAGCCCTAGGCACAGTATGCTAGTATGATATTCAGGAAGAGGTCCAAGGATATCGGGTGGGTGCCCAAGGAATGGTTTATATGATAGTTTATACTTGTTGTCTGTGTGATACTTGTATGTGCCTGGTAGGGAGGTGAGTGTGGGCGAGGTCCCGTATCTCACCAATAGCAGAGTGTGGATGGTGTTCCACATCTCATTAGCAGCAGATCAGGGGTGAGGCCCAAGTTAGGGAACGAGTGACTGTGGGCTGGGCCCATATCTCACTATCAGTAGGAGCATGGACGGGGTTCCATGACTCATCAATAGCAGGATAAGGGCGAGGCCCAAGATAGGCGAGTCCTTTGGACAGGATCCGTTAGTATGTGTTTAGCTTATGTGTTGTGATATGTTAATGTGCTATTATATGTTAGCGGGCGAGGCGCTGTGACAGGCGAGGCCTAAGTGAAACAGATCTGTATCCGAGCAGGGCCTGGAGCGGCGAGGCCGTTGTAGCGGGCGAGGCCCGAGGTAGGGGGCGAGGCCCAGGATAGCGGGCGTGGCCCAGTATGTGCAATATGTGGTTATGCATGGTATGTGGTAGGGTGGGGAACTCACTAACATTCGTGCTTACGGTTTTCAGTTTTGATTTCAGGTACTTCCGGTAGCGGAGGGAAGAGCTCAGGGTGATCGCCTGGCACACACCATAGACCAGACAACCTGGGAATGTTTTACTCTGATAACGGATATGTAGTTTGGAAATTAATACTCTGATTATGTTTGGAATTGATGATTTTACTTTAAGTAATGTTTTATTAAAAGAAATTTTTAGTCTTGAATTTTGGGACGTTACAGTTTCCAAATATTTATTGGTTGGAACCTGTTGCTTTGTTTGACTGTGATAACTCGAAGGACTCACAGTTCGATATGCCGATAACAAGAAAAAAATTCACGTTTCATTGCTTTGACTCGATTGCTGAGGTTCCTTTTCCTCATCCGAAGGTTGACTGAGAGCTGATTGACTTCTATCTAAAGTATGGCCAACCTCAGTATCTAACATGGAGTGCCCAGAAAATTGTGACTGTTAAGGTGCTCAAACCTTCACCTGCTGGGAGATTTGTCAATGTCAATTTTAAAATCACTCGAGGTTCTGCAAACTCGGTGTCAACTATCTCTCTAGCAGACCTTCCTAGTTTGAATCCCCATGACTGGATTCTACTATACAACATTCTGCTCATTAATCTGATGGAATATGAGCCGATTCTGGAACACTTAAAGAGAATGTTGGCCTCCTACATCCATGAAGTTGCAACTATGGATCAGGAGATTGCGAAGGTTATGAATAAGAAGCCTACTGTGAAGCCTACACCGAAACCTGGAGATGTAAACAAAATGAAGATGGGTCAAATTGATTCAACACATCTGACTGTGATGTTTACCAAAGGCGAAGCTCACAGGTTTTTATTTGCTCTTGTGGATAAACACTTGTTTTCTACCGACTGCTTGGAGCACATAATCAACATAATTGATCGGTGCAAGCAAAACTCTGAAGCTGACAAGAAGAACTTTACGGATATGCTTCGGTGGTACATTACATTTCACTATGATCTTTTGGCCATCATACCGAGGGTGTTCAAGACAGTGAAGAAGTCTTCTGTTGCTAAACATAATTGAGGTTTCGGCTCCAAAGACACAAATGGGAAGATTGTTGAGTCTATTTGTGTTGCGTCATGGGCCTCATGTTTTCTATCCGGATTGGGCCTGTTCATCTGTAATTATCTAGTATGTCACACCCCCAAACCAAGGATGGCGAAAACGTGTGGGGGTGGAGGACTTCATGTATAGTATCATAACAACGCGTATAATAGTGCTCAAAGTAAATACAACCATCATTAATATAATTGAAAAATTTACACCAAAGTATATGTTTACATGTTTCAAATCAATTACATTATGATGACAAAATGAATTGTTTGACGATTTAACATCCATCCTCAAAATGTTGTTGGTTTTCCTATTTCACTGATTTTCTGAGAATACAAGTAGTTTTGAAAAAGTGTCAACAATTAAGTTGGTGAGTTCATAAGAGTTTTGTTTGAGAAAGAAACCGTTTTCCTTGTAAAAGCGACAAAGTATGTTTCCATAAAATCCAATATTTTCTTTATTATGTATCAAATGAATGCTTCTATGTTATGCGATGATGAACCCTAGAAAGACCCATAGATTCCTTCTATAATTACTCAGCGTATATAAACTATATAAGATTTAAATTAAATAAACCGTCGAATATAATGGGTCTGCCTTTTGATCCACAACCAAACAAGGAACAGGAGGAAAGGCGGGCCAACCAATTCTAATTCGATTATGAATAGATTCTTATATAACTCTAACATATACACTTAGCAATTATAGCCAAAGCCTAGCTATTCTAGATGAATGTAGTTTTAACAGAAATATGTTTCCAAAGAAAATCCAATATTTTCCTTGTAAGAGTTAGGTAGTCCAAAATCCCAGGACCGAAAGTAAACAAGTATTTTCCATACTTAAAGATATAAAAGTGGTTTTAAATCGGCATAAAACCCTTTTTGATATGAAAGTGTACCAGTATTTTTCCATACTTAAAGTAATTCTTGTGAGTTAAATCGACATAACTCGCTAATTTAAAATTAGAACTCGTAAATCTTATGATTTGTTAATACCACATGTGAGCTATTATAACCATGCTAGACTCAGATGGCCTCGTAATACGACGTTCTTCAGGCGTCGCCGTTAAATGACACTTGTCACCTCAGACCTGACGGTCTAGCTATTGCAAGCAGCTCAGGTGTGGGTTTGTCAAACCCAATATAGATCTATACACAACTATCACGCTCTCCCTACAAGAGACTCTGGTTATAATTTACAGGACATTTGATTTTGCTACCATGAAGGTAACACGAAGGGAATGACTCACAAATTTATTTATTAACAGATTTATGTGAACTAAATTGAAAACCTTTGGTAAATAAGTTTGAAAAGTAAATAATACATAAACTATACCTATTATAGTTTATCCAAAACGTTTGTAAGGTAAAAGAACTCCTTTTATGAAAATACATTAATGCTATGAGTCCATAAACTATTACTATTATGTAGTATGTGAAAAACCCATTCGTTTTGAGAGTGAAACCTTTCTCATGTATTAAAATCCATAAACTATGCTTATTGAAGTTTATTATATGTGATCGAAATGAATGAGTAAACCTTATCATGAATGACTAAATTTCAGTTTATGATGTTACACTAACAAGATATTACATTCAATATTTATAACTTATTGTTATACACTTTACTTAACATAATACAAAGTGTTATGAAAGTTATAAGCTGTTAACTAGTTTTTATCCTTTCAGCACTATTTTAGAAAAATCATAGAAAAATCATACGAAGTCGAAAACTGAATCCGTAAATTCTGAGAGTTCAAAAAATGTGTGTAGTTTATCCATAATTTTTATTATTATTTTTGGAAGTCTTTAACTTGGGTTAAAATGTCCATATTCACAGACTGGTCCGGATTTATTCTTGAAATGATAGTCTGTTTTGTAAAAATCATCATAAATCGTTGAAAAATCGTATGGAGATGTTCAAGTAGTCATTTTAAAGGTATAAACCTGAACTATTTGCATCTAATATAGTTTTGAAAACTAAAGTGTTTAAGTTGACCAAAAAAGTCCGTGAATGGAGTTAAACTTTCTTGATGAAAGCTGTTGGAAAAGTTTAGTTGTGTTCTTGGTGTTTTAACTTGTATTCCCCCCCCCCCCTTAAAGCTTAAGAAAACATGAAAATATAGGGGTATGAACTCACCTTATATGATTTCAGTAGGTGGATGATGGAGAAAGGTAGTGTTCCACTCAAGAACACTAAGAAGATGTCTTGAAGGTTCGAAGATCTAACATGAATGTGATGATGTTTGTGTAAACTATCTATGATTTGAGTGGAAGGACGTGAAATAATTATATGGAGGATGAATATAGTTACCAAAAGTAGAAGAAAAGCCTTGGAAAATGCCTTGGAAATCTCGAAATTAAGAGAGAAGATTCGAGAGAAAAGTATTTGATCTTTTGGTGGATATGAGAGAAAATGAGTGAAGTGAGGAGAGAGGGTGAGTTTTCCCAGCTCTTAGAACGTGAGAATGGATGGAAATGATGATAAAGTACAAGGATGTGACTAGGTATGGTGGGAGGAGTGTGGCTGGTCATGGAGTGGGTGTGGGGGTGGTTGCTTGTGTCATTAACTAAAGAATAGTCAACACTCCACCTCTTGTACTTCACCCATTCTTCTTGGATAAGGTTTTATCCCCAAAAACGTGATTAGTTAATAAATATGGGGCCTTATATGTTAAAATAAAGTTTTGGGTGAAAATCCCACGTTAAAATGATGAAAAACGGGTTTAAAATGAAATCGTGGTCGAAAACCGTGAAGAAATGCTCTTTCTGCGAGGCTTCTCGCATGGTTCGGTTCCTCAGCAGTTCGGTTCTCATAAGGACCTTCAGTTCTAAGAGGGTTCGCCCCTAGAGAGTGGATTTCGGGTCCTTAAGCCCATTTTACTCGTTTTTACCCCGTTTCAAGCCGTTTTTGACCCGGTTAAGGGTTGGGATGGCCCGAAAGAATATAAAAAGTTTAAGGAACTTTTGAGAGAGATTTGGGAGAGATTTCCCATACTCGGAGAGATTTATCATACAGAGAGAGATTTGGGAAGATTTCACATTCTTGGAGAGATTTCTCATATAGCGAGAGATTTGGGAGAGATTTCACATTCTTGGAGAGATTTGGGAGAAATTCTAGATAGAGAGAGATAGACTGAAAACGATTGAGAGAGGTTTCGTGTGTGACATTTGTGAGTGTCTGGCTTTGCAATGCAAGGTCCGTAAACCCCGTTAAGCCATGTTTAAGGATCTTACACACTCCCGATGAGCATGCAACATTGTTTTATTGTTTTGGTTCATTACATAACGCAATTTTAGGTTAATGAAATCTAGATATACGAACTCTTCAATTGATGATTTCTCATTAGCATATCGAGTTGTATAGTAATTACCTAACGTAAGCCCTAGTACCCAAGGGTTAATTGAGTTGACCGGTTTGACTTGTTGACTTTAGTTGACTTTGACTTGACCGGAAATTGACCGTTGTCACATACTAGGGTTATAGTATAAATATGTATGCATGTATGCATAATACAGAGTTGATTATTACGTTCATTGTTTGTAACCCTAAACACCTCTACAGTCGAAGTTCTTAATCGAGCTCTTCTGAGGTGTTGAAGTATTAATCATTCGACACATTCAAAGCCATACTCGTGTTCTTATTTACTTTCATAATTGTTTGCTTGCATAGAATCTAACGATCCTTAACGAACTTTAGTTCTAACAGGACTTGTGGTATTTTTCTACCCTACATTAATGGTTTCATGAAATATAGGTGAGTTTCACGACCCTATTTTCCAAATTCTTTCAAGGGGAATACGTGTCTAAAACGCAACTTTACATAGTTATTACTATTGTAGTTAGATAATTATGCTCATAACATTAGGATGATATTATGTGCGGTAGATACTCTGTCCAAACTATTTAGCTAATATTATGCATAGTTTTTATACTAAACCACAATGATAGATATGATCATACCTAGTTGTCACGCTGGCTAGTTGCAAGGAAACGTTGAAACTCGTTATTATAGACACTCTTTGGATAAGCTTAATACCTAGTGTTACTCTGCCCAAATTCTCGGCTATGCAAAACACACAAATCATATATATATATATATATATATATATATATATATATATATATATATATCAGATAAATAATATATAAAATAAGTAAAACTGTATAAATACAACGCGAATAACAACACGACAGACTAGAGGAGTCCCCCACAACAAGAGTTAGACGAGACACAATTCATAAACATGCTGATAGATTTTTAGTTAACTCTCATCCTACAATTGTTAAATCTTAAGTGGTTGGAAGAGATATGTATAGATCTATACAGGATTAACACTCCCACGTGTGATTGCTAGCTACAACCCGACGACATGTCGAAGCAGGCATAACTTTCTAAGCACATAGCGATGTCCAATGAAGCATCGTGGTTTTTCGGGATCAACAGTCATAGCTCGATTATAGGAACTCATCGTAACTTTGTTAAACTAAAACTAAACTATCATAAACTATTGATACTATATGTAGTGATAGTTCACGCAAACTCAAGGAAACGAGTTCCAATATGCTCATTAAACTAAATATCCATTATTCTTGAGGAACGCCTTGAGAAGTAGTGCCAACAAAACGATAAAAGGAATATTAAGAGAATATTATCAAAACACTAACCATGAATTAAAGTGATAAGAAAAGATATACATCATCTATCCAAATCGGGATTCATATTTAGTCATTAAGTATTTGAATCCCATTGCCAAAACACTAGAAAAATACTCTAACACACTAAAATAGGTTGAGAATACAACGAATTCTAACTTAAGGACTTCAACAAAGTGTTTTAACGCCTACCAAACCTGTGAACTCACCAACATTATGTTGACCCTCTCAAAATCAACTATATTCCTAGGTCAACCAACATAAATAAAAGACTATCCAGCCAAAGAATACGGACGACTCTCAAACCACCAAATAAGATGGTGATTAAGGCAAAACTCAACATTAAAGCCTCTCCCATAAGCCAACATTCTGTAATGTCGTGCTGCTCGGTGTTTCCGCCACCAGGCCAAGGGTGTGACAGATTGGTATCAGAGTTTTAGGGTTATAGCGAATTAGTAATTCTTTAGAAAATACGACTATAACTTATGGACATATACTCTATAAAGATTTGTCCTCAGCTACAACTAAAAGTATTATTAAAATACACTCTAATAGACAACTTACGAGAGAGGTGACTAGTTTGGGGGTATCACTTGGGTTGCTGGGTTTCAAAACGGCTATATGCTAAAATGGTTCTGCTCTCTGGTACTTCTCACCTGGCTGATCATTATTTGATAGTCTTGAATTACAAAACCAAAACTTAATAAAATACACAAGAAATCAAGATTTTAGGTTAAGTACCCTAGATAAGTTTAATGGTACGTTGGCCAAGCCAAGACTAGAAATAGAACTGATCAACTATGTTTTATTTTGGATGAGTCTAATGCACTACTAAACCTAAATATGGTAATTAATCAAAAGCATGAGCAATTTAGGAAGGCATAAAACAAATTCAATGATGAACCAAAAAAGATATAAAATATATATACAATACCACAGAGATACATCATAAAATCATCTATCAAAAATTGGGTATCTACGCCCATACATCACCGATAAAACATTTGAATATAAAAGTAGTCTACATAACCAAAGGTAACAACAAATAAGCACAAATAATCAAAATACTCCTCGTCATACCCATCGCCACCATCGTCATCACTCTCATCATTGTCATCGTGGTGTGTCCCTGATGTGCCTGCCCTATCTCTCGATCGTTGGTAAGGAGGATAAGCAAATCCCTAAAAAGTGAACCAATCGCTCATAGCCCCTGCTATCCACTACTAGCAATGACGGACATCATGAACCTCCCTACTCAGCTCGTCCATGCGCTTAAAGAGATGGGCTATATCCATCTCAGGCTACATACCCCGCTAAGCAGTAGGGGGATCGCGTCAAACTCGCTATTGACGATAACCCTACCCAAACTCTTGTTCCTATCCATGCTCTGGATCTACATGACGAATGGGCCCAAGCATCTTCAAGTCTGATTTTGCCTAGTTTTCAACCTAAGAAGCATTAGGGTTCGATAATCGGTACTCCTACAAGCTTATTACACCACCAATTCGATTTAAAACGCAATAGAAATCCGGATTCACACAAAACCCTAAGTTTTTACCAAAAACTCAAAATGCATTAAATTGGGGCAATATAACAAGTTTTTAATGACAATCAACTATATAAATATAAAAATTGTTTGATATACTATCTATATAACCCATCAATTTCACATTATCACACAAAAATCTGAAAATTCCCAAATTTCTCAAAAACCTTAGAATGGGAAATGAGGATCCATTTGCAATGGAAACATGTTAGGAAGTTAGATACGTGCACCACAGTAGCAGAAGAAATGAATGAAAGAAATGACCAAACCCAGAAAGTGCGGCATGCAAATATCATGTGGGGCCCAAAATCACGAAAAGTAGAAAGAAATCGATGGTGTGTGTCGACAAGGGGGGACTAGTGTGTCCTTTTTATACCTGACCCTAGTGCACGTGGTACATACGCATGCCAGACACGCATTTCAAGAAACTCTGAATTTTTGTTTTTAAAATACTTGTTGTTTTTCCTGACCTCTTCAAACCTAACACCCTAGAAATTTACCTAGAATACCCATTCCTCAACTTAAATGAGCTCCAGATGCACCAAAAAGCTGTGAACCGAAATAAACAAACAATAAAAGAACGAGAAACGACTTAAGTCAACAACCCTACCTAGAAAGCAATAAGCAGACATGTTGCTAAGAAATTAAATTAACACAAATACAGTCCGAAAATTTAAACCCAAATCTCTGAGCGGAAAAAAGAAAAAAAAAATTAGGAGGTATCTTTAACAAAGTATCAACCAAGAAACAACTACCAGAAATTGTAACATCCGGAATTTCATGTATTATATTTATTCATTTTATTTCAAGTTTTGTGGAAGAACTCGGCGAGTTGGTGCGTAGACTCGCCGAGTAGAGACGCGATTTCTCACCCGAATTAATGACCGGACTCGACGAGTCGCATTGGTGGACTCGGCGAGTCCGCGCTGTTTAATGAAACCCTAATTTCTCGGGTTTGGGACCTATTTATAGGGCCTTATGGCCGTCATTTGTGCTCACCAGCCCCCAGAGCGAAACCCTAGTGAGCTTCAGCGATTGGAGTGAGAGAAGGAGCCATTGTCGACCTTGGAGGTGTTGTCTAGCAAGGAAAAGGAAGCTATAGCCAAGAGGAAGCAAGAGGGTTAACTTCCTGAAGATCTGAGGTCCAGAACATCACGTTTGAGGTACTATTTTCGAACCATTTTCTGTTGTGGTGATGTTCATGTTGATTTAGGGGTTATTGAGCCCTTTTTGTGACTAGATCTAATGCTCCCATGGTCCTTTAGCGAGTTAGGTTCTGGATCTAGACCCATGGAGGTCCAGAGTGCCTCTTTGTCCAAGCTTTATATGAGTCTATGGAGGTTTTGGTTTGGGATCATTGTATTTGAGGTTAAAACACCATTTATGAGTCAATAGGTGTGATATAAGCGCCAAGACATAAACTTTACGTGATAAATAAGCTTGGAAAGACTGGATCTATGAGTTAGAGGAATAGATCTGACCTCAGAAGGTCATTTGGGGTTGTGCATTGAATGCACTTGTCGAGTCCATGGGCAGACTCGACGAGTTGGAGCGAGTTGTTCCGTGTTTTCGAACCAGGGGTTGAGTAACCGAGTTGGGTGAGTGACTCGGTGAGTCGGAAGGGATTCAGAGGAATCGGGTCCCCGTAGGGACTCGGCGAGTCCACGCCAGACTCGGCGAGTTGGGTTGACCGTTGACCATTGACCAGAGTTGGCCGGTGTTGACTTGGTAGAATTATTCAACCATAGTTGGGATAGTGTTAATTAGAGATATATGTGTGTTATAGGAGGACGATAGCTCGGGAGATCGAGCACTAGTGATTTCCGGGATTTACGAGTTACCGAGATACGCGAGGTGAGTCTTCTCACTATACTTTACCTTGAGTAGGTAATTAGAGTTATGTGATACAGTGTTGTATGCTATATATGTGTTATGTGTTGCACTGCATTATTCTATGTGATTTATGTTGTGCATGCTACAGAGTTAGAACCGGACGGTTCATAGAGATAGAGCCTGAGGGTTCATAGAGTTGGGTGCACGGACCCACATAGTTATAGCCTCGAGTGGCTAATATGTGTTATATATATATATATATATATATATATATATATATATATATATATATATATATATATATGGTATTTTGGGGAACTCACTAAGCTTCGTGCTTACAGTGTTTGGTGTTATTTGTTTCAGGTACTAGTGAGGATCGCGGGAAGGCGCCGGCCTGATCAGTACACACACGGGATTTTTACGCTATGAGATCTTGGGATTGTTATATGCTATGAATTTGAGTTTCAAACAATGATGTTTTTATGAATAATAAATGAATTATGTTTTTATAAAATGCGAAAAATTGTTTTGAAATTTACGGTGTGACAAGTTGGTATCAGAGCCTTGGTTTGAGGGATTCGAGTACACCTTCGGGCGTATTTGAACTCAAACTGAGGATTTGAGAAATATTTTCAAAAGAGAACCAAGGTTTTTTTGTGAAGAGAGTAAAAGATATTTGGAAAACGCAGAGCAGAGTCGTGTGTACGATCAGTCAGCACCCGAACGGTGATTTCCCAAGACACCTTTATGTTATATGCTTATGATATTGACATGATGTATTCTCGTGCTAGAGTGGGCTAGGTAATCCTATTAGGACTAGAGTGGCCTGATTTGTGATGCCTTAGCCTAGGGGGAGGTGAGCTGCTATGAGATGCTTGAGAGTGAGTAGGTAGCAGCGAGGAGCTTATGAGAGATCTGTTAGAGAAAGGATTTTGCATAATAGAGTACTTGGGACTTGGGATCCTAGGAGGAGGACTTCGGGTGTATACTGACGCGGTGTGGAAGGTAGTATTGGGCCCGTACTACTGAAAACACCGGGAAGGCGTACAGTTCAAGTAAGAATCTTCGGGATGCTGGGGATCAAGGAGGGACGAGTTATCAAGTGCGAGTATGCTTGAGTGAGTTTCTAATATATCGAATGTTGTTTTTCAGAGGTAGATCATGTTGAGGACACGTCATGCGCCAGAGAGCAGCGAGACCAGTGATGAGGAGATCCGCCGGATCATCCATGAGGAGGTGGCTATGGCCATCAGGGCAGAGATACCAGAGATGTTCGGGTCTATCAAGACCACGCTGATTGAGACTTTTGACGAGTGTTATGCCGCTCTTTCTGAGGCTGCTGTTGCAGCGGCCACCGCAGCCATTGCTACTGCTAGGCCGCAAGGGGGTGACTCGTTGTTGTTCAGGGAGTTCAGCAACACGAAGCCACTAGAGTTTGATGGGACGCAGGATCCAAGTGCAACGATGAGATGGGTATCTAACATTGAGGGGTGTTTCTATACATGCTCGTGCCCGGAGCAGTTGAGGGTTCGGTTTGCGCTGAACCAGCTTCGCCTGGGGGCGAAGGATTGGTGGAAGTTCACGACAACACACTATTCTCCAGCAGAGCTTGCTGCGGTGACCTGGGAGAGGTTCACCACCATGTTTCGTGATGAGTACGTTCCCCTGGTGGAACGGGATCGGTTGGCACAGGAGTTTTTGACCCTCAAGCAGGGTACGGAGTCTGTTACGATTATTACCAGGATGTTTCATGAGAGGGCGATGTTCTGCCCTGAGCACGTGTCTACTGAGCAGGCACGTATGAGCCGTTATTTGAGTATTTTGAGGAGAGATATTCGGGAGTTCGTGGCAAACTCCTCGTACCGGACATTTGCCGAGCTTCAGGAAAATGCCCGGAAGAGGTAGATCGAGCTAGAGACTCAAGCTAGGGCGGAGGCGAAGTCTCAGGGGAGGGATCGGCGACCGGCACAGTCCCAGCCGGCAGCCAAGCGGGCCAAGCCCGCTGATCCCAGAGCAGGGAGCCAGAAGGGCTGCACTTGTGGAAAGTGCGACAAGGGTCATGATGGAGTTTGTAGAGCTGGATCTTGCTACAAGTGTGGCAAGGAGGGGCATATGGCCAAGTACTTCCCCAAGGGGTTTGCAGTGTGTTTCTACTGCAACCAGACCGGACACCGGAAGGCCGAGTGTCCGCTGCTGCGAGGGTCAGCACAGGGAGCTTCTCAGGGGACTACCCCTGCTGCGATTAGAGCTTCGGATAGTCGGCCGGTGAAGACCGAGACGCCGAAGGCTCGGGGGAGAGCCTTCCAGTTGACTGCGGAAGAGGTCCGCGCAGCGCCCGATGTCGTGGCTGGTATGTATTCTTTCATGTATTCACTTTAACGTTTGAGATTTTGTGCTTATATTATGATATGCGTAGGTACTTTTCTTGTGAGTTCTGTACCTGCTTTGGTGTTATTTGACTCGGGTGCGAGTCGATCTTTTATATCGTTGGCTTTTAGTCAGCACATCAGTATTAGTCGGGAGGCGTTGAGTCAGCCTCTAAGAGTCTCCATCGCCGACGAGAGAGCAGTATATGCCACAGAGGTGATTCGAGGGTGTGTACTCGAGATCTTCGGTGTAAAGTTTCCTATTGATTCGGTCCCGATTGCGATGGGGGATGTTTGTGTCATCGTAGGCATGGATTGGTTGAGCAGATTTGGAGCCGTTATCGATTGCAAGCGGCAGCTGGTGACTATATGAGACCCAAGTGGGGGAGTTCTTACGGTATACGGTGAGGGTACCCGTCCCGATTCAGCGTTTTGTTCGGCTGCTAGAGCGAGACAGAGTCTACAGTAGGGTTGTAGTGATTTTGTAGCATATGTGATGGATATGCGAGTTGGTGCAGAGAGACCGAGTGCAGTTGAGGAGGTTCCGATAGTGCGGGAATTTCCGGATGTCTTTCCCGAGGAGTTACCAGGTGTGCCTCCCGAGAGGCAGGTTGAGTTTCGCATTGATTTGATTCCGGGGGCAACACCTATTGCCAAGTCGCCCTATCGCCTTGCACCTCCAGAGATGCAGGAGTTATCCTCGCAGCTTCAGGAGCTGCTGGGGAAGGGGTTTATTCGGCCGAGCAGCTCGCCGTGGGGAGCACCGATCCTTTTTGTGAAGAAGAAGGATGGTTCGCACCGAATGTGCATAGATTATTGAGAGCTGAACAAGCTAACGGTCAAGAACCGTTATCCTTTGCGAAGGATCGATGATTTGTTCGATCAGCTGCAGGGAGCATCTTCGTTTTCCAAGATTGATCTGAGATCTGGATATCATCAGATGAGGGTGCGTGAGGAGGATATCCAGACGACCGCGTTCAGGACTCGTTATGGGCATTACGAGTTCGTGGTGATGCCATTCGGGCTCACCAATGCGCCTGCAGCGTTCATGGATCTCATGAACAGGGTATGTAGACCGATGCTGGATCGATCAGTGATTGTGTTCATTGACGACATTTTGGTGTACTCGAGATCCAGGGAGCAGCATGAGGAGCATTTACGAGAAATCCTCAGTGTGCTGAGATCGGAGAGGCTTTATGCCATATTCTCCAAGTGTGATTTTTGGTTGCGAGAGGTGCAATTCCTTGGTCACCTCGTTAACCAAAAGGGGATCTTGGTCGATCCGGCCAAGATCAAGGTGGTGTTGAGCTGGGAGGTGCCGAAATCTCCTTCCGAGATCAGGAGTTTTCTAGGGTTGGCCGGCTATTATCGGAGGTTCATCAGGGATTTCTCCAAGATTGTTGTTCCTCTCACCAGGTTGACCCGGAAGGGTGTGGTGTTCAGCTGGGGCCCAGAGCAGCAGACCTCATTTGAGACTCTTCGCCAGAGATTGTGCGAAGCCCCGGTGTTGGCTCTTCCAGAGGGAATGGAGGACTTCGTGGTGTATTGTGACGCATCGATATCTGGGTTGGGCGCGGTGTTGATGCATAGAGGGCATGTGATCACATACGCATCAAGGCAGCTGAAGCCTCACGAGGCAAGGTATCCCACCCACGATCTAGAGTTGGGGGCTGTGGTGTTCGCCCTCAAGATTTGGCGCCATTACCTGTATAGGGTTCGGTGTACGATATACATGGACCTCAAGAGTTTGAAGTATTTGATGGATCAGCCAAACCTGAACATGCGTCAAAGAAGATGATTGGATGTAGTAAAGGATCATGATTGTGAGATCCTATACCACCCGGGAAAGGCTAATGTGGTAGCCGACGCCCTGAGTCGTAGGGCAGAGAACGCCCCGATTCGGGATATTTGTATGAGATTGACGGTGATGACTCCGGTGTTGGACACCATCATAGGGGCTCAGGCTGAGGCAGTAAGACCGGAGAACCGTAAGAGAGAGCGAGTTATCGGTCAGGTATCAGAGTTCGTAACCGATAGCAGAGGGCTTATGACCTTCCAGGGTCGGATTTGGGTACCGTTTGTTGGAGGAACGCGTACCATCTTGATGGAGGAGGCGCATAGATCGAGATTCTCAATCCATCCCGGGGCCACTAAGATGTTTCTGGATCTTAAGAGAGAGTATTGGTGGCCCTGTATGAAGAGAGATGTGGCGTGGTTTTTTGAGAGGTGCCTAACCTGTCGTAGGGTTAAGGCCGAACATCAGAGACCGCATGGTAAGTTGCAACCACTGGAAATCCCAGAGTGGAAATGGGAGCAGATATCCATGGATTTTATCACCAAATTGCCGAAAACGGCGAGGGGTGTCGATGCGATTTGGGTAATAGTAGACCGTTTGAAAAAGAGCGCTCACTTTCTCGCCATTAGTGAGAGCTCTTCTGTGGAGAAGTTAGCAGAGGTATATGTGAGAGAGGTGGTATCGCGGCATGGGTGCCGACCTCGATGGTGTCAGATCGATATGTGCGTTTCACTTCCAGATTTTGGAAGAAATTCCATGAGGAGTTGGGTATGAGGCTGCATTTTAGTACCGCATACCACTCACAGACTGACGGTCAGAGCGAGCGGACGATTCAGACGGTCGACGACATGCTCCGAGCATGCGTGTTGGATTTTGGCGGAAGTTGGGACACGTATTTGCCCTTAGCAGAGTTCTCCTACAATAACAGCCATCATTCGAGCATTGGTATGCCGCCTTTTGAGCTGTTGTATAGGAGGAGGTTTCGGACTCCCATTTGTTGGGGAGAGGTAGGGCAACGAGTGATGGGTAGCACGAAGATTGTGCTTCAGACGACAGAGCAGATACAGCGGGTCAGGCAGAGATTGTTGACCGCTCAGAGCCGCCAGAAGAGTTATGCGGATAGGCGACGATCCGAGCTTGAGTTCCAGGTCGGTGATTATGTTCTCGTGAAGGTATCTCCTTGGAAAGGAGTGATTCGATTCAGGAAGAGGGGCAAGTTAGGGCCCCGGTATATTGGGCCGTTCAGAGTAATCGCGAGGGTCGGCAGGGTAGCGTATCGCCTGGAGCTACCTGCGGAGTTGGAGCGGATACATAATACCTTCCACGTGTCTCAGTTGAGGAAGTGTATAGCCGACGAGTCGGCGGTAGTGCCGTTAGAGGACATTCAGGTGGATGCGAGCCTGAACTACGCGGAGAGACCAATTGCGATTGTGGATCGGAAGATCAAGGTTCTGAGAAACAAGGAGGTGCCTCTGGTACAGGTTCAGTGGCAACATCGGAAAGGATCCGAGTTGACTTGGGAGCCAGAGCGAGAGATGCATGAGCAGCATCCGAAGCTATTTCAGGGATGAGACTTCGAGGGAGAAGTCTGATTTAAGTGGGGGAGAATTGTAACATCCGGAATTTTAGGTATTATATTTATTCATTTTATTTCAAATTTTGTGGAAGAACTCGGCGAGTTGGTGCGTAGACTCGCCGAGTAGAGACACAATTTCTCACTCGGATTAATGACCGGACTCGACGAGTCGCATTGATGGACTCGGCGAGTCCGCGCTGTTTAATGAAACCCTAATTTCTCGGGTTTGGGACCTATTTATAGGGCCTTATGGCCGTCATTTGTGCTCACCAGCCCCCAGAGCGAAACTCTAGTGAGCTTGAGCGATTGGAGTGAGAGAAGGAGCCATTGTCGACCTTGGAGGTGTTGTCTAGCAAGGAAAAGGAAGCTATAGCCAAGAGGAAGCAAGAGGGTTAACTTCCTGAAGATTTGAGGTCCAGAACATCACGTTTGAGGTACTATTTTCGAACCATTTTCTGTTGTGGTGATGTTCATGTTGATTTAGGGCTTATTGAGCCCTTTTTGTGACTAGATCTAATGCTCCCATGGTCCCTTAGTGAGTTAGGTTCTGGATATAGACCATGGAGGTCCAGAGTGCCTCTTTGTCCAAGCTTTATATGAGTCTATGGAGGTTTTGGTTTGGGATCATTGTATTTGAGGTTAAAACACCATTTATGAGTCAATAGGTGTGATATAAGTGCCAAGACATAAACTTTACGTGATAAATAAGCTTGGAAAGACTGGATCTATGAGTTAGAGGAACAGATCTGGCCTCAGAAGGTAATTTGGGGTTGTGCATTGAATGCACTCGTCGAGTCCATGGGCAGACTCGACGAGTTGGAGCGAGTTGTTCCGGGTTTTCGAACCAGGGGTTGAGTAACCGAGTTGGGTGAGTGACTCGGTGAGTCGGAAGGGATTCAGAGGAATCGGATCCCCGTAGGGACTCGGCGAGTCCACGCCAGACTCGGCGAGTTGGGTTGACCGTTGACCATTGACCAGAGTTGACCGGTGTTGACTTGGTAGAATTATTCAACCATAGTTGGGATAGTGTTAATTAGAGATATACATGTGTTATAAGAGGACGATAGCTCGGGAGATCGAGCACTAGTGATTTCCGAGATTTACGCGTTACCGAGATACGCGAGGTGAGTCTTCTCACTATACTTTACCTTGAGTAGGTAATTAGAGTTATGTGATACAGTGTTGTATGCTATATATGTGTTATGTGTTGCACTGCATTATTCTATGTGATTTATGTTGTGCATGCTACAGAGTTAGAACCGGAAGGTTCACAGAGATAGAGCCTGAGGGTTCATAGAGTTGGGTGCACGGACCCACAGAGTTATATATATATATATATATATATATATATATGGTATTTTGGGGAACTCACTAAGCTTCGTGCTTACAGTGTTTGGTGTTATTTGTTTCAGGTACTAGTGAGGATCGCGGGAAGGTGCCGGCCTGATCAGTACACACACGGGATTTTTATGCTATGAGATCTTGGGATTGTTATATGATATGAATTTGAGTTTCAAACAATGATGTTTTTATGAATAATAAATGAATTATGTTTTTATAAAATGCGAAAAATTGTTTTGAAATTTACGGTGTTACAGAAATTCATGAGCATCCCGTCAGGATCCTTCGACAAGGACAAAGGGGAAACTAGCTTGAACCCTTAGGCAAAAGAAATAGAGACCATCCTATGGACCCACAATGGTGTTAAGAAGAGTTAAGTTAAGATTACCACCTATAGTATATCCCTCAACTAGTAGAATGCTAAGATCCAAATCTTAGGAATGAATACAACATCCTCCATCCTCTAGAAAAGTATGAATAACTTGATGATAGTAGAACTCTACCCACAGAAGTAACCCCAAAAGTAGAAACACATGTCAAACCTAGTGTAAGTATAAACATCGTTAACTCGAAAATGATAGGAATTTGAGGAACAAAAAAGCACACAAAAAGATAGATCCCTAAAGGCACCTACTAGGTTTAAGAAGGCCCTAACCACTTATGATAGAACACACCATTATAGGGCAAGATACATTGTAGCCTTAGAGAAAATTCCACTCCGTGAATCAATACATATATAACCATACAATGAGAATACAAAAACTAAAACCAAAAACCTATGGCACGAAGGGCCATACAGCTAGAAACCATAGAAATCCGACTCTCATGATAACAACTACTACCTATAGACTTAGTTAGGAAGTATATTAGATTAGTCATTCAAGATAAAACAAAACTATGAGATTCATGACAAACCGTTAGGTTAAGTAAATACCCAACATCTCAAAAGAACCCACACCAGTTAGTTAGAAGTAAAACCCCGAGAAAACTCTCCAAAAGCCAACTAAGACATGTCAAGTATCCAAACATAAGATAACCTAATAAGAAGGATCACCACATCTAGCACGAAACAATTTAGATAAGAAACAGGAAACAACAACTCGAAGCAAACACATAAGCACTACTAAAAATAAAAATGACGAGATCGTGAAACAAAAAGTAAAGGTTCAAGAGAACATTAGCACGATTGGTCAATAGGAACTTTAGGTTTCCTCTTAGTGTAAAATAAAATAGAAATAAGACTCTAAGCATATAAGCACTAAGAGAATGACAAGAAATTGAAAAATTAGAAGTAGGAATACACATCCAACTACATCATAACCCTTCACTATTTGAAAAATACCCAACATAATTTAAAACTTAAAGGGGTTGAACATCTAACACTTATGGACCTTACCATCAGCCTCCCGACAAAATTCAAAACGGTTCCAAACCTCATTGCAAAAACAAACGTTAAGAAGAGAGAATAGTTCTGTAAAACTACGTCATAGAAATAATTCCGAGAGTTAATTCGATTAGGATCCTCTCAATAAAGTGCCTTCACGATAGACACTACGAGTTGAATTTCGGGGACGAAATTTCCTTCAACAGGGAGAGGATGTGACAACCCAGGAAAGACATCCTCAACCGCCATCAATTGCCAACTTCAAAACATGATAATACAATCTTATAAACGCCTAAACTTTCAGCTACTTACCTCATTGACGTCAAACCATAAGCTAAAAAATAAGTGCGCAAAAAGTCGCATCACTTTGCGACCAGGCTAACATGTTTAGATTCTATACGCTACCACGATTCTAGAAAAATAAATTTCACAAAAATCTGACTTAATACGAGTAAGATACGACTATCACAATAAATAAAGTTCAACCATACTTAAAAGTTTACAACGACGAAAACTACAAGGATAATGATTGACTTTTGGAAGAAGTCGCCAACTAGGCAAACGTAGTACTACTTAAAGTAGGAATTATGGAACAAAGAATGCTTAAAAAAGAAATCGTATAAGGAAGATATGATTTTTTATAAAATCATAACAGTAATAAAAACTAGTTGAAAACGAAAATCACCAACAAAAATGACCAAAACAAAAGTTGTAGAGAACGGTGAGATCTACAAGGATATATAAAAGTCGTGGAAAACGGCACTCATATGAGCGAGTTATAAAATTTCGAAGTTTAATACTACCGTCACGCGCATTGCGCCGCACGCACCTGACACTTGATACTTCTAGATACATAGTGACGTGTCACAATGAAACGACAACACGTGGCAGCATCGTACGGTTTGTGCGCATATTGCGTCGCGCGCAATGCGCGGCGTGCAACCCAAAACTCCTTTAAATACAAAGTCTCAACTGATCCTTTTTCACACCTCAACACACAAATCTCTCTCTCTCTCTCTCTCTCTCTCTTAAAATTTGTGAATGACTCCTGAGCGCCTCTCTAATGTTGGACTTGTGGTTTTTTTCTAGCCTACATAAATGGTTTTACGACATTAGGATGATATTATGCCTGATAGATACTCTTCCCAAACTCTTTAGCTAATATTATGCCTATTTGTTATACTAAACCACAATGATAGATACGATCATACCTAGTTGTCATGCTGGTCAGTTGTAAGGAACGTTGAAACTCGTTATTATAGCCACTCTTTGGATAAGCTTAGTACGTAGTGTTACCCTGCCCAAATTCTCCTTTATGCAAAACACACAAATTATATATATATATATATATATATATATATATACACACACACACACATATCAGATAAATAATATATATAATTAATAAAACCGTATAAATACAAAGCAAATAACAACACGACATACCAGGGGAGGCCCCCACAATAAGAGTTAGATGAGACACGATTTATCAACACGCTGATAGATTTTCAGCTAACTACTGCCCTATAATCGTTAAATCTTAAGTGAGCGGGAGAGATATGTATAGATCTATACAAGATTAACACTCCCACACGTGATTGCTAGCTACAACCTGACAACATGTCGAAGCATTCATAACTTTCTTAACACATAGTGACTTCCGATGAAGCATCATGGTTTTTTGGGATCAACAACCATTGTTTGATTATAGAAACACATCGTAACGTTGTTAAACTAAAACTAAACTATGATAAACTATTGATACCATACATAGTGATAGCTCACATAAACTCGAGGAAATGAGTTCGAATACACTCATTAAACTAAATATCCACTATTATTGAGGAACGCCTTGAGAATTAGTGCCTACAAAACGATAAAAGGAATATTAAGAGAATATTATCAAAACACTAGCCATGAATTAAAGTGACAAGCAAAGATATACATCATCTATCTAAATCAGGATTCATATTTAGTCATTAAACTATCGGAATCTCATTACCAAAACACTAGAAAATATGTTAACACACTAACATAGGTTGAGAATACAACGAGTGCTAACTTAAGGAATTCGACAAAGTGTTTTCACGCTTATGAAACTTGTGAACTCACCAACATTATCTTGAACCTCTCAAAATCACATGTATTCCTCGGTCATCCAACATAAATAAAAGATTATTCAACCAAAGAATACGAACGACTCTCAAACTACCAAAGAAGATGGTGATTAAGGCAAAAATCAACATGAAAGCCTCTCCCATAACCCAACATTCTGGAACGTCGCGCCGATCGGTGCTTCTGCCACCAGGGCGAGGGTGTGATAACAATGTTTATATGGGAGGAGTTTGCCCCGCCGAGGTGTCATTTCATAAATTAAGTGAGATAACACTTAATAAATACCATGACATGATCATGCAATGTTTATAAACTCATACTTAATGAGTTATAAATATAAATAGTATAATAGCTTATGCAGAATTATAAGGGTGAAGTTGATTATTTTTATACTTTTAAAAAATGTGGCATGACTTTATTTTATATAACTTGATAATACAAATTTTTATATAAAAACGCATTCTGGTCATGAGAACCGTCACAGTTTGATATACTCATATATTCACCAAATTTAATACTTTCAGATTTGAAAAAACGATATTTTTAAATGAGTCCAAATACACTTTTACAACTCATTTATTTTTATACTTTTGATAGAAAAATACGTATTTATAAAAGTTTGTCAACCAGATAAATTTTATAAAACACTTTTGGCTATAAAACAATACTTTGTGTCAAAACCTGTAGAACCCACCAACATTTTTTGTTGATGTATCTTAATGCATGTATTCTCAGGTTATTTAGAAGACCGAAAGTGTTCACATAGAAGACTCTCTGTTATTTTTATTATACCTTTATAAACGCCAGATTGTTAGGCATGTGTCACAATTTAGTAATAGCCATTGTCAATGTAATTTCTATTCTGATAATAATAGAAGATTATATTCGCACTGTTCAATGTATGTTCAATAATTGTGATTGCTGATTTATGTTGTGCACCTTGGCGTTTCTGCCGGTGGCCGGGGGTGTGACAAAATTGAATGCAAAAACTTGTCGTTTGGTGGTCGCCTAACTCTTATTAAATCAGTCCTAAATAGATTTCCGCTTTATTACTTTTCTCTATTTCGAGGGCCAAAGAAGTTCATTAACACTCTTGAAGGCATTAAAAGGAGGTTCTTATGGGGTGGTGATGAGGATAAAATGAACATTAATTAGGTCTCTTGGGAGGTTGTCGTTAAGCCGATAAACATGGGTGGTCTTGGTGTTAGATGTCATAATTCGACAAATTTATCTCTTCTTGCTAAATGGTGGTGGGGGCTTAAAAATAAGTACGACTCCTTATTGTTTTTCTGTATCAAATCCATTCATAACTTATTGATAATTGATGGGAAACCAATGGCTAAGATGTCAATAAAAGGAGTGTGATTGAGTATCTCTCGAATTGATATGGAATTTGAAGCGAAGTGTATTTCTATTAATAACTTGTTTAAAATGGTTGTTGGTATTAGAGGCAAAACCTTCTTTTGGAAGGATGCTTGGTGTGGTAACATGGTTGTTGAAGGACTTATGTTTAAATCTTTATGCCTTGGAGGAGAATAAAAATTGCTTGCTTATGGATATAATCAATTTTAATATTGATTTAGGTCAAGGTGAAATTGGAAATAGTCAAGGCAAATTAGAAAGGGGAGAGAGGAAAATCAATTCTCTGTTTTGAATAGGTATCTGGCTGATTTTCAGTTCAACCAGGGCTACGACAAATGGATTTGGAATGGAAAATGTGATAATCATACGTTCTCGGTGAAGGCTTTTAAAAATCTTATTGATGATCCAGAAGTTGGTAACGAGCATAAATTCACTTTTGTTAATTGGATTCCAATTAAACTAAACTGCTTTACTTGGCTTATGACGAAGAATCGTATTCCTTTGTATACAAATCTCGAGAAGCGTGGGATAGTTGTGGATTGTACTATGTGTCCTTTCTTTTTGAGCTTGATGAAAATCTTGATCACATGTTTTTTTTTTTCTATTGTTTTTAAACTGTGGGAGTGGTTGATAAATTAGTCTTTAATCCTCAATCACATCCATGTTTCGTGTGCTGATCTTGTCGATATGTTGGAGTCGAAGGATAGAAGCAAGAAGGTGAACAAGTTGAAGTTGTCGCTATGCAACACTGTGCATGTTGTGGAAAGAAAGGAATGTAATCGTTTTTTGGAAAAAAAGGCGAACAATTATACTTATTGGAGACGATATTAGTACATGCACCTTTAATTATATCAAACATAGATCTAAGTTGAATTTGCTTGATTGGTTTTGTTGGCGTATGTCTCCTATGTCTAACGTTTTTTTGTAATCTGCTAGAGCTTCTCGCTTTAGCATGTTTTGTTTTGTTCTAATAATAATTGCTCGCCGTTCAAAAAAAAGTTGGAACCTACGATTAATCAAGGACCAGAATAAGTTTGAATTTTTCGCCCATTTTTTTTCGTAAGCACGTCAAAAAACATGGATCATCTTTTTTGCAAGCAGGTCAAAAAAACATGGATCTGAACAAACCCAATACATGTGACCTTAGATTTGGACAAATCTGATTGTTTGGACCGGATCTTGACCCACGTATGTCTCATTCATCTTTAATTTTTTTTTACACAAATCCAATACATGTGACCTTGGATCTGGTCAAATCCGATTGTCTGGACCGGATCTTGACCCAAGTATGTCTCATTCATCTATCATTTTTTTTACAGTTTTAGTACACACTTTTTAATTTTTTTTACAAACTTACAAATATAACTTTTCTTCATAGTTTTTGCACAACTTTTATTTTTTTTATGTACAAATTTTGTCCAAATCTTTTTTATTAATTATTCCCAACTTTGTTATTTCATTTATCTTAAAGCTTGGTTTTTTTATTTAAAAAGAATACCACTTTTTATAATTTATTTTGCATCTTTTTTAACAACTATATTTTTATGAATTCACTTTTTATATATAAATTTCCGCAACATCATGGTGTATCTTTAATTTTAAACAAATCATGTAAGGACCCTTTGAATATATAAAAAAAACTACACGATTCTTTTTCTCTTTTTAAAGGGACAACATGGGGTATATGTTTACATGAATAATTAATTGTTAAAATAAAATAATAAACGCATTTTGAATCTGTCCGTCAAAATCCATCTGCTGACTGACACGTAAGCACTAGTTTCACCACAATTTTCTCAATTTGCTCGAATTCATTTTATCGTTTCTTCCAATTCTTCTTCTTCTTCTTCTTCTTCTTCTCTCTCTCTCTCTCTCTCTCTCTCTCTCTCTCTCTCTCTCTCTCTCCAGTCTACACGATGTCGTTGCGTAGGTCGTTCCTATCACGTCGAACCAGCAGCCGGTCGAAGTCGTTTAAGGAATTGACGACCTTATCAAAACCGCCGGAAATTAACATTGCTGCTGTTCCCGGAGACGACGACGTTGTCGGTGAACAGAACGGCGGCGAGAATAATGGACGAGATTCGTGGTCTAATATGTTGCCAGAGCTCTTAGGCGAGATAATCAAACGAGTGGAAACGAGCGATGACCGGTGGCCGCTCCGGAGAAATCTGGTTGCTTGTGGATGTGTTTGTAAAAGCTGGAGAGAAGTTACGAGACAGATCGTAAAGCCTCCTGTTCACAGCGGGAAGATCACATTCCTTTCATGTCTTAAGCAGGTACGATTTGGCTGTATATTACCTGATTTTAATTTGTTTCAAGCTTTCCTTGATTTTTATGTCGTTGATTCCACAGAGACTAGAATCAATGAATTAAATATAGTTAGTTAGTTTGTTTTTTCAATTTTCTTGTTGAATTGCTTTAGATTTATGTTTAGTCAGAAGATTATCCAGTTTGTTATGGAGAAGCTTTTGATTAGCTCAAACAACTGAAAGCAAGTAGCACAAGTCAAAACTCGATAAAGTCAATTCTATTGTGATAGCGATTATGAACAGTTTGGTAGCTGTTCATGGTTGACAATTTTGACTAGGTCTTATTTCGAAGTATTGTCCAGTAACCACGTCGTTCATTAGAATATTGTTTACTTCATCGTCAAATCCACATGGTAAATTGGGGAATATCTACCTAATGATGCTTCGTATATAATTTCTGCAAATTGTTACCTTCTAAGTTTCCATTGATCACATAATACATTATAATACATCCTTGAAATTTACCAATGTTGTTAATGGATGAACAAGCTTGATTATCTAACCTATTTTCATGTCTTTGCAGCCTGGGTCACGTGATTCTCCAATTCAATGCCTGATTAAAAGAAACAAGAAGAACTCAGTGTTCTACCTCTATCTAGCTGCTACTCCATGTAAGCATCCATAGCTTTAATCTCTTGATGAATAATGTATAGATCCTGACATGAGAGAAGATGATATTTCTGGTGACTTGTAATTAAAGTATTAATCATTTGGATTCCATTTTTGGCAGCATTTACAAACAAAGGTAAGTTTCTTTTAGCTGCAAGAAGATACAGACATGGTGCTCACACTGAATACATAATATCACTTGATCCAGACGATTCATCTCAAGGAAGCAATGCTTATGTTGGTAAACTAAGGTAAGTGACTATTTCTTTTTTTGTACTTAATGGGTTAAGCACTTAATCTAGCTATACACCTATGCATTGATGCTTCTTTATGACTTAATATAGACATAATGACGATTTTACCCTTCACAGGTCCGATTTTCTTGGCACAAAGTTCACAATATATGACAGCCAACCACCAAACAATGGTGCAAAACAATTGAGTAGCAAATCCGTGAGGCGAATTGCAAACAAACAAATAAGCCCACAAGTTCCATCAAGCAACTTTGAAATTGGAGAAACTTCATACAAATTCAACCTTTTGAAATCAAGGGGTCCAAGAAGAATGGTGTGTTCTCTAACATCCACATCACCAGATCAACAGTTTGACTCTGGTCAAACTCAAACCCTTTTGAGAAACAAAGCTCCAAGGTGGCATGAACATTTGCAATGTTGGTGCTTGAATTTTCATGGGCGGGTGACAGTTGCATCGGTTAAGAATTTTCAGTTGGTGGCAACATTGGACCCGAGTCAACCGGGTGGGAAAGGTGATGGTGAAACGGTTTTGCTTCAGTTTGGAAAAGTTGGTGATGATATGTTCACTATGGATTATAGACAACCATTGTCGGCTTTTCATGCATTTGCCATTTGCTTGACTAGTTTTGGGACAAAGCTTGCATGCGAATAATAATGGTTTGATTTAATTTTAGGAGTTGTGATGTATATATAATGCTCTAAATTTCTTTTTTGTTTACTTTTGTAGTGTAAAAATGAATAATTAAAAAATTTATAATGATAACATGTATCAGACTTATGTTTATGTTAATGTAGTGGTATAGTGCAATGTTAGTGTATGGGACCACCAAATTTTATACCTAAAGGTTTAAGAGTATATGTTAACTGTTTTTCCACCTTCCAGTGTTGCATACATAGATTGTTCTATAATTTCAATTTTAAGATTATAGATGCTTGAGTATGCATAAACTCCCCACTACTAAAGTGTATTGGATCTTTGTATCTCATTTCTTTTAAGATCAATTTGGGATAATGTTACAAATTGAATATGTCTCCTTTAGCGATAACCTATCTCATGGTGTACGATCTTTCATTTCAAATTCAATTAGATTTTCATTGATATAACTCTTTTGTGACAATAACACGAAAGTGATATATTATTATAATTATTCCTAATACAAAAAGAGATGTCAACAATTTCTTCCATTTCAAAAGCTCTTTGTTACAAATTTCTTGGTTTTGTGCATTAAGCTTATATTGTTACTCGCAAGAATAATGTCATCTACATATAACATCATAAAGATAAATTTACTTCCATTTAACTTGCGATATACACAATCATCAACAATATTTACCTCGAAACCATAAGAGATGATGATGCGATCAAATTTGTGATACTATTGATTGAAAACCTTTTGAGACCATATATGGATTTTAAGTTGATAACCATGGCTTTGGATCTCCCAATATAAAGTTTTCTAGTTAAACCGTATAAATCTTTTCGTCAATGTCTTCATTTAGAAATTAAATTTTTACATCTATCTGATGTAGCTCTAGGTCAAAATGAACCACAAGTGACATTATCATTTTAAAAGAGTCTTTCGAGGATATTATAAATAATGTCTTTTTATAATCTATTCCTTCTTCTTGACTAAATCCTTCTTCTTGACTAAAGCCATCCGAAACTCAAATATGGTTCTTACATTTAGGCAACTCGACGAGATCTATAATACCTGTATTTTTTATAATACTTTACTATGTTTTTTTTACGATGTTAGCTATCTATTACTAAAATTAGATAGATCATAAAATAATATCTATTATATATTGGGCAATATTTGGTATTCCAATACCATATTAATTTGAAATATATTTACATTTATTTCATAACTTACGACTTATTCGAAGAGATATTTAAAGATATTTATCGTAATTATATTTTATGTATATATATGTTACATGTAGTAAATTAGTCAAAGTTAGTTAAGCATATGTTAAGACGCATTAGAAAATATATACATTTCATGATAAAACAATTGATGAATTGCATGTTAAGGAAACAATTAAAGAATAGTCTTCAAATTAAAAACATTTGGGTATTTTAAGGATATGTAATGTAAAATAGTACAATGTAATGGATAATTTAGTCAAATGATACCATAGAAAAAATGTGCTGATAAATTGTTTATTAAGCGATATAAACATACATGGATTTCTTAAGGCTATGTTTGACGTATTAGCTGAAAAGCTAGCAGATAACTGAAAAGCTAGCTGTTAAATAAAAAGCTAGTTGATAGCTGAAAAACTAGTTGATAAAAAATAACGTTTGGTAAAACTAGCTGAAATATATAAAATTACATAAAAGGACATGTAAGAGTATATGTTTCTATAATTAATGAAGGGGTGTATTTGGAAAAATTTTAAAAAGCTAGTCTAAGTAGCTTTTTTAAAAGCTAGCTTATAAGCCACTTTTTAGCTTACCAAACACGACAACATAAAAAAGCTCGAAAAATAAACTAGCTTATCAGTTAGCTGTGGTGCGCCAAACACAGTCTAAGTGACGTCGTCGCAAATTGTTCAATCTTATCCGATTTACATGTTAGTATAAATAGAAGCATCGACTATTATTTTCAATCATTCAATTCAACTAAAAGTTTCAAAGAGACCAAAGAGTTACTATCGAAACTAATTATGATTTGATGATCATGAGTGACCATATAAGAGGAAGTGATTAGTGTGTCATGAGTGACCCTATAAGGGAAAGTGACAATATTGATACTAACAGTATGTGTTAGAATCCATGTATTACGTGATCATGTAAATTTATATGTTATTAGAAGATATATTATTAATATAATTGGTGAGTACTGTGTAGGCTCACCATTCTTTATACTTACCTGTTGTTTATTAATATTTTTCAAGATCCTTCGGGGTGAATAAAGGGAAGAACGCGACTTGATTACAACATCATCCACATTATGTTTAAAATGTTTTAAAATCTTTGTTTAAAAAGCTTCTGCTAGTTATAACAACCCAATTTTCCATTTTTTTTTCATTTTTAAATAACCAACACATTCTCATAAAACATGAAATCTCAATAACAATTGTTTTCAAAATCCACAACGTCAAACATTTTATTCAAATATCAGAGTGTCCCTAATAAGATGTCAGAGAGAGTGCATGTCACGCCATCACGCCGGGCCCTTGACCTTAGGCTCTGAAGTACCTGAAATAATCAACAAACTGTAAGCTAATACTTAGTGAGTTCCCCATAGCATACTCCACACAATCTACATAATCACAAACCATATAAGCTATAATAATTACATATACCACATAATCCATGTATACATAACATATCAGGATGTCATGGGAACCCTCCAGGGTCTTATACTGAATGCTACTGGAACCCCCACATGGTCTTATCTACCTGCCATGGGAACCCCCACATAGTCTCCACTAACTGCCATTGGAACCCCCCACATGGTCTTTACTAACTGCCACTGGAACCCCCACGTGGCCTTGACTACCTGCCATGGGAACCCCTACATGGTCTTCACTAGCCAAAGAAATATCATACAAGCTAAACATGAAATCATACTAGGATGCCATGGAAACCCTCCAAGGACTTACACAAGTGCCATAGGAACCCCCTGTTGGCCTTAAACTACTGCCACGGGACCCCCCCCCCCCCCCCCCCGGGGGGTCTTCTATATAAATGTCTTACCGACATATCATATAATCAACTAACAATCCCAATATCATATAATAGGCCGACATTGGCGCCTTAGACCCATTGGTATGGTGAGGAGACTCACCTTTCAAGAAATGCTGACCCGATAAAGTCAATCCCAACTTGCTGCTCCAACTCAACTGCCTACATTCATCATGTGACTAACTTTGTAAAAATCCCGAAATACCAGAAATACCCTCAAAGTCAAACTTGGTCAACCATGGTCAGAGTCAAGGCCAACAGTCCATGTTGACCTAACTCGTCGAGTGCATCCAACAACTCGTCGAGTTCCTTCAGTGTTCAGAAGACCGAGAAAAACCTAACCAACTCGCCGAGTCATCTTACCAACTCATTGAGTTCACTCTGTATACCGAAAAAGGGAGAACCCGATCCAACTCGTCGAGTTTTCCCCATGTCCTAACATATTCATCCTTTTTGGTCGAATCTAAAGCCCCAAACTACAAATCCAGTCCCTTAGGACTGAAATATCATGTAAAGTTGCTAACTTTACGTGAATGCAAGGCCTCAAGAGGCTAAAACACTAAAACTAGGCTTAACAGAAGGTTTTAGGGCATGGAGGATGGCTAAAGCTTGATAAAGATTGAATCTTTAGGCCCAAGGGCGCCTAAGGTGTCCAAATCTGAAGTTACAACTTCAAATCATGATCTACTCCAAAAATGGTTCCAAAATGGCCTAAAAATGCACTAAATATCCATGGGAGAAGATCTAAGAACAAGAGGTCAATGTAAAGACTTTTTACATCCAAATGGTTGCTAACACATGGTAGATGCCAGATCTATAGCTTCCTCCTCACTCCAATCACTTCAACCTTCAAGTTTCCTTCTAAAGAGCACAAGATTCACTCTCCAAAGCTCACACACACACTCAAGAAAGCACTAAAGCACGGCTAGGGTTTCTCTTCTGACAGTAAGGGTGATGAGGGAGGCCACAAATGAGCCATAAGTTCTTTATATAGGGCACAAAACCCTCAAAATTAGGGTTTTGCTTTCCAAAGCCTACTCGTCGAGTTGGGGCCTTCCAACTCGTCGAGTAGACCCTCCATCCCGCATCCATAACGAATCCTACTCGACGAGTTGGAGCTCCCCAACTCGTTGAGTCCCAGTCCAAAACCCTAAAATTTTGAGAAATAAATGATACTTGAAACAAGCGCTACAGATCTCCCCCACTTGAACTAGACTACGTCCTTGAAGTCTGGTGATGCAAACAAATCCAGGTAGTGCTCCCGCATCTCATCCTTCGGCTCCCATGTCCATTCCGAGCCCTTCGGTGCTTCCATTTCACCTTCACTAACTTCACCTCTTTGTTACGAAGAGCCTTAGTCTTCCTATCCAAGACCGAAATGGGCCTCTCAATGTAGTTCAGACTCTCATCCACCTGAATGTCATCCAAAGATATAACTGTAGCCTCGTCAGTGACACACTTATGGAGCTATGACACATGAAAGGTGTTGTGAATCTGGTTAAGCTCGTCCGACAGATCCAAACGATAAGCCACCTTGCCCACCTGGGAGATAATCCTGAACGGACCAATATACATGGGGCCCTAACTTGCCCCTCTTCTGGAACCGAATGACACCCTTCCATGGTGACACTTTCAGCAATACAAAGTCCCCCACTTAGAAATCGAGGTCCGATCGGCGCTGGACAACATAGCTTTTCTGATGGCTCTGCACAACTTGCAGCCTGTCGCGCACCTGCTGGATCAACTTGGTAGTCTTAAGCACCACCTCGGTGCTTCCCATGAATCGGTGCCCAACTTCACCCCAACAAACTGGGGTCCTACACCTCCGACCATACACCATCTCAAACGGGGGTCGGTCGATACTAGCATGATAACTATTGTTATACGAGAACTCTGCTAGTGGGAGGTATGTATCCCAACTCCATCTAAAATCCAAAATGCATGCCCACAACATATCCTCGAGCGTCTGGATCCTCCCCTCGCTCCAGCCGTCTATCTGGGGGTGGTATGCAGTGCTAAAGTACAATTGAAAATTCGGAACAAGGTTGTATGTGCTCTTCAATCATCTCGAGCTCTTCTCTTTAGAACTGGAAGTACCTGGAACATAAACTAAAAAACATAAGCACGGAGCTTAGTGAGTTTCCTTAAAAGTCACTTAAAGGAGCATAGACCACCAAAATCAAGATCAAGGCTTAAGAACACTCAAATATGCTATTAGGGTTGGATCTTAGGGTTTTAGGGCAATAGAGGCTGATAAAAAGACCATCCCTAGGGACTTAAGGAGCTTACTTTAATGTTACATATAATATAAATGTATATTTTTAAAACTTTTTCAAAAATACCAAGGGTTTAATCTTTTAATAAATTAAACTTTTTCACTTAATTAATTTTAAACCAATTTATGGGTTTTTCAATTATCTTTTAATTAATCACTTAATTAAATTAATAATAAAATCCATATGGATGTATTTTAAACTTTTCAAAATACTTGGGGTTTTAAATTTTCAAATTTCAAAATTAAATAATTATATTAAATTCAAAAATAAAACCAGTGATTTAATAATTATCTTTTAATTAAACATTTAATTAATTTATTAAATCAATTTAGGATGATCCAATTAAATTAATCAAGATAATTTAATCCTAATCCTTTCCCCTAATTTCGAAAATAATGGGTAGGGATATATCCAATTTTATAATTATCCTATTTAACTAGATAAGCTGATAATTACCAAAAATAAGATAACCCTATCAATAACCCTAAATTTTCAAAAAATACCTAATCTAAGGGAGGAAAGCAAGGATTTCAATCCTTATCATAAATTCGAAAATCGAAATGGTTAGGAAACCCTAATCTTCGAATCTGGAGGGACAAGGGAAAGGGTTAAAACCCTTTCCAAAATTTCGAAATCTGGGGTTTTGGAAACCCTAATTGCGAAAATTCCAAGCCCTAATGGTTTAATTTCCATAAACCATTTTTGATCAAATTTAACCAACTGTACCAAATGCAATAAAAAACAAATTTTAGGCTCTGACACCACTAAAGAGTTTTGAGCATAACAAACAATCCTATGTGTGCATGCAACCCAAATAATTCTGATCTATGTATTCTCTAATTAAACATATAAGTAATTGAACATCAATTGGGAAACCCTAGGAAGTTTATTGTAACACTGTAAAAATTAAAATAATTTTTCACTTTTTAAAACCACATAATTTCATTCATAATCACTTTTAAGAAAACAATGTATCAACATTATCTCATTACAAATCCCAAGATCAAATCATAATAAACTCCGTGGGTGTGTTTACAGATCATGTCGGCGCCTTCCCGCGATCATCACTGGTACCTGAAACACATAACACATAACACTGTAAGCATAAATGCTTAGTGAGTTCCCCAAAATACCACTCTAACACATATTAGCCACTCAAGGCTATCACTATGTTGGCCCTTTGATTAATGTGTCTCAGTGGGACCCTCCAGTCCCAACTCTATGGACCCAAAGGTCCTAACTCTATGGACCCACTGGTCCTAACTCTAAAAACTCTGAATCATGCATATCACATATCACAATAAATCTCAACACATAAATAGCATACAAATACACTGGCACATAACTCTAAAATACACTGTCACATAACTCTGTTACCACTCTAGGTAAAGTATAGTGAGAAGACTCACCTCAAACGTCTCGGTAAATCTCTGACTCGGTAGAAATATGATCTAGCCTCCGCCTAATCACATAAAATAAATACTCTCATAAATATAACTCTCGAGACTAGACTCAACCTTCTCTTGGCACCCTCAAAAGGGTAAAAGACCATTTTACCCCTCTGTTGACTCAAAGACCCCGTTGTTGACCAAACCCTAAAAGTCAACAAAAGTCAACGGTCAAACTTTGACCCGACTCGTCGAGTGCACTTGGGCGACTCGATGAGTCTACACGTGTCCACTATTTCTCTAGTCTCGCTTGACACGTCGAGTTTTTCCCCTGCTCGACAAGTTACACCTGGCATGAATCGCGGGGCCACCCCGACTCAACTCATTGAGTCCCATGATGAACTCGGCAAGTTCCACCTTGAACTCAAGTCCTCTAATTCCCTCTGACTCACCTAGTCATTCCCCCAACTCGGCAAGTTACCAACTGAGTGATTTACGGGGAACCCTAACCCTACTCGTCGAGTAAGTTCTTGGGACTCGGCGAGTTCATGCCATGCTCAACAGAAATGAACTCCTGAGGTCAGATCTGTTCCTCTAACCCATAGATCTGACCTCCTTGCGCAAAATAAACACGTAAAGTTTAGATCTTGATGCCCATGCAAAGACCTAATGGCTCTATTTGAAGAAATCACCTCAATATGTCACCCTAAGCTCATATCTCTCAATGTCACCTATAAAGATCAAGGAGTTAAGGTCTCTAGACCTCTTTGAATCCAGATTCGAAGCCTCAACACAAGAAGGGACCAATTGCTCCACCATTCATGCTCTAAAGGGGCTAGAAACCCTAACTCTCAAAGATTAACACCAAAACTGAAGAAGGATCGAATATTTACCTCAATATGAAGTCCCTAGGCTCTGAAATCCACAGATTAGCACCCTCTTCAGTTCCCTCTTTCCTTGGTCACCTTCTTCTTGCAAAAACACCAACACAAGGATCAAAAATGGCCTCTTCTTCCTCACACACGCTCTAGATCGCTTAGGGTTTCACTCAGGGGTCTGGTAGCCGCATATGGTGGCTATAAGCCCCTTTAAATAGGTCTCAATCCCCGGGAATGAGAGATTCATTAAAAAGCACGGACTCGCCGAGTCCACTAGTCGACTCGCCGAGTCCGGTCAATAACCCGGATAGAATTCGCGACCCTACTCGGCGAGTCTAAGCGTCAACTCGCCGAGTCCCTCCAAAATCTCCAAAATAAATGAAAAAAATAATGTACCTGGGAATCCGGATGTTACAATTCTCCCTCACTAGAATCAGACTTCGTCCTCGAAGTCTTACTCCGCAAACAACTATGGATACTGCTCACGCATCTCTCGCTCTGGCTCCCAAGGCAGCTTGGACCCTTTCCGATGTTACCACTGGACCTGCACTAGAGGCACTTCCTTGTTCCTCGGAACCTTGATCTTCCGATCCATAATCGCAACCGGTCTCTCAACATAGTTCAGGCTCGTATCCACCTGAATATCCTCTAATGGTACCACTGCCGACTCATCGGCTATACACTTCCTCAGCTGTGATACGTGAAAGGTGTCATGAATTTGGCCCAACTCTGCAGGTAGCTCCAACCGGTAGGCTACCCGGCCTACCCTTGAAATCACTCGGAATGGACCAATATAACGAGGTCCTAGCTTGCCCTTCTTCCTGAACCGGATCACTCCTTTCCAAGGAGATACCTTCGAGAGTACGAAGTCACCGACCTGGAACTCGAGCTCTGACCGTCGTCTATCCGCATAAGTCTTCTGACGTCTTTGGGTCGTCAGTAACCTCTGTCTGACCTGCTGAATCTGCTCGGTTGTCTGAAGCACAATCTCTGTACTACCCATCACACGTTGCCCTACCTCTTCCCAGCAAATGGGGGTCTGACACCTCCTCCCATACAACAGCTCAAAGGGTGGCATACCGATGCTCGAATGATGGCTGTTGTTATAGGAAAACTCAGCCAACGGTAAGTACGTGTCCCAACTCCCTCCGAAGTCCAATACACATGCCCGAAGCATGTCCTCGAGCGTATGAATCGTCCGCTCGCTCTTTCCGTTAGTCTGTGGGTGGTATGTGGTACTAAAATGCAGCCTCGTACCCAATTCCTCATGATATTTCTTCCAGAACCTGGAAGTGAAACGCACATCTCGATCTGAAACAATCGAGACCGGTACTCCATGTCGCGATACCACCTCCCTCATGTACAACTCTGCCAGCCTCTCAGCAGAAGAGCTCTCACTAATAGTAAGAAAGTGAGCGCTCTTCGTCAACCTGTCCACAATCACCCAAATTGCATCGACACCTCTCGCAGTCCTTAGCAATTTGGTGATGAAATCCATGGTAATCTGTTCCCACTTCCACTCGGGAATCTCTAATGGTTGCAGCTTACCATGTGGACGCTGGTGCTCGACCTTAACCCTGCGACAGGTCAAGCATCTCTCTACAAACCATGCGACATCCCTCTTCATACAGAGCCACCAATACTCTCTCTTCAGGTCCAAATATGTCTTAGTGGCCCCGGGATGGATCGAGAACCTCGATCGATGCGCCTCCTCCACCAAAATGGTACGCGTTCCGGCCACAAACGGTACCCAAATCCGACCCTGAAATGTCATAAGCCCTCGGCTATCGGTAACGAACTCCAATACCTGCCCGATAACCCCCTCTCTCTTACGGTTTTCTGGTCTCTCGGCCTCAGCCTGGGCTCCACGAATGGTGTCCAACACCAGAGTCATTACTGTCAATCTCATGCCAACATCTCGCATCGGGGTGCCCTCTGCCCTACGACTCAGGGCATCGACTACAACATTAGCCTTGCCTGGGTGGTACAGGATCTCGCAGTCGTAATCCTTTACCACATCCAACCATCTCCTCTGGCGCATATTCAGGTTGGGCTGATCCATCAGGTACTTCAAGCTCTTGTGGTTCGTGTATATGGTACATCGAACCCCATACAGATAGTGACGCCAGATCTTGAGGGCGAACACCACTGCCCCCAACTCCAGATCATGGGTGGGATACCTCGACTCATGAGGTTTCAGCTGCCTCAGCGCATACGCTATCACATGCCCCCTCTACATAAGCACCGCTCCCAACCCTGACATCGACGCGTCACAATACACTACAAAGTCCTCCATTCCCTCCGGAAGGGCTAACACCGGGGCTTCGCATAGTCTCTGGCGAAGTGTCTCGAAGGAGGCCTGTTGCTCTGGGCCCCATGAAAAAGCAACACCCTTCCGGGTCAACTTGGTGAGTGGCACAACGAACTTGGAGAAATCCCTGATAAATCTTCGATAATAACCAGCCAACCCTAGGAAACTCCTGATCTCGGTAGGTGACCTCGGCACCTCCCAACTCATCACCACCTCGATCTTGGCCGGATCGACCAATATCCCTTTCTGGTTAACGAGGTGCCCTAGGAACTGGACCTCTCGTAACCAGAAATCACACTTGGAGAATTTAGCATAAAGCCTCTCTGATCTCAAAACTCTGTGGATCTCTCTCAAATGCTCCTCATGCTGCTCTCTGGATCTTGAATACACCAATATGTCGTCGATGAACACGATCACCTAGCGATCCAACATCGGCTTGCACACTCTGTTCATGAGATCCATGAACACTTCCGGTGCATTGGTGAGCCCGAAAGGCATCACCACGAACTCGTAATGCCCGTAACGAGTCCTGAACGCTGTCTTCTGGATATCCTCATCTCGTACCCTCACCTGATGATATCCAGACCTCAAATCGATCTTGGAGAACCAAGATGCTCCTTGTAACTGATCGAACAAATCGTCAATCCTCGGAAACGGGTAACGGTTCTTGACCGTCAAGTTGTTCAACTCCCGGTAATCAATGCACATCCGGTGTGAACCATCCTTTTTCTTGACAAAAAGGATAGGCGCTCCCCACGGCGAGCTGCTCGGCCGAATAAACCCATTCCCCTGCAGCTCCTGAAGCTGCAAGGATAACTCCTGCGTCTCTGGAGGCGCAAGGCGATAGGGCGCCTTGGCGATAGGCACAGCCCCCAGAACCAAATCGATATGGAACTCTACCTGCCTCTCGGGAGGCACACCCGGCAACTCCTCCGGAAATACATCCGGGAACTCACGCACTATCGGAACCTCATCAACTGACCTCGGTCTCCCCGAATCAACCCTCATATCCATCACATACACCACAAACCCTTTACAGCCCTGCTGTAGACTCTGTCTCGCTCTAGCGGCCGAACAAAATGCCAACCTAGAACGTGTACCCTAGTCGTACACCGTAAGAACTCCCCCACTAGGGTCTCATATGGTCACCATCTATCGCTCGCAGTTGATAACTGGTCAAAATCTGCTCAACCAGTCCATGCCCACGATGACACAGACATCTCCCATCGCGATAGGAACTAAGTCAATCGAAAACTCTACTCTGAAAATCTCGAGTACACAACCTCAAATCACCTCTGTGGCATACACCGCTCTCTCGTCAGCTATGGAAACTCTCAAAGGTCGACTCAACGCCTCTCGACTAATACTGACGTGCTGGCTAAAAGCCAAATATACAAAAGACCGACTCGCACCCGAGTCAAATAACAATAAAGCAGGTACAGAACTCACAAGAAAAGTACCTACGCATATCATAATATAAGCACAATATCTCAACATAAAATTAAATACACGAAAGAATACATACCAGCCACGACATCGAGCGCTGCGCGGACCTCTTCCGCGGTCAACTAGAAGGCTCTCCCTCGTGCCTTCGGTGCCTCGGCCTTCGCGGGCCGACTATCTGTAGCTCTCACCGCAACAGGGGCAGATCCCTGAGATGCTCCTTGTGCTGTCCCTCGCAACTGTGGACACTCTGCCTTCCGGTGTCCGGTCTGGTTGCAGTGAAAACATACTGCAAACCCCTTGGGGCAATCCTTGGCCATATGCCCCTCCTTGCCACATTTGTAGCAAGACCCTGCTCTGCACACCCCATCGTGGCTCTTGCCGCACTTGCCACAAGTGCGGGCCCTCTGGCTCCCAGATCTCAAATCAGCGGGCTTGGCCCGCTTGGCTGCCGGCTGAGACTGTGCCGGTCACTGATGCCTCCCCTGAGACTCAGCCTCCTCCCTAGCCTGGGTCTCCAAATCTATCTCCCTTTTCTGGCATTTTCCTGAAGCTCAGCAAATGTCCGGTACGTCGAGTTCGCCATGAACTCTTGTATATCCCTCCTCAACACACTCAGATATCGGCTCATACATGCCTGCTCGGAGGACATGTGCTCTGGGCAGAACATCTCCCTCTTATGGAACATCCGAGTAATCACTGTAACAGACTCGGTACCCTGCTTGAGGGTCATAAACTCCTGTGCCAACCTATCTCTCTCCACCTGGGGAATGTACTCATCTCGGAACATAGCAGTGAACCTCTCCCAGGTCACTGCGGTAAGCTCAACAGGCGTATAGTGTGTTGTCACAAACTTCCACTAATCCTTCGCTCCTAATCGAAGTTGGTTCAACGCAAACTGGACTCTCAAATGCTCTGGAGATGAGCAAGTAAAGAAACACCCCTCTATGTCTGATATCCACTTCATCGCTGCAATCGGGTCCTGGTTCCCATCAAACTCCGGTGGTTTTATGTTGTTGAACTCATGGAACAGCAACGCATCACCACCCTGCGGTCTAGTCACAGCTATAGCTGCAGTGGCCGCAGCAACAGCAGCCTCAGAAAGAGCAGCGTATCTCTCGTCAAATGTCTCTATTAGTGTGGTCTTGATAGACCCGAACATCTCTGGTATCTCTGCCCTGATGGCTGCAGCCACCTCCTCATGGATGATCCTACGGATCTCCGCATCACTCGTACCGCTGCTCTCTGGTGTGTGGCGTGTCCCTACCATGATCTCCCTCTGAAATACAACATAAGAATATTAGGGACTCGCTCGAGTATACTCACACTCGATAACTCCACCCTACTTGTTCCTTAGTACTCTAAGGATTCTTACTTGAACTGTGCACTGACCCGGTGTATTCAGTAGTACGGCCCCAATATTACCGTCCACACCACATCAACATTTATCCCAAGTCCTCCTACCAGAGTCCCAAATCCCAAGTACTCTACTCTCTCTAATCATATGCTACTCACTAGCAGATCTCTCATAAGCTCCTCAGTGCAATCTAAACACTCTCAAGCATCTCTAGCAACAAAACTCCTAGACTAAGGCATAATATATCAGGCCACTTTAGTCCTAATAAGAATACATAGTCTACTCTGGCATGCATTAACATAACTCATCATATATCATAGCATAATATATCTCATAACACTTATTGCAAGGGTATTTTGGGAAATCACCGTTCGGACGTTGGCTGATCGTACACATGGCTCTGCTCTGTTTGTCTCAAAACTCTTTTTTTAAAAATTGTTTTATTATCAAAAAATTTCTCAAATCCTTAGTTTGAGTTCAGATACGCCCGAAGATGCATCCGAATCCCTCAAACCAAGGCTCTGATACCAACTTGTAACACCGTAAAAATTAAAACAATTTTTCACTTTTTAAAACCACATAATTTCATTCATAATCACTTTTAAGAAAACAATGTATCAACATTATCTCATTACATATCCCAAGATCAAATCATAATAAACTCCGCGGGTGTGTGTACAGATCATGTCGGCGCCTTCCCGCGATCATCACTGGTACCTTAAAACATATAACACATAACACTGTAAGCATAAATTCTTAGTGAGTTCCCCAATATACCACTCTAACACATATTAGCCACTCAAGGCTATAACTCTGTTGACCCTCTGGTCAATGTGTCTCAGAGGGACCCTCCAGTCCCAACTCTCTGTGGGCCCTATGGCCCTAACTCTATGGACCCAAAGGTCCTAACTCTATGGACCCACTGGTCCTAACTCTGAAAACTCTGAATCATGCATATCACATATCACAATAAATCTCAACACATAAATAGCATACAAATACACTAGCACATAACTCTAAAATACATTGTCACATAACTGTGTTACCACTCTAGGTAAAGTATAGTGAGAAGACTCACCTCAGACGTCTCGGTAAATCTCTGACTCGGTAGAAATATGATCTAGCCTCCGCCTAATCACATAAAATAAATACTCTCATAAATATAACTCTCGAGGCTAGACTCAACCCTCTCTTGGCACCCTCAAAAGGGTAAAAGACCATTTTACCCCTTTGTTGACTCAAAGACCCCATTGTTGACCAAACCCTAAAAGTCAACAAAAGTCAACGGTCAAACTTTGACCCGACTCGTCGAGTGCACTTGGGCGACTCGGCGAGTCTACATGTGTCCACTATTTCTCTAGTCTCGCTTGACACGTCAAGTTTTTCCCCTGCTCGACGAGTTACACATGGCATGAATCGCGGGGCCACCCGACTCAACTCGTTGAGTCCCATGATGAACTCGGTGAGTTCCGCCTTGAACTCCAGTCCTCTAATTCCCTCTGACTCACCGAGTCATTCCCCCAACTCGGCAAGTTACCAACTGAGTGATTTACGGGGAACCCTAACCCTACTCGTCGAGTAAGTTCTTGGGACTCGGCGAGTTCATGCCATGCTCAACAGAAATGACCTCCTGAGGTCAGATCTGTTCCTCTAACCCATATATCTGACTTCCTTGAGCAAAATAAACACGTAAAGTTTAGATTTTGATGCCCATGCAAATACCTAATGGCTCTATTTGAAGAAATGGCCTCAATATGTCACCCTAAGCTCATATCTCTCAATGTCACCCATAAAGATCAAGGAGTTAAGGTCTCTGGACCTCTTTGGATCCAGATTCGAAGCCTCAACACAAGAAGGGACCAATTGCTCCACCATTCATGCTCTAAAGGGGCTAGAAACCCTAACTCTCAAAGAGTAACACCAAAATTGAAGAAGGATCAAATATTTACCTCAATATGAAGTCCCTAGGCTATGAAATTCACAGATTAGCACCCTCTTCAATTCCCTCTTTCCTTGTTCACCTTCTTCTTGCAAAAACACCCACACAAGGATCAAAAATGGCCTCTTCTTCCTCACACACGTTTTAGATCGCTTAGGGTTTCACTCAGGGGTCTGGTAGCCGCAAATGGTGGCTATAAGCCCCTTTAAATAGGTCTCAATCCCCGGGAATTAGGGCTTCATTAAACAACACGGACTCGTCGAGTCCACTAGTCGACTCGCCGAGTCCGGTCATTAATAAGGATAGAATTCGCGACCCTACTCGGTGAGTCTAAGCGTCAACTTGCCGAGTCCCTCCAAAATCTCCAAAATAAATGAATAAAATAATGTACCTGGGAAGCCGGATGTTACATTTATATTATTTTCAAAAATAACATATATGGTTAGTAAACATAACTTTTATTGTTATGTAGTAATAACAATCTTAATCTAAGCTTGAAAACCTTTGGTAGCAAGCGCCACAAGTGTTGTGCCTCTAATATCTCATAAACAAACCTTAGCAACCAAGGAAAACTATATATATATATATAGAGAGAGAGAGAGAGGGAAGGATCCAGGATTTTGTCCAAGGCACTTAGAAAGATGGCATAAATGAAATACAACCCTAAGGACGGTTTATATAGGTGTTAAGAAGGTATTGGATAAGGCAGGTATCTTCACGATAACCCTAATCGCTTAACTTCCTCCCTAAGGCATCCAAGGCACACTTAGAGCCCAACTATTGAACATTGTCATCTTTAGTCCCTGTAGTTTTAACTAATTCCTTTAACCCCAAAATTAATTCCAAATTAAATTCTGATTAAATATTTATTAAACAATATGATTTATAATTAACGTATTGTTTCCATAATACATTAATAAGTCATTTATTTTGATTTGTTAATCAAATAATAAATTCATCCTTCTCTCTCTAAAAGTTATCCTATTCAATTGGCAGGTTTGAAGGCAACCCAAAAGGACTGTGTTACTATCAATTCAAGTATATACCAATTATAGTTATGGTCTTAGACACCTAATCCAACATGTTTTGCTGAAGGTAGCACCCTGGAAGGGTGTAATACGCTTCAGTAAGAGGGGCAAGTTGGAGCCCTAGTACATTGGGCCATTTTCGGGTGATTGCCAGGGTTGGAAAGGTAGCTAACAAGCTGGATCTTCCTAAGGAGCTCAGTCAGTTTCACAGTACCCTCCATGTTTCCCAGCTTCGGAGGTGTGTGGCTAATGATTCCACAATAGTTCTATTGGGGGATATTTAGGTGGATGAGCGCCTGAATTACATTAAGAGACCGGCGGTGATCCTCGACCGGAAGACGAAGACCTTACGAAACAAGGTGGTGGGTTTAATGAAGGTGCAGTGGTTGCACTGAAAGGGTTCAAAATGGACGAGGAGCCAGAGAGGAGATGACGAAGCATTATCCCAAGTTATTTGCGGCAACGGACTTCGAGGATGAAGTCTGATTCTAGTAGGGGAGAATTGTGACATCTCCAAATTCACGGTCATTTTAAAAATTTTATTTATGCTTATTTAAAAACCAGAGTATCCATTTTAAAGAAATATGTTGCTAAATTTGTTCTCTGAAAACATGATAAATATATTATCAAAGTGTTTCCAAAGAAATGTATTTTATTCAATTTAAAACATTGGAATGTCATCGTCAATTTAGGAACATAAGCATAAGCAGACCTTACATTCATTTATACTAATGAATTAAGTCTCCTTTAATCTCTCAGTTTAATGTGTCTACGTATCGATACATGTGATTCAAATAAACTGAGTGGGTCAGGTTGGGAAACCTGGTGAGTACATAGGGTTTCAACCCACAATAATAAAGTTATTATGTGTCATCATCGAACAATTAACCAAATTACCCATCCCCATTATCTTCTCTATTTCTTAAGGATCTACCCTAAGAATCATCTATCATTCACTCATTCATTACTAAGGATTATCCTAAGGAATAGGCACGAAGTCCATCGCTGCCAGAGTTTATTTAACAGGCACTAAGTCCATAGCTACCAATGTTTATTTGCAAGGCACTAAGTACGTAACTGCTAGGGTTTATCTCTTTTATTGACAATATTCTTTTTAGGGAGTCCACCCACAATACATGTCAATGGGTTTTTAGAGTACATTTGGTGAACACATTGTGACAATCCGAAATTTCTATTCTGTACAATCCTTCACTTCAAAAGAAGTTAGAACAGTTTCTGCTAACTTTCAAGCTTTTTGGAATAAGTTTGAGTATTTTAGGAATAGTACTCCAGGAGAAACTAGGAGAGAGGATGCCCTAGGGTTTATTTTGCAACAATAAAGTTCCAAAAACTCCAAGAGTTTAGAGTTTACGACACAAATGGCCTTTGGACCATAAACCCCAAGAGTATATATATGGCACTTAGCCATTTAAATCACTTTTTCACTTTTCAAGATCCAAACTCAATTCTCTCTCAAGTGGCTTCGAATTTTCCTTCTAGACATCCAACCTAGTAAGTGTTTCTAACCCTTTTAATTTGGTATATCACTTAATCTAGTGTTTTAACACACTTCTATCCGAAAAATTTGTCCAAAAGGCTTAATCTTCAAGTTTCACCAAGAACACCAAGAACACACACTAGTGTTCTTGGACTTTTGGCTCATTTCAAGCTTCTATATTGTAAGTACTTCTATCCTAGAGTATCATAGAGTTTATTATTTTTCCATACATCAAGAAAACACAAAGAAACACCAAGATCAAAGGTGTTTACACTCCAAGAACTCCTTGAACCGTAAGCCCTTCTTAAGGGGCCAAAGTGGCCCAAGTCCCTTCACAAGCTTAGGAAACTAGTCTAGACTTATTCCTTGATATATTTGGGACTTGAAAACATCAAAGGACCTTAGATTATATGTGTTTACGACGGTAAACATATGGAATAGTGGTCCATGGGGCGTAAACTACATATAGGGGTGATTTGATGCCACAAACACTTCCATAGGCTTATACCTCAATGTAGAAATGCTTCTAAGGCTTCAAAACACAAAATGGTCAAAGAATTATGAGTTTACGACCATAAAATCAAGGGTTTTAAGACCATAAACCCAATGAGTTATGGTCTCCAAACCGTAAACTCACAAAGAGGGTTCCCTTGAACCCTAAGCTCAATAGCCTTGTCCTACAACACTTAGATGCACTCCTTGGGACCTGTAACACTTATATAAAGTGTTTATCATGCCCTAAGATGTCTTAACTTTGTTAATTAGTTGTTTAATGACTAATTGGATACATATATGTACTACTATATGTTAACTAGGATCCTTGTGTGTGTGCAAGTCTTCACTTGGCACTTAGCATCCTACGGCAATCAATACATCAAAATCACCAACTACATGTGAGTTCATACCCCTTAAATGAACCTTTTAAATGTTTTTAAATGCTTTATGTGGGGGGGGGGGGGGAATACAAGTGGAATCATGCTAGTTATTATATCAATCACATGTGATTAATAACTAACATGCAAAAATGATTTACTACACGTTGACTGTTTTACCAAACAGATTTCTTCAAATGTTTTTCTTAAACGTTTTTATATGTTTAAAACTCTTTACTAAACTGTTTATTATACACTGTATGTTTCATTTCAAACTCTTTTACAACTGTGTTTCAAACAAAGGTTTCTTTATACTTAAACTGTTTTATCAAACAAATACTTTCAAACCGTTTTATAAACTGACATCAAGTCGATCTTTCTTAGATATTAATCTTTTTCAAAGGTTTTACAAAACTTCTTTTATGCTTTTATATTATCAAATTCATGCCCATATATGTATAGTTATATAAGTAATGTTTAAAGGACTTAGGAAGGCTAACTCACTCTGTTTCCTTTTCCTCGTTGGGATGTGGCTATGGGGTATCGGTTATCCGTCCGAATGCCGTCTAAATAATAGTTATATATCATGAATACATATGTAGACATAAAAGTTATCCTTTCAGTCAGTTCAGTACCTTTAGGTAGCAAAGGCATACTTCAGGTTATACACGTACATTATTAGTAACTATTAAAGGTATAGTTAGGAGATACTACTTACCATTCCAAGTACAAGGAATCACACAAGAGTCAGTTCATTCATGAGTCTATACTAATACATTACATGTTACATGATTACACTTACATATACACGCTTACTTAGATATGCTTACATAGGTACGCTTACATGAATACGCTTACATGAAAACGCTGACATATATACGTCTACATAGATACACTTACATGAGTACGTTTACATAGATACGCTTACATGAGTACATTTACATATACAACAATAGAACAGACATAACTAGGTGTTATAGCATGGAACGATTTCAGGATCTAACTATACCAATGAATCACTAACGCATTAGTGATAGTTATATTGGGTATACATGATCATAGTATTGTGGATGTTCGCGGCTTGCAATCATGCAAGGGTCGCGTGTGGGTCCCAAAATCTCTTTGACATGGGAGCGTCTAGCCTGGGATCTAGCCATCACATTATGCCTTAACCCTCAATTAAGGCAACATAGTACAAAAGTAGTCAGTTATTACAAATACTACAGTACTTACAACAATTACAATAGGACATAAAACTCCAGTCAATATATTATTAATACCTTTACTATGTGTCATATTCACATAATCGATGAGGTAGGTTAGATAATAATAATATTAGTGTACAGTCAGGTCTTGGTAGAAGGATACTTTCAAAACAGTCGGGTCTTGGTAGAAGGCTACTTTCAAAACAGCCGAGTCTTGGTAGAAGACTACTTTCAAAACAGTTAGGTCTTGGTAGAAGACTACTTTCAAAACAGTTAGGTCTTGGTAGAAAATTTCTTTTATACTAATAGGAATCATAGGGATTTCTAGGGTTTTTCAAACGTTTTCAACTACTTACAAACATTTTCATACTTATACAAACTTTCTTTCAAAACAATTTCAAGTCTTTCATTATCAGTTTTACAAATCAAAGACACATTAATACTTATGAATTCACCAGCTTTTTGGCTGATACTCGCTTTCAAAATAACTTGTATTCTCAGGTCATAAATAGACAGGTACGACGACCAGGTTTTCTGAAGACAGATCAGTTCAGACTCGTCTTTTATTTTGATTATTCATCATGTTGTTGTATACTATGAAAGAACACACTTGTATTTAAAATTATACTATTAATGCAATGGATGATGTTGTTGCTTGTTTACTACTTTGCATTGTTGTGATACTTTACATGACGTCCTCCGCCCCAGGACGTTTCCGCCGTTCTTGGTTTTGGGGTGTGACACACATCGTTCACAACACCTACAGGTTGCGAGCCTGCTAGTGTTCCACTGGACCGTCGATAATAGTTTGTGGTTGTCATTTATACTCTGCTAGATTACTGGGCCATCGCTTGGGTCATCAATTCTCATCATCTTTCACCTCTCATCATCTATATCATCTTTCATCTCTCATCATTCATCTCATCTTTCATCACTTATCTCATCTCATCTTTAAGCTACCCATCATAATTATAGGTATAAAATACGTATGCAGTTTAAGCCATTCTAAAATCCAACAACGCAGACGGCCTTCAAACCGGATTCCCTGTACCGTGAGTTGCTAAAAAGGTATTATAATAACACTTTTATAATTTATAATACTTAGCGCACGTATAGTTTATAGGTTCATAATAACGATAATCAACTTAAACATAAGTTATACTTATATTAGGGTAAGCATAACTCACTTACAAGGGGGTTTGGCTAGAAGTCGGGCTCTACGCGGGCAGAACTTCGTCGCTGATTTTTTCTAAAAAGATTTTGGCAGAATTTCGTATATACTCTTGTTAAACATCTAAATATCATATTTCTCCGGATTAAATTCTAAATATCATATTTTCCCTTCTTAATGTTTTTTAATATCATATATACCCAAATCTGATTTTTTGATAATTTTTATTAATTTATATTTTTTTTACCATTTTAAAATCATTAAAACTAAAAACAAAAACCAAATGGACAATATTGTCCTTCCTTTATAAACACAAGTTTCATTTAATTTAGACGAGGTTTTACTCCCGCCTTCATCCTCAAGCCGTCACCGACTTCCTCACGATTGCACTTTGTCTCCTCACCATCGCCGATGTCTCGCCGACTTCTTTTTTTGCAGATAACACTTCCTGGTCGCATAAAGGGTAGTCGATTAAAATGGATGTATTTGCGAGTTGCAAGAAACAAAAAACAATGGATCATTCGTTGCTTGCGCAATTTCGTGTTCTAGAAATCGTTATCATCTCTGTCACATTATAATTCTCTCCATGGTGTCATCCAAAGTCAACTTACTAGTTAAACATCATCAAATCATCTTTGAATCAAAGTCGATCAATCATGGGAAAACGTCAATCGTCCTTGGAAGGGAAAAAAAACTAATCAATCCACCATTTTTTAGTTTGAGTATGAATGAATCTCAACTGTATCAATTAAGGTTTTGATTTTGGTTTTGGATCAGTGAATGAAGCATTCATGTCACACTCCAAACCGGAACGAAGGAAACGTTCGGGGGCGGAGGACGTCATGTTTAAATATCAGAAAAATTGTATAATAGTAATTAAAGGAACAACAACCATTGTATTGATATTAAAATGTTTACATTGTATTCGAATCATAAATGATTGACTCCAAAAGTAAATAACAAAGTAAAGACTTGAAGCTACTATGCTCCATCTTCTAGAAACCTGTGCGTGTACCTGTCTACTAGTGTCTTGGGAATACAAGTAGTTTTGAAAGAGTGTCAACATCAAAGTTGGTGAGTTCATAATCATTTTGTTTTAGAAACAGGTTCTTTGTTCTTTGTAAAACATGATGTGTTTCTCCAGAAAATCCTATATTTTCTAATGTAATAAATGACAAGTAAAATGACTCGTACTAGTTCCTTCTAGGAGTACTTAGTGTATATAGGTCATATACAATCCAGATCGAACAGACATTCGATTGGGTGGTTTTTCCCCAAGCCCACAACCAAACAAGGAACAGGAAATGAGGCAGAGGCCACACATCCCACTGCATGTGGATCCTCATGAATATAATCCTGACGTATTCACTAGGTACTTATAGAGTTAACTGTATTAGTCCTTTGAAATATATTGAAAGTGTTCCTTAAGAAAATCCTGTATTTTCTTAATATGAAATATGATAATATCAGTTGCTTCTATGACCACTTAGTTTATACTAGTTATATATAAACCAAAATCAAACAGAGAGTTAATTGTGTAGATCTGCCCTAAGCCCACAACCAAACAAGGAGCAGGAAGTAAAGCGGAAAACACACATTCCACTACCTATCGGATATTCATACATAACCTTGATGTATAAACTAAGAAATTATATAATTAACAATGATTACTCGCTAGATGAATGGTAAGCCGTTTGCTCGTAAAATACTGATGTTCGTCCTGGAAAATCCTATATTTTCCATAAAAGTGAGTTGTTGTCTTAAATGTTCCAAAGCTGAAAAGTACAAGTATTATCCCATACTTAAGTTGTTATAGTGTAGATTTATTATTAAATAAAACTAGCCGAAAATGTGTTTGTTCTATAAATTGGAAGTGATGGTAATACCCTCCTGTGATCACTTAGTACATACGAGTTATATAAATCTAGATCGAACAGACAGTCGATTGGGTGATTCTGCCCTAAACCCACAACCAAACAAGGAACATGAAATGAGGTAGAAGTCACACATCCCACTACATGTTGGATGTTAATTTCATATCACTCTTGTGTATATACGAAGTAATCACATAGTTATTAACCTTGGACACTGTTAGTTAAGTATATTATTACGTGAACGATTTGTTGTTTTATCCATGTGAATTCTTATAACCATACTAATGGACGTTAAACCCTACGACGTACTTCGGACGTCGTAAACGTTAATGATGTTTGTCACCCAGAACGACTGTAGCTAGTATTCAAGGCATGGGATTGTCAGTCCCGTATAGATCTATACACAAACTCACGCTCTCCTTCTAGGAGACTCTGGTTCCTAAGGATAGACTTCCATTGGTACTTAGATAAGCACTCGAAAACGTGTCTCACAATTTGGTTCTCTCAACGAATTCACGTATAATACAATGAAAACCCATTTTTGTTAATAACATGTAGCCTTGTAAAAGTAGTACATTTGTTCCATACTTTATAAGTATGTTTCCGTGTTAAAATATGTGCTTGTAAAGTTTGTATCTTAACGTGTTTTGTAAAATTGTTCGTAAGTCTAGTAGTAACAATTTTTGTCGTGTTTAGTAAGTTCCGCGTTCAAATGCATGTTAACGATAATAAAATATAATAAACAAAATTATATTTTTAAACACATCCCCCCACCCCCCCTAAAAACATTAAAAAGCTTGGAAAAATATGGGGGGTATGAACTCACGTCAAATGTGTGTTTGCGTTGGAATTTAACGAGCTGTAGAAACAATCGTCGGGTTGTCGTACGAGCAAATAACGTAATCCTAAAATAATTATATTCGATGTCGTATTTAAATTAATAATACATTAATTTAAATAATAAATTAAATAATATTGTAAATAATAATTAAAGTATTAGACAATACTTTAATTATGTAAGAAAGGCTTACAATAATTATTTGGAATTAATTGGAATGTTGAAATGGGTTCCCGGTTGGAGTTTACAGTTGGATAATTGGTTTATGGTGTGTTCTTGGTGGATGCTTGAAGGTTTGAAGATTAGAATAAATGTTCTTGGTGTTCTTGGTGAATTATGAAGATCTAGGTAGAAAACTCATGAAGATATAGTGTTCACGGATGGTAGTTGAGAGCAAAAATAGAAGTGTTTACGGCTGGAAAAGTAGGGAATGAATTGAGTTCACAGCTGAATACACACACACACACACACACATATATATATATATATATATATATATATATATATATATATATATATATATATATAGAGAGAGAGAGAGAGAGAGGGGTGGGTTCAATTGAGAAAATAAAAAAGGTTGAGAATAGGGGAATCATTCTCAGCCACTCATTTAATTAACCTCTAAACATAAAGGACACGGTGGCAAACTTGTAAATATGATATAATAGTCTTCAATCACAAATACGTAGGTGTAGAGAATACGGACATTCAACAGTTGAAATTCATTCGTTTTTTGCTCTTTCAATCCAACCTTCAATTCTGCTTGAATACGAACATATCTTCAACATCTACGATAAATTATACTCCCAACATTATTAGAACAACATCATCGATAATCAACAAAAAAATCAATTCGTATCATTCATTCAACATCGTTCATCAAATAAAACATCGAAATTAAGGGTAGAAAAAGATCAAATCATTTTTTGTTTGAAAACTTTCATATATTTCTTTAGCAATCTACTATTTTGTAAGATTTAAATAGTCAAAGTATCATATTTATCACATTTTTAAAAAAGTTAACTTGTATGTACTCCAACTGTTTGATGAAATGCATAAACTAAATTACCACGTTATATTCACATATGAATATGTTTTTTCAGCTGAATCAATATGTTATTATTAAAACACAAAACAAATATGCAAGTCTGTATGTTATTCATATGTGAATAACATATAAAAGTTATATATATTTCTGAAAACACCTTGTAATATTCATATATGAATATACTGTGCAATATTCACATATGAATATACCAACTATTATTCATAAGTGAATATACTATGTACTATTCTCATGTGATATACCATGTAACACAATATAATATTCACATATGAAAATATCATCTAATATTCATATGTGAATATATCATCTAACATTCACAAGTGAATATACTGTGTAATATTCACAAGTGAATGCATCATCTAATATTTAAATATGAATATACTATGTTTAGTATATGCTATATAATCATATATGAATGATACTTAAATTGTAAAAAAATTAATCATAGTTTTTATTTATAAGTGAATAACGAATGTACTGTAGTTTATTTTTATTTACTTATGAATAACGACAGCTGAAAATATAAAAAAAATAAATTTTTTATTTTATCTTAAAACTATATCAATATGGATGTCTATTTGTAAAGAATAAAAAATCATGAATTTTGGTATATTTAAAATCATTTTCGATAAAAATAGCTTCTTAAAAATTAAAAAAAACGAAAAAACTATGTTTTTGTATATATTAAGATAATGCTTAGCATATTTTAAGGAAACATGTTTTGTTGGAAAACACGTATGCATTCCTTTCCCATTTCCGCCGGTACGTTGGAGACTTTTGCGGTAAAAATAAATGATTGACTGAGAATGATTCCTCCATTCACAACCTTTTTTTCTCAATTGAACCCTCCTCTCTCTCTCTCTCTCTCTCTCTCTCTATATATATATATATATATATATATATATATATATATATATATATATATATATATATGTATATGGAAAAGTGAATATACCTAACAACCCCATATAAGCTTAGGTACCTTACATCTAATACTACGTCGTTTTGGTTGATTTCCACAAATCTTATTATTCTAAATTTTAATTAAAAAAACCAGTTTCCATAACTATTTCATAGAGACGTGATTGTATATGTGAGATTTTTGTTGATTATTCTCAATCAATTGTTTTCTTTTAACCTATTAATCGATTCTTGCTCCTTATTGTTGTCAATCGGACTGGATTTTTATTTTCTGGCTGATCAAGAGTCCTACTTTTAAATTGATTGTTGCTGTTTGCTGTAAGTGGAAATTAAGATATCATACTTATGCTCTTTTTTTTATCAGCAACGTAAGTGTGAATTAAAATATAAGGCTTACGCTAATTTTCCAATTGTGCATATTGTATACATTAATTAGACATTAATAGTGACCTTGGAATTGGAGTTTGATCATTTGCGTAACCATTCTTCCATTAATTTCCTGTTTTTTCTTTTTATCTTCACTCCTCATGTGAGGAATCAAACTAGGCACTAATGGTGTAATCAATTGAATAGTTAATCAACTTGTATGCATTACCGAGAAAGAAAATTACGAGGCTTATATGATTTTCCAATTAGCCATCTTATATACATTAATTAAACATTAATGTTGATTTTGGAAGTTGTGGTGTTTGATCATTTCCACTTACAGCAAGCAACAACAATCAATTGAAAAGTAGGACTCCTGATCAGCCAGAAAATAGAATCCAATCGATTGATAGGTTAAAAGAAAATAATCGATTGAGAATAATCAACAAAAATCTCATGTATACAATCACGTCTATGTGAAATAGTTATGGAAACTACTTTTTTAATTATAATTTAGAGTAATAAGATTTATGGAAATCAACCAAAACGACGTAGTATTAGAGGTTAGGTACCTAAGCTTATATGGGGTTGTTAGGTATATTCACTTTTTCTATATATATATATATATATATATATATATATATATATATATATATATATATATATATGGGTGTTTACGGCCCTATGGTGAGCTAATTGTGTGTATTCGGCTCAATAAGGAGTGTTTTCGGATTTGGAACACCGTAAACACATTTATGAATTAATTCCAAACCGTGAACACTTTATTGTTTTTGTGTTTTTGACCGTGAACTCTTCATTGAATTGATTTCAAATCCGTAAACTACTTTTCCCCTTAATTAATTTGGGTGAAAACTATTATTTATGTTTTAAACCCCTAAACCTTTAACTTATGCTCATTTATAACACTCCAATTTAGCTTATGTTTACAATACATACCTCTTTATTAATTCTTCAAACAAGCCCTAAGGCTATAGATGATAAAATGCAACAAGAATTGCAATGCAGTTTCACTTGTACTTGGTTAGGGTTTAGGCTTTACTTGATCTAAAAATTTTGAGTTGTGACAGTTCGAGCGAGTAGCGATCTACAAATTGATGCGATGAATTTAACACCGTTTGTAGCCCGACAACACCAACCCAACTCGCTTTATTCTTTTCATCTTTTGGTCTACTCTCGATTGCATGTTGTTGCATCAGACCATGTTCCATGGCCTTTGGTGCAGACTAACTCAACAATCATGTAACCCTAAACAACCAGAGACTCATTGACAGCTAGCTACTTTAATTGGTATTATGTTTTTGGAGCATTCTCGACAATTGTTGCTTTTACGGTTGTGGTTTACATTCAAGATGAGTATGGTTGGAAGGTTGGATTTTTAGATCCTGTATCGTTCATGGTTTGTTCTGCTCTCCTGTTCTTACATGGATTGAATAAGATGGTTTGGAATATTTTTACAAAATGTTAAAACCAAATGAGTGAAACTTCTTAAATAGAATTTGATTTCATGATCTAATACTTTTACACTTTGCACCTTAAAATTATAAAGCTTTACTTTGTAGTCATTCATAAATTTCCAAGCCACTTGTGGATTTGATGTCTGTAGAATGTGTAGGATTACTGAAAGATTGGAGTTTAAATAAGGTTGAAATCAATTACCTGATGTATATTGCTTGTGTGCGAGAATAGGAGGGAATAAGAGGTTGCACGTAAGAGGTTGAGATAGGAAAGAAGCCAAGCTAATGCGATTAAGGAAGAAAACTTGTCGTCATAATTGACTTCAAACACGTGGCCTGTTGCATTGCAATTTAGAACTAAGGGCAATATTGTCCATTTAGCTTTTGTTTTTAGTTTTAATGATTTTAAAAGGGTAAAAAATATTCTAAATCAATAAAAGTTAATAAAAAAACAGACTTGGGTATATATGATATTAAAAAAAATGGCAAATATGATATTTAGAGTTTAGACCGCATTGTCGATACTTTTCTAATGATATATACATATGTATATATATCTATACGTATATGTGATTTACACTTTATTTTAATACGAAAATATGCTATTATAATTTATAAATCATTCATATGAACCTCGTTTTTGACCTTCTTTATATCCACGCGTAGCTATCGACGAGATCTACAAATTTCGTTTATACTCCATTGGCTAATTTTGACTTTATTTTTCGTCCATATTTTCATAAAATTAAAGGATTTTGCTACAATCATAGGTCTCTCATACTGACTCCATTTTTGGCATTTTTTTTCTCAAAACTCCTATTTTAAGGAGTACTACGATTTTCTTTTTGTTGACATTAGCTAAAAGTCAATCATTCTCTTCGTAACTTTTTACGTCACACATTCCCTTGTGCGCGGCTGACTTTTATATCTTATAAAAATCATATATAATTCACACGGATTCGGATTTTGACGAAATTTATATTTTTGGGATTGGGACGATGTGTACTTTCTAAATATATATATATATATATATATATATATATATATATATATATATATATATATATATATATATATATATATATATATATATATGTTTTGACGCACTTATTTTTACGATTTACTGACGATTCGGCTGGTTTTTCTTATGTTATTATATTATAATAATCATGAAACACACAATATTCACATAATTCTTCTTTATTACGTAAAATATGTTATAATTGTTGACACTAAACATTACTTTGGTTAAGATTATTTACCCTAGATAATCTTCTATAAAAAAATCATTTTTAACGCTTATTATATCTTAATTGACAAACCCGGATCTGCGGGTGTTACAAGAATTGTAACACCCGGGTCTTGAAAGTATTTATTTATTGATTTATAGCTTTTGGATGAGGATGATGACGTGAGACATGGTGGTAACGTCGTGAGTGACCATCGACTAATTGACCAGTATTTTTGAGTCTCATGACGTGATACTTTGGGTGCTCACGATGTGAGAACGTTTTGATGACCAAAACCCTCATATTTAGGGTATTTAATGGAATGAGAGTGCTATGATTGCCATCTTTAGCCTCCCTCGCTTTCTTGCCTCCAGAAAACCCTAATCTCGACCTACTTGAGGTCCTGATCCATTTTTGTGACATTGAAGCACTTTTTGGTGGTTTTTGACTCATTGAAGTGGAAGAAGACCTTGGTGGAGCAACCTTTTAGCAATCCAACTTCTACCTCACCTTCTTACAAAGCTTTTGGACCATTGTAAGTCATAAAGCTCTAGCCTTTTTACCTCTTGCATGCTAGATCTAAGTGTTCAGCTCCTTTTTGCATGGTTATGAATGATTGCATGCATGGGATCCTTAAAGTTGGCAACTTTATGGATCATTGAGGCATCCTCTGTAGTATAATCTTTGGATTTGAGTTTTAGAGTAGTTTTAGACTCCATGCATGAGTATTGATCTCATTTTCCCCTCTTTTGACCTGGTGAGTGTTTGAGCCATGCATTGGACATGCATGAATAAAAAGCTATGTTTTTTATCATCCTTTGGGTGAAGGAAGACCCTATGGAAAGTCTCAAGGAATGTCTGAAAGGAATAAGAGCTTAATGCTCAAAGTTGGCCAATACAGTGCTCACGACGTGAGGAATAAGCTTGTCACACCGTAAGAATTCTTTCCATCCTCACTGTTTTGATCCGGATTAGGTTATGAAGTGACTCAAAAAGTGGCCATGACGTGACGATGATTGGAATCATGACTGGGCGAGTTGATTGGCTGAGTTGACCCGTTGAGTTGGGATCGTGACAAGTTAATGCTCACGATGTGAGGGTCAACTGTTGGAGTTTGGACCGTTGACTGGAGGTCATTTTGAAACATTTTGACCATAGGGTTCTTTATATGGGTTGGGCCATTAGTGGGCCTAGTTTGGACTTGGGCTATTATTGAGCCTCATGATTATGGGCTTAACCTTAGAAAGTAACTAGGGTTGGTATTGATTATGTTTAGCGTGAGGAGCCGTTGTGCCGCAGAATTGGGTTTGAGATTTACTATCTTCTGATTGAGGTGAGTTTCCCTCACTGTACTTGAGGGTCGAAGGCACCATGGCCGGCCAATTAATTTGATATCATGTTATATGATATTTTGAGCCTGTGGTAGATCTTTATGATCATATGATAGCTGCTTATAGGCGTTAGAATGGTAGACTTGTGGGACTATCCGTGTTTACTGATCATATGAGTATTTGGCTACTAAGTATGTTATTAATAGTTATTTGTCGACATGTTATATTAGGGTTGAGAATACTGCTTTGTGTTGACATTCAATAGACGGAGAAATCCAACCGTAAGGTTATGGGCCAGGGGTAATCCAACCAGGAGGTTATGGACCCGTTATGTATTTGGAAATCTAACGAAAAGGTTGTGGGCCAAAACAATCCAACCAAATGGTTGTGTGTCGGGGCATTCCAACAAAAAGGTTGTGGTCCAGGGTAATCCAACTAAGAGATTGTGGATCCGATACTTGTTGCTTATATGTTGTGTGTTGGTACTTTGGAGGAACTCACTAAGTTTTGGCTTACAGTTTCAGTTTATTGTTTCAGGTACTTCAGATGCCAAGGCTCGATAGTATATTATACATAGTTGTATGGGTTATCTTGCCTATGTTGTTGATACTCGGGTTAGGAAGCAGGCTTCGGTTTCAGATGTGCTGGTTGTTAGAGATTTTGTTGATGTGTTTCGGAGGAGTTACCAGGTGTGCCTTTCGAGACGTAGGTTGATTTAATTCTAGGTGTGGCTTCAATTTCCAAAGCACCGTACTGATTGGCACCGCTTGAGACGCAGGAGTTATCCTCCCATCTTCAGGAGAAATTAGGCAAGCAGTTTATCAGACTGAGATGTTCGCCGTGGGGAGCACCGATATTGTTCGTCAAGAAGAAGGATGGTTCGCATCGGATGTGTATTGATTACCGGGAGTTAAAAAAGTTGACGGTAAAGAACCGTAATCCCCTTCTGTGGATTGATGACCTCTTTGATTAGTTTCAGGGAGCATCTTGGTTTTCCAAGATCAATTTGAGGTTAGGGTATCACTAGGTGAGGTTTATGTTGGATTTAATGTCTAAACCCATAACTATAATTGATATGTACTTGACCCGAGAGTAGCATGGTCCATTTGGGTTGCATGGCACCGGAACAATTTGAAGGATGGACTTTTGAGAAGAAGACATTTATGAATTATTAATATATTATAAGTTCTAATATATTAATATGAAATCATATTATTAAATTAGTATTGATAAAGAATTAATTTGGAATTAATTTTGTGATCAAAAGTGACTAATTAAATATATAGGGATTGATTGTGTAAATCATTCATTCTTAATTATAAAGTGGGCTTATGATCCATAGTTCTTTATGTTGGGCTAAACCCATGTGGTTACCCATGGATGCTCCATGGAGGTTAAAACCCATGGAACCTAAGGAATGTGGAATATCATGCACATTAGGGTTTACATGGTGTAACCTTAGTTGTGTCATACTATATAAGAAGCCTCATGGCTACCAAAATCAGCACTTAAGTGATATACAAGAGGGCTAGCCGATTTTGTGTGTGCAAGACAATCTCTTCTCAAGTCCTCCATTGTTGGTGGTGTTGTGTGAAGCATTTGAGGCATCACACTTGGGGTGCTAGGATCTTAAAGGCTTAAGGTTTCAAAGCTACAACAAAGGTAAGTCATCTAACTAGATTTCTGTAGTGTATATACTCCATAGTATGCTAGTTAGGATGATGCCTTGGAAAATTGAAAGTTTGCATGTATAATAGAGAAAACATAGATCCAAGGTATCTAGGGTTGCATGTACACCATAGGAGTGTCAGAATGCTCAAAACCCTTCAGTGGTATCAGAGCCTAGGCTTGTTTTCCATTATACTTGATGCTACTTGTTTTCAAAGCTTGAAAAAAATCGATTTTCTGCTTTCTGGACAGTGAACTCGCTGATTCCACTGACAGACTCGCCGAGTCCACCGTAAAAACCGACCAACTCGCCGAGTCAGTTCATGAACTCGATGAGTTGGTGCTCCAGAATGCAGAATTTCGAGTTTTAAATCCAGAATTGGACTAGAATCATTACCCTAAACTGGTTTTGATCAAATAAACCTGTTTTTGATGTGGTAATGATTGTGCTTATCCAATTTCAAAGATAATTGTCAAAATGTCAAGTTTTATATTATTTTATATGATTCTTGAAAATTGTTGATGTGGATTATATTTGCTTATGAGTTTTGCTAAATCATATAAATTATTTGACACTTTTTGTTAATTTAATTGTTGATCTAAATGCCTTTCAATGGACTCCATAACTTGTCCTCAAGTTATGGAATTCCAAAACTCTTTTCCTTAAAAGTCATTAAAACTCATAAGTTATAGAAATAAAAGTTTTTGAATAGTTTCAAAACTTGTCCTCAAGTTTTGGAATTTGTAAAGTCACTTTAGAATACTTTAATTCCAAACCCTAGAATTTTAAAAGTTAAAATTCAACGCTTATACTTTATAGTATTATAAGTTTAATATATATATATATATATATATATATATATATATATGTGTGTGTGTGTGTGTGTGTGTGTATGTGTGTATAAGATCAAGTCAGTCATACCGTTAGTAGGCCTCATTCACGAAGCCGGACTATAAAGGTGGGTATAAGGTTACTGCCAATAAAATGGCAGTTTAATGGGTGTCCACTCTCACCCACCGCTTCCTTGACTGATGGAGGGTCGTTAGCTGAACAGGTAGGATAGGACTAATTCTCAATAAGTATAATGATAGTAATAAAGTAACTAAACCTTTTATAAATTCCCAATCTTAGTTACTTTAGGTAAATGTGAAATTGATGCTAATCCATGAAAATTGCACTTTGCACCTTACCAAGTCGTTGATGGAGCGTGTGTGGTTAACCGTCACATTAACTTGGAGTAGTAAGGATGATAAAGGGTGGCTCGATGTTTATCATAATATCAATGGAGTGTGTGTGGTTAACCGACACATTGATTGGGTGATAAATTCGAGAGTACCAAGCACATTATGCATGGTTATTCACACCTTGTTTGTGATCCTCGGTATCCCAGTCATAAACCTGAAAGGCATAATCGAGATTTAACCATGCCATTGAATTTTTCAATGAATCTCAAAGGATCTAGGAGTTTCAATCCAATTAAAACTTAATAACAATTTCGGTTTTCATGGTGGAAATTGGTAAATCGTCATTTACCTACCTTCAAATATTTTGCAAGTTGGATTGCGACATCCCTCTTCCAATTTGTAAAATATTGTGTTGGGTCCTAGCCTTAATATTTCATTTGGGTGTTATATTAAGGACTCTTTATCTAATCTAAACTTCGTCTTTCTTTCTTTTCAAATGTCTTCCAACACTGCTTCTAGCTTAAACCCTATTGGCTCCTTCTCTCTCATGAACCTTTGTAGGAGAGTCATATTTGATGGTTCCAACTTCAATGATTGGATTAGGAACATCAGGATGGTCACTCGCTATGAGGACAAGGAATATGTCCTCGACAAGGAGCTTAAGGAAATCGATGAGTCTTCTGCTACTCCTGAGGAGATCGCTAAGTTTAGGACTCATGAGAAGGATGCCACCAAAGTGTCTTGTATCATGTTGGCCACCATGACAGCTGAACTCCAAAAGTCCTATGAGGACTTTTACCCTTTTGAGATGCACCAGGACCATATGGAAAGATACCATCAGAGTGCTCGTCAAGAGAGGTATGAAATCATCTCTTCCATGATAACAAATAAGATGAAGGATGGTGAACCCATCACAGGCCACTTACAGAAAATGCAAAGGTTTGTGGAACAATTGCTAAAGTTGAATGTGAACTTTCCTGAGGAGTTGGCTATAGATATCATTCTACACTCCTTACCTCCATGTTATTATCAGTTCTGCATGACCTATCATATGAACAAGGAGGAGGTCACACTTAGCAAACTTCAATGGCTTCTGAGGACTGCCGAAAGTGGTCTCAAAGGTAAAATGTTGTTTCTACTCCTATCGCAAATTCCCTTGTTCTGGCAATTGGACAAGGGAAAGGGAAGAAGAGCAAGGCTCCCTCAAAGAGCTGCAAGTGAAAGTCTCTTGATGGATCCTCTTCAAGTGGGACCAAGGCTGGTTCTGCTGCTCCCTCTTCCATTCCTAAAGAAGCAGAGTGTTTCTATTGTCATGATAAAGAGCAGTGGAAGCGAATCTGCCCCAAATACTTGCAGGATGTTAAGGATGGAAAGGTTAAACCCTCCCATGCAGGTATTTATACTATTCTATCTAAAAACTCATCACATTCTAACTCTTGGGTTCTTGAAACAGGTTGTGGATTTCACATTTGTTCTGATGTGCAAGGCCTAAAAGGAGGTAAAGATGTGGAGCACGGGAAGATAAACTTGATCATGGGGAATAGGAAGCTTTCACTTGTCACCAAAATTGGAGTTTACTCTTTATTTCTTAGTAGTAGGTTAGAAATAAATTTAAATAGTGATTGCTACTCGTCGAATATGCCGAGAAATATTACTTTATTTCATGGTTTGTACAAACAAGGGTTTACTTTTTCATTTGATAATGAAATTGGTGCTATTAATGCTTATTATAATGGTATTTTTCATTTTAAAGCATTACCTTGTAATGGTGTATATGAAATTGTGATGGTAGTAGACAACTTAGGAAATAATGTGTTGCACATTGATTCTTCCAATGAATTGGATAAGGCATGCTTGTGGCATTCTCGTCTTGGACATGTCAGCAAGAAGCGCATAGGCCAACTCCAAAAGGCTGGAGTTTTGGAGTCATTCGACTTAAGGTCAGATAACACTTACGAATCTTGCTTACTTGGAAAGATGACCAAGTCACCCTTCACTGGTACTTGTGAAAAGGGTGAAATTTTGTTGGATCTCATACACACCGATGTGTGTGGACCCTTCAGAACCGCCACAAGGGATGCTAACCGCTTCTATGTGACTTTTACTGATGATTACAGTAGATATGGCTATATCTACTTAATCAAGCATAAGTCATAAACATTTGAGAAATTCAAATAGTTTATACAAGAAGTGGAGAATCATCTGGGCAAGAAGATAAAGATGCTCTGATCCAATCGAGGTGGTGAGTGTCTTAGTATCGAGTTCCTTGACTATCTTAAGGAATGTGGAATTGTTTCACAACTGATGCCACCCAGGACACCACAGCTTAATGGTGTGGCTGAGAGGCGCAATCGAACCTTGTTGGACATGGTTCGCTCCATGATGAGTCGAGATTTGTTACCTATCTCATTCTGGGGGTATGCCTTAGAGACTGCCATCTATATCCTTAATCTAGTCTCAATTAAGAAGGTTTCCAAAACACCTCACAAGATGTGGACAGGGAAAACTCCCTCGTTAGACCACATCAAAGTTTGGGGTTGTGAGGCTTTCGTGAGGTGCGAGACTCACGACAAGCTCAAACCTCGGAGTGTGCGGTGTATTTTCATCAGCTACCCACAGAAATCCTTTGGTTATCTCTTCTACCGACCGAGTGACAATGTTGTCTTCGTTGCAAGGAAAGGAGTCTTTCGCGAGAGAGGGCTGATAGCCTAAGGAGACAGTGGGAGGCAAATTGATCTTGAAGAACTTCATGAGTCAAGCGGTGAAGGAACCTCATGTGACATCCCCATTTTTTTCACGGCCAGAAAAGACCGATTTGTTTATATTTTGTTTTAAAATCAGAGTAACCTTTTAAATAAAATAGTTGTGGAATTCGTCCCACAACAAAGATATGATAAAATATTATCAAAAGCATTTCCATAGAAATGTATTTCATTAAAAGACTCGGGATGTCATGTTCGATAGAGATCAAAAGTATAAACAATACAATTTAAGCCTTACTACATTATTTCATATCTACAGGCCTATATCCGTAATCCCTCATCCAAAACATCACATCTATGCTCGAGCACCACTACCTGTAATACATAAACTGAGTGGGTCAGGATTGAGAGCCTAGTGAGCACATAGGGTTTTCAACCCACAATAATTAAGTTCTTTAATTTCATCAACCAACAATAATCCAATTACCCATTCTCGTTATCCTCACTTGATGTCCCTAAACACCTATCATAAGGGACCTAGCCTAACGATCATCATTGGAATGGACGCTACTGCTAAGGGGATTCCTCAACAATAAATGTCCTTTAGGCAACCATGTGGGGGATGGAGTACACCGGTGAACACATCGTTCACAAACACCTACAGGTTGCGAGCCTGCTAGTGTTCCACTGGACTATCTAGAAGAGTCTGTGGTCATCATCCATACTCCGCTAGATGACATAATCAACAACAACATCGAGACCTCTCATCATTTTATCACACATCTTCTATTACATCTACCCATGTTTTACCCCAACATTTTTGTAGATATAAAATACATATATAGTTTAAATCATTTAAAACATGTATAAAAATCATTCATCAGCATAGACAGCAAGTATTCAGACAATATGCACACATAGCACGTAGTTTATATTAAATACTTCATATCTATGTGTAAGATGAAAGTAACTATGCACTCACCTAAGAAGGTGGTGACTCGGCACTCGGACAACACTTCGTTACTCTTGACATAATTTTCCTCGGACAAAAACTAATATCATTACCACTAGAGTCTAGTCTAATATTCACCAAAACTAATTAATAGTCTAGCTATTATTACTATTATATAAGCGCTACTTATATAACTCATATTAATAGCCCAAGTACTTATTATAAGTTCCTAATAACGTTACTATAATTAAATAAAAGCTATATTAAAAATAGCGTAGACGTAGCTTACTTACAATGGGTTTTCCTCAAACCGGGCTCCGCCGAAGCAGAATTTCTGATCTGAAGACTCTTCTTTTCAGAGTTGTCGAGCGCTCCGGGGCGTCCGCCTCGTGCTAGGGGGTTTCCTAGGCTTTTAGGGGGTTTTAGGGCTTAGAAAGATGTTCTGGAGAGAGAGGAAGAAGTTGGAAGGTGTGAGGAATGAATGGAAACCGATACCTCTATTTATAGGCTTTCTGGAGCGCCAAAACGTCGTGGTGCCTCTCACCACGTCGTGGTGTTGCGTAGGCTCCAAGGTTTCGCCTGGTGCTGACACTTGGCATCACACACAGGGTGGAAATCAGCCGATTTTCAAAAATTCATAACTTTTGCATACGAGCTCTGTTTTCGATGTTCTTATATCCAAGCGTAGGTAAAAATAAGATCTACAACTTTCATTTAGACTCCATCGGCTAATTCTAGACCGATCTTAAATTTAATAGTAGGAGGAGATTATACTGTTAATTGTTCGCGTAAAATTCATAACTTCTACATACGGACTCCGTTTTTGTCTGTCTTTTTACCGTTGAGTTCCTATTAATGAGATCTTCAACTCTCATTTAGGTCGCGTAAACCAAAAACCAATCGATCTAAAATTCGAGTTCCGAGTCGTACACTGCTGTGCCAAATCTTAGAAAATTCATAACTTCCTCATATGAAGTCAGATTTGGGCGTTCTTTTTTTTTTTGTATGTTCTAGGTTTAATGTATACTAACACTTTTGTTTAGATCACTAAGGCTAAAAAGTCCTCTATCGTAAATTCACTATTTACGTCTTCCCAGTGTCGTACCGGTTCCGTCGCGAAGCTTCGACGGGTCATAACTTCTTCGTTATAACTCGGATTTTTATATTCCCATAATCCTTGTTTCGACCACTAAAACTTTATGTAAAAATATCGGGTTTATCTCAAACTTTAATTTTGACGCTTATTTTTATCCTTTATTTATTATACATTTATAAATAAGTAATAAACACATAAATGCACATAATTCACATAATACTCAAATAATTCATCTCTATTAATTCAAAAAGAGTTTCAATAATTGAGCTAGACTATTACATTATCTACTACTGCTTAGCCATGAAAAATGGGCGTTACACCTCAAACACTAGCGATCAACCTGAGGAGCAAAACTCCTGTTCAGCCGATTTACGAGTCCGCACCTCTGAGGCGTTTCAGCAGAGTTAGTGTTCCACCTGTGTTATATGCTTTTCATATAACATCTGAGGGTGATACATTTATCAGTGATAGCACACTGATAAATTTGGATGAACCTAACAACTACAAGGACGCCATGGCAGGCCCCGATTCTACTAAATGGAAAGAGGCGATGGACATCCATATTCAACCCATGTATGACAATCAAGTTTGGAACTTGGTTGACAATGTACCGAGTCGTAAGACAGTCCGGTGAAAATGGATCTTCAAGAAGAAAACCGACATGGATAGGAAAGTACACACTTATAAGGTGCGACTGCTTGCGAAGGGCTTTACTCAAACTCCGGGAGTTGACTATGATGAGACCTTCTCACCAGTAGCGAAGATTAAGTCTATTAGGGTTATGCTATTCATTGTTGCATTTCATGATTATGAAATATGGCAAATGGATGTCAAAACCGCTTTCCTTAATGGAAAGTTGGCTGAGGATGTTTACATTAGTCAACCAAAGGGTTTTGTCAATGCAAAGTACCCTAATTGAGTGTGTTATCTTGAGAAATCTTGAAACAAGCATCTCGTAGATGGAATCTTTGTTTCGAAGAGAAAGTCAAAGAGTTTGGCTTTTTGAGAAGCGAGGATGAGTCATGTGTATATGTCAAGGCTAGTGGGAGCATAGTTAGCTTTCTAGTATTATATGTGGATGACATACTACTCATAGGAAATGACATCCCAACCTTATGGTAGGTTAAGTCCTAGCTTGGGAAGCGTCTCGCTATGAAGGACCTTGGAGAAGCTGCCTATATTCTTAGGATAAGGATATTGAGAGACGGGAGTAAAAGACTAATTGGACTTAGTCAAAGTACCTACTTGGATATGGTGCTAAAAAGATTCAGCATGCAGGATTCCAAGAAAGGTGACTTACCGATCCAGAGTAGTGCCAAACTGAGTAAAGCTCTGAGTACGAGTACAGAGGCTGAGATAGATGAGATGAGTCGAATACCATATGCTTCCGTTGTTGGCTCGATCATGTATGATATGACTTGTACTCGCCCTAATGTGGCCTTTTCTTTGAGCACAAAAACGAAATCAATTGGTAAAAACATAGTTCAAACAAGATATTAGGTAAAGAGTAAACTTGATTTTGCCTTGATTCTCCTTAAAATTGAATGTAGGGTTGATTCCCTTGCTTCCTACGCTCCAGCAACACCTTTAGTCGACAATTGGCCTCCAAGGGTTCACCTCTATATTAGGGTATCGATCTGAAAGTCCCTTTATATAGATTTTCACAAAACAGAGGCTACTCGGCGAGTCCAGTGACCTACTCGGCGAGTCCGTCACTTAAAACCCGTGTACGGCAAGTCAGCGCGTCCAGAATCGTGAAACTTCTGACAAACTCGGCGAGTTGATGGCCTACTCGCCCAGTACGTTTAGTATCAGCATTTTCTCAAAACACGAAAGTTGTCCGAAATTGTGTCTACTTTTCAGAACATTTTGAATCTCGTCAATCAGAGTTACGGTTTGTGAGATATGGCCAAAACACTGACGAGGGGTCAAGCTGTCTAGCAACGTCCTTCTTTCTTCAAAATCCAAGATCCATGCGTCCAATCGCCAGTTCTGCTTCCTTTTCCATCCGCGCATGTCTTTGTTACTGAAAGTGAAATATTTAAGCTAATTAAGCACCTTTGGTTCATTATTTGAGATAAAATTAACATAAAGTATTAAGATAATGCATGAATTTTATAACTAAATATACTCATATCAATGGTCAACTGATATCAAGGGAATCCAAGTAAGGCTCACTGGATTGCGGTTAAGAACATTCTCAAGTACCTGTGCAGGACTAATGACTTGGTCCTTACCCTCGGTGGGAGTGATGACTTGAGAGTGGTGGGGTATAGTAACGCCATCTTTCAGACCGACAGAGATAATTTCCGCTCTCAGTCGGGCTGGGTCTTTACCCTGAATGTAGGAGCACTAACTTGGAAAAGTTCTAAGGAGGAGACAGTAGCTGATTCAACTTGCGAATCAGAGTACATAGAAGCAAACGAGTCGGCGAAGGAGGCAATATGGCTGAAGAACTTCATTGGATACCTTGGAGTTGTACCAGCTATAAAGGAGCCTATGGAGATTTTCTGTGACATCGAGAGTGTAGTTGCCTTAGCCAAGGAACCAAGGGATCACGGCTGATCCAGGCACATCGACAGAAAATATCACTTCATTAGACATCGGATAGAAGGACTCCTCATGGAGAAGAGGGTATCGTCTGATGAGAATCTAGTAGATCCCCTCACGAAGGGACTGAGTAAGGTTAAGCATCTTCAGCATGCGAGGCACATCGGGCTGAAGGATGATATTAGTTTTAATGATTAGATAGCTTTCGAAACTTGTAATAGTTGAAATGTAATTGACATTTGATGCTTAAATAAAAGGTGCTTTTTATTTACTAGTATGGTATTGTCTTGTGTTAATCATTTATTATTGTTTCACTTTGCATGTTTTGACTTCCCGAATAATTATATATTATTCAAACTATCCACAGTCGATCATACGTTGGAAGTAGGTATTGAATCAAGACTATCATGAATTTGGCTTGTAGTTTTGTCTGAATTGTATTAGACATAGCAGAGTTTGCTGCAACATTCATGAGTGCTCATAAGGTCTGAGTATTGGATTAAACCCGCGCTCACTTGTATCACTTCATGGAATCATATAAGTCTTCAAACCAAGATATATGAGTTGTTGACTATGAGTTGGTTGTGCATTGATAGTACGAAACCGCTTCAGTAACTTGATGCTATAAAATGTGTTGTTGTGTATAATTTGATGAATACTTAGTACAATAATATGAGTCGAAGTTTATCTGTTTCTTTTAGTCCTTGGAGGATTAAAAGCGATATATTGGGCCCCTCGATGACTTTGTTTTGACTTATGTGTCGGCCCGGTCAGAACTAAATTGATGTGTTTGATTAAGTTCTATGTCAAACAAATCGGAAATCGGGAAACAAACTGTTGGACAATAAGTATGACGTTGTTCCATGTATTTGTCCGAATGATATCTTAAGAACACATAATTATATGATCACTTATCCAAAATGGAGCATCTCAGTTCGACGGAGGCTTTTAAGAGCTACGATTTCTAGTTGGTGTTTTAAGTTGTACTTGAAGTTATAGTTATTAGACTTATCCAAGTGGGAGACAGTTGGATATAGTGTCTAAGCCCATAACTATAATTGGTATATACTTGACCCGGGAGTGGTATGGTCCATTTGGGTTGCATGCCACCGGAACAATTTGAAGGATGGACTTTTGAGAAGAAGACATTTATGATTTATTAATATATTACAAGTTCTAATATATTAATACGAAATCATATTATTTGATTAATATTGATCAATAATTAATTTGGAATTAATTTTGTGATCAAAAGAGACTAATTAAATATATGGGGATTGATTGTGTAAATCATTCATTCTTATAAAGTGGGCTTATGATCCATAGTTCTTTATGTTGGGTTAAACCCATGTGGTGACCCATGGATACTCCATAGAGGTTAAAACCCATGGAGCCTAAGGAATGTGGAAAGTCATGCACATTAGGTTTTATATGGTGTAACCTTAGTTGTGTCATGCTATATAAGAAGCCTCATGGCTACCAAAATAGGCATTCAAGTTCTGCATTGTTGGTGGTGTTGTGTGAAGCATTTGAGGCATCACACTTGGGGTGCTAGGCTCTTAAAGGCTTAAGGTTTCAAAGCTACAACAAAGGTAAGTCATCTAACTAGATTTTTATAGTGTATATACTCCATAGTATGCTAGTTAGGATGATGCCTTTGAAAATAGAAAGTTTTCATGTATAATAGAGAAAACATAGATCCAATGTATCTAGGGTTGCATGTACACCATAGGAGTGTTAGAATGCTCAAAACCCTTCAGTTTAGAGAGGAGGATGTGTAGAAGACCGTGATTTGGATTCGTTATGGTCATTACGAGTTCGTGGTGATGCCGTTTGGGCTCACCAATGTGCCTACGACATTCATGGATTTGATGCATCGGTTTTTCCGGTCAATGCTCGATCGATCAGTTATTGTTTTCATTAATGATATCTTGGTATATTCTAATACCAAGGAGCATCATGATGAGCACCTTCGAGAGCTTCTAGGGGTTTTGAGGTGAGAACAGTTGTATGCCAAGATATTGAAGTGTGATTTTTGGTTAGGAGAGCTCCAGTTCTTGGGGCATGTCATTAACCAGCATGGGATTTTAGTCGATCCGGTCAAGATCGAGGTCGTGATGCAGTGGGAGGTTCCGAAGTCTCCTTCGGAAATCAGGAGTGTCTTGGGTTTGGCATGGTACCACCAGAGATTTATTTAGCACTTCTCTAAGATTGTGATACCCCTCACTAGTCTGACGAGGAAGGGCATGGAATTCCAATGGGGTCCTGAGCAGTAGGCTGCGTTTGAGACACCGAGACAGAAGTTGTGCGCGGCCCCAGTGTTGACCCTTCCTGAGGGTGTGGAGGATTTTGTGGTATTTTGTGATGCATCCATCACTGGTTTCAGAGCGGTGCTTATGTAGCGTGGGAGAGGCATTGCCTATGCTTCTCGGCAGCTGAAGCTGCATGAGGTTCGATATCGGACACATGATTTGGAGCTGGGAACATTGGTTTTTGCTCTCAAGATTTGGTGGCATTACTTGTATGGGGTCCGGTGTACTATCTACATGGGTTATAAGAGTTTGAGTTATCTTATGGATTAGCCAAATCTAGAAATGAAACAACATAGGTGGCTTGACATGATCAACGATTAAGGCTGTGAGATCCTGTATCACCCAGGGAAAGTGAGTGTAGTCGCTGATGCTTTGAGCTATACGATGGCTAATTCTGCAGATAGGAGTCTATGTATGAGAATATTGATTGATTCTTCGCTTCTTGATATGATTAGGGAGGCTCAGGTTGCGGGGGTCAAGAAGGATAATTGGAAACAGGAGAGACTCAGGCATGAGGTTGGCAAGTTTGTTACTGACAGTCGTAGGTTATTGACCCGGTATGGACGGGTTTGGGTGCCTGATTTTGGTGGAATCAGGTAGACTACACTGGCGGAGGCGCATAAGTCCAGGTTTTTGATACACCTTGGAGCCACGAAGATGTACCAAGATTTGAGACTAAGTTACTGGTGGTCGTGCATGAAGAGGGAGATAGCATGGAATGTCGAGTAGTGTTTGACTTGTCGTATTGTCAAGGTCGAGCACCAAAGGCCACATGGAAAGTTATCCATTAGAGATTCCCATGTGGAAATGGGAATAGATCACCATTGATTTCATCACTAAGTTTCCTCGGAATGCTAAGGGGTTTGATTCGATTTGGTTGATTTTGGACTGATTGACCAAGAGTTCCTACTTCCTATCTATCCAAGAGAGCTATTCGTTTGAAAAATTGGTTGATGTTTATGTGCGCAAGATTGTTGCAAGACATGGTGTTTCGATTTCTATTGTTTCAAATCGGGATGCTGGATTCACTTCTCGAGTTTGGTGAATATTTCACAAGGAACTGCATACAAGGTTGCACTTTAGCATAGCTTACCATCCGCAGACAGATGGACAGAGTGTGCGGATCATCCAGATGCTCGAGGATATGTTGAGAGCCCGTGTGATTGATTTTGGTGGGATTTGGGACCCCTACCTTCCTTTAGCTGAGTTCTCTTACAACAACCAATATCATTCCAATATTGGTGCACCACCATTCGAGCTTCTCTATGGAAGTTTCGGACCCCAATATGCTAGGGAAAGGTTGGCTATAGGGTCATGGGTAGGACATAGGTAGTCCTTCAGGCGATATAGCTTATTGAATAAATTAGACAGAGATTGTATGCCACCCAGAGTCGGCAGAAAACTTATGCCGACAGGCGTCGATCTAAGTTGGAATTTCAGGTCGGCGACATGGTTTTGATGAAGGTGTAACACCTATAAAATTTAATCCAATTTAAAACTTTTTAAAACATTTAAAAGCGTTAAGTTATTACAATTTGTTTTCAAAAGTAGTTCTATATCAGAGTATCCCAGAAACAAAGTCATAAAATGTGAGGAGTTGTACGCTCACGCCTTTGGCTTCCCGTGATCATCTGAGGTACCTGAAACCAAAACTAAAACTGTAAGCCCAAAGCTTAATGAGTTCCCCCAAAATACCCATACACACAACAATATACATATAATCACAGACAACATACTATGGTTCCAATCATCCTTAGAATGGAATACCCCAGGCCCACAACAAACAGGTTGGAATGCCCATATACTACGAGTCCAATCATCCTTGGGATGGAATACACACAGGCCACAACCATTGGGTTGGAATGCCCAGGTCTATTGGCTTTAGCACAAAGAAGAGAAGTCCCAACCACTAACTAAACATGTGCACATATAACAGATAACCACATAACAACCTATAGACCAACAAACCAATCTAACAGATCATAACCACGTATAACATCCTATCTACTAGGATACTAATCTAACGTATCATAACAACATATACAATCCTATCTACCAGGAAACTGATCTAATAGATCATATAATAATCAACATACAATATATCAGGATGACAATCCAAAGGGCCAGCCTTGGTGCCTTAGACCCTTGAGTATAGTGAAGAAAACTCACCTCACAACTGTCGAACCAAAGTGATAAGCTCAAACTCTCAAATCACCGCCACGTACTCCACCGCCTATATTTATGATAGAACCATATTCATAAATTTCCACTTTATCAAAATACCCCAGAAGTCCACTAGTCAACCCTTGGTCAAAGTCCAAGTCAATGGTCAAGGTCAATAATCCATGTTAACCTGACTCGTCGAGTGCAGTTCACCGACTTGTCGAGTCCTTCTTGAACTCGAGAAATCATGAAATCCTCCATCGATTCTTCTAGTTTCCCTGTAACTCGCCTAGTTCATGCATTTATAAAAGTCGGGAAAACCCTCGCTAACTCGCCGAGTCTTCCTACTGACTCGTCGAGTCCATGCAGAAACCCTTACACGACAAGCTTCATCAGACTCGCCAAGTTAACCAGGCAACTCGTCGAGTCCCTTCAGTGTTTTCTCCGTTCAAATGTTTTTTAAGCCATTCTAAAGCTCCATAACGTAGATCTAGGCTCCTAAGGCATACTTCTTACTTAAAGTAGCAAACTTTACGTACATGCAAGATGCTAATAAATTAAATCAAGCTAAAGAAGAGATTCTAGGCAAGGGAATTATGCTAACATGCTAAAGACTGAGACTTTATGATTGTAAGGGCCAAGATGAGCCTAGATCTGAAGTTGCAACTTCAGATCTTGGTTCATCACTCGAAATGAAGCACCAATATGCCAAAATGGCCCCAAAACTCAAATATAAAAGGATCTAGCTAGAAGAAGATCAAGGTAACGACTTGATACCATCAAATGATGCTAAAATGGGCTAGACTTCAGATCCACACACGTTCCTTGCCTCAAACTTTTTTGATCTTCAAGTTCCTCTCACCAAGATGCACCTTCCAATGGTTAAAACACACAAATATGAAGAGAACGGCGATTTAGGGTTTCTGGACTCACAAGGACTGTAAGGGGAGGCTAGGGGGAGGATCCTTTAAATAGGGTGCAAAACCCCGAAAATTAGGGTTTCATCCCCCAGCTCGAACTCATTGAGTCTGTCCTCTGACTCGTCGATTCGGTTACTTAAGACCCGCGACCAGAACCATGCCTACTCGTCAAGTCAGGGCATCCAACTCATCGAGTCAACATTTTTCAATAGAAATATAATACGGAAAGTTTGTACTTGAGAGTCGGGGTGTTACAATTCTCCCCCACTTGAACTAGATTTTGTCCTCAAAGTCTGCTGCGGTGAACAATTCCGGATAATGCTCTCGCATCTCAGCCTTCGGCTCCCAAGTCCACTTAGATCCCCTCCGGTGCTCCCATTGTACCTTTACCAAAGGTACTTCCTTGTTCCGTAGCACCTTCACTTTCCTTTCTAGAACGACTACCGGCCTATCTACATAATTCAAACGCTCATCGACCTAAATATCATCTAACGACACCACCGCCTCCTCGTCCAGAACGCCCTTCCGCAATTGCGAAACGTGAAAAGTACTGTGGATCTGACTAAGATCCTCTGGTAGCTCGAGTCTATATGCCACCTTGCCAACCCTGGCAATGAGCCGGAATGGTCCAATGAATCGGGGACCCAATTTCCCCCTTTTCCTGAAGCGGATCACACCCTTCTTGGGTGAGACCTTTAGGAGTACCATGTCACCGACCTGAAACTCCAAATCTGATCGGCGTCGGTCGACGTAGCTCTTCTACCGACTCTGTGTAGTCTCCAGCCACTGTCTAATCTGCTGAATCATATCGGAAGTCTGCAATACTACCTCGGTCCGACCCATCACCCTGTGACCCACCTCACCCCAACAGACTGGGGTGCGACATATCCGCCTATACAACAGCTCATAGGGTGTAGCACTAATGCTGGAGTGAAAGTTGTTGTTGTAGGAGAAATTTGCAAGGGGTAGGTAGGAGTCCCAGCTCCCACCGAAGTCAATAACACATGATCTCTACATTTCCTCAAGAGTCTGTATAGTCTACTCGCTTTGGCCGTCCGTCTGCGGATGATAAGTTGTACTGAAGTGCAGCCGTGTGCCCAATTCCTCGTGGAACTTTCTGCCCAAATCGGGAGGTAAACTGAACATCACGGTCTGAGATGATAGAGACCAGAACCCCATCACGAGCGACAATCTTGCGTATATACACATCAGCCAGCTTCTCAGCCGATGGGCTCTCCTGAATGGGCAGAAAAAGAGCACTCTTGGTCAATCGATCCACGATGACCCAAATAGTGTCGAACCCCTTTGTCGTTATCGGCAGCTTGGGATTGAAGTCCATCGTGATCCCATTTCCACATGGGAATCTCCAGAGGCTGCAGATTGCCATGTGGCCTCTGGTGCTTGGCCTTGATCATCCTGAAGGTCAAGCACCTCTCGACATACCAAGCGATTTATCGCTTCATACATGGTCACTAATAACTCAATCGCAAGTCCCGGTACATCTTGGTGGCCCTTGGGTGAATAGACAAGCGAGACTTATGAGCCTCCTCCAGTATAGTATGTCTGACCCCACCAGACATCGGAACCCAGACCCGCCCGCAACAGGTCAATAACCCCCAACTCTCCTGCACGAATCGGGTGTTCTTACCTCTAATCCTTTCCAGCTTCCAGTTCTCCTGACGCATACCCTCTGTGTAGGCTTCCCTGATCAAGTCCACAAGTGGAGAATCCGTTGATATCCTCATACATACTGCAGGAGGGGAAGGCACAACTGACTTGCCGCTCAAAGCGTCCGCAACCACGTTCACTTTACCTGGGTGGTAAAGGATCTCACAGTCGTAGTCCTTGACTACATCCAACCACCTGCGGTGTCTCATGTTCAGGTTCGGCCGATCCATGATATGTCTCAGGATCTTATGGTTCTTGTAGATGGTACAACAGATCCCATAGAGATAATGCCTCCAAATCTTGAGAGCGAATACCACCGCTCCCAACTCCAAATCATGAGTTGGGTATCTCGTCTCGTGCGGCTTTAACTACGGTGATGTGTAGGCTATCACCCGTCCTCTCTGCATGAGGACCGCTCCCATTCCCGTGATAAATGCATCACAAAACACTACAAAATCCTCGACTCCCTCTGGGAGAGTCAACATTAGAGTCTCGCATAAACGTTGTCGGAGGGTCTCAAACACCCTCTGCTGCTCAGGGCCCCACTAGAAATCCACCCCTTCCTCGTCAGATGAGTGAGGGGTACTGCAACCTTGGAGAAATCATGTATGAATCTCCGGTAGTACCCAACCAGTCCCAGGAAGCTCCTGATGTTTGAGGGAGATTTTAGAACCTTACAGTGCATAACCGCCTCGATCTTGGCCGGATCGACCAAAATCCCCACCTGGTTAACTAAGTGTCCTAGGAATTGTACCTCTCGTAACCAAAAATCACACTTCGAGAACTTGGCATAAAGCCGTTCCTGCCTCAGAAATCCTAATAGCTCCCGCAGATGCTCCTCATGATGCTCTCAGGTCTTGGAATACACCAAGATATCATCGATGAATACTATGACTGAGTGATCAAGCATCGGTCTGAAAACTCGATTCATCAAGTCCATAAGTACTGCAGGCGTGTTGGTGAGCCCAAACGACATCACCATAAACTCGTAACGTCCATAACGATTCCAGAACATGGTCTTCTCCACGTCCTCCTCACTGACCCTGACCTGATGGTACCTGGACCTCAGGTCTATCTTGGAAAACCAAGATGCTCCCTGCAACTGATCAAAGATGTCTTCTATCCTCGGGAGTGGATAACGGTTCTTCACCGTCAACTTGTTCAACTCCCGATAGTCGATGCACATCCGGTGTGAACCATCCTTCTTCCCAACGAAGAGTATCGGCGCTCCCCATGGGGAACTACTCGGACGAATGAACTGCTTGCCCAACAGTTCATGCAGTTGTGATGAAAGCTCCTGCATCTCTGTTGGTGCCAACCGGTACGACGTCTTGGCGACAGGGGCCGCACTGGGAACTTGGTTGATCCTAAACTCGACCTGCCTCTACGGAGGCATTCCGGGTAACTCCTCTGGGAACACATCAACAAATTCCTTGACCACTGGGATCTCTGAAACTGAAACTTAATCTCTGGCCTGCGTATCCACCACATATGCTAGATAACCCGCACACCTATGCTTAATGTACTTTCGAGCCCTGGCAGCTGAACAAAACCCTGATCCCGGTCTGGTCTCCTCGCTATAAACAATTAGTTCTCCCCCACTTGGTGCTCGAACCACAACTCGATGACCCTCTCAATCGATCATGGCACCGAAGCGACTAATCCAGTCCATACCCACGATCACACACACATCCCTCATGGGGATCGGAACCAAATCTATCGGGAAAGACACCCCGAAGATCTCCAACACACTTCCCCGATAAACCGAAGAAGAGGAAACTCCGTGTTCGTTGGCGATAGAGACTCGCAACGGAAACTCTAGCTCTCTTACTGACACACTGAACTCCCTACTAAACGTTTGATATAAAAACGACCGACTCGCCCCCTAGTCAAATAAAACCAATGCATACAAGGAGTTCACTAACAACGTACCTAATCACAGGTACAAACAGATAAGCATAAAACATATATAATTAGTAAGATAATGGATAGAAACATACCAACAACCACATCTGGAGCTGCCTTGGACTTCTCCGCTGTGAGCTGGAAGGCATGTCCTTGAGCCTTCGGAGGCTCCGCCCTACCCTGCCTCACATCAATAATCCTCAGTGTAGCTGGTGTGGGAGCCTGCATCGGCTTGGAGGCTAGTAGGGGACATTGGGCCTTCATATGGCCCACTTGCTCACAATTCTAACAAAGTATGACTCTGGGAGCTGGAGTTTGCTGCCTGCAATCTTTGTCCAGATGACCCTGCTTGCCACATTTGTGGCACCCCCTCCCTGATCGGCAAACCCCCGAGTGAGCCTTCCCGCACTTCCCACAAGTATGGCCCGACTGTCCTCCAGTCCTAGTATCGACGATCTTAGACCGCTTTGGTGCAGGCTGCGACTGTGTTGGGGCCTGTCGTTGCTCCCTCAACTGCAGCTCGATCTCCTACTCACGCCGCCTATCAACCTCCTGTAGATCCAGAAGCGTATCACAACGTTGGGTCGCCACCAGCTGTCGAATATCCGTCTTGAGCATGTTTAAATAATGTGTCATCTGAGCTTGCTCAGAAGCAAACTATGGGCAGAACATCTCCTTATCAGTAAACATGCGGGTGATCTCCGCCACCGTCTCGCCATCCTGTCTCAAGTCCAAAAACTCCTGAGCCAATTGCTCCCGCTCCACCCGTGGGATGTAGCAAGCGCGAAACATCTTTGATCATCCGAATAAGACCAAGTCATCACTCTCCACTAGTCCTTTGCCCCAGACCTTAGCAGGTTCAGGGCACATCTGACCCTCTGGTCGGTAGGACATGAGCACGTGAAGAGATGGCCCTCTGTGTCATACAGCAACCTCATGGCTCTGATCGGATCCTGAGTACCATCAAATGTCGGGGGCTTCATGTTATCGAAGTCCTGATACTGAAAATCTCTGCCAACTCCTCCCCTACCGCTGTTACAGCCGCTACAACTGCTGTGGCAGTCGTCTCAGCAATGGCTGCATATCTATCATCAAAATACTCCATCATAGCGGTCTTAATAGACCCAAACATCTCCGGAATCTGACCTTGGACAATCTCGACCACCTCCTCGCGGATGATCTCCCTGACACGATCCTTTGTCAACATTGGCCCACCCTGGTCGATAATATCAGGCGTTGTCGGGGCCTCCTGATCACCATGCCCTGATCCCGATCCGGATCCAATCGCAAAACGCCTCGTAACCACCATACTGAAAAACACACTAGGAAGATATCAGATAATCCACACGAATAAAAGGGAACCAACTCCCAACTAAACCCTAGGGGTTGTGACATCCTTGCTACGCATATGGGTCCTGTGCTTTTAGTGGTATGGGACCATACTACCTTCCACACCTACCCATATTTGTCTCAGGTATCACCACAATACCCTACAATATACATATACATGGTGGTCGCTCAATCCTCACTCTTAGAGGGAGGCTAACTATCTCATAACCGACCTACCAGCCTCACACAACTCACCCATCCATGAAACTTCCACCAACCCTGCAACACTAGTGTATGCTAGTCATACATAACGCTAGACCCTATAGACTTTCGAATACCTGATCCTACCCTAAGCCCTTCATCAACACAAGATCAAGAAATAAGGCCAAACCAAACATTCTCAGGCTATAAGATCTTAATTATGCACGACCGTGATGCATACACTAAGCAACTACAGTAATGCTGTCAATTTCATATACGGAAAACCCTAGGCTATCAGACATCATACAATCAGGCAATTCTATCATGCAATTCCTGAAGATCTCTAGCCTAGTACTAGCATGTTGTTCTATCATATCACATAATCAAATAATTGCATGGTATTTTGGGGTCTACTTACTGGCTCTAGCTGATCGTACAATTTGCATTCCCCATTACTTATTTTGAAAACCATTTTATAAAAAAATCATTTGAAAATCTTTCCTTGATTTGAGACTGGATTCATGCGATTGTTCCTCCAATTAACTCAAGCCAAGGCTCTGATACCAACTTATAACACCTATAAAATTTAAGCCAATTTAATACTTTTAAAAACATTTAAAAGGTTAAGTTATTACATTTTTTAAAAGTAGTGCTATATCAGAGTATCCCAGAAACAAAGTCATAAAATGTGAGGAGCTGTACGATCACGCCTTTGCCTTCCCGCGATCATCTAAGGTACCTGAAACCAAAACTGAAACTGTAAGCCCGAAGCTTATTGAGTTCCCTGAAAATACCCATACACACAACAATATACATATGAACACGAACAACATACTATGGTTCCAATCATCCTTGGGATGGAATACCCCAGGTCTACAACCAACAGGTTTGAATGCCCACATACTACGAGTCCAATCATCCTCAGGAAGGAATACTCATGGCCCACAACCATCGGGTTGGAATGCCCAGGTCTATTGGCTTTAGCACAAAGCAGAGAAGCCTCAACCACTAATTAAACATGTGCACATATAACAGATAACCACATAACAACCTATAGACCAACAAACCGATCTAACAGATCATAACCACATATAACATCATATTTACTATGATACTGATCTAACAGATCATAACAACATATACAATCCTATCTACCAGGACACTAATCTAATAGATCTAATAAATACTCAACATAACATATCAGGATGGCAATCCAAAGGGCCGGCCTTAGTGCCTTATACCCTTGAGTATAGTGAGGAAAACTCACCTCATAACTGTCGAACTAAAGTGATAAGCTCAAACTCTCATATCACCGCCGCGTACTCCAACTCCTATATTACCATAGAACCATATTCATAAATTTACACTTTTCCAAAATACCCCAGAAGTGCACTAGTCAACCCTTGGTCAAAGTCCAAGTCAATGCTCAAGGTCAACAATCCATGTTGACCCGACTCGTTGAGTGCAGTTAACCGACTCATCAAGTCCTTCCTGAACTCGAGAAGTCGTGAAATCCCCCATTGATTCGTCTAGTTTCCATTCAGCTCACCTAGTTCATGCATGTACAAAAGTCAGGAAAACTCTAGCTGACTCGCCGAGTCTTCCTACTGACTCGCCGAGTCCATGCAGAAACCCTTGCACGACAATCTTCATCGGACTCACCGAGTTAACCATGCAACTCGTCGAGTCCCTTCAGTCTTTTCTCCATTCAGATGATTTTTAAGCAATTACAAAGCTCCATAACATAGATCTAATCTCCTAAGGCATACTTCTTACGTAAAGTTGCAAACTTTACGTACATGCAAGGTGCTAATGAGTTAAATCAAGCCAAAGAAAAGATTCTAGGCATGAGAATTACGCTAACATGCTAAAGACTGAGACTTTATGATTGTAAGGGCCAAGATGATCCTAGATCTGAAGTTGCAACTTCAGATCTTGGTTCATTACTCGAAATGAAGCGCCAATATGCCAAAATGGCCCCAAAACTCAAATATAGAAGGATATAGCTAGAAGAAGATCAAGGTAACTACTTGATACCTTCAAATGATGCTAAATTGGGGTAGAATTCAGATCCACACACGTTCCTTGCCTCAAATGTTTTTGATCTTCAAGTTCCTCTCACTAAGATCCACCTTCCAATGCTTAAAACACACAAATATGAAGAGAAAACGGTGATTTAGGGTTTCTGGACTCACAAGGGCTGTAAGGGGAGGCTAAGGGGGGAAATGATCCTTTAAATAGGGTGCAAAACCCCGGAAATTAGGTCATCCACCAGCTCGAACTCGTCTAGTCTGTCCTCCGACTCGTCGAGTCGGTCACTTAAGACCTGCGACCAGAACCATGCCTACTCGACGAGTCAGGGCATCCAACTCGTCGAGTCGACCTTTTTCAATGGAAATATAATACTTAAATTTTGTACATGAGAGTCGGGGTATTACAAAAGGTATCATCCTGGAAGGGTGTAATACGCTACAGGAAGAGGGGCAAGTTGGGGCCCCAATACATTGGGCCAATTTAAGTGATTGCAGTGTTGACAAGGTAGCTTGTAGGCTGGATCTATATGAGGACCTCAGTCAGATTAGTAGTACCTTTCATGTTTCCTAGCTTCGAAGGTGTGTGGCTGATGATTCCACAGTAGTTCCATTGGGGGATATTCAGGTGGATGAGCATCTAAATTACATTAAGAGGCCGATGACGATCCTCGATCGGAAGAAGAAGACCTTACGAAACAAGGTGGTGGATTTAGTGAAGGTGCATTGGCTGCACCAAAAAGGGTTCAGAATGGAAGTAGGAGCCAGTGGAGGATATAAGGGAGCATTATCTCGAGTTATTTTCGGCAGAAGACTTCAAGGAAGAAATCTACTTCTAGTGGGGGAGAATTGTAACACCTAGGTCTTGGAGGTATTTATTTATTAATTTATAACTTTTGGATGAGTGTCACGACGTGAGACATGGTAGTTACGTCGTGAGTAGCCATTGACTAATTGACCCATGTTTTTGAGTCTCACGATGTAAGACTTACGTGAGAATAGTCTGATGACCGAAACCCTAATATTAAAGGTATTTAATGGAATGAGAGGGGTAGGGTTGCCATCCTTAGCCTTCCTCACTCTCTTGCCTCAAGAAAACCCTAATCTCAACCTACTTGAGGTCGTTAGCCATTTTTGTGACATTGAAGCACTCTTTAGTGGTTTTTGACTCATTGAAGTGGAAGAAGACCTTGGTGGAGCAACCTTTTGGCATTCCAGCTTCTACCTCACCTTCTTACAAAGTTTTTGGACCATTGTAAGTCATAAAGCTCTAGCCTTTTACCTCTTGAATGCTAGATATAAGTGTTAAGCTCCTTTTTACATGGTTGTGTATGATTACATGCATGGGATCCATAAAGCTTTTGACTCCAAACATGAGTCTTTGGATCTGAGTTTTGGAGTAGTTTTAGACTCCAAGCATGAGTCTTGATCTCATTTTTTCCCACTTTTGACCTAGTGAGTGTTTCAGTCATGCATTGGACATGCATGACTAAAAATCTATGATTTTTATCATATATATATATATATATATATATATATACTTTTTAGATAACATAAGTATACATTTTTTACAAATTAAATATATATTTAGATATGAATTTTTCCAAATGAAGTATGATGCGAGAGGTAAACGAGGATTTACAGGGTTGTAAGATTGTGTTGTTTCAATCAAGCTTATGGCTATGGGTGAATGACCCGATTATGTTGATATCTATATGAGAATGTCAGAATGAACTACACGAGAAAGTTTGTATAGATTGGCGAGAGGTGTTATCGAAACCTTCAGCGACAAATACTTGTGCAGACCTTCATTGAATGACATGTAACAACTATATGCGACGCATGAAGAACGATATAGTTTTTCGGATATGCTTGGAAGCATTGATTGCACAAAGTGGATATGGAGAAATTGTCCTGTGGCATGGAAAAGTCTGTACAAAAGTGCTCATCTTGGAACGTCTTCGTTGGTATTAGAGGTTGTTGTTTCATAAGACTTATGAAATTTGCATGCTTTTTCGGAGTTGCGGATTCTAACAACGAAGTAAACGTTCTTGATTAGTGACCAATATTTCAGGACCTTTTGATAGGAAAAACATTAGATGATCCTTTCACAGTGAATGGTCATGAGTATAAGCTTGGGTATTACCTCACGGATGGAATATATCCACCATATTCCATGTTTATGAAGGCGTTTCGGCACCCGATAAAACCAAGAGACAATTTTTTCAAGAGAAGATAAGAAGGAGCAGGTAAGGACGTGGAACATGCTTTCGAAGTTCTGAAAAGAAAATGACACATAGTTGAACATGCGGCACGCCCATATCACTTGAATACTATACGTGATATTATGTATCCGTGTATCATAATGCATAACATTGTGATTGAAGATAAATGACGAAACATTATGGAATATTCGCCTACGGAACCTGGACACATTCAATCTCACCAAGACCAGCATAATACTTACAAAGAGTCGTTGACATTCAAGACCAACGAAAACACAAGCAACTTCGAGAAGATTTCGCAGATCATATTTGTATTGGTACCAAAGATGAATAATTTATGTGAAAAATATTTTTTCTCATCTTTTATTGTTTTTTTTAGATTTTTAAATGTTTTTGTCTTTTGTTATAATTTTTTAATGTTATTTTTAATTTAGGGTTTATTAAAATTTTATTTTTTTTTGGTTTTTAAAATGTTATTTTTAATTTATAATTTGATTTATATGATAATTTTAAATATTATGACATCAATAAAAAAACAAATGGAAAAAACAGAAATTAAAAACATAAAAAAAAAATAAGGGTGTTATTACATGTTATTTGGTGTTACCCATTTCCACACTGTGTGTTATAAAACAAAAGTTTGACTATGATGATGATGTACACATTTTGGATGTGATAACATGTAATAATATGTTGTCTACACCCAGTAGCCTAATAGTCCTAATTTCTTGTCAAACTTTGCCTTTTTGATAACTAATTACAATTTCGAATTATAAATAATGTTTTTCTTTTTTTAACCATGGTCTTCATGAGTTTAAACCTAGTATGTATATAATTTAATCCAAAATTATAACAAAATGACATTTGATATCGTCATTTAATTTAATGAATTTAAAGTACAATGACAAATGATATTGTCATTTAACAAAATGACATGTGATATCGTCATTTAATCCAAAATCATGAAAGAATGACAAGTGACAATTTTTTTTTTATTTATTAGAGTAAGGAAAAGATATTGTCATTTAATTTAATGAATTTATTGTTCACCGATAAAAAAGAAAGTTATATATATATATATATATATATATATATATATATATATATATATATATATATATATATATATATATATAATTAGTTTTTTAATATTTTATTATAGGAAAAAATTGATAAAATTATAGAAATATAGAAAAATGATACGGTCCATTGAATTTTCTGAATTTCAATACATTGTTAATGTATTAAACACATAGAATATATTTTAAAATAATACACAAATAGTATCATTCTATTTAATTATTATAAAACTAATTATGAGACTCATGTGTAACATAGGTTAATTTTAAAAAAAAAATTAATATAAATATCAAAATATTTGAAAATTTTGAATTTATAAGAAAATATGAAAAATAATGAATTATTATAATGAAAATATTTTTTATCTTTTAAATTTAAATAAATAATTTAAATAAAGAAAAAAAATTGTTGAACTTTAATTTTGGGAATTTTGAAATTAAAATGAAAGTTATTAATGAAATTAATATCTATTTATTATTATATTTATTGTAATTATTACATTAAAATATTATGTGGAATTTAATAAAATAAAAAAACCTATAAAATGACATGTTGAAAAAAATTAATTCAAAATAACCTTAAAATGACATTTGAAAAAAAAAAAAAAAAAACTTTACTTTTTAAAGAGAAATAGAGTAAATAGACTACGGTGTCATTGATATCCAAAACCATGGTCCTAGTGGTCCATACGCGGCGGCTGATAATGAAAGAAAAATGCATGAATAGCTCGCAAGTGGTACTATTACACACAACAGGTGTTATTTTTTGACCAATACCAATTACCAAACGTCTTAATCTTGTATATAATCCAGCAGCATGCCAGCTTGTGTCCCTCAATTTAAATTATTGAGGTCCTACTTCTGATTGAAACAGTGGCGTCGTTCTAAAAAGTATTTTTGACAAATTATATGTAAAGGATATAGTTTTAATTTAGTTTAATTTAAATATGTGTTCTTAAAATTATAATTTTTAATGTTATGACATACTTTTAGAATTAAATAAGACAATTTGAAGTTAGACTGAACTTAATTTAAAGGGTCAATTACGTCTTATAATCGGGTTGAGTTCGAATTGACGGGTCAGAAAAATAAACTCAACTCAACCCATATAATATATGGGTTGGCGGGTTGGAAACGTTGACTCAATCCAACCTATAGAACTCATTTAAGTATATGGGTTGTTCGCGGGTTCATAGGTTAGTGGGTCGAACTCAACCCGCATAAACCGTTTTGTAAATAAGCAATAAATTTTTTTAAAAAAATGATGTTTTTTCAACATAAAGGCATAAAATGATTAAAGTCATTAACATATAAAAAAAATTGGTTTTCAACATAAAATCATAAAGTCACTAACATCCAACTAAAATTGAAAAATAAAAACATTCCTACAAAGTCAATGCATTGTTACTTACTAGTGGACGGAGGTGGGACGATTTGTGTGTTTTCCGTGTAACACCCATAAAATTTGAGCCAAATTAAATTTTTTTAATACATTTTAAAACCATAGAGTTATTATAGTTTGTTTTCAAAATAGTTTGGACATCAGAGTATCCCTATAATCAATTCATAAAACCATAAAATATGAGGAGCTGTATGATCACGTCTTTGTCTTCCTGTGGTCATCTGATGTACCTGAGACAATAAACTGAAACTGTAAACCCGAGAGCTTAGTCAGTTACCCCCAAAATACAGACCTCAAATAACCATAATCATATCATATCATATCAACAAATACATAATAGCATGCCTAATGAATCATCAACCTGACTGGACCGCCTCACAGGCCTTCAGTCTATCTGGACTGCTCTCCGAGCCTTCTGCATGACTGGACCGCCTCGTAGGGCCTACAGTTTATCCGGACCGCTCGTTGGGTATGTTTGCCTGCAGAACAAAGCAGGACCGCCTCAACCCAACCCAACCACATATGTCGACATGCATACAACACATAATCGAACAATAACACAAATCATACCGACTGCTAAGCATAGCATCACCCTATCTACCAGGATATCGATCTAACAGATCATGATAGCATAACAACATCCTAACTACCAGGGTACAGATCTAACAGATCATAAATGCATAGCAACACCCTAACTACCAGGGTATAAATCTAACAGATCATAACAACATAGCAACACCCTAACTGCCAGGGTACAGATCTAACAGATCATAACAGCATAGTAACACCCTAAATACCAGGTGTAACGCCCGTAGATTCGGGCTAGTCAATTTTAAGACGATAGGCGTCAAAAATGACTTTTTGATGGAAGATTATCTAGAAGGATTAATCTCAACCAAGTTGTAGTATATGTCACAAGGTTTCCGTGCATATAAAGAACGCCAAAATCCGAGTTATAACGAAGAAGTTATGACCTGTCGAAGTTTTACGGCAAAACCGGCACGGCACCGGGAAGCGTAAATAGTGAATTTACGATAGAGCGAGATTTAGCCTTATCAATCTAAACAAAAGTTGTAGAATATGTTAAGATAAGAGCGTAAATAAAAAGAACGCCCAAATCTGACTTCGTATGAGGAAGTTATGATTTTTCTAAGATTCGGCTTAGCAGTGCACGACCCAAAACTCGAATTTTAGTTCGAGCGGTTTTTGGCTTACGCGACCTAAATGAGAGTTGAAGGTCTCATTAATAGGAACTCAACGGTAAAAATATGGACGAAAACGGAGTTCGTATGAAGGAGTTACGAATTCTTCGCGGTCATTTAATAGTCTAAACGCCTCCTACTGTTAAATTTGAGATCGGTCAAGATTTAGCCGACGGAGTCTAAACGAAAGTTGTAGATCTTGATTTTACCTACGCGTGGATATAAAGAACGTCAAAAACGGAGCTCGTATGCGAGAGTTATGATTTTTCTAAGTTCGAAGGCTAACACGCGATAGGGGTGACGTGGCACCACCCAGAATTTGACACGTGGCACCACCAGAAAACCGCCACATGGACCAACTCGGCGAGTAGGTGTCCCCTACTCGGCGAGTATGGACCAACTCGGCGAGTAGGTGTCCCCTACTCGGCGAGTACATCAGATATTTTCACTATAAATAGGATGCGAGGGTTCAGGGTTTATTTGCTCATTTCTTCTCATCTTTGTGCCGAAGCTCTGCATTTTTTTTACCCCCGAAGCCCCGGTATCATACTCTAGCCCCGAGGCAAGTCCCGAGATCCCGAAGATCCCGAGAAGTGCGGTTCCCGAGCCGAAGCTCTGCCCGCGAGAAGTTCGATTTTTGAGGAGATCTTCCAGATCTGCTGTGGATTACTACTTCTGCAAGTCGTAGTGCTGTCCGATCGTCTTCTGATCATGTGAGTGTATACTACCTTTCATAAACACGATAATAATACAAGTGTGGTTTGAGTGTATTAAGTATATTGTTGTTTATATGTGTGGGTGTGTAGTTACCTTCTTCTAACACATAAATATGAAGTATTTGCTATGAAATACGTGCTATGTGTTTATATGTTATTTGTCTATTTGAGATGGACATGGAAATTGGAGTTTTATACAGGTGTTAAATGATTTAAACTGTGTAAGTATTTATATCTACAAAAATTGTTGGGTAGAACATAGGTAGATGGAATAGTTGGTGACTATGGAGTTAGCGCCTTTTGTATAAACCTTGGTGACTATGGAGTTAGCACCTATTGTATAGACCTTGGCGACGATGTGACTTCGTGCCTAGTTGATGAACTTTGGCGACTATGGAGTTAGCGCTTGTTAAATAAACCTTGGCGACTATGGAGTTAGCGCTTGTTAAGTGAACCTTGGTGACTATGGTGTTAGCGCCGCTTGAGTGAACCCCGACGACTATGGAGTTAGCGTCTGATAACTATGAATTTAGTACTCGATAGATAAACTTTGGTAGCAATGGATTTCGTGCCGATTCCTTAGGGATAAGTGAATGAAGGATAGTTGGTTCTTAGGGTGAAACCTTAAGAAGATAATGGGGATGAGTATTTGGTTTGATTGTTTTATAATTGAATATAATAAATGTATTATTGTGGGTTGAAAACCCTATATGCTCACCAGGCTCCCAAGCCTGACCCACTCAGTTTTCTTTTCATTACAGGTAATGACACAAGAATATAAGTCGGCGGACTTGACGAGAGATTTTGGATTATAGATCAGTAGTTGAATAGCTATTATAAGGTCTATTTTATATTGTTTATGCTTTTGGTCTGTAACGAACATGACATTCCGAGGTTTTATTATTTAATGAAAATACATTCTCTTTGAAAAACGTTTTGATAAATTTTATCATATTTTATTTTGGGAACAAATTCCGCAACTCTTTTAATCAAAAGATTACTCTGATTTTATAAAAACAAAGCATAAACAAATCGGTCTTTTCTGGCCGTGAAATTGGGGATGTCACAGTTGGTATCAGAGCATTAGTTTAAGCGAACTAGGAATGTGGATTTATTTCTAGACTTAAACTTAGAATGCTAAGCAATGAGTGCGAGTTGAGTGTGTCCATTATATTTTAGGTAGTACACCTAAATTGACACCGGCACTATTTCATTTTAGGAAAATTGCCTAAAATGCTATTATGTGCTAATTGTTATATGTTTGCCATATATGACATTATTTGTTCGGATCTATGGTCTGTTGCCGACCGGATCTGGAAACCTTATGTGTATAGGATTCTAAGCGTACGTCTACGATATTAGAACTAGCATATAAACGTTTCGGAGTGATAAGGGTGATTTGAATATCTATCGTGATTAAGGATCTAATTTCACCATATTCGGTGTATAGATCAAAAATGGTGAGAACGAGGAGTGGAGTTGGAAATGCTGATGAGAACAGGAATCAAGTACCAGTAATTGAACAAATACCTGTTGTGGCAGCAGCGCCTGAACCAATGACAATGGCCGGAGTTCAAGTGATGATCCAGGCAATGTTGAATAATCAGATGGAAGAAACTAGACGTCTGATCAGACAAAATCGCGAGGAATTGTCAATTCGAGTTGAAGAGCCCGAAGTAAATGGAGGGCATTCTGAAGGAGGAAACTATAGTGGGACCGTTGGTCAAGCCAACCCACCAATAGTTCGCCAAAACAACCAGGATAGAGGAAATGATGGACGTGGATGCAAGTACAAGGATTTCATGGCATCCAAACCACCATGTCTTTCTGGGAGCCCGACACCGGTGCAAGTCATGGACTGGATCTCCGAAATGGAGACAATGTTTGAAAGTTGCGAGTGTAGCAACAGACAGAAGACCGCTCTTGCAATCCCTCTGTTAAAATATGGAGTATTGAGCTGGTGGAAGTTACTGGCTGGTTCAATGCCCAAGGGGGAAGCTAGCAAGATGTCTTGGGAAGAGTTCGTGGAGCAAATGAAAATGCAATACTGCTCTGAGCAGGATCTTCTGGAAATCAACAATGAGTTCCAGAATCTGAAGAAAGGAAAATTGAGCGTTACTGAATACGCTACGAGCTTTACGGAGAAGATGAAGCTTATTCCATACCTAATTCCGACTGAACTTTCCAAGGTCAACAAGTTTGCCAATGGATTACCAGCGGACTTTGGTCCAATAGTCAAACAAGCAACCACTCTGAAAGCCGCCATCTGGGCAGCCAAAAATGTTGAGACCCAAATAAAAGAAAAGGGTCTGGAAAGGGCTGAAGTTGGAGAGAAAAGGAAGCGTGAAGGATCTTCAATAATCGATAAAGAAAGTAAATTCTCGAAAACTGGAGGAAGAGATGAGGCTAAGTGGTGTGAGAAGTGTAAGAAGAAACACTTCGGGAAATGTAGCGAGGAGATGACTTGCTACGAATGTGGGAAGACAGGGCACTATGCCAACAAGTGCGCACCTAACAAGAAGATGTGCTATAGGTGTAATGAAGAAGGTCATATTTCTAAAGACTGCCCACAGAAAAACACACCTCCACAGCCAATGGCATTCAACATGTTCCTCAACGAAGCAGAAAGGGATGGGAGGGTTAAAGGATGAAGACTTCATATTAATATATAAAGTCGGTAAAGTCTGTATCAGGAAGCATAGCCTGTTAAAGGCATAGTATAGGGTGAACTTGAACTTTTGTGTAATAGTTTCAAGAATTAATATAAATCCTGGTTTTGTTATCTGATGTGTTGAATGATTATATGATTTATGTATGGTGACTTGGTTAACTGCGAGACAATACTTGGGACGAGTATGAGTAGGTGTGAATGGTAGTAGAGATCTATACTACCGGAAGCACAGGACTCACGCTTGGATCAGGGGAAGTCACAAGGTTATCAAGAAGCTAGTAATTGATTCCATTTTATTCAAGTATGTCATTACCATTGTTTCGGTAATGTTTAGTAAAATAGTTGTTATTCCGACCCTAGGGGTCATATCAATTGAGTCCGACTATGATGAGAGGTCATCGGGACACGACCCATCAAGGTTATTACTTAGAATGGAGAGATAACTTATGGAGTCAGTATGCGAATCCTATTTCGTTGATGATTCCGGGACGTAATCATCCTAAGGGGGAGATAATTGTAACGCCCGTAGATTCGGGCTAGTCAATTTTAAGACGATAGGCGTCAAAAATGACTTTTTGATGGAAGATTATCTAGAAGGATTAATCTCAACCAAGTTGTATTATATGTCACAAGGTTTCCGTGCATATAAAGAACGCCAAAATCCGAGTTATAACGAAGAAGTTATGACCTGTCGAAGTTTTACGGCAAAACCGGCACGGCACCGGGAAGCGTAAATAGTGAATTTATGATAGAGCGAGATTTAGCCTTATCAATCTAAACAAAAGTTGTAGAGTATGTTAAGATAAGAGCGTCAATAAAAAGAACGCCCAAATCTGACTTCGTATGAGGAAGTTATGATTTTTCTAAGATTCGGCTTAGCAGTGCACGACCCGAAACTCGAATTTTAGTTCGAGCGGTTTTTGGCTTACGCGACCTAAATGAGAGTTGAAGGTCTCATTAATAGGAACTCAACAGTAAAAATATGGACGAAAACGGAGTTCGTATGAAGGAGTTACGAATTCTTCGCGGTCATTTAACAGTCTAAACGCCTCCTACTGTTAAATTTGAGATCGGTCAAGATTTAGCCGACGGAGTCTAAACGAAAGTTGTAGATCTTGATTTTACCTACGCGTGGATATAAAGAACGTCAAAAACGGAGCTCGTATGCGAGAGTTATGATTTTTCTAAGTTCGAAGGCTAACACGCGATAGGGGTGACGTGGCACCACCCAGAATTTGACACGTGGCACCACCAGAAAACCGCCACATGGACCAACTCGGCGAGTAGGTGTCCCCTACTCGGCGAGTATGGACCAACTCGGCGAGTAGGTGTCCCCTACTCGGCGAGTACATCAGATATTTTCACTATAAATAGGATGCGAGGGTTCAGGGTTTATTTGCTCATTTCTTCTCATCTTTGTGCCGAAGCTCTGCATTTTTTTTACCCCCAAAGCCACCCCGAAGCCCCGGTATCATACTCTAGCCCCGAGGCAAGTCCCGAGATCCCGAAGATCCCGAGAAGTGCGGTTCCCGAGCCGAAGCTCTGCCCGCGAGAAGTTCGATTTTTGAGGAGATCTTCCAGATCTGCTGTGGATTACTACTTCTGCAAGTCGTAGTGCTGTCCGATCGTCTTCTGATCATGTGAGTGTATACTACCTTTCATAAACACGATAATAATACAAGTGTGGTTTGAGTGTATTAAGTATATTGTTGTTTATATGTGTGGGTGTGTAGTTACCTTCTTCTAACACATAAATATGAAGTATTTGCTATGAAATACGTGCTATGTGTTTATATGTTATTTGTCTATTTGAGATGGACATGGAAATTGGAGTTTTGTACAGGTGTTAAATGATTTAAACTGTGTAAGTATTTATATCTACAAAAATTGTTGGGTAGAACATAGGTAGATGGAATAGTTGGTGACTATGGAGTTAGCGCCTTTTGTATAAACCTTGGTGACTATGGAGTTAGCACCTATTGTATAGACCTTGGCGACGATGTGACTTCGTGCCTAGTTGATGAACTTTGGCGACTATGGAGTTAGCGCTTGTTAAATAAACCTTGGCGACTATGGAGTTAGCGCTTGTTAAGTGAACCTTGGTGACTATGGTGTTAGCGCCGCTTGAGTGAACCCCGACGACTATGGAGTTAGCGTCTGATAACTATGAATTTAGTACTCGATAGATAAACTTTGGTAGCAATGGATTTCGTGCCGATTCCTTAGGGATAAGTGAATGAAGGATAGTTGGTTCTTAGGGTGAAACCTTAAGAAGATAATGGGGATGGGTATTTGGTTTGATTGTTTTATAATTGAATATAATAAATGTATTATTGTGGGTTGAAAACCCTATATGCTCACCAGGCTCCCAAGCCTGACCCACTCAGTTTTCTTTTCATTACAGGTAATGACACAAGAATATAAGTCGGCGGACTTGACGAGAGATTTTGGATTATAGATCAGTAGTTGAATAGCTATTGTAAGGTCTATTTTATATTGTTTATGCTTTTGGTCTGTAACGAACATGACACCCCGAGGTTTTATTATTTAATGAAAATACATTCTCTTTGAAAAACGTTTTGATAAATTTTATCATATTTTATTTTGGGAACAAATTCCGCAACTCTTTTAATCAAAAGATTACTCTGATTTTATAAAAACAAAGCATAAACAAATCGGTCTTTTCTGGCCGTGAAATTTGGGATGTCACACCAGTGTACAGATCTAACAGATGATAACAACATAGTAACACCTTAACTACCAGGGTACAAATCTAACAGATCATAACAGCATAGTAACACCCTAACTACCAGGGTACAGATCTAACAGATCATAACAACATAGTAACACACTAACTACCATGGTACAGATCTAACAGATCATAACAACATAACATACTAAATCCAGGATAAAATCCAAAGGGACCGATCTAATGTCGTAGACACTGTCAGTATAGTGAGGAGAACTCACCTGACACTGCTGAAGTCCCGCGAATAAAACTCCCGCTGCTGGTTGATAGATTCCCTAACTGTCAACATCAAACAATACCCAATTAATAATTGGTTTCCAAGCCCAATATCCAACACACACACCAAAAGTCCAACAGTCAAGTAATGGGCCAAAGCCCAACATATGGCCTAATTTTCCAAATTGGGCCCAGACCTCTACATGGTCTTTCCTTAAGGCCCATCCAACTATTACAGTCCAATTCCCATGGCCCAATATCACATACTCATGAAGGCCCAAACTATGGCCCAACTATGGCCTAATTTTCCAAATTGGGCCTAACCCCTCATATGGGCCTTATCCTAAAGCCCATCAATATATTCTAGTCCATCTGATCATTCTTGGATGGTCCATTAATAATCCAATTGCCAAAACCCAATAGGAAGGCCCAACTCAAGGCCCGAGAGAGATTAGGGCTTTCACATGAAATGATGATTAGGGTTAAGTGTTTCTTACTTAACCCATTAAGGACTTAATTCACTAAGGACTTAATCCATTAAGTCCAATATTGCCTTAGGTTAATTTGCCAATATTCATTATTTAATATTTCAGGTTATTAAATAATCTCGTGTATGTCCCGATTAATCCTCAAAATTAAGGTTTTAAGCCATTAGGATTTTCCAAACCCAAATTAAGGTTTCCTACCCAATACTAACCCATTAGTCAACCGGTTGGGCTTTTAGGTCACCTTGGGCCTCATTGGGCCCATTAAAATTTTATTAGGTCAATTAGGGCTTTATTGGGCCCCATTAAGCCCACTAGAGTTTCATTAAACCCATTTGTCACATGCTTGGGCTTTTAGGTCCATTAGACTTCATTGGGCCTACTAGGGTTTACATGGCCCAAACTAGTCACTATCCAATAAGGCACACCGCCACCCGACACGGCGGCCGGTGGCGGTAGCCACCACCCTAAGGTGGTGGTTTTCAATTTCTTTTATCATTCCAGCACCATTTACAAGTTACAACACCATCCAAAACACATACACATACTAATATAACTACATACACTAATACACACACCCACACAACCACCCATGGCGACAGGCGGTGGTCGGAGGTGGCAGTTCTTGCGAGTTCCGGCTAGAAGATCGTCTACACACTATCTGTTCCCAAAATGACCCCAGCCACCTACCTGGTGACGTGAAGCGGCAGTGGAAACCCGAGAGGCGGACAACAGTGACAGCAAGGGCTGTCCCTCTTTACTCCCGGCGTCCCAACATCGGTCTTCTTCTTCCTCAGCCACCACAGGAGCGGTGATAGCTGGTGGCAGCAAATACAATAGCGGAATGGTGGTCTTCAACTAATGGCGGCGGTGGCTTCGCTCCTCACGATTGGGCACAGCGACGGCGCAACTAGCCCATCATAGAAATGGAGATGAAGAAGAAAAACACTGCAAGGAGGTGGCACCGGTGGTCTTCGACGGCTCTCCCTCGGCTGCCCATGACGTCACCAACATCGGCTGTGACGTTTGGAGGGTGAAGCAGCGACGACAATCAGTTGGAGGTTGGAACATCAGAGAAGGTCGGCGGAGGCTGCGGAGAACCGTGGTTAACGGGTGGTGCGGCGGTTGGAAGAGGGAACGGGAGGCATATGGGGAAGAGGTGACGACTGCTTATGATTTAGGGTTAGGGTATGAACGATGGAATAATTATATCCGTTCCATACAAAGAAGGAGCCATATTGACGGAAATAGCCCCTCCTCCTCCCTTTTCTTACAAAACAATCCTTAATTTACCCTTTAAACCCTTGCTCCCATAATTCTTTTCAATACCAGTCCAACATTTAAAAAACAAACCCTCCTCTACAAATTATACTTAATTAAGACCCATAAATTACCATTTAACCCCTCTTTCTGAAAAATCCTTACAAATCGAGTCCCGAAATTACCAATCAGCCCCTAAGCCTTCAAATCCTTTCAATTTAAATCCAATTGTTACTAAATGGCCCTTCCATGACAATTCTTTTCAACTCAAGTCCAGGATTTACATATCCCTCGGAAATCAAAAGTATATCATTGGGCACCCCGAAACCAGAAACCAACACCCCACTAAACATTTAATTATTCTATTTAAAACGGGGTGTTATATTCCGACCTTTCTCCCGTCGGTTAGTGGTGTGTAAGCTGAGTAGCCGACGAGTCGACAACATATGGGCTAGTAGGCAACCGACGAATCGACGATGAGCGGGTGACGGCGTGAGGACGTGATGAGCGGCCGCCGGCCGATGATGGTCTAGTGGATGCGTTCTTGGTTCGTGACTCGTGATACGTAGTCAACCGCGGTAATATAGCGGTGTTATAGTGCTTAGCGGAGGTAAGGAAATGCTATTTCAAATTAGCAATTTAGAACAGCGGTGACACTATTAGCACCGCAATTTACTGCGGTTATGGTCACCACTATAGCGGCGCTATAACCGCTATTTGAACAAATTTCTTTTTTGGGCTATTTTACATAAAAAAAAACGTTTTTTTGTGCCATTCCATTGAATAAAATTGTTTTTTCTTAGTCCAAACCAAAACTTTTGTGTTATTCCATTGAATAAAATTGTGATTTTGTGACTCCCATGACTTCCATTGAAACCATGTATGTGTTGTCTTGCTAATTGTGTTGAAGACTTGAAGTACTACATTATGATAACTATCAAATTACTAAATCATTTTATTTGCTAACTGTGATTGTGTTGAGTATGATAAAATGGTAAGTATTGCTTATGTTAAAGTATGATTAACTGTGATATTGTTAACCGATCTGTAAAGTCTCATTAAATAATTATGATATGTGAAGTATGATTAACTAAATATGATATGTGAAGTATGATTTAATGATTAACTGGATTGAGTTGAACTTTGAAGTATGATTACTGATTAATAATCTAATATATATATAAATTCTACACAATATAAAAAAGGCTATTCCACCGTTATACTGCCGCGAGAACCGCGATTTTAAATAGTAGCCGGTGACCGCTATTATATTTTTTTACCACGATATCTGCTTAACTCGTGAGTATGTGCGTTTTCTTTTTGATTAGGCACTCTAAGAAACTAGTCACACGATTATACGAATAAGAAAAGAATACAATAATACAAAATATTACGAATACTGAAAAAAATTAGATTTCACTAATATATATATATATATATATATATATATATATATATATATATATATATATATATATATATCTTCATATTCTAATAAAAGAATAGTTTTAATCTCCTTTTGACATGTGTCATCTTATTATATCTTTTAATAAATACATATTTTATTCTACTTTTGACATGTGTCACCCTATTAGTCTTCTTAATTAATGCATGTCATTTATTAACATATTAATTCTCAATTTTAAATTTTAAATTTTAAATTTTCCACTCTAATTAGATTAAATTAATAACATTACAATAAAATTAATACAAATTATAAGATGATATAATTTATATATTTATTTAAATTAACAATTATAATTTTATATAATTAAAAAAATATATTTTAATTAATAATTTATTTAAAATATTTGATTAATAATTTTGAGTTTTCACTATAAAAGTTTAACTAATTTTGTAACCGTGGTTCCCACGGGTTATATATATATATATATATATATATATATATATATATATATATATATATATATATATATATATATATATATATATATATAGACACACACACACAGGTTGACTGGTCAAAACTCTCAACTCAAACTCGTTTATTTTCGAATTTGGTCAAAGTCGGGTTACGAGTTGAATCGAAAGTTGTCATCCCTAATTTTAATTTTTGATTCCTAGAATTTTAGTCTAATTATATTTTAGAAAACAATTTAAAATTATAGTTTTTAAAGTAAAAACTAAATAAAAAATTAATACACGTTGTCTTAAGTATATCCAATAATAGTTTTTTTAGACCAAAAAACTCTTAGATAATTAGAAAAACTATTAAAATAAAACTAAATAAATAATAAATATAAACTTTTCGAAACTGCTTGTTAATTAAGAAGTTTTCTTATGAGTTTTTTTAATTAACATTCGAAATCTTATTATTTTTTATCAATCATTTGTAACTATTAAACATAGAAAAACATCTCCGAATATTAATTTGAGAAAATTCTCTTATTATCAAAAATACAATAAGCTATTTTCAATTGAGTTTTTTCATAAAAAAATTCTACTAAAAACCTTTCATATTGTAGATGTTCTTTATTATTTTTAGTGAAAACTCCTACTTTTTTTTTTTATCAAAACGATGTTAATTCTTATATAGATATTAAAGAGCGACACTTCTTATGAATAGTGAACTAGGTGAGGTTTTGGCAAAGCTGGTCCTCCATTTATGTTTGTGTGTTTACTTCTGTCTATTCTATGTTTTGGGTCATTTTTTTGTCAATATATATATATATATATATATATATATATATATATATATATATATATATATATATATATATTGTTAGGACCACGTGTTGTTTTGCATCAGCTTTCATTAAATGGGCAAGATACGTGTTCCTCTTCTATGCATCCACATCTCTTCACCGCCTCCCCATCCAATTACCTTGCACCACTTCAAATCCACCGCTTCAAATAATGTTGCTTCCATCACCGACTCAATACGATTCTTTTGGATTCTTTAGATAAGTACTCCACATCTGATTTCCTTCGTCTGGCTGGTTTTCGGCTCCAGTACAAAGTGTTCTTCTACCGCTTCAATTTTTTAATCCCTGCAACGTCTTCCTACTATGTTCGTCATCATCTTACATGCAGACAAACCTCTGTTTTTGCTTATATGCTTCCGTCATGCCTGCTTGCATTTCCAATCGTTACTGGATGTGACATCCCTAAATTTCTCGGCCAGAAAATACCAATTTAATTTATGTTTTAAAATAAAATCAGAGTAATCATTTTTAAAAGATGTTGAATTTGTCCCCAAAACAAAACATGATAAAAATTTATCAAAACATTTCTTAAAGAAGTATATATTTTCATTTTATATCAAAACCTCGGGATGTCATGTTTCGATACCGATCAAAAGCATAAACAATACATTGTAAGTCTTACAACAGTTATTTACAACTACTGGCCTATAATCCAAAAATCTTTCATCATCATGCGTCTATGCTCAGGGTCCACTACCTGTAATATAAAAAGCTGAGTGGGTCGGGCTTGGGAGCCTGATGAGCATATAGGGTTTTCAACCCACAAATAATAAATTTATTAATTTCATTAACCAACATTTAATTTATAAATTTCAACAACCAACAATAACCCTGATTACCCGTTCTTGTTATCCTCACTTTATGTCTCTAAACACCTATCACAAGGGACCTAGAATAAGGATCATCGTCGGGATTGACACTACTGCTAATGGGATTCCTCAGCCATACATGTCCTTAAGGCAACCATGAGGGGAATGGAGTACACCAGCGAACATATAGTTCACCAACACTTATAGGTTGCGAACCTGCTAGCGTTTCACTGGACTGTCTAGAAAGGTCCGTGGTCGTCATCTATACTCCACTAGATGACAACAACAACATCGAGGCCTCTCATCATTTTAACATACATCAACTATTTTATCTACCCATATTTTACCCAACATATTTGTAGATAAAAATAAACATACAATTTAAAACTTGTATAAAACATTTATTCAACAATCATCTCAAATAAACAATCAATATAATTACACATAGCATGTATTTTATAGAAAATACTTCATATCTATGTGTAAGACGAAAGTGACTATACACTCATATGTTAAGACGATAATTGGGCAGCACCTCGTCTCTTAAAATAATATTTTCCGATAAAACTGGGATGTTTTCCCAAAAACCGGGCCTTGCGAGGGTTGGGCTTCAAACCGAAAAGATAAATTTCTCGGGCACTCCGGAACGTGTTTCGGATGTTGGAAATGATCCCGGGGCTTCGGGGGAGGTCGAAATGATAAAAATATTGTTTAAGGGGGGTGAAAAGTGGCAATTTTCCAAAATTACCCAGGAGATCTTGCAACCCTTCTATTTATAGGGGTGAGGTTCGAAGCTCCGGCCGAAGGAAGGGACACACGGAAGGAGCAACAAGGCTTGGACAGAGTAGGTGTTGAGACATGCGTCGGTCTCGGATTGGACCAAGCCTTCAGTGCGAGGAGGTTGCGACACACGTCGGATGCGAGGGCGAAGCACGTGGCTCGCTTCGGATCTGCCACCGGTACGAGGCATGTTGAGTTCTTACTGGGCACCACCTACGGTTGAATCAGCAACGAGCACGTGGCGGACACGAGGCAGCCACGCATGCGAGGTGACGTGGCCAAACCCCAACCATGCAAAATTCCTCGGTTTTAGCATTTTTCTTAAATTGTGTCCCAAACTTCTAAAATACATAACTTTCGCATACGAGCTCCGTTTTCGACGTTCTTTATATGAACGTGTAGGTAAAAATTATGCTCTACAACTTTCGTTTAGGTTACGTCGGCTAATTTTGACTTTATTTTTAATATTATTGTTTTTAACAGACCAGGACAGGAATATCCGTTAAAAATTCATAACTTCTTCATCTGATGTCTGATTTGGGCGCTCTTTTTATGAAAATTCTCGGTTTAACGAACTCTACGACTTTTATTTAGATCACCAAGGCTAAAAAGTAGTTTATCAAAAACTCACTATTTACGTCATTCGACGTCGTGCCGGTTTTGTCGTGGAACTTCGACAAGTCATAACTTCTTCGTTATAACTCGAATTTTGACATTCTTTATATATTCGGAATCCTTGTCACAACCACTACAAATTTTTTCATAGATATCGACTTTATCTAAAATTTATTTTCGACGCTTATTTTTACCCTTAATTCATTAAATTATAATAATTAAGCATAAAACACATAATAATCAAATAATACATTTTATTATTTCAAAACAAGTTACAAAGGTTGACCTAGACTATTACATCACCATTAATGCCTAGCCTAGAAACACAGGCGTTACACCGGAGGTGAGGCACGTCGATATAAGGTATGCGTCTTTTTAGCACTCTTCTACTTCTTCACTATTCACGACGCTGTTTGATTTCGTCCTCTGTGTTGAAGGTACCCTGCCCCCATGAGCAAGATGGTTGCAGGTTTAATTTTTGGTTGTTAGGTCATCTCTCGGTTCAATACTAATGCGACGGTCTCTGTCAGGCCATGAAGATGACCTCTAAGTGTTGTTTTTTGATTTCTTGCATATTAAAATCGATTTTTTTTTTCTATAGTCGAAATTCGTCTTGCAATCTCTTATCGCAATTGATTTTTGTTGCTGCAACAGGACCATCGACCCGAACTGCCTATCAGGTAATTTGGTTTGGGGAGAGACGGAAGGCGAGGGAGGACCCCAACTACCACATCGTTCGTTGTCAACGCCCGTATGGAATTTTGGAGATTTTTTAAGACACGTCGATGAAGCTGTGGCGATGAGTCACGACTGAGCAATACCAAACAAATAGGAGAAAGGTTCGTCTTTTTAGTGGGTTATATTTTTTCTACATTAAACCTTAACTTACCATCTGCTGTTGTTTAATTTCCATAAGCTCAATTTCATTTGTTTGTTAGAGCGTTGTTGTTTTTGAGGAATCATTATCTGGGATTTTGTTGATTTTGGGTTGGGATTCAAATTTCAGATATTGATGTTATTTTGTTTGCTTCTTTTGGTCTCTGCATCCTAACTAAAGCATGGTAACACCGAAAATAGGTTTTTATGATCTAGAACAATTTATATCTTGGTACAACCAATGAAAACATGATGGTGACATTGGGGTAGAGTTAATGTTTTGACGTTGAATTTTTTCTTGATGTGTGTTGTCTTTACGTCCCCCACAAACTGGGCATTGAAGGGATTGCTTAGTGTTATTAGGGTATGATCTTTTCCCTTGCCTACTTCACAACCTGTTTCTCAGGTATACATTTTTTTTTTCCTTTTCATTGTTTTCTTCCTTTCTTTTCAATTGATTTTTTTGTTAATCTTTGTCAATACTGTTCCACTTACACCTGACTATCTTTTCAGTTAACCATGTTGTTGAGTTGTTTGAAAGTTGATGATTTGAAAGCATTTTTCTTTTTTTCTCCTTCAGCAACCTAAGTCAATTAAAAAGAACGTTGAGATCGTACTGTTAGATTTGGCTGAGAAGCTAAGTGCAAAAGAAAGACTGGGTTTTTACTAAATTCATAGCTCCCTGTTCTTTTTTTTTTCTTTTTACTGTACCTAATCCCAAATTGAAACTTTTTATAGTTTTGGTTCTTATTTCAAGGCTTCCATACACGCTTCTTATTATTTTTGATTTGTTGATGTAACATCCCAAAAACCGAGACTGAAAATTTTTGTTTTTAATTATAATACTTGTAAAATTGTTTGAGTAAAACATTACTGATATCACAATGATGACTTATTTTGAAACTTTTTTCTTCAATAAATGAGTAACAGTGATGACTTATTTTGATCTTTATTTTTAATATATTTTCAATAAAAGAGTAACAATATTGAATCATTTTTCGAAATTTGATCTCTTATTTCTGATGTCAATTTCAGATTTTTTTATTATTATTATATTTTATTGTGATTTACACCCCAAATATAGCAATAAACTTACTAATGTACTGCCCTGGAATTGAAGGAAACTCGAGAAGATTTGTCTAGATTTAAACATGTTCTTGTGAATTCGGTTTCCATGTATTTGATTTATAATTAAAAACGACATTTTTCCTGTTAGCTATGTGCAAAAGTAGGTTTCTAATATGTGGTTGTGGCAACAAAATTAGATATGTACTATGTTACTCTTTTTCTATTTTGTTTGTGGCTACCTAATCCACTTTTTAAATATTGTTGAGTATAAAAAGATTGAGTAAATTACACGAATGGTCCCTATAGTTTAGGGTAATTTACGCGTTTGGTCCCTAACTTATTTTTTTTAACTCGGAAGGTCCCCACTGTTTGTTTTTATTACGCGCTTGGTCCCTGACTTACCTAAAAAACCTATTTTGCCCTTGATTTTGAAATTTATTTAAATAAACACACCACCAACCTTATCCCTCTCACCTCACCTTACCTAATCCACCACTTTTCGCTATTTAAATAATAGTTTTTTTAGGTAAGATAAGGACCAAACACGTAACAAAAACAAACAGTAGGGACCAATGGTGTAACGAAAACAAACAGCAGGGACTTTCTGAGTTAAAAAAATAAGTTAGGGACCAAATACGCAAATTACCCCAAACCATAAGGACCATTCGTGTAATTTACTCTAAAAGATTGCATCATTGGGCGTTTTGCTTAGTCCATTATGTACACGGTTTGGGCCTGTCCAACCGTATTAATTATTAGGGTTATATAATATATATATATATATATATATATATATATATATATATATATATATATATATAGAGAGAGAGAGAGAGAGAGAGAACTAGGTTCAAAAGTGGATTGACATCTATTGTGTGGACGTGTGGACAGTGCTATTATGTCAGAATAACAAAGAGAATATTTTTTTAACAATATAAATACGTTCAATCTTACATAACTATTTTCATTCTCAAACATTCTCACTAATTAAATCGTCTATAAGGTTATTATAGACTTATTATTATTATTCTCATTCTGTTAGAATATTGTCAGAATGTTTATTGATTCATATTCTATAAGAATGAAAATGAGGGAAAAACGATGTGTATGAACAAAAATGAATATAAATTAGTAAGAATCCATGAAAATGACGATAATTTTATAAGATTGAACGTAGGAAAATTACTAAGCAACCTATTCTCTTAGTAATTGTCGTAGAATAACACTATCCACACGTTCGCACAATAGTTGTCCATCCACATTATAACCTAACCCTATATATGTATGTATGTATGTATGTGTGTGTGTGTGTGTATATATATATATATATATATATATATATATATATATATATATATATATATATATATATGGCTTATGGAATATGTGGCTGTCATGTACCTAATGTTAGATACAGAACCATTAAAAACTATATATTTTTAACAAAATGCGATCAAATCTCTCTAGTATCTTTCTTGCATCTTTTATTAGAGCTTATGCTAAACATTGTATATATTTTTATGGAATTTTATAAGTTTAATTTTGCACCACAAACCATATATAATAATGTTTTACCAACTATTTGTAGGTCTCCAAATTGAAATTTAACACAGAAAACTATATTGAAAGATTGAAATTATTCATTAAAAAACCCCGTCTAAACCTCTTTCCATAAGCCATCATAGATAAACCATACAACTATACATAAGATAGGTATTGAAGGAAGGTATGAAACCTATTAAAGGTCTAATAAAAACACATTCGAAATAGATAGGTATTGGGGATGAATCATGAAATCAAATATAATATGAGTTTAAAGGCAATAAGAAGAAACTAAAATGAAAGAAAAATGTGTTTTTTAATCAAAATGAAGTCGGTTTTTATGGTTCTATACCTAACATTACGTACATGACAGCCACATATTCACTTTTCCCTATATATATATATATATATATATATATATATATATATATATATATATATATATATATATATATATATAGTGCATGCATGCACCGTAGGAAAAAGTGGTTAAATTAATTGTTTTCTCTGTAACCCTAACACGCCTCTATAGTAGCAATTCTTTATAGAATTCCCCTGAGGTTGTATCTTTAATCATTCGACACCAGTTGATACAACTTGTGCTCTGAGGTTGAATTAATTGTTTTCTCCGAAGCTTCAAGTTTGGTGCTTAACAGCTTGGCTTCTTCAGTTTTGAGAGCGAGAGAATCCTTGAGAGTACTTTCTTTTACAAGGTCGTCTTTAAGCTGAGAAAGATGAAACGAAATAGTGGCTTGAAAGGAGGTATTGTCAGTTTTCAGACCAGTGCGAATTTCTTGGAGTTTTGTCCTTTCAGTCGTGAACAGAGAGCCCAGATTCTTCAATGCTTCATTTGCTGATGTGGTGTTGGAATTGTAAGTGGTTTGAAAGTTCTCCATGAAAGGACTTGACTTGCAAACCTCAGCAGAATCAGCAACATATGTCTCCACAGAAGATGAATGTTGTTTCATGATTCGCTCAAAGAGGGACTCAACAACTGCTTTAGCATAAGCTTCTGTGGAAGAATCTTTTGTAGATTGAAGCACCTGGTCAATCTTTTCATTTAGAGACTGCAGTTACCCTTTCATCACTTGCCCCTCATCTTCATTGTCATTCCTGATTGGGAAGGGACTGTAAGTAAAACCCTCAAGATCTTCATCGTTGTCATCACAGAAGAGCATTTATGGATCATCACAGTTAAGAGGGGAAATAGGTGGTGAAACATGTGTGGAGAAATGTGAAGTTAGAGCCCGATACGTCGACTGAAACAACAGGTGGGATGGAGACATTAGGATCTACTGTTGAATCAGTAAAGAGAGAGATCGAAATAGGAGTGGTTTTTTGTAGTTGGGAAGAAACTTGTGGTTGAGATGAAACTGGTGGTTGAGACGAGACAGGAGGTGGACAAGGTGCGATAGTAATGGGAATGGAAGTGTGAGTAGGAGAAGGAGGTAGAGTTGGAATTTTATCATTTAGATTTACCTTGTGTTGTAGAGAAGGTGGAGGCGAATCATCACGTTGTGAACCCTCAAACTGAGAATGTTCTCTTTCCGAGCTTGATGAAGATGAACTAGGAACGAGAGTCATCTTGTGTAGATTTCGCTTCTTAGGAGCTGAAGGAGATGATCCTTGAGTCTTTCGCTTCTTGGGAGTAGATGCTTGAGAAGATGGACCTTCTGGAACCCCTTTCTTCTTTTCCCCCTTCTTGCCTCCATTTTTGGGTTTATCAGCCTCGTCTATTGATCTTTGCATCTCTGATGTAAGCTCCCTAGCACCCGAAGCAGGATTCTTCTTGTACTATGTGATAATCTTACTCGCCCCAAAAACACAACTATACATCGTCTCCGGAATGGATCCCACAAACAAAAACTTGTAATTATCAGAAATAATGATCTTTGTGGTATGGAAAGTAGCAATCGATGACATTAACGAGTCCTTCATCACTAGAATGTTGAACTTTTCAATAGACCTTTGCACTACTATCGTCCAAAAATGTTCGCAAGAGATTTCGTGATGTCGAGATGAAGAATTCATACTTTGTACCAATTGTGCCCAAAGCACGGACCCATAATCGACATTAATCCCATGGTAGAGACCATGGAGGATCGTCATAAAGGATTTGCTTACACAGTCAGACCCAGATACTCTCTCAGATAATGCCTTGAAGAGAAGAGTAAACAACCCATTCAATTGTGGTGGGAGAGAATATTTCTTGAACTTGGTTATGGTTGAGAGAACTTTTGAGCGGGAGGTTGTGTGAATCATACGCATCTCTTCTATTTGAAGAAATCATTAGGGTTTCCGCTTTTATCGAATATGTTGGAGCCGTCATTACTTTGTTGACGTTACTCCGTGATTTTGATATTGCCCTAATATGATCTTACGCGTCAAATTCTTTATAGGTATAGAAAAATAAGTAAAATGTCGCACGATAATTTTCAATCCAATCCAATAAACATCTCAAACAACAAGGGTTCAACCACAAGATTTCCGATTCTATATCCTCATGAGTATGAAGTGTGGGCTCTTCATTTTGAAGATTATGTTCTCGGCTTAGAAGAAAATGGGTACTTGATCTGGGAAGCTATTACTTTGGGTCCTTTTGTTAACTCTGAAAACCAAAAGAACCATCAAAATTTAGAAGGAATACAACCAGTTACTCGTTGATATGAAGGAGGTTCCTAAGGATGAGAGAGAGACAAACTCACCAGTAACATTAAAGCAATGAGAATTATAAGGTTCGCTCTACAGTCTGACAGATTTCGCTTGGTGAGTTCATGTGAAACGGCGAAAGATATTTGGGACAGGCTTAAAGAGCTTTATTCCATAGATGCTGATCTCGAACATTCTACCCAAACACTCCTGCTTTTGGAGTTCGGTGACTTCAAAAAAAAGCCGGAAGAAAACCTTAGCCAGACATTCAACCGTTACAATCATCTTCTTAGTAGGATGATTAATCATGGAATAGAACGAAAGTTGATCGAGAAGAAGGTCACTTTCCTGAATGGTCTTAGGCAGGAATGGATGGCGGTGGTCTCAACTATTAAAGCTCATGAACAGTTCAAGAATTAAACATTGGTTAAAGTAGCGGGAATTCTTAAGTTACATGAAAGTGAAGTGACGAAAGAGACAAAAGTTGTGTCCGTTATGGGGTCATTGGCTCTCATCTCAAAAGGCAAGGGTGTTGGAGAGGAAGAACCAGAAACTGATCTTTCTGACAATGATCTGACAAGTGAAGAATATGCCTTGATGATTTCAAACCCCAAACGGTTTACAAGAAAGAAATTCCCTACCACTAAGAACCGAAACTGGCAGGGAAGTTATAGTTCCGAGAAACCAAAAGATGAGAATAAAAGCACTCCTCTTAGGGATGAAGGGAAGAACAAGAAAAGCAAGCTGGTTAGCAACTCAGGCTATGACTGCAATTACTGTCACGATAATAATCATTAAGAAAAGGAGTGCATGCTAAGGAGGATGAATGAGAAGAAAGAAGGAGATGATGATGAGGCTTACTACTTGCGTAAGATGGAAAAGATTAAGAAGAAAAGACTAATGATAACTCAATACCTACGTTGATTGTGTAGGAAAATACAGATGAAGATGAGTTTGGAGGAGTGGAGATTTGGTCAACTGACTCTGAGGATGAGGAGGTTCGCAAGCCCACACATGGCAGGGCATAACAACTGTTTTGTTGTTAAACCTATTAGTGAGCAAATCAGTGAGTGTGATCAAATGATCAAAAAGGTACACACCATTCTTGAATCTCTTAAAGTTCCTACATGTAACTATGAAACTGAATTAAATGACCTAAAATTTACCTTTTCAAGCATAAGTAATAGTCTTAAACAAAGTCGTCTAGCAAATGCAAATCTAATTGATCAAATGAGTAGGACGTCATCCAAGAGTGAGGAGCGAAGGATGTGGATTGAGAAGATAGAGTCTGAGTTGTCTAGGTCAAGAGACGAATCAATTTATTTGTAGAGACATAATTTGAAGTTTTTGAAACAGAGAAACTTTTTTTGTTTAATTGCTAGATGACTTTATTCGAATATTACTCAGTTACATTTAGATTGTGAGATGGGTAAAAAGATTCACAAAATGATCTTACCTTTCCTTGAATTCAAGGAAGACGAGATTGATGCTGATTGTTACAAGTGTGAATTTATCGTCTCTTCAGACGAAACCTCTGATGCTTACAGAATTGGACTAGAAAAAATTGAATATTTTATTAAGTCCAAAGACCATAAGGACATGTTGAAAAATTTGCTTGATGAAAATGACAGGTTGAAAATCAAGACCGAAACTGTAAAGAAATTTGACTCATTACATTCCAAATTAAGTTCAGAAAATAAAATCAATCTTGAAAATATATATGAATTTGACGAGGAAAGTGATATGAGCGAAATATCTATAGAAGATGAGGTTGACTATTCCGAGTTTGTGAAAACCGAACCCAAACTTATAAAAGTCCTGATTTCTGAAAACTCAGTCGAGTTCGCTCGCATTTCTCAGAACAAGCCAAAAATTTTGAATGCAAAAGCTACGGTATATCCTAAAGTCCAAACGGTCCCAAATAAAGTTTTTCAAGGTCAATGGAGTTAACAAAACTTAAACAATGGAACTGACTTCGCTTGTAAAAAAATACAACAAAGATAGATGTGACGATTACTTTTGGTCTGCACCAATTGATAATGCGGATGAAACAAAAGGTCTATCTGAAAGAACCTCTTGTAGAGTGCAAGGACGTTATGTGGTTGAGCCAATAAATAAGCCTTCAAGCTTTGAAAAAGGCAGTCCAAGTGGTACAAAGGAATGTCCAAGCAAAGCTTCTTCTAGTAAGAGCGAATCTCAAGCAAGTGAATCGAAGCGAAAGGCGAATATTCACAAATATTCAAAGCAACTTGCTGAGAAAAAAACGTCAAAGGAATCGAAGATACCAGAAAAATCTCAATGAAAGGAAGCAATTTTGGCAATCCCAAAATTCTAGCCACGTTCGCAATAAGAAATCTTCAAATCAAAAAGCGAGAGCTAGTTTGCTTGCAAATTCTGGTCAATGCTTGCACTGTCAATCAAAGAATGTTGCTCCAAAACCAAGATCCCAAGAGCGAAACCAAGATCCCATCCTTCTCAACCCAGGAAATCTACATCTAAAGATGTCAAAGGAAATGGAAAGCTTGTCAAGGAATCTAAAATTCCAACCAATAAGTCGATCTCTGATTCTAAAAGAGTGGAGAGAAAATTTGTCAAAAATCAAATCTTAAATAAATGAAAACAATCTGATTTAAAAGAGACGAAACCTTAAGAAAATAAAATCAAAGTCTTCACTATTAAAAGAAAAGATGAAACCACTTTGATAAAACAAACTTATATGGTTGATCTTTCTATTGTTTTTCCCCGTTCCGTAAAAGGCTCGCCAGGACCCAAGCAACTTTGGGTTCCTAAATTTGCTTAATCTTTCCAGGTATTCATGACGAGAAGTTTGACTACGAATGGTATATTGACAGTGGCTGCTCACGTCACATGACTGGGAGAAAGGAAGAGTTGAGGGAGTTTCGCGCTCTGAAAGATGGAGGAAATGTAAAGTATGGTAACAACTCGTTTGGAACGATCAAAGACTATGGGATGATGTCTAATGGAGATTTCTCAATACAGAAGGTGGCTTATGTCGAAGGACTACAACACAACCTGATTAGTGTCTATCAATGGGTTGTGGGAACTAGCTTGAAAGTAAGCTTTGATGACGAAGGTTCTGAAATTATAGAGAAGGAAACGAAAGTTGTTCTCTTGAAGTCCCTGTTGGAAGTGTCCCCAAGGTCATTAACTAATTGGTGATATTTCTAATAATAGTAGGGTCCTCTTAGGTTGCCCTCAAGACTCAAAATTGAGTAGAATAAATAATATGCGTAATAAGTTTATTAATTATTATGGTTTAATAATTAATTAGAAACTAATTAGAAAACAATTTTGGAATTAATTAATAGTTCAAGTGATAGAAGGGTTGAATGTGAATTAATCAATAGTTTGTTAATCAGGGAACATTCCAGAACCCTAGAAGGAAGGGGGTTGGACGAAAATTCCCTTTGGATAAAGGGAATTTCGTTCATAGCATATCCCATCCCACATGGGTGGAAGGATAAAACCCTAGGAGGTATCCAATGCTATAAATAGGGCCTTAGGGATTCATTCCTCCTTGCTCATTCTGGCTTGAGTATTCGCCACCTTCTTTCTCCCTCATTGTGGAAAAACTTTCTTTTAGTTTATCCCTCCTAGTTTAATATTTGTTTCTACTCTTTTGAGTTCATTGGGTGTGAACCAAGAGGGGGATTCTAGTTTGGATCCTCATCATCTAAACAAGGTGGCATGCACAAGGAGTCAAGCTCGAAAATCATTGGTTGCTAAATAGGTTAGTATTCTTCCTTTTATTTTTGGATTTCATAGGGTAGAAGTAGTAGTATGAAACCATAGATCCATATGGTGCATGTACACTTAGGTAAATCGTTTTTTTGTTTCGATTCTTCCGCTGCCTATTGTAGAGTGTATTTGATGCATGTATTACCCAACAGTGCTATCAGAGCCATTGGTTCATGGTTACCTTCACCCTACATCTATGTTTTCTAAAAATATTGTTTTGGAACTGAATGATGAATGTTTGATTGAAAAATTCATAACTTGTTAAAAACCCTAATTCACGACGTGAAGGAGTAGTTCACGACGTGAACATAGGCAGATCAGAATTATCGTTTTTAATCTTGCTTATATTTCGAATTCAAGTTTTATCTTGCATGGATAAATACCTAATTGGATTAGATCTGGAAAATTAAATATTATTTAAATGTTTTCTATTTAAATTTGTATATTTATGGATAAATATTATTTAATCATAATCTAAATTTGAATATTTATTATTATTTAATGGATTTAAATATTATTTATAATAAGAGTTTTATAAATTTGAATATCAACCCCTCATGTTTTATTAATTATTATATTGCATCCTTGTAATTAATTTGAATTAATAATAAACAACTAAATTTAAAGTGTTTTAAATTTACCCTTATATATATATGTAAGATTCATATATTGTATATATAAGAGAATTACAATATACGTCTTCGCATATTTTAAATATTGACATTGTCGGTCTTACCTCGACTAGGCGCACCCGTTCTAATGTAGGGGTTTAAGGAGGTCTCTATGATTCCTAATGAGGTTGGTTTTTAATATGCTTCGTGCTTACCACCCTCACCGCCCTATTGCATTTTGAGAATGGAGTTACTGAAAGGGTTTGATAGTGATGATGGTCAATATAAAAGTATTCTAAATACAAGTATAAAACAAAATCCCATTTTATTTAAATAAAAGTGAATCTTATGTTATCCATAAAAATTGCACATTCTCTTTATAACTTGTTGATGGAGCTCGTGTGGTTAACCGGCACGTCAATTTGAGAGTATAGGTAAAGAATGATGCGAGACTCGCGAATCTCAAGCGTAACTTGAGTCGGGGACCACACAATTTTGTATGGGTGATTCACCATCTATTCAATGATCTGCGGCATCCCCGTCATTGAATATGAGATGAACATAATCTGAGATTAACATGTCGTTGATAGTCAACGAATCTCAAAGATCTAGGAATTTCATAGTGATTGAAATTGACAATGAGCTTTGTCTACCTAAATAACTTCATGGTGTGTTTACGACATCCCTTTACACATCATGAAGCCAAATATGGATCCTAGCCTTATTATAGTAATTTTTTTTAGGGTAGTTGCTAATTAAGGATTTGTATCAAACTAATTGAATCTTATCTTTTGTAGATGTCGAACCAAGCAAACAACAACAACAAAAATCTTCCTCCACCTCCTCTAACTCAAAAATCAAACTTCTCTCTAATGCCGGTTCTTAATAGGGAGAAACTCAAGGAAGATGGATCCAACTATCTTGATTGGATCAGGACCTTGAGGATCACGTTAAGATATGAGAACAAAGAGTATGTTCTTGACGAAGATGTTCCCAAACTTGGAGAGAACCCTGCCCCAGAAGAAGTTACTACCTACAACAAGCATTATGATGAATCAACCAAAGTGGCTTGCCTTATGTTAGCGACCATGGCTTCTAGTCTCCAGAAGAACTTTGAAACATGGGGTACATTTGACATAAACCAGCAACTCGAGGAGATGTTCCAAGAGCAAGCTAGGCAAGAACGATTCGAGATCGTCATGTCCCTCATGGCATGTAAACTACAAGAGGGAGCTTTTGTGTGTGCGCATGTCCAAAAGATGGAGTCATACATAGACAGACTTGGGAATCTAGGTGTCGAGCTACCTAAGGAGTTGGCCATAGACATGGTTTTGAACTCGCTTACTAGTTCATATTCGCAGTTCATCAAGAACTTCAATATGAATGGCCTTGACAAGACCTTGATGGAGTTGCATGACATGCTCAAAACTATTGAAGCAAGCATGAAGAAGCCCAACAAATCTAACCCTACTACTCCCGTACTGGCTATTGATCATGGTTCCGCTAAAAGAAAAGGGGCCTCAACCCAAAGGAAAGGGTAAGGGTAAGGGTAAGGGTAAGGTCGGACAGTATGAACCTGCTCCTAAGAAAAGGGCTCAAGCTGAAATAGCTCCTTCTGCTAATCCAAGTGAAGTCATTTGTTTTTACTACCAAGAAAAGGGACACTGGAAGCGTAGCTGCCCTAAATACCTCGAGGACCTTAAGAAGGGCAAAGTTAAGGTGACTATCACCTCAGGTATGCTCATGATAGAACTCCATAGCACATCTATTTCTAGTTCTTGGATTCTTGATACAGGGTGTGTTACTCATATTTTCTCTGATATGCAGGGACTAAGACAAAGTAAGAAGTTGAAGCATGGTGAGCTCAACCTAATCATGGGAAACAGGAACAAGTCAGTTGTTAAAAGGATTGGGAACTATGAGCTCATGCTTAGTGGTGGTGTTTATCTTAGTTTATTAAATTGTTGTTACTCGCCTGATATGGCACGGAACATTATTTCCTTTCAAGCACTTTATAAGGATGGTTGTCGTTTTTCTTTTGATAATGATAATGGTGACATTTTGGTTTATAAGAATGGTTGTTTTATTTTTAAAGCTAGTCCTTGTAAAGGTGTGTATGAAAGTATTGTTTTTGATGGTGATGTTGATAAACTAATAATGAATGTTGGTTCTTCTAATAGTGAATTAGATAAATCATGTTTGTAGCATTGTCGACTTGGCCATATAAACAAGAAACGCATTACCAAGCTCCAATCTAATGGAATCTTGGAATCATTCGACCTCAAATCGGATGATGTATGTGAAGCTTGCTTACTTGGCAAGATGACAAAGCGCCATTTACAGGCCACTGTGAAAGAGGCAAAGATTTGTTGGACCTCATCCATACAGATGTTTGTGGACCCTTCAAATCTGCCACAAGACATGGAGAAAAATACTTCGTGACTTTTACTGATGATTTTAGTATATATGGATATATTTATCTAATCAAGCATAAGTCAGAAACGTTTGAGGTTTTCAAAGAGTTTCAAAATGAAGTAGAGAATCAATTGGGCAGAAAGATCAAGATGCTCCGGTCCGACAGGGGTGGAGAATATTTAAGTCTTGAATTCTATGATCATCTAAAGAATTATGGAATAGTTTCACAATTATCTCCTCCCAGAACACCGTAGTTGAATGGTGTGGCTGAAAGGAGAAATCGAACTGTGTTAGACATGGTTGGATCTATGATGAGTCGAGCTACACTTCCGATATCTTTTTGGGGGTATGCCTTAGAGACAGTCACCTATATCCTAAACCTCGTACCTACTAAGAAGGTTGCTCAAACACCCTCTGAAATGTGGAGTGGGACACGTCCTTCTCTAGCACATATAAAGGTTTAGGGATGCAAAGCTTTTGTTCGTCGCGAGGCGAATGACAAGCTCGAACCCCGGTCATAGAAGTGTTACTTCATTGGTTATCCACAAAATTCGTTTGGATATTTGTTCTACAAGCCTTCGGAAAACAAAGTGTTTGTTGCTCGAAGGGGATTCTTCCTTGAGAAGGATCTCATTTCCAAAGAGGACAGTGGGAGCCACATAGGCCTTGAAGAGCTTCAAGAGACAAATGAAGAAGTACCATTAGTAGACACTAGCACTCAACCTGAGGTGCAACAACTCGTTAAGGAACCTCAACCTGGGGCTGAGAAACCTGTTGAGCAAAATGATATATCTCCACCTCCCCTTCGCCGATCTAATAGAGTTCGTTATCCTCATGAGTTCTATGGTTTCCATGTGAGCACAGAAGGAGACGTATTGATCAGTGATCGTACACTGGTTGATATGGATGAACCATCCAACTATAAGGAAGCGATTGCAGGCACTGAGGCTGCCAAGTGGAAGGAAAGCATGGATAGCGAGATTCAGTCTATGCATGATAACCAAGTTTGGAATTTGGTTGATCTAGCACCTAGCACTAAAATTGTTGGGTAAAAGTGGATCTTCAAGAAGAACACAGGCATGGATGGGAATGTTCACACGTTCAAGGCTAGGTTGGTAGCAAAGGGTTACACTCAGACTCAAGGAATTGATTATGAGGAAACCTTTTCACCAGTAGCCTAGATCAAGTCTATTAGGATATTACTTGCCATAACAGCTTTTCATGATTATGAAGTATGGCAAATGGATGTGAAGACCACTTTCCTTAATGGAAAACTCACAGAGGAAGTGTACACGGAACAGCATGAGGGTTTCATAGATCCAAAATATCCAAATAGAGTGTGTAAGCTTGAAAGGTCCATATATGGACTAAAAGAAGCATCTCGTAGCTGGAACCTTTGCTTTCATGAAAAGATCAAGGAGTTTGGTTGTTCAAGAAGTGAAGGAGAGTCCTGCGTATATATCAAAGCTAGTGGGAGTAATGTAGTCTTCCTAGTGTTGTATGTGGATGGCATACTCCTTATAGGAAATGATATCCCGATGTTGCAAGGTGTTAAGACGTGGCTTAGGAGTTGTTTCGCTATGAAAGAGCTAGGAGAAGCTGCATACATACTTGGTATAAGGATCTATAGAGATAGATCAAAACCTCTAATAAGACTGACCCAAAGTACATACTTGGATTAGATATTGAAGAAATTCAAGATGCAGGACTCCAAGAAAGGTTATCTACCTATGCAACATGGCACAAAATTGAGTAAGACTCAATGTCCTAGTTCTAGTGATGAACGAGAAAGAATGAGTCAAGTTTCGTATGCTTCTGCTATAGGACCGATCATGTATGTCATGACATGTACTCATCCTGACGTCTCATTTGCTTTGAGCATGGTGAGTCGTTTTCAGGAAAACCCAGGAGAAAGTCATTGGATAGCAGTCAAGAACATTTTGAAATACCTAAGAAGAACAAAGGATATGTTCTTGGTATATGGGGGTAAGGATGAGTTGAGAGTCACAGGTTATACAAATGCCAGTTTCCAAACTGATAGGGACAACTCATGTTCCCAGTCGGGATGGGTATTCTTGCTTAATGGAGGAGCGGTCACTTGGAAAGGTTCCAAGCAATCGACAGTGGTAGACTCTACGTGCGAGTCAGAGTATATAGCGGCTAGTGATGTTGCGAAAGAAGCTACATGGCTGAAGAATTTCATTGATGATCTTGGTGTCGTTCCAAGCATCAAGGATCCCTTGGAAATCTTCTATGACAATGAGGGTGCAGTCCCTTTGACTAAAGAACCCAAAGACCATGGTAACTCAAGACATATACTTAGAAATTTCCACTATGTGAGACATCGAGTCGAGGATGGGGATATTTTCATGAGCAGAGTGTCGTCGGAGGAGAATCCAACCGATCCGTTCACTAAACCATTATCAAGGATCAAGCATGATAGTCATAGTAGATCTATAGGCGTTAGATTCGCTGAAGATATGGTGTAATTTTTTAGTTGTTTAGTTTGATAAAATATTGAAACATTTAGCAGTATGAATTTGTAATAGAATTGGTGTTTATTTTCTGGAGACTTAATAAAGTGTTGGTGTTGCTATCGTTTCTATTAATTTAATACTGTGTTTTTCTTTTGCATGTTTAGAACCCACTTCCCGGGTATTAATTTACTCAAATCTCCACAGTTGGTCATACTCTTGGAAGTAAGTAGTGATTCAAGACTATCATGAGTGTTGGTGGATTGACCATTTTTGATTGAGCATGACATAGTGATTGTGTCAACACTTATGAGTAATTAATAGTGATTTAACTATTGGATCAACCCGCACATAGAGATTACTTCATGGATTGAGTCACGAGTAATTCTAAGATGATAATATCTTTTGTTCTTCAAACCGAGATACATGTGGGGCTTTGCTCTAAGATTCTGTTATGCATTGGTATACTCCAACGCTATCCATAACTGGTGGCTATAATGGGTGTATTCATGTGTGACATGATGAAATAGACAAAGACTATGTAGTCAAATTTTATTCATCCCTTCTACCTTAATAGGAGAAGCGATATCTATGGGCCCCTCGATGATTTGGTGCTGACATCTTAAAAGCCTGGTCGGGTGCTGATTAGAATTGATGTGTTCGATTTAGTAGTCAAATGTAGTCGTCACAAATCCATATCGGGAAACATAATATTGAATTCTGAGATTGACCATTATCCATGTCTCGAATTCATATAGATATCATGAAGATGAAGGAATAATTGATCACTTATCTGAGGGCTAAAGCTGATTAGATCAGAGTTCGGCATATGCATTGGATGGCATTCTCTATGTTGAATATTAGATGGATATAAGACCATATATAGTTGATGACTTGTCCAAGTGGGAGACAGTTGGAAGTGTGTCTAAGGTCATTAACTAATTGGTGATATTTCTAATAATAGTAGGGTCCTCATGGGTTACCCTCAAGACTCAAAATTGAATAGAATAAATAATAGGAGTAATTACTTTATTAATTATTATGGTTTAATAAGTAATTAGAAACTAATTAGAAAACAATTTGGGAATTAATTAATAGTTTAATAGATAGAAGGGTTGAATGTGATTTAATCAATAGTTGGTTAATCAGGGAACATTCCAGAACCCTAGACGGAAGGGGGTTGGACGAAAATTCCATTTGGATAAAGGGAATTTCGTTCATAGCATATCCCATCCCATATGGGTGGAAGGCTAAAACCCTAGGATGTATCCAAGGCTATAAATAGGGCCTTAGGGATTCATTCCTCCTTGCTCATTTTGGCTTGAGTATTCGCCACCTTCTTTCTCCCTCATTGTGGAAGAACTTTCTTTTAGTTCATCCCTCCTAGTTTAATATTTTTTTATACTCTTTTGAGTTTATTGGGTGTGAACCAAGAGAGGGATTCTAGTTTGGGTCCTCATCATCTAAACAAGGTGGCACGTACGAGGAGTCAAGCTCGAAGATCATTGGTTGCTAAAGAGGTTAGTATTCTTCCTTTTATTTCCGGATTTCATAGGGTAGAAGTAATAGTATGAAGCCATAAATCCATAGGGTGCATGTACATTTAGGAAAAGCGTTTTGTTGTTTCGATTCTTCTGCTGCCTATTATAGAGTGTATTTGATGCATGTATTACCCAAAAGTCCCCTAGGAAAGGCGAAATATATCCTCTAAATTTGAACCCTATAAGAGGAAAACATGTTGTCTGCTTGCTAACGAAATCTCACTCCGATGATAGCTGGCTATGACACAGACGACTTTCACCCCTAAATTTCAAGTATATCAACAAGCTTGTGCTTGGTGATCATGTGCAAGGATTTCCTTTATTAAAGTTTGATGAGGACCATCTATGTGCAGCATGTGAAATGGGGAAGCAAAGTAGGAAAAGTCATCCCACTCGAATAATGCTCACCTTCGCTTCGTTTCCTCTGTATTTTTGGGCTGAGGCTATTGCAACTGCATGTTTTACCCAAAATAGATCCATTCTGAAGAAGTGATTTTCTCTTACTCCATATGAAATTATTAACAATCGCAAACCTAACGTTAAGTTTTTCCATGTATTTGGTTCCAGGTGTTTCATCTTCAATTCCAAGGAAAACCAAAACAAATTCGATGCAAAAGATGATGAAGGAGTATTTTTGGGGTATTCGCTAAATTCTAAGGCATTTAGGGTTCTCAACAAATGAACAAAGAAGTTAGAGGAGATCTACTATGTCACTTTCGATGATAATTATTTGAAGAAGATTCAGCAAAACAAAAGTTCATTAGTGGAGATATTTCCACATCCAAGTCCAACAACGGTTCCTATCTCTAGTTTATATGATGAATATATGCTTCTCTTTGATGAACAAGAAAAGTCCATCTCCTCTGAATCTAAAGCAACAGACAATAAAGAAGATGAATTCAAGAAAATCATCGACGATACTGTGAAGGATATGGAAAAAGAATATCCTAGCTCAAACGAATGTAATACCACGAACGAATCTCCAAGTTCAAACGAACCTCCTAGCCTGAACGAAACTCCTAGTTCAAGCGAACCAACAAAATAAAACACACCATTGCAGGGGGGAGGGTTTGTTTCCGTCTTCTAAACCTGATGTGCCTTCTGAGATGGAGAATCCATCTCCAACCCCTACCCATGAACGTTCAGTTGAGGGGGAGAAATATCAACCTTAGGGCGAAGTATCATCATTCGGGGGGGAGAATAAAGAAGAAAATGATGATTCAGATGCACAGTATGAATTCGAAGAAGTAAATGTCGAACTGGATCCTTCATATGATCCAAGCTATCCTCCATCGATGAAATGGACCGGAGATCACCCGAAAACACTTGTCATAGGTGCATCGTCTGAAGGTGTCCTCACACGATCTCAGTTAAAAGCGAATCAAAGTGCATTATTCTCTAAGGTAGAATTTTTCATGTTTAACTCATTTGTTTCCAAAGTTGAACCCAAAACCGCCAGCACAGCTCTTGATCAGTCTGATTGGGTGTAAGCGATCCAAGACGAACTCAATGAGTTTGAACGAAACAAGGTTCGGAGATTAATACCAACTCCACCAAATGCATTAGTTGTTGGTTTAAAATGGGTGTTTCACAATAAAGTGGATAAAGAAGGCAATGTGATAACAAATAAAGCAAGACTAGTAGTCAAGGGATACTGTCAAGAAGAAGGAATCGACTATGAAGAAACCTTCGCTCCAGTAGCAAGGTTAGAATCCGTTCGTATCTTTTTGGCTTATGAGGTATACAAGAACTTTGTGGTTTTACAAATGGACATCAAGTGTGCTTTCCTGAATGGAGAACTGGAAGAGACTGTATATGTCGAGCAACCACCAGGTTTTATGAACGAGAAATTTCCCAATCACTGTTACATCTTGGACAAAGCCTTTTGTGGTCTAAAGCAAGTGCCAAGAGCCTGGTATGAAACCCTAACTCGCTTTCTTAAATTTTCAAAATTAAAACAAGGTTCGGTTAACTCAACCTTCTACGAATCCTAGCTTAATAGTTGAGTTTCACAAGTTGATGGAAACTAAATTTGAGATGAGCTCAATGGGTCCAATTAACTTTTTCCTTGGATTGAATATTAGAAAAGGACCAGAAGGCATATTCATAAATCAGGAGGCTTACACCAAAACCTTACTGGCAAAGTTTGGCATGATGGGAGATTCAAGAGTGAAAGTTCCAATGGCATTCGGAACGAAACTAACGCCATCTCTCGAAAAACCAGCTGCTGATATGACTTTGTCTAGACAGATGATAGGGTCATTGATGTATCTAACAGCTAGTAGACCAGACATTATGTTTTCTGTTTGTTATTGTACTAGCTTTCAGGCAAATCCACACGAACCTCACATGGTGGTAGTCAAGAACATATTTAGATACCTAAAACGAACTTCATCTCTTGGCATATGGTATCCAGCAAAATTAGGGTCCTTCGTTCAATTATTCTCAGATGCTGATCTTGGAGGATGTGGTTTAGATAGAAAAAACAATACTGGCGGGTGTCAATTTCTCGATGGCAAACTCGTCAGTTCGCAGTCCAAGAAACAAACATGCATATCCTTGTCTATAGCCAAAGCTGAATATATTGTTGCTACATCTTGTGCTTCATAGGTCATTTGGATTCAAAGTCAATTAAGAGAATATGGCCTAAACATGAAACACATCCCACTTTACTGTGACTCTGAAAGTGCTATTCGCATTTGTCATAATCTGGTGGAACACTCAAAGACAAAACGCATTGCATTAAGGTATCACTTCATCAAGGATCATGTAGAAGATGGAAATGTTGAAATACACTTCATTCGATCCTATGATCAACTAGCTGACATAGTCACAAAAGCCTTGCCTGAAGCGTCATTTAATTGAATTCTTCAACACTTAGGAATGATGGAAGATGAATCTGTTCCAAAACCACTTTCGCTTTCTTGAGAATCATCATCGTTTTCGCCTTGTGAGTATTTGTAAAGAGAAATGAGGCGAACGCTCGCCTTATTTCGTTTTCGGTTTTTTGGGACACGAAATGGACCGAACTCTCGCTCCAATTCGCTTCACTCATTCTCGGTTGATTAATCGACTTTCTTGTTGGTTTGGAACTCATGTATCCTTTTTGTACATTATGTATACTATTTCGTTTAAACATATTTTAAATTTCTGTTTTTATTTCTTTTTCAGAAAAACTAAAATCCAAAAATATTTTACTTTACTTTGTGTTTTTAAATTCATTTTCAGAAAATTAAGTTAAAAAAATATTTTCAGCTGTGTTTAGTTTTATTTGTCTTCTTTTTCACAAAAAAATAAAATACCAAAAATAGATAACAGCGAAACTTGTGACAAACACATATCTGGAGTTACTCTACTTCGCTTGATGGGGTAGGTATAAATATAATTATCTATGTATTAGCTAAGTGTCCCTAGAAGCATGTTGTTGCATGTTGTCTAAAGCCTCAATGACTCTATGTGAAGCCTTAATGAAACAAATCTACCTTTCGCTTCTTCCCAATCAGGCTTCTTACTTCACATTAGTCATGAGCTACTTTACTCTTCTCGTAATGAATTAAGAGTTATCTGCTTGGTCATTTTGCATAGCATAGGTAATTATGTTTCTTATATCGCCTCAATACTTTTCTCCATTAATTGAGTTTTCATTATTGTAACCCTTGAGACTCTCAGAATTTACCACTGAGGTTTATGGTTACACAAAATTTGTGTTAATGATCTTAGTTTCGTTCTACCACATACTAAGTGAGAGCCAAAATCCAACACCAAAATGAATTGACAGTGAACCAATGACAGTTCTAGCTATTCACCCATGAATTAACAAAAATCATTATCATGATATCATTGAGACCAGAGACTCCATGATAACCATTACTATGCGTAAACATATACAAGTGAAGTTAAAGCCAGTTTTTGCCATGCTTCACCGTCTTCAAGGTGTTTATAATCAATCCTTTAATCGGAAACAAGGGGGAGAAAGTGTACTTGGAGGAGCTAGAAACAAAAATGTGGTTGGGGGTTCACCCAAAGAAGAACCTAAAACTTCAGTCAAACCACCCAAAGCCCTTGTTAAGCCTATTGTCAAGAAGGAACCGAAGGAAAAAGAAAAGTTGTTATGTGATGACCTAATCATTGACGATGAAGAAGAAGATGAGGTTACTGAAGAAGAATTGAAAAGGCGAATAGTCCGTGAAGCTGAAATGGATGAACATTAACGAATCATCCGTGAAGCTGAAGAAAAGGAAAGGGTTGAAAAAGAAGCACATGCTACTCTTCAGTGTAAAAAGCTCATGTTCCCTAAATGGACTCTCAAGCGAATCCAACGTGATGTTGTTGATCTTCCAAGCCAGTATTGGTTAGAACCAGTAGTTTCGTTTGAACTTCAGAACACACGAGACTCCTAACTAGTTCTGCCAATTACTCCAAAAGCCTTCAGATTTCGGTCTTTTGTTAAAGTGGCGAATGTTCCTATTACATACAGCAAGGCAGATCATATGCTATTCTCGTTCTATCTAAAGCATATGAAGCCACAATACGAGACATGGTCATTAAGCAATATCACGGGTATGAAAGTTATAGGGCCGATTGAGACCGATAACTTTCCTAAAGCCAAGTTTAAAGTGGCTAGAGGTTCAACCAGTCAATGTTATGAGTTTACTCTAGCAGATCTTCCATGCCTTCATCCAAATGATTGGTTCGTCCTTTACAACATTTTGTTGAAGGAAAAAGAGAAGTATGAACCTGTTATGTCTCATCTCACGCTCATGATACAATCCTACATTCAGGAGATTGGAGAGGTGGATGTTGAAGTTGGTGCCATCCTACGAAAGAAGCCTTTGGCTGTTCTGAAGGAAACTCTTGAGAATTTTGAAAAATTGAAACCAGGGAAAGATTGGTTCGTGGTTTATTCTGCTAAGTAACGAACTGGAGCAGATTTTTGAAAAGGATGTTTCTATCTTTCTGATAAACATCTATATACCACAACCTTCCTTGAGTTTATTCTAGAGCAAGTAATCAAGTTCAGAGGCAACAAGAAAGACGATATCAAGTGCTTCTCCGATATGATTCTTTGGTATATTGAAGTTTGCCAAGCAATTTATGCGATGATTCCAAAGGTGTATGAAGTACAGAAGCAACTCCAAGGTTGAAGGGTTCGGACCTCAATTGACGCAAAGGGGGAGATTGTTGAGTATAAAAGATTGTGTTATTGGGCCGTTTTGCTTAGTCCATTATGTACACGATCTGGGCCTGTCCAACCGTATTAATTATTAGGGTTATAATGTGTGTGTGTGTATATATATATATATATATATATATATATATATATATATATATATATATATATATATATATATATATATTGCATGCACCGTAGGAAAAAGTGGTTGAATTAATTGTTTTCTGTGTAACCCTAGCACGCCTCTACAGTAGCAATTCTTTATAGAGTTCTTCTGAGGTTGTGTATTTAATCATTCTACACCAGTTGATACATCTTGTGTTCTTGTTTTCATATCGTGTTATTACTTTACCTATTTGAATCTAAATGATCTTAAAGGATTATATTCCTAACAAATATAATTTGTTTTTTGGCACAATTAGCAACACAAAGACAAATCCATACCCTCCAACCCATGCAAAGCGTGAGAACTATCAAAATTTCATCAATGAGTCAATAAGGAGGATGAATTAAGCTTTTAAGGTTAATGGTTTTTAGGTTTGGTGTTTGGAATACTTAGATAGGTGGTTTCTTTTATTTATTTTTATGTCAATCTCGATTTAAAAAAACACCATGTTTTCATAATCATAGTGATACAATCAACATATGGAAATAAAATTTCTGTTTTTATACAATTATATTCGTATTATTTATAAATTATTAATCTAGGTGAAATCATTTATTGAATTTGTTTAATTTTTGGCATTTCTGGCTATTGTCATGTCCACAGGCTAATCCGCAGCTGTAGTTTTGGTTAGCGCAACAGATAAGAAGAGCCCCCATGAAACTCTTTCTTTCATTTTACAACTTTTAAAAATAGAAGTTTCTTCTACTATTAAACATAGTGATTGAACAAATCAGTGAAGTTTTGCCTTCTAATCGTGTAGGTTTATTGCCTATGCATACTGTTTTTTTGATTAAAAAAATATTTTTACAGTTATGACCGAAATGGCACTACATACTATTCTTTTGGTAAAAAAAATTAGTGACTTCAACATTTTTTTTTGTCCAAAATGCCATTTCATACCTTTTTTTTTTAAATAATGATTTTAACAGTTTGGTCCAAGCTGCCCCTACATATTGTTTTTTTAGTAAAAAAAATAGTTATTTTAAGAGTTTTTTGGGGAAAAAATAATGATTAGTAGTTTTTGACCAAAAAGCCCCTACATACAGTTTTTTGGGAATAGTTACGTCTACGGTCGATGTATTTTTTACATGATTTATCAAAAGTAAATTCATATATGGTTCATGTGTTTCGACTCTTTCATTGGTCACCTAATTTGTAAGATAACAAAGTTTTAATTAATATATTAATTTTTTATACAATATTTTATGGTTTAAAAAACATTATTATATGTTTTTATAGTTTTTGTAGATATTTACCAAAAGAATTTATATATTAAAAAACCCAAAAAAAATTATAGCTCTTTTTATTAGAATTACTCTACCACTACCTATTTTTTGATATGTAGTATTTTCATTGATTGGCAGGAGGATTATGTTTCACGGGTGTGCGATCAGGATCCATATGCATGCACGGATCAAAAGTGTTACGCAAAATCAATAATTTCCGTGTATCAGGTTAGCTTCACATGGTCTCATTCATTACTCTATCTTTTCATTCAAACGAGTGATGAATGCATACAAATTAACTATCTTGTCCAAAAGTATAAGAAATGCCAAACATACTTTCATTTATTTGTGTAGCATATCATTATATTTTTTATTTATTTGTGTTACAACACTATACTTTAAAAAATATATTTTCTTATTAAGTAATTGTACATATAAAGTCTACTATCTAACCCATTATAACATCGTACTTTTATTTTTATTTTTATTATTAGGACATTATACTTGAAATTTTTTGTCCCACCATCCTTTGCTTACAAGGTGGGAACTCCAATTAAGTATTAACATATTTTATCGTTTATTTCCATATATGTTTACGCCTTCTTGCTCATCCGAACATTCATTTCTAGGTAAAGCTTCACAATACATTGTCATGCTTTGTAGGTTATGTTTGATTATAGTCTTTCTTGAAAGTGGGTCTAATAATATTAAATCAACAATTAACGAGAACTTCACCCTCAAAATAATTGTTCACATGAACTGTATCACTTAGTTAATTAAGTTCATTATGACCAAACCTGAGTATCCATTATCTTATTCCCCCGATTAAGACTGAATGTTGATCATATAATCTAGTATATTTAAATTTATACAATTTAAATTCAACCATAATTGTATTAAATTGAATTTATATGCATGCAGAGTGATTTTGGTGAAGTTGTGAATTTTACTCTGTTAACCAATACAAACAATCTCTTTTTTTTTTTTTTTTACAATAATAGCATTTTACTATCAATTCCTTACAATTTACTTCGAATTTCTTACCAATAATAGTAATACACAAGTTATATATATATATATATATATATATATATATATATATATATATATATATATATATATATATATATGATTTCATTTAAACCCTAAACCCTAAAAATAGTAAATATTTCGTTGTTAAATTTATTGATTTTATAATATTTTACTCTTCCAGATCAACTACTTCCCTTCAAGACATAACTACTTCCCTTCAAGACATGACACTACTCGCCATGACGAACCCTAAACCCTAAAAATATTAAATATTCATTTACACCCTAAACCCTAAAAATAGTAAATATTCCGTTGTTAAATTTATTGATTTTATAATCTTTTACACTTCCAGATCAACTATTTCCCTTCAAGACATGACACTACTCGCCATGCTGAACAGTACCATATTCCTCCTGTTAGGTTGTTACGAAAACATGATATGTTCAGTTTATTTATTCTAAATTTTAAAAAGTTAAATTCCAATTGTTACTAAAATGGGCAATATACTTTAATTTTTTACCCATAATAGCAACATACTTTCATTTCTTTAATGCAAAGTTTTATATTTAAAAAGTTTCATTCCAATTGTTATTAAAATGGGCAATATACTTTAACTTTTTTCCCATAATAGCAACATACTTGCATTTCTTTAATGTAAAGTTTTATATTTATCGCATAACAACGATGTACTTAGTTACTAATAAGGATCTATTTTGGTTTCCAGATAATATTTTGGTTTTGGTATGGGTTTTACATTTATTAAATGTGTTTCTTGTTGTTTTATATTTATCGCATAAGAACTTTTGTTATATATATATATATATATATATATATATATATATATATATATATATATATATATATATATATATATATATATATATATATATATAAGGGTAATTTTGAAAACAAAAAAACCCTAAAAATCATAAAAATAATAAAAAAATACATAGAGATCACAAATTCGTTTTGAATTTTTTATGAATAACTGATGAATAAACACTTCTCGGATCTGGGTGCAAGTTTGTCTGAGGTTTCTCGCCTAACGAGAACCTCACAAACCTATACTTAGTTGGAACAAGATTGAGTATATGGGCAGTTGTTTCTAAGGCATACCCCCAGAAAGATATTGGAAGTGAAGCATGACTCATCATGGAATGAACCATGTCAACTAAGGTTTGATTACGCCTCTTAGCTACACCATTCAGCTATGGTGTCCTAGGAGGTGTCAATTGTGAAAAAATTCAACATTCCTTTAGATAGTCGTTAAACTCGATACTAAGATACTCACCACCTCTTTTAGATTGTAACATCTTTATCTTTTGGCACAATTGGTTCTATACTTTGTTCTTAAATTCTTTGAACCTTTCAAAGGTTTCTAATTTATGTTTGATCAAGTAAATATAGCCATACCTACTATAATCGTCAGTAAATGTAACGTAGTAGCGTTTTGCATCGTTTGTGGCAAATCTGAATGGTCCACACACATCTAAATGGATTAGGGCCACAAATCTTCAACTCTTTCACATGAGCCAGTGAAAGGTGATTTGGTCATCTTGCCCAACAAAAAAGAATCACATTCATCATCTTATTTTAGGTCAAATGATTCCAACACTCCATCCTTTTGGAGTTGGACAATGTGTTTCTTGTTGATGTGCCTAAGATGACATTGCCACATACATGACTTGTCTAAACTATTAGAAGAACCAATATTATACATATTGTTGCCTAATTCATTCACATAAACAATAGTTTCATACTGTAACATCTTGTTTGTTGAATAAATAAGTAGATAAAGATTTATAAATGAATAATAATCCTAAAGTAATAATATTTAGTAGGGTGTTGGTGTTGGGGAGCCAATTAATATAATTTTGGATTTTAAGGGTTAAAAGAGTAAGTTTTGGATTTAATTTGAAACGAGTTTCAGAAATTGGGGTGTATTTGGTAATTAATGGACTTAAATTGAAAGGACTGAAGGCTTCCCAATTGAAATGCGATATCGAGTAACCCTAACCCACTATTCCATTGCAGCTGCCACCATATGGGAGTCCTTCTGCCGCCACCATTCTTCATCTCCGGCGAAGTCGAGTTTGGCGAGACCGTGGCCAACAGTCGGTGACGCTACTGCTAGCAGTGATGGGTAGCACAACGACGTCAGTGGTGGGCCGCCGCTGCCCTCCTTCGGTGAAGACGCGACCAATTTTCACCGTTGACCCCCCCACCCCCCCGCCCCTTTCGCTTACCGTCTTCATGTTGTTCCACCGCCGGAGCTTCCGGTAAGCCTCCTTCTTCTTCCCTTGAGTGCGATGTGGTCGTCGTTTTGCTGCCAGTTGTCGTCGCCATTTTTGTTAATCCCGGCGGCGTCATCCACCATGTGGGTAGCTGAGAGTTGTCAGTCAGGTTGTATTATATTTGTTGGAGCTCGTGAGGGTCGTTGATAGGAGGTTAGGCGCACCACCATGGCAGCCAACCATGGTGGCTGTAGTTTCTGTAGTGTTCTGCCGCCACCAGCCACCATCGGAGGTGGTTGTGGGTGTGTGCTCGTCTGGTCTTGCTGTTTTTGGTATTTTGATGGTAGTATGTATGGTTATGAGGCCGCAAAACCCACCACCACCACCACCACCGTGCGCCGCCGCTAACCACCACTACCTGAGGTGGTAGTGGGTGGTGCTTATCAAAGTGAACCCTAATCGGCCCAAATGCTTGATCTGGACTAGTTGGATGGTGATTGGGCTAGAAAACCCAAATTTTGGGTTTGTTGGTTTCGACCTTTTGGGACTCGCGTTTGGACCAGTGGACTGATCTCTTGACTCATACCGATTATGTTGAGTTTTGGCTTAGTGGAATAATGGACTTAATAGGTTAAGTTCTTAATGGGTTAAGTGAGAACACTTAATCCTAATCGTCATTTAATGTAAAAACCCTAATTATGCTTGGAGATTGAGTTGGGCCTTTTTATTGGGCTTTGGTGATTGGGCTATTGATGGGCCATCCAAAAGCAGTCATGTGGACTAGAATATTTAAATGAGTTTTAGGGTAAGGTCCATATGAGGGTTTGGGCCCAATGTGGAAAATTGGGCCATAGTTGGGCCATTTATGGACTTTTGTGGACCCATTTTGTATTGGGCCTTGGTGGGACCAATGGGCTTGGGTTATTTATGGGCCGGGTTGGTAAACCATATTTAGAACTATTATGTGAAGGTTGGGTCTTTGATCCTAATTAGGTCAATTGTGGGTTTGACTCAGTGTTAGAGGTCGGAGAACATCGACAACATTATAGGATCTGTTCGTCATCCAAGGTGAGTCTTCTTAATATACTTACTTGTATGGTGATTTTTATGTGACCGGAGGGTCTTATTCGTGTTATTGACCGGAGGGTCTTATTTACACTATTGACCGGAGGGTCTTAGCACATTATTGACCAGAGGGTCTTACTAGTTTACAATGTGTTACGTGTTATTGTGCATACTGTCTTTGTGACTTATGTTGTTATAGTAATCTGTGTGTAACTATGTATATATCGATCTTATGTGCTTGTGTGAGTTATGCAATTGTCTTGTGATATACATATGCTATATTATGTGATACTGAGACCGGACCGGAGGGTCCAATGAGCTATGATACCGGAGGGTTCTCACTAAGACCGGACCGGAGGGTCTAACGACCTGTGAGACCGGAAGGTTCTCACTAAGACCGGACCAGAGGGTCCAAAGAGTCTTAGGACTGGAGGGTCCCATTGAGACACATTGACCGGAGGGTCTTACAGAGTTATAACCTCTAGTGGCTAATGGGTTGTATGTGGTATTTTGGGGAACTCACTAAGCTTCGTGCTTACCGTGTTATGTGTTATGTGTTTCAGGTACTTCTCAGGATCATGGGAAGGCAACAGCTCGATTGTACACACGAGATAAAGAGTTATGTTTTGGAGGATCCTGGATTATTAATCATACAATTATGGAATTGTGTTTTGTTAATTTGATAATTGGGATTTTTGTGGAATGTATGATGAGAATTTTTGTGATTTAAAAATGAAAATTTTGTTTGAAAATTTATGGTGTTACAAGTTGGTATCAAAGCCTTGGTTTGAGGGATTCAGTTATGCTCTCGGGTATCTCTGAACTCAAACTAAGAATTTGAGAATTTTTTCTAAAAAGATGTAACAACCCAAAATACGACCCAAAATTTTTTGTTTTAATATTACTAAAAATCACAACATCAAACGTCATATATAATAAAACCATGGTACGAGTAACTCAAAGTCATAGTAACAGTATTCAAAACAAGACTGTATCAATCATATCAAAATACCAGAGTAAATTCCTAGGCTAAACTGAAGCTGTGGTGTGTGCCATGCCATCATCCCGAGCTCTTCCCCTTACTAGCATAAGTACCTGAAACCAAAACTGAAACTGTAAGCACAAAGCTTAGTGAGCTCCCCCAAACTACCACATACCATATAATAACATATAAAGCACATACTGGACCTTACCCACTGCATCGGACCGAAGTCCGGAAACTGACCAGGGCCTTGCCCTCTGCATTGAACCGAAGTCCGGAAACTGCATCGGACCGAATTCCGGAACTGACTGGGACCTTGTCCCCTGCATCAGACCGAGGTCTGGAACTAGCTGCATCGCACAGAAGTCCAGAACTGACTGGGACCTTGTCCCCTGCATCGGACCGAAGTCCGGAACTGACTGAACATTGCATGGCATAACATATCGACTAGCATAAACACATATACTGCATATTGCATCGGGACGAAGTTCGGAACACATAACAGATAGACAGGCTTGAATCACAAAGACATCAAGCACCCTGAACTACTGCATCGGACCGTAGTCCGGAACTAACTGCAAACTAAACGGGCCGGCATTGTAGCCGTAGACCCGTTCCTACTGGAAGGAAACTCACCTCGGAATGCTGACTGCTGAAAACCCGAGTGAAAGATCCCTGACAGTTATCCCGGCTGTTATCCGACTAACATGACAAATCAAACACTTAATCAAAATGGGGATCTCTCAATGGGTAAAATGACTATTTTACCACTGGCCCGTTAAAGGCACACCAATGGCCCAGTTATACTAAATTGGGCCTACTTCACATATGGCCCTTCATAAGCCCAAAACTGCCTTGGCCCATAATCTAACTCCTGCTGGCCTACTAAGTCCCTAGGTCCAAAATACAGCCCACACCGAGGCCCAATACTCAAGGTCCAAACTGATTGTGTTACGCGGGGCGTACTCTAGAGTACGCTTAGCGTAACTGCTTGATGGCGAGTACGCTGGGCGTACCTACACGTACGCTTAGCGTAATACCCTGATAAGTTCTTTTTCTATTAAGTGCTTAATATTCCGAATCAGAAGCTACAATCTTAGATCCAGGTCTTATTCCATGTCTTAAACCATAAAGTTGCTTACTTGATGGCTTACAAGACTCACATAAGCTCAAACTTCTAAAACAACCATCTACTTCCAAGGAGATGGATAGATCTCATGCATGAGTTCATGAAAGCCTCAAATATTGAAACTTTATTGCTATAGGGACACTTTGAGCTTTAAGGATAATCCCAAGCTCCAAAACGAAGTTGCATGATAAAGGTCCTTTCTTTGGACCTAAAAGGTCCAAACTTCCAAAAACTCCTAGATCTAAACTTACAAGAGGAAAGTTGGGAGATTTATACCTCTTTTGGATGCCAAATGAAGAAATGATCCCAGATCCACGAGCTCAAGATACTCAAGTTCTCCTTCTTCCACTTCTCTTCTCTTCTTCCAAACTTTTCTTCACAAAAATGAGCCCAAAAGATCAACCACACACAAACAAAGGAGTAAGGGATGAACTAGGGTTTTCTAAGAGTGAAGGATATGTGAGGAGGCCAAATGGGGTTTAAATACGTCTCAAACCCTAAAATTAGGGTTTTGTCATCTGGTCGCGTACGTTGGGCGTACCTTATGGTACGCTGCGCGTACGCCTCTCATGACCCGCGCATTCTAGGGACACTACGCCCCGCGTACGACGGGTTACGCCCCGCGTACGGCTTATGGGCAGCCTACATCTCGGCCCAAGAAACAAGCAGGTCCAATCCAAGATGTCAAATTCCAAACATAGCCCCACTTAAACTCAAGAAATTAAATTAATTAATACCTCTAAAGTTTATCATTACAAATCTCCCCCACTTGAATTAGACTTCGTCCTCGAAGTCCGTTGCTATTGAATCTGAAAACAATTCCAGATAATGCTCCTGTATCTCCTCCTCGGATTCCCACGTCTACTTTGAACACTTCCGGTGCTACCACTGTACCTTCACTCCACCATATTCCTCAAGGTCTTTGTCTTCCTTTCCAAAATCGCAACCGGTCTCTCAATATAATTCAGGCTGCTATCAACCTGAATATCCTCCAAGGGTACAACTGCTGACTTGTCCACCAAACACTTCCTCAACTAGGAAAAATGGAAAGTGTTGTGGATCTGGCTAAGCTCTGCCAGAAGATCCAACCGATATGCGACCCGACCCACCCGAGCCAAAACCCTAAAAGGACCGATGAACCTGGGGCCCAGATTGCCCCTTTTTTGGAACCTGATAACACCCTTCCAGGGTGTCACCTTCAGGAGGACCATATCGCCCACCTGAAACTCCAAGTCTAAACGCCTCCTGTCGACGTAACTCTTCTGTCGACTCTGCGCAGTCTGCAGTCTGCTACGGACCTGCTGGATCAACTCCGTGGTCTTGAGCACCACTTCGGTGCTCCCGATGGCTCGCTGACCAACCTCGCCCCAACAAATAGGGGTCCTGCACTTCCTCCCGTAGAGCATCTCGAAAGGAGGGTGGTCAATACTCGCATGGGAACTGTTGTTATACAAAAATTCCGCTAATGGACGATACGTATCCCAACTGCCGCCAAAGTCTATGACACATGCTCGAAGCATGTCCTCGAGAGTCTAAATCGTCCTCTCGCTCTTCCCGTCCGTCTGAGGGTGGAAAGCGGTGCTGAAATGGAGACGAGTACCCATCTCGTCGTGAAACCGCTTCCAGAATCTGGAAGTAAAACGGACGTCTCGGTCTGACACTACCGAAACAGGCACTCCATGCCATGCCACAACCTGTCTCACATAAATATCGGCTAGCTTCTCAGCCGATATGCTCTCCTGGATCGGTATAAAGTGAGCACTCTTCGTCAACCGATCCACAATAACCCAAATCGAATCCACTCCACGTGCGGTCCTGGGAAGCTTAGTGATGAAATCCATGGTGATATCCTCCCATTTCCACACTGGAATGTCTAACGGCTGCATCTTGCCGTGGGGCTTCTGGTGCTCTACCTTGACCTTCCTGCAGGTCAGGCAGCTCTCAGCATACCAGGCGACATCCCGTTTCATGCAGGGCCGCCAATGATCAGGTCGAAGATCTCTATACATCTTTGTTGCCCCTGGGTGGATGGAAAATCGAGACTTATGGGCCTCATCCATCAATACCTGCCGCACACCGACCCAGTACGGTACCCAAACTCTCCCATGAAGGGTCAACAGTCCTCGACTGTCATAGTCAAAGGAAGCTACTCGGCCCACTATCCTCTCACACTGCTACCTCTCCTCCTTGAGGCCCTCGACATGTGCCTCTCTGATCTGCTCCAACAATGGAGTAATCACTGTCATCCTCAGACATATATCCCTGATCGGGGCTGCTGCCGCCCTGCGGCTCAGGGCGTCAGCCACTACGTTGGCCTTCCCTGGATGATAAAGGATCTCACAATCGTAATCGTTCACCACATCTAACCACCAACGCTACCTCATGCTAAGACTCGGCTGATCCATGAGGTATCTCAAGCTCTTGTGATCCGTGTAGATGGTACAACGGACCCCATAGAGGTAATGTCTCCAAATCTTGAGAGCAAAAACTGCTGCCCCCAGCTCAATTCATGCGTCGGATAGTTAGCCTTGTGAGGCTTCAACTGTATAGAGGCGTAAGCTATCACATGGCCTTGCTGCATCAACACTGCTCCCATACCTGTGATCGAAGCATCACAGTAAACTACAAAATCCTCTACTCCCTCTAGCAGGGTAAGAATCGGTGCCTCGCAAAATCTCTATATGAGAGTCTCGAATGCTGCCTGCTGCTCAGACCCCCAGTGAAACACCACCGACTTCTTAGTCATTCGGGTGAGCGGTACAGCTATCTTAGAGAAATCCTGGATGAATCTCCTATAGTACCCCGCCAAGCCTAGGAAGCTCCGAATCTCAGATGGAGACCTTGGGACCTCCCACTACATCACGGCCTCTATCTTAGCCGGATCTACCAGTATACCCTTCTGGTTGACGAGATGCCCAAGGAACTGCACCTTGCGCAACTAGAACTCGCACTTGGAGAGCTTCGCGAAAAGTCTCTCCATCCTCAAGGTCTCTAGCACCTCCCTCAGGTGCCCCTCATGCTGCTCCTGAGTCTTGGAATAAACCAAGATGTCATCTATGAATACTATCACAGACCGATCCAGCATCGGCCTGCATACGCGGTTCATGAGGTCCATGAACGCAGCTAGAGCGTTGGTGAGCCCAAATGGCATCACCAAAAACTCATAATGACCAAAGCGGGTCCTGAAAGCAGTCTTCTTCACATCCTCATCCCTAACCCGCATCTGATGATTCCTGGAGCGCAAATCAATCTTGGAGAACCAAGATGCTCCCTGAAGGTGATCAAACAAGTCATCTATCCTCGGGAGTGGGTAACGGTTCATCACCGTTACCTTATTCAACTCCCGGTAATCTATACACATACAGTGTGACCCGTCCTTCTTCTTCACGAACAAAATCACTGCTCCCCAGGGAAAACTGCTCGGCCTGATAAAACCCTTGTCCATCAGCTCTTGCAGCTGCATAGACAACTCCTTCATCTCTGGGGGAGCTAACCGATATGGTGCCTTGGCTATAGGAGCCGCACCAGGAATCAAGTCAATCCTGAACTCAACCTGCCTCTCCAAAGGTACTCCCGGAAAATCCTCTAAAAATACATCCGAGTAGTCTCGCACTATCGGAACATTGTCAACTGTCGTCTTGCCCTTCTCCCGGGCATCTAAAACATAGGCAATGTAACCAGCGCAACCCTACTGGAAGTAGTGCCTCGCTCTCGCTGCTGAACAAAGAACTGGTCCGCGCTGTGATCTCTCGCCCTGAATCACTAACTCTCCTCCACTAGGAGTGCGAACCTCACTAACTGCAGCTCACAATCAATCATCGCCCCATTGGGGCTCAGCCAATCCATGCCTACTATGACCTTATTCCCTCGCAGGGGAATAGGGACTAAGTCTACCGAAAACTGCTCATTGAATAACTGAAGAGAACATCCTCTGTGTACTCTCGCAACCCTAAGGGTCCTGTCATCTACGATCTCGACCTCAAGTGGACAATCCAGATCCCCTGGAGCTCTGCTAAACCTCTTGCTAAGCGCAACTCAAACGAATGATCAGGTAGCCCCTGAATCAAACAATATTGTGGCTGAAATGTCGTTCACTAGGAACGACCCTATACAAAATATATAACCATAAGAAACAATCAATAATAAATGCAAAGATAAGGGAAAAAGACGTACCTGTCACCACATCAGGAGTCTCTCGCGCCTCCTCTGCTCTTAGCTGAAAATCCCTACACTTCGCCAATGACGTCTCAACTCGGCCCTGGCGGCCTTCTGTAATCCTCAAGGTAGCAGGGGCAGGTGCTGACACCTTCCCTGCTGCAGCTAAACTTGGCCACTAGGACTTTTTATGTCCCCGGTGATTGCAATGGAAGCAAATCAGATCAGATGACGCGGTGGCGGTAGTAGTAGCTGTACAATCTCTGCTCATATGCCCAGTCCAAACGCACTTGTAGCAGCCGGCACTCCCTTCCTTGCACGCCCCATTGTGCAATCTCCCACACTTGCCACACCGACTGTGGCTCTGCTGACTCCTGGACCTGTGATCTGAAACCTTGGGCTTTTTCCCTGAACTCCCTGTACCCAAAGTCGCCTCCGGCTTCCTTTTCCTCTCCATCTCAAGGTCAATCTCTCCTTCCCGAGCCCTAGCAATCATGCCATCCAACGTTTTATAGCTGGACTGGCTCACAAACTAGCGGATATCACTCTGCAACATCTCGTGATAACGAGCCTTCTTCATTTCCTCATCAGTTGCGTACTGAGGAACGAGAAGTTCCCTCTTCCTGAACTTGGTGGTAATCTCCGCCACTGTCTCTGTAGTTTGGGTGAGGTCCTGAACCTCCCTGGCTAACTTTTGCACCTCAATAACCGGTACGAACTCAGCTTTGAACCTGGCAGTAAAGTCAGCCCAGGTCATAGTATCCAAAGTTGTGTTGTAACGACCCGTCTCCGGTATGATAATTCCTTGGTATTTATTTTGAAGTTTTATAAGAGGGACTCGGCGAGTTCATAGCCTGACTCGCCGAGTAGGGTCGAGTATTCGTGCACGTGTTAGCTGGCGACTCGGCGAGTCCATATTCTGGACTCGGCGAGTCTGTCCGTCTGGGAGAAACCCTAAATCCCCGGGTTGCCCACTATTTAAGTCACCTTATAGCCCCCAATCTCGCCTCCTTCACCCTCTAAAGCTGTGAGAAAACCCTTATTCGTTCTTGAGTGATTCTAAGTGATTTTGGTGTGCTTTTGTGAAGGATTAAAGAAGGAGAAGAAGAAAGAAGCAAGGAGAAGGGCTGTAGAGCAGAGATTCAAGGGAAAGCAAGAGTTATTTGAGGTATTCTTCAGTTTTCCTTCTCTTTTATGCCTTAAAACCCTTTCTAGATCTTGTTAATGCCTTTCTCAAAGCCTTATGTTGATATGAAAGCTCTCTTATGCCGAGATAACCTTAGATCTGTTCATTTAGGAGTTGTAGAGCCCAGATCTATTGCCTTTATGGAGTTATTTTGCATATTAACCCTAGATCTACCCCTTTTAAGCATCTTTTAGCCTTTATTCCCTTGTTCATGTGTTTGTACACGTAAAGTTGGAAACTTTACGTTGTAAATCAGCTTATTGGACTCAGATCTATCATTTGTATGTTTTGGATTCGAGCAGAATCGAGTGTAGAATAGTTGCATGGCGGTGACTCGGCGAGTCGGAAGAACGACTCGGCGAGTCGAGTCGCGAGTCCCCGATTTCTTCCTTTTGAGCGTTGTCGAGTGGGCCCAGTGAGTAGTGGAGTGGACTCAGCGAGTTTGAGGGTAGACTCAGTAACGGAGGAACTCGGCGAGTTGTACATACAACTCGGCGATTCCAAGGCAATCTTCTTAAGCTCAAGAACAACTCGTCGAGTTGTTCATATGACTCGGCGAGTCGGATGAAGATTGTCTGAGTTCTTGGATCGAATGAGTACTCGTCGAGTCGATGCCATACTCGACGAGTAGCAGCGGGTAGGGTCGAGGAGTGAGAATAGGGACTCGGCGAGTTGGCGGCCCAACTCGGCGAGTCAGGTCAACTGTGGGTTGACTTTGACCGAGAGTTGACTTTGACCAAGGGTAAAAGAGTCATTTTACCCAGTGCAGTGTTTAGTATTTGATTGAGTGTGTTTATGGACTTGTAGCCGGGGAGATACCGGAGTAGCAACAGTTAGCCCTCAGAGCTATTCACTCAGCAGCCAGTTCACGAGGTGAGTTCCCTTTCAGTAGGAACGGGTCTAAGGCCACAATGCCGGCCCGTTTAGCTAGCAGTAGTATCCGGATTTTTATTCGATGCAGTAGTTAGCATGTTTGATGCCTTCGTGGCTCAGACAGGATTATGTGTGTTCATGTTAAGTGATACGTTATGATCAGTCAGCTTCGGACTTCGGTCCGATGTCAGCTTCGGACTTCGGTTTGATGTAGGGGACAAGGTCCCAGTCAGCTTCGGACTTCGGTCCGATGTCAGCTTCGGACTTCGATCCGATGTCAGCTTCGGACTTCGATCCGATGTCAGCTTTGGACTTCAGTTCGATGTAGGGGACAAGGTCCCAGTCAGCTTCGGGCTTCGGTCTGATGTGAGCTTTGGACTTCGGTCCGATGTGGGGGACAAGGTCCCAGTCAGTCAGCTTCGGACTTCGGTCCGATGGAGGGGGGCAAGACCCCAGTATGTGCTTGTTATATTATTGTATCGTATGTGGTAAATTGGGGGGAGCTCACTAAGCTTCGTGCTTACAGTTTCAGTTTTGGTTGCAGGTACTTCCGCTAGCAGGGGGAAGAGCTCGGGTTGATGGCATCGCACACACCAAAGCTTCAGCTTTTATCCTGGGAGTTGATTTAGTTCTTGATTTTTACATGACATGGATATGATACAGTTTTCCGCACAGTGTTTTATTATTATTTTGTGATACATTATGTATGGTTTTATAATATGACACTCAGATTATGGTTTTCGGTTATGTTGAAAAACGAAATTTTTGGGTCGTATTTTTGGGTCGTTTCATGTGTCATCCCCAATGGCATGCCCAACTTCTTCCCACCAATCCCGTGCCAAGTCCTTCAGAAGGCAGGACGCTAATCTGACATTGTCCCCCTTGGGACACCTGCTAGTGTGGAATGCATTGGCCACATTCGCCAACCATCTGGTACTCGCTATGGGGTCCCGCGCCCCGTGATAATCTGGAGCTCCACATGCCCGAAACTCCCTGAAAGTAAGTGTGTGCGATCCCATCATGGCCGCCACCTCAGCATGAAATGTGCCTAGCTTCTCCTCCATCAACTCTAGTATACCCTCCTTGATCGAACCAAAGATCACGGGAGTCTGCTCAAGAATGATACTGGTCACCTCTGAAGTGAAAAACTCCTTAGTCTTCTCATCCAACTGCTCGGCCCCCGAGCCTGATCTTGATCCCTCCCCGACACTTGAACTGCCGCCTGCTGGTCTAGGGCGTAAAACCACCATTATGAAAACACATTACAATAAACGTCAGAAACACTGATATATCTTGAGGGATCACTACTACTACAGGCTTTTCGGTCTCATCTCATCCTTCCTCAACTCAAGTACGGATCCTCTGCTTCCACTAGTATGGGCCCCTACTACCTTCCACATCTATCCGTACCTTCCTCAAGGACCGCCTCGACTCCACCAAGCGACTACTACTGCTGCTGATCTCTGCTACTCTCATCCTAAGCTTTCCCTAGGGAAATCTCTGACTCAACCAAACCTGTCCTCAGCCGCTGAAGGCCTCCTTCTAATGCCAATTAGTCATCACCTGAATACCATCACATGTGACGAGGCTCGGATAATCCTTCAAGTAAAAGAATCGTCCCTACAACGGTTAGACACAAACAAGAGCTGCGCAGTAGGGCCAAATCCAACACTCTAAGATTATTCAACCCTGATCACATGTGATGTGATGCATTCACCTAATGGCTAACTCCCATTACTCAGGTCCCACAAAGCACAAAGCAGGCAGCATTCGGACGCAAGAAACTACTCAAGCAATTCTATTCTCATAACGAGGAACTGTACTAGCATACAATGCTGAGCTCGTACTATCAGGCATAACCTAAACAGGCTATCCTACTGCTGTCTACTCAATACTAGCATGCAATTCTCATAAAGCTGAAACACATAAAGCAGGCACATAAGGCATCTTCCTAGATCCTTAGTCCTATACTAGCATGCTGTTCTACTGGAACTGAAATTAAACTGATAATCATACCATAAACTTGTATGGGTAATTTGGAAGTACTTACTTGAGCTCGGTTGATCGCATGCACCACACCCTTTTCTCTTTACAAAAACTCTATTTCTTTCTAAGTTCTTTTTCAAAAATGTTTTCTTTTGAAAATCTTTTACCGTGTCCTTAGTTTGAGTTCAAAAACACTCGAAAGCGTATCTGAATCCCTCAAACCAAGGCTCTGATACCAACTTGAAATGACCCAAAATATGACCCAAAAATTTTTGTTTTAATATTACTAAAAATCACAACATCAAACATCATATATAATAAAACCATGGTACGAGTAACTCCAAGTCATAGTAACAGTATTCAAAACAAGACTGTATCAATCATATCAAAATATCAGAGTAAATTCCCAGGCTGAACTGAAGCTGTGGTGTGTGTCATACCATCATCCCGAGCTCTTCCCCTTACTAGCAGAAGTACCTAAAACCAAAACTGAAACTGTAAGCACAAAGCTTAGTGAGCTCCCCCAAACTACCTCATACCATACAATAACATATAAAGCACGTACTGGGCCTTGCCCACTGCATCAGACCAAAGTCCGGAAACTGCATCGGACCAAAGTCCGGAAACTGACCAGGGCCTTGCCCTCTGCATCGGACCTAAGTTCGGAAACTACATCGGACCGAAGTCCGGAACTGACTGGGACCTTGTCCCTTGCATCGGACCGAAGTCCGGAACTAGCTGCATCGGACCGAAGTTCGAAACCGACTGGGACCTTGTCCCCTGCAACGGACCGAAGTCCATAACTGACTAAACATAGCATGGCATAACATATCAACTAGCATAAACACATATACTGCATACTGCATCGGACCGAAGTCCGGAACACATAACACATAGACAGGCTTGAATCACAAAGACATCAAGCACCCTGAACTACTGCATCGGACCGTAGTCCGGAACTAACTGCAAACTAAACGGGCTGGCATTGTGGTTTTAGACTCGTTCCTACTGGAAGGAAACTCACCTCGGAATGCTGACTGTTGAAATCCCGAGTGAAAGATCCCTGACTGCTGTCCCGGCTGCTATCCGGTTATCATGACAAATCAAACACTTAATAAAAATGGGGATCTTTCGATGGGTAAAATGACTATTTTACCCCTACTATGGTGTGGGTCATAACCATGGCCCAAACCCTTTAATTCTTTCTAAGTCTACTACTGGCTCATTAAAGGCCCACCAATGGCCCAGTTATACTAAATTGGGCCTACTTCACATATGGCCCTTCATAAGCCCAAAACTACCCTTGGCCCATAATCTGACTCCTGTTGGCCCACTAAGGCCCTAGGTCCAAAATACAGCCCACACCAAGGCCCAATACTCAAGGTCCAAACTGATTGTGTTACGCGGGGCGTACTCCAGAATACGCTTAGCGTAACTGCTTGATGGCGAGTACGTTGGGCGTACCTACACGTACGTTCAATGTAATACCTTGATAAGTTCTTTTTCTATTAAGTTCTTAATATTCCGAATCAGAAGCTACAATCTTAGATCCAGGTCTTATTCCATGTATTAAACCATAAAGTTGCTTACTTGATGGCTTACAAGACTCACATCAGCTCAAACTTCTAAAACAACCATCAACTTCAAAGGAGATGGATAGATCTCATGCATGGCTTCATGAAAATCTCAAAGATTGAAACTTTACTGCTATAGGGACACTTTGAGCTTCAAGGATAGCAATCCCAAGCTCCAAAACAAAGTTGCATGATAAAGGTCCTTCCTTTGGACCTAAAAGGTCCAAACTTCCAAAAACTCCTAGATCTAAGCTTACAAGAGGAAAGTTGGGGGATTTATACCTCTTTTAGATGCCAAATGAAGAAATGATCCCAGATCCTTGAGCTCAAGATACTAAAGTTCTCCTTCTTCCACTTCTATTCTCTTCTTCCAAACTTTTCTTCACAAAAAATGAGCCCAAAAGATCAACCAGACACAAATAAAGGAGTAAGGGACGAACTAGGGTTTTCTGAGAGTGAAGGATATGTGAGGAGGCCAAATGGGAGGCTATAATGGGGTTTAAATACGTCTCAAACCCTAAAATTAGGGTTTTGTCATATGGTCGCGTACGTTGGGCGTACCTTATGGTATGCTGCGTGTACGCCTCTCATAACTCGTGCATTATAGGGACACTACGCCCCACGTACGACGGGTTACGCCCCGCGTACGGCTTACAGGCAACCTACATCTCGGCCCAAGAAACAATAAGGTCCAATCCAAGATGTCAAATTCCAAACATAGCCCAACTAAACTCAAGAAATTAAATTAATTAATACCTCTAAAGTTGATCGTTACAAAAGAAATGATTTTTTTAAAATGAGTAAGAGTTTTAAAGAAAAAATGAGATGGAGCAGTGTATACATTCAGCCAGAACCCGAACAGTGATGCCCAAAATACCCTTATTTGTTTGTATTATGAGATGTTTATGAGATATTAGATCTGCATGCCAGTTGATAGGCTAGGTATTTTAGAAGTTAGGGCTAGAGTTGCCTGATTCATGATGCCTTAGCCTAGGGATGCTATTAATTGATATTATCTGCTATTTGCTATGAATTTGCTAAGTAGAAGTACCTGCAGGAATCTTTTAGAGGGAGTCTTGAGTAGAGGAGTAATCTAGGAGAGATACCTAGACGAGCATTTGAGGAATCTTCTGAGAGAGAAGTTAGAGATCCACGAGAGGTAGGATTGTCTGAGTTCAGCGATGCTTGAGTTATGAAAAGAGAGAGTGGAGTGGTATGCTAGATTAGTTTCATGTGTTGGTTATTCGATGCCCGAATGCTGCTTGCTTTGTGCTTTGTGGAACTCTTGAATGATGGGAGTCAGCTACTAAGTGAATATGACGATATTTAGGAGGTAGATGGCTGGCATCACAAGGAGTTCTTCAGCAGCTGATGGCAGAGAAGTGTGAGAACCTCGAGAGTAATCCTAGACCGATGAGTACACTGTTTAGAGGTGAGTATTCGCTAGAGAGCGAGCATGTGTAATGGGAATGGTGACCGAGAAGGTTGAGCAGTTACTTAGAAAATCGAGGACACTCTGTGTGGAAAGTATGGGTAGATATGGCAAGTAGTATGGTCCCATACTACTAAAAGTACAGGACCCATACTAACAAAAGGGAGAATTCCAGAGGTTCTGAGTAGCAGGATGAGGAGAAATAACATGGTTTGGGTACCATGATTTGCAGCGGATTGTGTTTTCACCTTATCAGTTATCTGATTAGGATTATTTGGACTGGGAGTGGATATGGGAAACTGTAGGGCCCGAGGGCCATGTCAGTTGAGCTTAAATAGAGTATACCCTGGGTGGGAAAATTTGAGTTTAGATCTCGAGTGTTTTGACTGGTGAGGTGCCAGTTAGAGTCGCAAGACTCAAATAAGGGTGGAGATGATGCGTCATGGAGGATTGCGGTTTAGAGTTGAGCGGTCGGGCGATGGCCTGTGATGTCAAAGTTTTATATTGAGAATTATATTTTTCCTGCTTCTCATTTTTAGAGGAGGGGTGAGTGAACCTCTGATGTCAGTGATTAGATGAAGACCCTGTGGGGCACCAGGTAGTTGCGACATTTGCACCAAAAGTATTTTGTTGTATGAGAGCATTGGACTGCAATCTTGTGTCAGAAAGGATTCATTAGTGGGGACTGTGACCACCGAGGGCTCGGGTATGCCTTCTTTGAGTTTGTTAAGTCGTATATCAACAACGGTTGCAGGACAACGAGGGGAATATAATGAGATGACAGCTTTCGTGGTTATACAGCGGATCGACTGTGAGAGTGAGGTCTCCCGTGCAATGTCGATTCTTGAGGTGGGGTGGTGATTATGGATTCGAGGAATGAAGTGTGTGATAGTCCATTATTCCAGAAAAAGAGAAGGTGTTATTCTAGGATCGTCGGAATATTTGCATGTGCAGCCGGACGAGATTCTGGCTGACTGGAGATAGTCACAATGGGAAGTTCTGAGGATTTCATCTGAGATTTGAGATGTGTGGAGTTGCTTGGTCTGTCTTTGGAAGATCATTAAGTGGTACATAGTACATTCCAAGAGTCCAATGGGGAGTAATTGGTGGAAACAGTCTGTGGAGTAGAGTGTTGATATGTCAATCGGTGAAGGTTAAACCCTGAGTGGGGGAGAACTAGGTATTCTGTCGAGAAGATCAACAATCTGTTCAAGTTGTGGTTAGAAGATTTGGTTATGGGGATCTGCGGTACAGACGTATGAGCCTTGGGTTTATTGTTGGACGAGGCAAGGTGCGGAGCGAGATGAGGCAGATTGTACGTGATCAGGAAAGAACTAGTGTGTCCACGGCGGGTAGCTGTTGGTCAGGGACTCCTCGGGTTTGAAATGGTTGATTTCGAGGCAGTTGGTTCATTGAGGCCCTGTTTCGATTGTTGAGATTTGTTAGTTCAATGTATAGATTGTTATCTATACTCTGGGGGGGACATTAGTTGATTTGTCAATTAACTTCAGCGTCGATATGAGTAGATTCGCATGGGATTGATCAGTAAGGTATAAGGTCTTGGATTGTCGTCGACGCGTTCTCAGTCACCAATGATTTCTCCATACTTTAAGTGTGAGATAAAGTGCTTCAAGGGTTCTGGGGGTAGAAGCAAAAAATCCGAGGTAGTGGCAAGCTAGCGTGAGATTCTGTGATTATGTATCGAGGTATCCGAGTATGATGCCCTATTTTGATGGATTATTTTGAGACTCATGTTTGTGAGGCGACAAGTGGAGTATCGATTGACTATTTTTCTAGTGGGAACCCATCAGCTAATTGTCATCGGACGGGGATTGTCCAAGAATGCATTGTATTAAGGGAAAGTGTTTTGTTGCGATGATTGTTGTTAGGGTAGTGATGCTTAATCTGGATGGGTGTGTTCACCTATCCTTGATGGATGGCGGAGCATGATTTTAGTGAACGCATTATGGTGATGGATTAATGATGAGATTGTGGGGTGATAAGAGAGTGGAGGGATCCAGGTGGGAGTAATCACTTGGGCTTATCGGGGAAAAACCATGGGGTGAGCCCATGGCGAGCGAGCGAGTGATGTAAGACTACAGGGAGCCGTAGCAATCACAAGTCAGCGAGGGAGTGTCTTAAGACTGCGGGGAGCCATAGTATTCACTAGTCAGAGCATGACGGGGAGGAGTTCTTAGGCTTGGGTAGCCATGACGACTGGGTCTTTGGGAACCTGGTGGCGAGTCAAGGACGAGACTGGGGTCTCCATGATGGTCGGGATCCGTTATATCTCGAGTTGAGGAAAGGTTGTCGCAAATCGGAAGGAATTAGAGAAGTAATGTAAGCATGTTTCACGGATCACGGGTCGTGAGTCGAGTATCAGATTGGAGATGGGTGGTTCCAATTCTGATGTTGAACCGGACTCTCGGGTTTGAGTTCGGACCTATCTGTCTAAGGTAGACGAGTTGAGATTTTGGATCCCTGGCGGATTTCATTTTGATTGGTTATCGTTTCCATCTGATGTTCTTGAACTGGGAGGGTCGGTTCGTGTGGCTTGAGAAGGACTGCAAGACGCATGCAATTACCGAGTGTTACACGATAAAAGTCGGAAGTGAAATGTGACTACGGAGTGGTTGTAATATTTGCTTGGAGTAAAGAGAACTTAGTGGTTGCATGTACAATGTGGTTGGTTGAGATAATTGTGTTGGATTGAACGGTTGGGGTTATGCTCGGGCTTGTGGCCATGTCGTTTAAGTTGTTGGGCGTGTAAGGGATGGTAAGGAATGATTTCGAGGATGAAATCTAATTTAAGTGGGGGAGAATTGTTACATCCTGTTTGTTGAATAAATAAGTAGATAAAGATTTATAAACGAATAATAATCCTAAAGTAAATAATATTTAGCAGGGTGTTGGTGTTGGGGAGCCAATTAATATAATTTTGGATTTTAAGGGTTAAAAGAGTAAGTTTTGGATTTAATTTGAAAAGAGTTTCAGAAATCGAGGTGTATTTGGTAATTAATAGACTTAAATTGAAAGGATTTGAAGGCTTCGGAGGCTGAATGGTAAATATTGGAGTTATAATGAGAAGTTTTGTTGAAGGAAGGGTCAAACTTGTAAAAAAGAATTGAAGTTTGTATGAACACGGGTTTAGACCCAGTGTTCGTTCCTTCCCGATTGAAATGCGATATCGAGTAACCCTAACCCACTATTCCATTGCAGCTGCCACCATATGGGAGTCCTTCTGCCGCCACTATTCTTCATCTCCGGTGAAGTCGAGTATGGTGAGATCGTGGCCAACCTTCGGTGAAGCTACTACTAGCAGCGATGGGTAGCACAACAACGTCAGTGGTGGGCCGCCGCTGCCCTCCTCCGGTGAAGACGCGACCAATTTTCACCGTTGAAACCACCCCCCCCCCCCTTTCGCTTACTGTCTGCATGTCGTTCCACCGCCAGATCTTCCGATAAGCCTCCTTCTTCTTCTTCCCTGGAGTGCGATGTGGTCGTCGTTTTGCTGCCAGTTGTCATCGCCATTTTGTTTAACCTTGGCGGTGTCAGCCACCATGTGGGTGGCTGAGGGTGGTCATTCAGGTTGTATTATATTTGTTGGAGCACGTAGGGTCGTTGATCGGAGGTTAGGCGCACCACCATGGCAGCCAACCATGGTGGCTGCCATTTCTGCAGTGTTCTGCCACCACTAGCCACCGTGGGAGGTGGCTTTAGGTGTGTATGGGTGTGTGCTCGTGTGTTCTTACTGTTTTTGGTATTTTGATGGTTGTATGCGTGGTTATGTGGCCGGAAAACCCACCACCACCACCACCACCACCGTGAGATGGTCGCTGTCGTCGTGCGCCCCCGCTAACCACCACTACCTGAGGTGGTAGTGGGTGGTGCTTGTCATAGTGAACCCTAATCGGCCCAAATGCTTGATCTAGACTAGTTGGATGGTGATTGGGTTAGAAAACCCAAATTTTGGGTTTGTTGGTTTGGACCTTTTAGGACCCACATTTGGACCAGTGGACTGATGTCATGACTCATACCGATTCTGTTGAGTTTTGGCTTAGTGGAATAATGGAATTAATGGGTTAAGTTCTTAATGGGTTAAGTGAGAACACTTAACCCTAATCGTCATTTCATGCAAAAACCCTAATTATGCTTGGACCTTGAGTTGGGCCTTTCTATTGGGCTTTGGTGATTGGGCTATTGATGGGCCATCCAAAAGCAGTCATGTGGACTAGAATATTTAAATAAGTTTTAGGGTAAGGCCCATATGAGGGTTTGGGCCCAATGTGGAAAATTGCGGCATAATTGTGCCATTTATGGACTTTTATGGACCCATTTAGTATTGGGCCTTGGTGGGACCAATGGGATTGGGTTATTTATGTGCCGGGTTGGTGAACCATATTTAGACCAATTATGTGAAGGTTGGGTCTTTGATCCTAATGAGGTCAATTGTGGGTTTGACTCAGTGTTAGAGGCCGGAAAACATCAACAACATTATAGGATTCTCAGTACACTTACTTGTGTGGTGATTTGTGTGTGACCGGAAGGTCTTATTCGTGTTATTGACCGGAGGGTCTTATTTACACTATTGATCGGAGGGTCTTATTTACACTATTGACCGGAGGGTCTTATTTGTTTACAATGTGTTACGTGTTATTGTGCATACTATCTTTGTGACTTATGCTGTTATGGTAATTTGTGTGTAACTATGCATATATCAATCTTATGTGCTTGTGTGAGTTATGCAATTGTCTTGTGATATACATATGCTATATTATGTGATACTAAGACCGGACCGGAGGGTCCAACGAGCTGTGAGACCGGAGGGTTCTCACTAAGACCGGACCGGAGGGTCCAACGACCTGTGAGACCGGAGGGTTCTCACTAAGACCGGACCAGATGGTCCAAAGAGTCTTGGGACTGGAGGGTCCCATTGAGACACATTGACCCGAGGGTCTTTCAGAGTTATAGCCTCGAGTGGCTAATGGGTTGTATGTGGTATTTTGGGAAACTCACTAAGCTTCGTGCTTACCGTGTTATGTGTTATGTGTTTTAGGTACTTCTCAGGATCACGGGAAGGCGACGGCTCGATTGTACATACGAGATAAAGAGTTATGTTTTGGAGGATCCTGGATTATTAATCATACAATTATGGAATTGTGTTTTGTTAATTTGATAACTAGGATTTTTGTGAAATGTATTATGAGAATTTTTTTGATTTAAAAATAAAAAATTTATTTGAAAATTTACGGTGTTACACATACACACCATCACAAGGATAAGTTTTAAAAATACATGCACCATTAAAAAAACTAAAATAGTACCATCATTATTATCAAAACCATAACGATATCCATGTCTAAACAAAGCATGAAATTAAATTATGATTCGAGCCATTTCTGGAGATTAGAAATGGTTATCCAAATCAACCCTAATACTATCAAACATAAGCTCATAAGTCTGAATCTTGGTAACAGTTGATCTTTGTTTGTTTCCCATGACTAGGCTCAGCTTCCCATGCTCGACCTCTTCACTTGCCTTTAGTCCCTGCATATTAGAACAAATGTGGAAACCACATCGTGTATAAAGAACCCAAGAAACTGATATACAAGTATTATTGATATGAATAGAATACGTACCAGAAGAAGATCCAACCGCTTTGGCCTTAGAATCTTTCACTTCCTGCAAGTACTTGGGGTAGCTTCTTCTCCAACGACCCTTTTGGCCACTATAATACCCAACTTCGAGTTGTTTCATAATTCGGGGTTGTAACCTGAAGATCAGTTGTCATAAGGATTTAGGCCTTGGGGATTGAGAGGTTTAGACCCATTTGGATGTGGGTAATGTAGATTATGTGATCCAAGAGTTCAGCTGTGCTTTGGAGCCCAACGATATAATGGTAAAGAGGCGATAGTTTGGGCCTTTTATGAATTTATGATTTAAGTAAGGTTTTAAGGAAAAGGAGAGGTAATGAGAGTGTAGGGCTTCTCATTACCTTTTCATGGATATAAGGATCATCAAACTCTGAGTTAGAACGAAGAAATTATGGCCCTTAGAAGTTAGGAGGATTATTGGGTTAGTCTAGTACACTGGGCATTCATGGTGTACGTTGAGTGTACTGGGCTTAGGTGATCATGGAGAGCTTTAGAGTACGTTGGGCGTACCTGGAGTACAGTACGCATACTCCAGTCAGATGTAAGCCCTAATTTAGGGTCTTGGACCCTATTTAAAGGTCTTAAATCATTTCCAGCCTATGCAGTTATCGCGGTCAAAATTTCAATAGCGATCACATGCCACTATTAGAGATCGCGATTATCGCGGTGGTATAGCGGTGATACAGTGGTTTTTTTAATATTATGTATAATTTATAATTTTATATTATATTTATATAGAATTTATATATTTAAGTATATAGTATATAGAGAATTAATATCATCAAACCTAAAAAGTCATATAAAAAAGCATTAATGGAGTCTGACTATAGCAACTCAAGTCGTCGTGAGTACAGAAAAAGATGAGAAAGAGAGTTGTCGGTAGACGTAGTTGCTTTCAATGTTTTTAATTATGTTAGTTGTTCACGCTTTTTAAAATGAAAGTGTACTCGAGATCATTAAAACTAGTTTTTCATTTCCAAATTAACCAAATGGCCCAAAATGTGAACGAAAATAGAATAGCGCCCGTAGCGCCGCTATAGCGGTTATTAAAATAGTGGTAAATAGCGCCGCTAATAGCGCGACCGTGAAATGAAAAAGCTAAACTAAAAATAGTGGTTCTTGACCTCCGCAAAACGCTATAGTGCCGCTATAGCACCGCTATAGCGTGCAATTGATAGCTTAGTTTCCAACTCTTCTTATCTTTAGCCTCCATCCCCTCTAACCCTAAATTCGAAACCCTAGCCCACATTTGTAAGGATTTTGAGCATTGGAGTGGTTTTATTGGATTTTTGCTGCTTTTGGAAGAAGAAGAAGAACTCCTTAAAGAAGTGCTGGTTGTCTTGGAGCTTGGAAATCCGTAATTGTTCATCTTGATCTAGCTCATGGAGGCATAAAGTTTTGATCTTGATGGCTTCCTCTTGTGAATCTAGCTTGGGTTGTGATTTTTTATGTTTTGGTCCCATAATTGTTGTTCTTGTGAGTAGAAGTTACTCCAGAACCTTTGAGCCTCATATTTGGTCCTTGCTGAGGTCATTAAGTCATAAAGTTTGGATCTTGAGGATTATTATCCTTTCATGAAAGAACTAGTGACATTTTAATGAAGGTATGAAGCTTGGATTTTGGTTTGGACCCCATAAAACCATGCAAAGTCGTAAAGTCAGGAACTTTATGACTTAAGACATCCCTTAGAGGTTAGATTTGTGTTTGGGAATTTTTGTCTTAAGATTTAAGCCCCTAAAATAAGAACTGGACACCCAAGGTGCACGTATGTGTACGCTCAACTTAATGCATGGATTTCCCCTTTACCTGCCATGATGGGTTGTACATTAAGCTTCAACAGGAAGTATGTAGGCCGTACGAGTTTGGTACGTAGAGCGTACTCCTGAGATACAATTTTTGGGCCTTTTGGGCCTTGGGTCTTTGGAAGTTGGGCTATGAGTTGTTGGGTCAAAAATGAGAAGGGTAAAATGGTCTTTTACCCATTGGAATGATAATGAGTGATTGGACCTTGGATTTTAGGGAATTAACTTAATTATTGATTAGGATTTGGTTGTGTTTAGTGTGAGGATTCCAGTAGCATCAATGCATGTGTTTCGGTTATCTTAGATTGAGGCGAGTTTTCCTCACTGTACTTGTGGGTTGAAGGAACTAATGTCGGCAAACTAGGTTATGTATCTTTCTATATAACAAGTTTTTATGTTACGGTGATATGTTAGATTTGTGTCCTGGTATATAGGATGTTGCTATGCGGTAGTGATCTATAGATCTGTCTGTTTGTATGTTGATTAGTTATGTGATTATCTGTTATGTATATGTCGACATGTTATGGTTTTGGGTTGAGTCTCTATTGTTATGTGCATGAGCCAATTGACCAGGGGTATTCCAATCTGATGACTGGGTGGACCTGCGGGTATTCTAGTCTAATGATTAAGTGGACTCCTTGCATATTGGCATTCCAATTCGATGACTGGGTGGGCCGAAGCATTTCAGTCTGATGATTGATTAGGTCATGGTTAATCCAACTCGATGGTTGTGGACCCGTGGGTATTCCAGTCCGATGACTAAATAGACCCAACATGCTTGTTTGTATATATTATGTTGCATTGAGGTACTTTAGGGGAACTCACTAAGCTTTGTGTTTATAGTTTCAGTTTTATGTTTCAGGTACTTTAGATGATCGGGGCAAGGCGAAGGTTTGATCGTGCACATCCTTCAGTTTTTATGAGAATTGATTTTAGGATACTCTAATTTGTGACTATTTACACTTTGGAAACTATGTTTTAAACGCTTATGCTTTTGGATTGGTTTCAAAAATGAATTTTTTTACCGTGATTATCTGGATGTTACTGTTAGATTAGGTGTCTAAGCCCATAACTATAGTTGATATATACTTAATTTGACAGCAGCATAGTCCTTTTGGGTTGCCCTCAAAACTAGCAAATGCATAAATGATTTTGGATAAAGAGGTTGATTTATTATTGATTAATAAATTGAAATAAATAATTTGTTAATATATTATGAGAATAATATATTAATTAGAAATAGTAATATTTAATCAGAAATTAATTGGAATTAATTTCCTGATTAAAAAAATTAATTAATAGTGTAGGGACTGAATTGTAAGTGTTCAATAGTTGAGCAAGGGGCAATCTAGAACCCTCCATAAGGGATGAGATGATTTATTGATGCCTAAGGGTTTCTAGAATAATCTCTGGTGGATAAACATGAAAGTGGATAATTACCTGGTTTAAGATAATCTTGGATTTGAGCTTATCTAGGAATTCCTGACTACACTATAAATAGGGCTATTACCCTATGAATTTCGGTTATCTGTTTTTGGAAGAGTTCCAGCTGATTTTACAACCTCTCTCCTCATTCTCAATCATTCTTCTTTGCTAGTGTTGGATGTGAACCGTTAGAGGCGTGACATTTGTGACGCTTGCTCTCAAGGCTTCAACAACACAAGGATTTGAATTGCTATTACTATATATTGATCAAGGTATGATTATTCTAACCCTATTTTGCTCTCAAGGCTTCAACAACACAAGGATTTGAATTGCTATTACTATATATTGATCAAAGTATGATTATTCTAACCCTATTTGTGAATTTCGAAACTTATAGTATCATGCTATGGTTTTCTATTTTGTTGCTCAAGTTGTATCTTCAATTAGAGAAACCATATATCCATAAGTTAGGGTTGCATGCACACATATGATTTATATGTTTTGCATAATACCCATCAAGGGTATCAGAGAGTAGGTTTAGTTTTCTATTGAATTGATACAATGGTTGAACTTGAACAAGGAGAAGCAAACAGAATCGTCATCTTGTTCCGCAAACACGGTGTGGTGTTCTTCCACCATGATGTGTTGGCTTGCGAAATCGTCCCAACAAGACGTCGTGATCGTCTACCACGACGTGTTGAATTGTAAGATCCGAAATTTTGTGCCTTATCTTCCTAATCTGCTTTTATATGATAATTACTTACTATACTTATCCTCCAAATCCGATTTTGGTGTATCTATGAAGATAAATTAAAAGCCTAGGAGTTATGAGATAAGTATTTGACTTAATTAATTGTTTTTGTTGATTAATATAATTCTTTTAAGTGTATAAATAAATCTAGATATTGATTGATTTAAATAATTAATGTTAAATAATATTTGATATTTTGAAAAGTTTAAAATACATCCTTATGGATCTTATTATTAATTTAATTAAGTGATTAATTAAAAGATAATCAATAAATCCATAAAATGGTTTAAATTTAATCAAATTAAAATTTTAATTTATTAAAAGGTTAAACCCTTGGAATTTTAAAATGTTTTAAAACACACCTTATACTATGTATATAGTTAAAAGTTTAATATACATTATACATATAAGAAAATTCAGTCGAACCGCTAGTACGCCTCATTCACGAAGTCATAGTATAAGGGGAGTTTAAGAAAGCAACCTATAAAATGACCGTCATTCGGTATTGTTGGACATCAGCGCTACTGGTTGATCTAAAATCAATTGGTGTTAGAAATGCCGCAACCTAACCCATATAGCGCATTCAGCCCTCCATGACCAGGCATTCGATTGCGGCACAACAATCATCATGCGAGGACTTGGTCGATGCCATTGCTGACCCCCAACAACCCCCCACCCCTCAGAAATTGCTCGCTGAGAGAATCGAACCCTCGCCACTGGATCTGATAGCACTTGTTGGACGTTAGCGATACCGGTTGATCTAAAACTAAGTGGTGTTCGAATGAGAGCAACCTAACCCATATAGCACATTGATAAGTTAAAAGCTAACTTGAAGATCGATTAGATCTATAAAACAGGTAAAGAAATAAACAAGTAAACAGCGAGAACACAATAATGGATCAAACGATGTCGAATGATTAATAAACAATCCTCAGAAGAGCTCGATAAAGAACTTCTACTGTAGAGGATTAGGGTTTACAAGAACGATAAAGAAATCTGCAAAGCTATCGTAATGCTATCAATCGTATTCTAGATCGTTAACCTAACATGCATGCAAGCACATTATTATATACTAAACCCTACAAGCTCACGGTTGGACAGGCCCAAACCGGAGTACAAAACTTGGACTATAAACCGAGCCCAATGACGCAATACAAAATAAAGCTACGCTACCCAACAATCTCCCCCTTTGCGTCAATTGGAGCGAGATCATTACTTCTTGCTTGGGCCAGCAACAGCAGGAACCTTCTTCTTTACAGTTTGAAACAGACGCGAGATAAGGGCAAGTATCGTCTGTCTGAATCGGATGTACCACTGAATCATGTCGTCAAAGTATTTGATATCATCCGCTGTATTTTCTGTACACCTGTGGATGATCCCCAGCACATGCTCAAGACAAGCAGTGGTATAAAGATGTTTATCCGCTAAGGAAAAGAGACATTTATGTCCTTCAGCCCTAGTGAACATGACCGAATTTCGCCTTGGGTCAATCTTTCCCATCTTCATCTGGTTCAGATCACTGGCCGAGCCAACAGGAGAGATCTTCGGTTTCTTCTTGAAGACATTAGCAATCTCCTGATCCATCAGGGCTACCTCCATGATATAGCATACCAACATCCTTTTGAGATGGTCAATGATCGGACCATATTCAGCTTCATTCGTCAAGAGGATGTTTTGCAGAACGATCCAGTCATGGGGGTTGAGGTTCGGTAGATCTGCTAAAGAGATGAGATGTTCGGTTTTTGTAGACCCTCTGATCACCCTCAACCGAAAATTGATAAACCTCCCTTCAGTGTATGGCTTCAGCACCCGAACGTTGACGATCTTCTGAGCGCTCCAGGTTTGATACTGGGGTTGAGCGGCCTTCAGATAGAACTCGATTAATTCCCGATCAACCTCCGGATGAGGATGAGGGACTTCAGCAACGTTGGCGAAGGTGTGAAAGATAAACGCCTTTCGGGTTAAGGGCATGTCGAACTGCGAGTCAACAGAGTTGTAGCAGTCAAAGGAGATCACCGGTTCGAGCCATAAGATGCTCGGAGTATCGATTGCCTCCTTTATCATTCTCTCTCGAGTCCAAGCAGGTAAAAGAGTCTTCCTGCTCTCGAGGAGGTCGTGGGCTTCTTTCTTTTTGCGTTCAGCTTCTTCAGCTTCTCGCGCCACACGAACATGGTCATCTTCAGCATTGCGACGACTTTTGCGTTTCAGCAAGTCGGCAATGGTTTCTTGATCATCTTCCTCTTCTTCCTCAGCTATCTTCTTTCCTTTATCCTTCACACCCAAACCAGAGGTTTGACCTGTAGGAGGAGGTTCGGTTGTGTGAGCAACTTTTGAGGAAGGAGGTGGTTTCGATCCGGACTTCACTTCTCCCCCTTGTTTCGGAGTGCACACGAAACTAGGTAGCCCTTCTATTTTACTGAACAGGTCCAGGGCAGGAGCGAGTTTTTCTGCAAGGGTTCGCCTCACAAAATGGTTCAGGATCGGATCGTGCGCTTCCAGGATGTTGATTATGGCGGAGTGTACATCCGAAACACACGTCTTGATGACCTCCCGTTCGGATCGAAGAGCGTCAATTTGTTGCTGAGAGTTGGAAAGCTGAGCACTCTTGACCTTGAGGGCGGTGGTTTTTCTTGCAAGAACGTCCATCAACGAGTTTCCTGCGGCCAGATCCTCTTGGAGTTTAGAGAGGCGCTCTTCGATGGAGGCATGAAGGGCCGAGTTGTCGTCATTGATTGATTGGTGAAGGGTGGCAAATGACTTCAACTCCGTGGAGACGAACGTGGCCAACTGTTGAACAATTGGTTCCAACGTTGTCTTTGTGGCATCGGCACTCTCCTGTAAGGACTTTAACAGGGAAGAGGCGTCAGAGAATAGTTTATCGACTTTTTCAGTCGCTGCCTCACAGGCTTTCGTCGAGGCGTCAATGGCGGCAGTGGCAGAAGCGACTGAATCATGCTGAGCCCTGGAGAAGGCATCAACAATCTTCTGAAGAGCGGCTTCAGAAAGAGATCATTGAGAATTGGAGGAGGAAGCAATGAGCAAGTCCACCTTCTCGTGCAACTCCTTAAGGTGCTTCTTTGTTACTGGAGCATCCTCATCATCGTCGCTTTGCACCTGAAACGGACAAAAATAGACCGAATCAAACTGCATGTTCTCCCCACCAAGGAAAGGATTATCTCCGTCAGAGGCATGACCGGGAGATGGGGGTGGTGGTGAAGCTGGAGGTGTAGTGGTTTGGGTAGGTTCAGGTTGAGTTTGAGCTGGGGTAGGTTCGGGTGGTTGTTGGGTTTCGGTTGTGTGTATGGTTTCGGTTACTGGTGGTGGTTCGGTTGCATCGGTATGAACCCCCGTATCAGATACGTTGGTTGTAACCTTTGCAGTGGTTGTTGTTGTTGTATCAGTGAAAATGGGTGGTGCTATAGGGAAAGAGGTTTTAGGAATGTTGGTAGTGGGGTTTATGGTGGGAATGAAAGTAGGAATTGTTTAAGTAGGAGAGGGAATTGGTGAGTTATGGATTTCCATGTCAGGGGTAGGTGATCTGGGTGGGGTATTGCCTCTTGGAGGGGTGCCGCCTCTTTGAGAGCCGTCCGAATCCGAACTCTCACCCTCCGACTCACCGGAAGAGGAAGCGATAATGAGCTTTCGCTTGGGTTGAGTCTTTCGCCTCTTCTGCTGCAGAGACCGAGCAGCTTTAGTTGCTTTCCTCTTTTTAGGAGAAGGGCCTTTAGCCCCTTTCGCCACTTGCTCCCCTTTGTCTGCCTTTTTGCCTCTTGAAACAGGCTTATCGGCATCATGAATGGACTTCAGCATCTCCTGCGTGAGATCCCTCGGACCAGACTGCTTAAACTCCTTGTAGGTCCGAATGATCCTGCTGTCAGCTGGAACATCACCGTACATGATCTCTGGGATGGAACCAATGAAAGGGAACTTCGATGCATCTGAGACGATGATCTTCGTGGTATGGAATGTACCAATCGAAGACATCGATGCACCGGCAACAGTGGAGACGTCGTGCTTATCCATCGCCCACTTAGTAATGATGGTCCAAAACCTGGCATACGACACCTCAGAATGTCGTGAGGAGGAAGATAAACTCTGGATAAGTTGTTGCCAGAGAACCAATCCATAGTCGACGTTGACGCCGTTGTAAACTCCGTACATGATGGAGAGGAAGAGTCTACTGGAGCCGTTTGAACCGGAGCTCCTTTCTGAGAGACCCTTGAAGAGTACAGTGAACATGCCGTTCCACTGTGGCGGCAAACATGACTTTTTAAACTTTGCGACGGAGGTGAGCGCCTCCGTGTACCCCATATTGTAGAACATATTGTAGAGATGGCCCAACGGAATTGTCTCCGGATTAACCCTTGAAGGGTCAGCTGCAAACCCTATCAATGAGCCAAATCGTTGCTTGGAAATCGAGGCTTTGTGATCAGAAACCTCGAAGAAAATCCTGTCGACTGCTTTATCATAATGTGTCGTCGCATAGATCCGCGATAGAAGCTCCATGGGCACTGATTCCACCCGTGAAAGTGCAGGTGCGATTGGGGAATATTTCAGGCACTCGATGATTGGGAACATGTAGGAGTCGTAGGCCTGAGGGGTTAAATCGATCACCAAACACTGTTGAGGTCGAATGGGAAGGATGTGGGAAGTAGCGTGAACGGACGATGATTCTGCCATTGTTGAAGTTGGGAAGAAGATGATGAACAGTAAGGGTTTCAGGGAATTTTCGCTCTCTTGGAAATTTTGATGCAGTAAAGAGGTAAATGGTAGAGGAAGTTGCCTTTTATAGTGGTTGTAAGGAGAGAAAAAAATCTGCTCAAATCTTCTATCGAAATACGAAAGGTTTTCCCCGGAATTTGACTGATGCGTGACAGTTAAGGTAAGCGATGATCACGCATGAAAGAGAGTGTCAGATTCCTTGGAACACGCCGCCCAACAAGCGCCGTTTCTGAAGAAACTGTTTCAAATTCACACGCGCCTTTCTGTGCCAGAGAGGAACCGCTTCAAATTCGCACACGCGTCCACGATGTCAGTTAAAGAGTGGACGTTTCAAATTCGCATGCGTTCCCTTTTTACCGCCGTTTGAAATTCAATCCATTAGACTCCCGCCTGAGTCAGCAACCCTTCATCTTATCCTTGTAACGACATCTTTTGAATAATACGCCCACGTGGATTAATTTTGACCACGTCTTTATAATTAATCACCGATCCAATGAAAAAGCCTGTAATTATTAGAACCATAATTTTGGAAAATCAAAAATTTTCGTGCTAAGGGGTGTAAAAAGAAAAGAAATAAAACAAATCTTTTTAGGAATAAATGTGATGTCAATAATGACACGAAACAAATGATCCCGGGCACGAATCTCTTCCTTCAAAGTCTAGAGAGACCTTAAAGTGGTAGTGTGGTTTCCCGTTGAATAACGATCAAACACTTATTAAGAAGTGTTGAAAGGCTTCTTTTAATTAGGCTCCTTAGGGTGGATTTAGCTTTGATTCAACAGTTCTAATCTTGAAATAAGATAGAAAGTGAACAAAGTACTTGTGAGACCGGTGTAGTCTGTTGAACAAGTAGGCATGAAATAATTTTAAAGTAGTTGGTAAAAATAAAATCTCAAAAAAAATAAAACTGGATCCCAAGGGAAGAAATGTTATGGTGTTTAACAATTTCATAGGAATTACACAAAAGAAAAACTTGAGATTTCATGAGGATACGCTCGTCAATTCATTAGTGAAAACTTGAGCAAATTAATTGTTCACCGTCAATTCAGATTTGGTATTGAATTTTGGGTTTCACTCAGCTCGTAGTGGCACGAAACTAAGATCATAAACACAGTGTTTGAGTAACCATAAACCTCAGTGGTAATTTCTGAGAGTCTCAAGGGTTACATTGATGAAACGAATTTAATGGAGAAATGTAGTGGAGACGGTGTAAGAAAGAAAAGTACCTCTGCTATAAAAGTAGGACCAAGCAGAAAACTCTTATCTCATGTGAGAAGAGAGTGAGGTAGCTCTTGATTAGAATAAATGTGATAGCCTAATTGGGAAGAAAAGGTTTGTGTATACCAAGTCATTAAGGCTATTATTCAGAATTTGATGAGGCTTTGGGCACATACAGCAGCATGCTTCTAGGGACACTTAACGAACCCATCAAAAATTTCCCCATAAACGAACGAACACACATAGAAAAATTAAAGACAAAAAGCAAATGAAGAACAAAATATTTTTGGAGTTTTGATATGTATATAAAAAAACATAAGAAAAATAAGACTAAGAAAGAAAATAAAAGATAAAAAAAACTTTGAAAAAGAAAGGAACTTTGGAACCGAACCCGAGCGTTCGGTTGAGAAAAATTTTGGAAAACCGAACCCGAGCGATCGGTTGGATTCGGTTTTGAAAAATTTTGAAAAACCGAACCCGAGCGTTCGGTTGGTTTCGGTTTTGAAAAATTTTGAAAAACCGAACCCGAGCGTTCGGTTGGTTTCGGTTTTGAAAAATTTTGAAAAACCGAACCCGAACCTTCGGTTGGTTTTGGTTTTGAAAAATTTTGAAAAACCGAACCCGAACCTTCGGTAGGTTTCGGTTTTGAAAATTTTTGGAAAACCAAGGAATTTAGACTTTCAAAAAGGAAATACTTTTGACAATAAGATAAATAACTTTGTACATGAAATTTACAACCAAGAAAACTACCTTTGGATTGATGGGCGAGTACAGATGATTCAACCGAACCCGAACGTTCGGTTTATTTCGCTTCTTACGTTTGAGATCGAGAGGTAGTTTGTGGTACTGATTCTGATTCCATCATACCTAGCCCTTGTAGAATTTTGTTGAATGATGCTTCAGGAAGAGCTTTGGTAAAGACATCAGCCAGTTGATCAGTGGTTCTAACAAAGTGTACTTCAACATTTCCATCTTCCACATGATCTTTGATGAAGTGATACCTCAGTGCTATGTGTTTGGTTTTGGAGTGTTGCACTGGGTTATGACAGATCCTAATTTCACTTTCAGAGTCACAATATAGTGGGATCTTTTTCATATTGAGTCCATAGTCTCGAAGTTGACTCTGGATCCAAATCACTTGAGAGGTGCAGGATGCAGTTGCAATATATTCTGCTTCAGCTGTAGACAAAGACACGCACATTTGTTTCTTTGACTGCCAGCTAACCAACTTCCCGTCAAGGAATTGGCAGCCACCAGTGGTGCTTTTTCGGTCGAGTCCACAACCTCCAAGGTCTGCATCTGAGTAGGCTTGAACGAAGAAGCCTGAGTTGGAAGGATACCATAGACCTAAAGAGGTAGTTCGCTTGAGATATCGTAGAATGTTCTTCACTGCAAGCATGTGAGGTTCGCGTGGATTTGCCTGAAATCGAGCACAGTAACAAACAGAAAACATTATGTCAGGCCTGCTAGCAGTGAGATACATTAGTGAGCCTATCATCTGTCGATAAAGCGTAATATCAACAGCTGGTTTGTCCAGGGATGGGGTGAGCTTGGTGCCGAACGCCATTGGAACTTTGACTTTGGAATCTCCCATCATGCCAAACTTTGCTAGGAGAGTTTTCGTGTAAGCTTCCTGATTAATAAAGATGCCTTCGAGTCCCTGTATAATATTTAAACCAAGGAAAAAGTTAATAGGACCCATTGAGCTCATTTCAAATTTAGTCTCCATCAGCTTTCTGAATTCAGCTGTTAGGCTAGGATTCGTTGAGCCAAAGATGATGTCATCGACATAAATTTGAACGATCATAAGGTGGTTACCTTCCTTCTTGCGAAAGAAGGTTGGGTCAACCGAACCTTGCTTGAATTTGGACATCTTTAAAAATTTAGTCAACCTTTCATACCAGGCTCTCGGAGCTTGTTTCAGTCCATACACGGCTTTATCCAGAATGTAGCAATGATTTGGATACTTTTCATTTACGAAGCCAGGAGGTTGCTCCGCATACACAGTTTCTTCGAGTTCACCATTGAGGAATGCACACTTGACGTCCATTTGGTAAACCTCAAAGTTTTTGTGGGCAGCATAGGCTAGAAATATTCTTACAGATTCCAGTCTAGCTACAGGAGCGAAAGTCTCTTCATAGTCAATGCCTTCCTCCTGACAGTATCCTTTCACTACCATACGTGCTTTGTTCCTTATAACGTTTCCTTCCTTGTCCATTTTGTTCCTAAAGACCCATTTAAGACCAACAACCGAGGCATCTGGAGGAGTTGGAATAAGACGCCAGACTTTGTTCCTCTCGAATTCGTTCAGTTCATCTTGCATGGCTTGAACCCAATCGGAGTGATCAAGAGCAGTATTAACTGTCTTTGGTTCAACTTTTGATACGAATGAGTTAAACATGCAGAATTCGACTTTTGAAAACAAGGAGGTCTGTTTTGCCTTGAGTTGCGATCGAGTCAGAACTTTTTCAGATACATCACCAACAACTTGAGAGATAGGATGATCTCTGGTCCATTTGGTGAGAGGAGGATAGTTTGGATCAAACGTTGGATCCAATTCAGCATTTATCATTTCTTCTGGTTCGGACTGGCTTTCATAGTCGTAAGACATATCAGCTTGCTCCCCCTCGATAGATGAGCTTTCAGGAATGCTTTGAGCTTCAGAGGTTTCTTGTGGTGTGGAGCTTTCGGGCGTTGATGCACCTTCGGATGGTGTGGCACTTTCGGCTGGTGAAGTGCTTTCAGGAGCAGTTGGAGACCTTGGCTCCCCCTCAACATGTGAGGTCGGCTGAGTTGACGATGGTTGATCCTCCCCCTCGACTGAAGCATTGTGTGGTGGAGAATCGTCAGAACCTGATCCCCCTTCATTCATTCTTCTTGCAGCATCTTCGACAATTTGCTTCATATGATCTACCTTGTTGTCTGCTGCGCCAGCTTCTGAGAGAGTGGCTTTCTCTGGTTCATCAAAGAGCTCCATGAACTTATCGAATAGATTGGCGATCAAGACTGTGACTTGGCCAGTTTGAGGTAAGATTTCCTCAGCTGTGTCTTCATTGGCCTTTAGCTTTTTGACATAGCTATCATCAAAAGTCACGTAGTAAGTCTCTTCGATTTTCCTCGAACGCTTGTTTAATACCCTGTACGCTTTAGAAGTGAGAGAATAGCCCAGAAATATTCCTTCGTCGGCTTTTACATCGAACTTGTTGCGGTGTTCTTTGGAATTGAAGATAAAACACCGTGAACCGAACACATGGAAAAACTTCACATTGGGCTTCCTGTTGTTGAGAATGTCATAAGGAGTGAGCGTGAATCGCTTGTTGAGATATGACCTGTTCTGTGTAAAACAAGCAGCATAAATAGCATCAGCCCAAAAATAAAGAGGTAAGGAAGCGAAACTTAGCATAGTTCGGGCTGCTTCACACAAAGATCGGTTTTGTCTTTCGACAATCCCGTTTTGTTGAGGTGTGTAGGGAGCTGAGAAGTTGTGACTAATTCCTTTTTCTGCCAGGATTTCTTCGAATTCTTTATTTTTGAACTCCAACCCATTGTCGCTCCTGATGTTGCGAACGACCTTCTTCAGCTGTACTTCAATCTGCTTGATGAACACTTTTAGCTTGTGAGTCGCTTCAGATTTAAGCTTCAGAAAGAACACCCATGTAAAACGCGAAAAGTCATCAACAATAACAAGAATATACTTGCTACCACCGATGCTTTCGATAGATGAAGGACCACATAAATCAATATGAAGTAATTCAAGTGGTTCAACAACTTTAGTGTTTATTATTGATGGATGACTTTGACGACTCTGCTTCCCCATTTCGCATGCAGCACACAAGTGATCTCTATCGAACTTGAGCAGTGGAAGACCTCGAACATGACCTCCAGTGACAAGTTTGTTGATGTCCTTAAAGTTAAGATGAGAGAGCCTTCGGTGCCACAACCAGCTTTCGTCAGATTGTGCTTTTGATAACAGGCAGATAGCTGGGTTTCCTTTGATGGGTTTGAGGTTTAGAGGAAACATTTCACCTTTACGCTCCGATTTAAGAATAACTCTTTTCGTCTTCTTCTCAATTATTTCAGAGCCCTCATCATGGAATGAGACTTTGAGACCGGTACCTCCAACAAGCTGAGATACACTGATGAGGTTGTGTTGTAATCCTTCCACGTATGCCACCTTCCTTATCGTGAAATCACCGTTAGTAATCATTCCATAGCCTTTTATGGTGCCGAAGGAGTTGTTCCCAAACTTCACGTTTCCACCATTTGAAAGAGACCTATATTCCCTTAGCTCTTCCTTCCTTCCTGTCATGTGACGCGAGCAGCCACTATCAATGTACCATTCTTCGTCAAACTGCTCGTCATTGATAACCTGCAAAAATTAAGCAGATTTAGGAACCCAAAGTTTCTTGGGTCCACGTGAGGCTTTCACAGGAACAGGAATAGTAAGAGAGATGTCAACAAGGTATGTTCTTTTAATTAGTGTTGTTTCATCTTTCTTTTTGATGGTAAAAACTTTAATTTTATTGAGATTTATTACTGTTGGTTTGGACTCTGGTTTAACTGATGAAACCTTTGATTTTCCTATCGGTTCAGTTGATGATTGAGGTTTTTGAGAGTCAACAGAATGGGATTTTGAATGAGGTGGAGAAGAGTTAGAAGAGTTTGAAGAATTAGAATGAGAGAGCTTAGATTGAGATGACTTCTTGGCTGGAGACTCCAGGTGACCCTTTTGCTTTTGATCATCAGTGGGAGCGACCTTAGAGTTTTGATCTCTTTTGATTTCCGAACCGAACCTTTGCTTTCGGTTGTTGTAGTTCTCTGAACCGAACTTCTGCTGTCGGTTGGAATCATTTTCTGAACCGAACCTTTGCTTTTGGTTGATGTTTTTCTCCGAACTGAACCTTTGCTTTCGGTTGTTGTTGTTCTCTTGTGTTTCAACAGGACTCTTCTCTGACTTTAAGTTCCTATCTTGGTGTGAGAAATAGGCATTCTGAGATTGCCAAAACTGTTTTCTTTCAGAGAGATTCTTCCTGTATCTCTGACTCCTTTGCCGTTTTTGATTTCTCATCTGCTTCGGTTGATGATGGATGTTAGCTTTCTGTTTCGGTTTTTCTATGGCTGGTTCACTCTGAACAGAGGAAGTTTCACTTGAAGATGTGACTTCTTTTGTTGGAATTCCTTTTTCTTGAGGAATGTCTTTCGTACCGCTAGTGCTTGGCACATCGAAGTTATCAGGTTTATTCAAGGGTTCTGGTACGTATCTCCCTTTGCTTTTCCATGAGGTCCTTTCAGACAAACCTACTGTTTCATCAGCATTATCGATTGGAGCTGACCAGAAGAACTCATCGCAGCCATCAGCATTGTCTTCGTTTACAATAGCTGTGAGTTCAGCAGTCTGATGTTCGGTTACGCCTGTGACCTTGTATACCTGATTTGGAGTGGTTCTAACCTTTTGATATACTACGGCCTTCTCTGCAAGAATCGGGGACTTTTGTTGGGACAAACGAGCGAACTCCACTGAATTTTCTGAAATTAGATTCTTGTGGTTTTCAGGTTCGCTTTTTACAAATTCTGAACAGTCAACCGTGTCCTCTACAGAAATTTCACTCATATTATCGTCCTCATTAAGCTCAGATGCATTTTCAACATCAATTTTATTTTCTGAGCTCAAGTTGGCGTTTAAAGAGTCAAATTTTTGTATGGTTTCGGTTCTCAGTTTCAGTCTATCATTTTCATCCAAAAGGTTTTTAAGCATGTCCTTATGGTCCTTGGATTTAATGAAAGATTCTATTTTGTCCAGTCCATACATATAGGTCGGATTAACGTCCTCAGATGAAATAACACTCTCACAATTATACGCTTCAGCATCAATTTCATCCTCCTTAAACTCAATGAAGGGTAAAATCATGCGATGAATCTTTTGTCCTATTTCACAGTCCAAATGAAGCTGAGGGGTGTAAAAAGAAAAGAAATAAAACAAATCTTTTTAGGTATAAATGTGATGTCAATAATGACACGAAACAAATGATCCCGGGCACGAATCTCTTCCTTCAAAGTCTAGAGAGACCTTAAAGTGGTAGTGTGGTTTCCCGTTGAATAACGATCAAACACTTATTAAGAAGTGTTGAAAGGCTTCTTTTAATTAGGCTCCTTAGGGTGGATTTAGCTTTGATTCAACAGTTCTAATCTTGAAATAAGATAGAAAGTGAACAAAGTACTTGTGAGACCGGTGTAGTCTGTTGAACAAGTAGGCATGAAATAATTTTAAAGTAGTTGGTAAAAATAAAATCTCAAAAAAAATAAAACTGGATCCCAAGGGAAGAAATGTTATGGTGTTTAACAATTTCATAGGAATTACACAAAAGAAAAACTTGAGATTTCATGAGGATACGTTCGTCAATTCATTAGTGAAAACTTGAGCAAATTAATTGTTCACCGTCAATTCAGATTTGGTATTGAATTTTGGGTTTCACTCAGCTCGTAGTGGCACGAAACTAAGATCATAAACACAGTGTTTGAGTAACCATAAACCTCAGTGGTAATTTCTGAGAGTCTCAAGGGTTACATTGATGAAACGAATTTAATGGAGAAATGTAGTGGAGACAGTGTAAGAAAGAAAAGTACCTCTGCTATAAAAGTAGGACCAAGCAGAAAACTCTTATCTCATGTGAGAAGAGAGTGAGGTAGCTCTTGATTAGAATAAATGTGATAGCCTAATTGGGAAGAAAAGGTTTGTGTATACCAAGTCATTAAGGCTATTATTCAGAATCTGATGAGGCTTTGGGCACATACAGCAGCATGCTTCTAGGGACACTTAATGAACCCATCAAAAATTTCCCCATAAACGAACGAACACACATAGAAAAATTAAAGACAAAAAGCAAGTGAAGAACAAAATATTTTTGGAGTTTTGATATGTATATAAAAAAACATAAGAAAAATAAGACTAAGAAAGAAAATAAAAGATAAAAAAAAACTTTGAAAAAGAAAGGAACTTTGGAACCGAACCCGAGCGTTCGGTTGAGAAAAATTTTGGAAAACCGAACCCGAGCGATCGGTTGGATTCGGTTTTGAAAAATTTTGAAAAACCGAACCTGAGCGTTCGGTTGGTTTCGGTTTTGAAAAATTTTGAAAAACCGAACCCGAGCGTTCGGTTGGTTTCGGTTTTGAAAAATTTTGAAAAACCGAACCCGAACCTTCGGTTGGTTTTGGTTTTGAAAAATTTTGAAAAACCGAACCCGAACCTTCGGTAGGTTTCGGTTTTGAAAATTTTTGGAAAACCAAGGAATTTAGACTTTCAAAAAGGAAATACTTTTGACAATAAGATAAACAACTTTGTACATGAAATTTACAACCAAGAAAACTACCTTTGGATTGATGGGCGAGTACAGATGATTCAACCGAACCCGAACGTTCGGTTTATTTCGCTTCTTACGTTTGAGATCGAGAGGTAGTTTGTGGTACTGATTCTGATTCCATCATACCTAGCCCTTGTAGAATTTTGTTGAATGATGCTTCAGGAAGAGCTTTGGTAAAGACATCAGCCAGTTGATCAGTGGTTCTAACAAAGTGTACTTCAACATTTCCATCTTCCACGTGATCTTTGATGAAGTGATACCTCAGTGCTATGTGTTTGGTTTTGGAGTGTTGCACTGGGTTATGACAGATCCTAATTGCACTTTCAGAGTCACAATATAGTGGGATCTTTTTCATATTGAGTCCATAGTCTCGAAGTTGACTCTGGATCCAAATCACTTGAGAGGTGCAGGATGCAGTTGCAATATATTCTGCTTCAGCTGTAGACAAAGACACGCACATTTGTTTCTTTGACTGCCAGCTAACCAACTTCCCGTCAAGGAATTGGCAGCCACCAGTGGTGCTTTTTCGGTCGAGTCCACAACCTCCAAGGTCTACATCTGAGTAGGCTTGAACGAAGAAGCCTGAGTTGGAAGGATACCATAGACCTAAAGAGGTAGTTCGCTTGAGATATCGTAGAATGTTCTTCACTGCAAGCATGTGAGGTTCGCGTGGATTTGCCTGAAATCGAGCACAGTAACAAACAGAAAACATTATGTCAGGCCTGCTAGCAGTGAGATACATTAGTGAGCCTATCATCTGTCGATAAAGCGTAATATCAACAGCTGGTTTGTCCAGGGATGGGGTGAGCTTGGTGCCGAACGCCATTGGAACTTTGACTTTGGAATCTCCCATCATGCCAAACTTTGCTAGGAGAGTTTTCGTGTAAGCTTCCTGATTAATAAAGATGCCTTCGAGTCCCTGTATAATATTTAAACCAAGGAAAAAGTTAATAGGACCCATTGAGCTCATTTCAAATTTAGTCTCCATCAGCTTTCTGAATTCAGTTGTTAGGCTAGGATTCGTTGAGCCAAAGATGATGTCATCAACATAAATTTGAACGATCATAAGGTGGTTACCTTCCTTCTTGCGAAAGAAGGTTGGGTCAACCGAACCTTGCTTGAATTTGGACATCTTTAAAAATTTAGTCAACCTTTCATACCAGGCTCTCGGAGCTTGTTTCAGTCCATACACGGCTTTATCCAGAATGTAGCAATGATTTGGATACTTTTCATTTACGAAGCCAGGAGGTTGCTCCGCATACACAGTTTCTTCGAGTTCACCATTGAGGAATGCACACTTGACGTCCATTTGGTAAACCTCAAAGTTTTTGTGGGCAGCATAGGCTAGAAATATTCTTACAGATTCCAGTCTAGCTACAGGAGCGAAAGTCTCTTCATAGTCAATGCCTTCCTCCTGACAGTATCCTTTCACTACCAGACGTGCTTTGTTCCTTATAACGTTTCCTTCCTTGTCCATTTTGTTCCTAAAGACCCATTTAAGACCAACAACCGAGGCATCTGGAGGAGTTGGAATAAGACGCCAGACTTTGTTCCTCTCGAATTCGTTCAGTTCATCTTGCATGGCTTGAACCCAATCGGAGTGATCAAGAGCAGTATTAACTGTCTTTGGTTCAACTTTTGATACGAATGAGTTAAACATGCAGAATTCGACTTTTGAAAACAAGGAGGTCTGTTTTGCCTTGAGTTGCGATCGAGTCAGAACTTTTTCAGATACATCACCAACAACTTGAGAGATAGGATGATCTCTGGTCCATTTGGTGAGAGGAGGATAGTTTGGATCAAACGTTGGATCCAATTCAGCATTTATCATTTCTTCTGGTTCGGACTGGCTTTCATAGTCGTAAGACATATCAGCTTGCTCCCCCTCGATAGATGAGCTTTCAGGAATGCTTTGAGCTTCAGAGGTTTCTTGTGGTGTGGAGCTTTCGGGCGTTGATGCACCTTCGGATGGTGTGGCACTTTCGGCTGGTGAAGTGCTTTCAGGAGCAGTTGGAGACCTTGGCTCCCCCTCAACATGTGAGGTCGGCTGAGTTGACGATGGTTGATCCTCCCCCTCGACTGAAGCATTGTGTGGTGGAGAATCGTCAGAACCTGATCCCCCTTCATTCATTCTTCTTGCAGCATCTTCGACAATTTGCTTCATATGATCTACCTTGTTGTCTGCTGCGCCAGCTTCTGAGAGAGTGGCTTTCTCTGGTTCATCAAAGAGCTCCATGAACTTATCGAATAGATTGGCGATCAAGACTGTGACTTGGCCAGTTTGAGGTAAGATTTCCTCAGCTGTGTCTTCATTGGCCTTTAGCTTTTTGACATAGCTATCATCAAAAGTCACGTAGTAAGTCTCTTCGATTTTCCTCGAACGCTTGTTTAATACCCTGTACGCTTTAGAAGTGAGAGAATAGCCCAGAAATATTCCTTCGTCGGCTTTTACATCGAACTTGTTGCGGTGTTCTTTGGAATTGAAGATAAAACACCGTGAACCGAACACATGGAAAAACTTCACATTGGGCTTCCTGTTGTTGAGAATGTCATAAGGAGTGAGCGTGAATCGCTTGTTGAGATATGACCTGTTCTGTGTAAAACAAGCAGCAGAAATAGCATCAGCCCAAAAATAAAGAGGTAAGGAAGCGAAACTTAGCATAGTTCGGGCTGCTTCACACAAAGATCGGTTTCGTCTTTCGACAATCCCGTTTTGTTGAGGTGTGTAGGGAGCTGAGAAGTTGTGACTAATTCCTTTTTCTGCCAGGATTTCTTCGAATTCTTTATTTTTGAACTCCAACCCATTGTCGCTCCTGATGTTGCGAACGACCTTCTTCAGCTGTACTTCAATCTGCTTGATGAACACTTTTAGCTTGTGAGTCGCTTCAGATTTAAGCTTCAGAAAGAACACCCATGTAAAACGCGAAAAGTCATCAACAATAACAAGAATATACTTGCTACCACCGATGCTTTCGATAGATGAAGGACCACATAAATCAATATGAAGTAATTCAAGTGGTTCAACAACTTTAGTGTTTATTATTGATGGATGACTTTGACGACTCTGCTTCCCCATTTCGCATGCAGCACACAAGTGATCTCTATCGAACTTGAGCAGTGGAAGACCTCGAACATGACCTCCAGTGACAAGTTTGTTGATGTCCTTAAAGTTAAGATGAGAGAGCCTTCGGTGCCACAACCAGCTTTCGTCAGATTGTGCTTTTGATAACAGGCAGATAGCTGGGTTTCCTTTGATGGGTTTGAGGTTTAGAGGAAACATTTCACCTTTACGCTCCGATTTGAGAATAACTCTTTTCGTCTTCTTCTCAATTATTTCAGAGCCCTCATCATCGAATGAGACTTTGAGACCGGTACCTCCAACAAGCTGAGATACACTGATGAGGTTGTGTTGTAATCCTTCCACGTATGCCACCTTCCTTATCGTGAAATCACCGTTAGTAATCATTCCATAGCCTTTTATGGTGCCGAAGGAGTTGTTCCCAAACTTCACGTTTCCACCATTTGAAAGAGACCTATATTCCCTTAGCTCTTCCTTCCTTCCTGTCATGTGACGCGAGCAGCCACTATCAATGTACCATTCTTCGTCAAACTGCTCGTCATTGATAACCTGCAAAAATTAAGCAGATTTAGGAACCCAAAGTTTCTTGGGTCCACGTGAGGCTTTCACAGGAACAGGAATAGTAAGAGAGATGTCAACAAGGTATGTTCTTTTAATTAGTGTTGTTTCATCTTTCTTTTTGATGGTAAAAACTTTAATTTTATTGAGATTTATTACTGTTGGTTTGGACTCTGGTTTAACTGATGAAACCTTTGATTTTCCTATCGGTTCAGTTGATGATTGAGGTTTTTGAGAGTCAACAGAATGGGATTTTGAATGAGGTGGAGAAGAGTTAGAAGAGTTTGAAGAATTAGAATGAGAGAGCTTAGATTGAGATGACTTCTTGGCTGGAGACTCCAGGTGACCCTTTTGCTTTTGATCATCAGTGGGAGCGACCTTAGAGTTTTGATCTCTTTTGATTTCCGAACCGAACCTTTGCTTTCGGTTGTTGTAGTTCTCTGAACCGAACTTCTGCTGTCGGTTGGAATCATTTTCTGAACCGAACCTTTGCTTTTGGTTGATGTTTTTCTCCGAACTGAACCTTTGCTTTCGGTTGTTGTTGTTCTCTTGTGTTTCAACAGGACTCTTCTCTGACTTTAAGTTCCTATCTTGGTGTGAGAAATAGGCATTCTGAGATTGCCAAAACTGTTTTCTTTCAGAGAGATTCTTCCTGTATCTCTGACTCCTTTGCCGTTTTTGATTTCTCATCTGCTTCGGTTGATGATGGATGTTAGCTTTCTGTTTCGGTTTTTCTATGGCTGGTTCACTCTGAACAGAGGAAGTTTCACTTGAAGATGTGACTTCTTTTGTTGGAATTCCTTTTTCTTGAGGAATGTCTTTCGTACCGCTAGTGCTTGGCACATCGAAGTTATCAGGTTTATTCAAGGGTTCTGGTACGTATCTCCCTTTGCTTTTCCATGAGGTCCTTTCAGACAAACCTACTGTTTCATCAGCATTATCGATTGGAGCTGACCAGAAGAACTCATCGCAGCCATCAGCATTGTCTTCGTTTACAATAGCTGTGAGTTCAGCAGTCTGATGTTCGGTTACGCCTGTGACCTTGTATACCTGATTTGGAGTGGTTCTAACCTTTTGATATACTACGGCCTTCTCTGCAAGAATCGGGGACTTTTGTTGGGACAAACGAGCGAACTCCACTGAATTTTCTGAAATTAGATTCTTGTGGTTTTCAGGTTCGCTTTTTACAAATTCTGAACAGTCAACCGTGTCCTCTACAGAAATTTCACTCATATTATCGTCCTCATTAAGCTCAGATGCATTTTCAACATCAATTTTATTTTCTGAGCTCAAGTTGGCGTTTAAAGAGTCAAATTTTTGTATGGTTTCGGTTCTCAGTTTCAGTCTATCATTTTCATCCAAAAGGTTTTTAAGCATGTCCTTATGGTCCTTGGATTTAATGAAAGATTCTATTTTGTCCAGTCCATACATATAGGTCGGATTAACGTCCTCAGATGAAATAACACTCTCACAATTATACGCTTCAGCATCAATTTCATCCTCCTTAAACTCAAGGAAGGGTAAAATCATGCGATGAATCTTTTGTCCTATTTCACAGTCCAAATGAAGCTGAGGGGTGTAAAAAGAAAAGAAATAAAACAAATCTTTTTAGGAATAAATGTGATGTCAATAATGACACGAAACAAATGATCCCGGGCACGAATCTCTTCCTTCAAAGTCTAGAGAGACCTTAAAGTGGTAGTGTGGTTTCCCGTTGAATAACGATCAAACACTTATTAAGAAGTGTTGAAAGGCTTCTTTTAATTAGGCTCCTTAGGGTGGATTTAGCTTTGATTCAACATTTCTAATCTTGAAATAAGATAGAAAGTGAACAAAGTACTTGTGAGACCGGTGTAGTCTGTTGAACAAGTAGGCATGAAATAATTTTAAAGTAGTTGGTAAAAATAAAATCTCAAAAAAAATAAAACTGGATCCCAAGGGAAGAAATGTTATGGTGTTTAACAATTTCATAGGAATTACACAAAAGAAAAACTTGAGATTTCATGAGGATACGTTCGTCAATTCATTAGTGAAAACTTGAGCAAATTAATTGTTCACCGTCAATTCAGATTTGGTATTGAATTTTGGGTTTCACTCAGCTCGTAGTGGCACGAAACTAAGATCATAAACACAGTGTTTGAGTAACCATAAACCTCAGTGGTAATTTCTGAGAGTCTCAAGGTTTACATTGATGAAACGAATTTAATGGAGAAATGTAGTGGAGACAGTGTAAGAAAGAAAAGTACCTCTGCTATAAAAGTAGGACCAAGCAGAAAACTCTTATCTCATGTGAGAAGAGAGTGAGGTAGCTCTTGATTAGAATAAATGTGATAGCCTAATTGGGAAGAAAAGGTTTGTGTATACCAAGTCATTAAGGCTATTATTCAGAATCTGATGAGGCTTTGGGCACATACAGCAGCATGCTTCTAGGGACACTTAACGAACCCATCAAAAATTTCCCCATAAACGAACGAACACACATAGAAAAATTAAAGACAAAAAGCAAATGAAGAACAAAATATTTTTGGAGTTTTGATATGTATATAAAAAAAACATAAGAAAAATAAGACTAAGAAAGAAAATAAAAGATAAAAAAAAACTTTGAAAAAGAAAGGAACTTTGGAACCGAACCCGAGCGTTCGGTTGAGAAAAATTTTGGAAAACCGAACCCGAGCGATCGGTTGGATTCGGTTTTGAAAAATTTTGAAAAACCGAACCCGAGCGTTCGGTTGGTTTCGGTTTTGAAAAATTTTGAAAAACCGAACCCGAGCGTTCGGTTGGTTTCGGTTTTGAAAAATTTTGAAAAACCGAACCCGAACCTTCGGTTGGTTTTGGTTTTGAAAAATTTTGAAAAACCGAACCCGAACCTTCGGTAGGTTTCGGTTTTGAAAATTTTTGGAAAACCAAGGAATTTAGACTATCAAAAAGGAAATACTTTTGACAATAAGATAAACAACTTTGTACATGAAATTTACAACCAAGAAAACTACCTTTGGATTGATGGGCGAGTACAGATGATTCAACCGAACCCGAACGTTCGGTTTATTTCGCTTCTTACGTTTGAGATCGAGAGGTAGTTTGTGGTACTGATTCTGATTCCATCATACCTAGCCCTTGTAGAATTTTGTTGAATGATGCTTCAGGAAGAGCTTTGGTAAAGACATCAGCCAGTTGATCAGTGGTTCTAACAAAGTGTACTTCAACATTTCCATCTTCCACATGATCTTTGATGAAGTTATACCTCAGTGCTATGTGTTTGGTTTTGGAGTGTTGCACTGGGTTATGACAGATCCTAATTGCACTTTCAGAGTCACAATATAGTGGGATCTTTTTCATATTGAGTCCATAGTCTCGAAGTTGACTCTGGATCCAAATCACTTGAGAGCTGCAGGATGCAGTTGCAATATATTCTGCTTCAGCTGTAGACAAAGACACGCATATTTGTTTCTTTGACTGCCAGCTAACCAACTTCCCGTCAAGGAATTGGCAGCCACCAGTGGTGCTTTTTCGGTTGAGTCCACAACCTCCAAGGTCTGCATCTGAGTAGGCTTGAACGAAGAAGCCTGAGTTGGAAGGATACCATAGACCTAAAGAGGTAGTTCGCTTGAGATATCGTAGAATGTTCTTCACTGCAAGCATGTGAGGTTCGCGTGGATTTGCCTGAAATCGAGCACAGTAACAAACAGAAAACATTATGTCAGGCCTGCTAGCAGTGAGATACATTAGTGAGCCTATCATCTGTCGATAAAGCGTAATATCAACAGCTGGTTTGTCCAGGGATGGGGTGAGCTTGGTGCCGAACGCCATTGGAACTTTGACTTTGGAATCTCCCATCATGCCAAACTTTGCTAGGAGAGTTTTCGTGTAAGCTTCCTGATTAATAAAGATGCCTTCGAGTCCCTGTATAATATTTAAACCAAGGAAAAAGTTAATAGGACCCATTGAGCTCATTTCAAATTTAGTCTCCATCAGCTTTCTGAATTCAGCTGTTAGGCTAGGATTCGTTGAGCCAAAGATGATGTCATCGACATAAATTTGAACGATCATAAGGTGGTTACCTTCCTTCTTGCGAAAGAAGGTTGGGTCAACCGAACCTTGCTTGAATTTGGACATCTTTAAAATTTTAGTCAACCTTTCATACCAGGCTCTCGGAGCTTGTTTCAGTCCATACACGGCTTTATCCAGAATGTAGCAATGATTTGGATACTTTTCATTTACGAAGCCAGGAGGTTGCTCCGCATACACAGTTTCTTCGAGTTCACCATTGAGGAATGCACACTTGACGTCCATTTGGTAAACCTCAAAGTTTTTGTGGGCAGCATAGGCTAGAAATATTCTTACAGATTCCAGTCTAGCTACAGGAGCGGAAGTCTCTTCATAGTCAATGCCTTCCTCCTGACAGTATCCTTTCACTACCATACGTGCTTTGTTCCTTATAACGTTTCCTTCCTTGTCCATTTTGTTCCTAAAGACCCATTTAAGACCAACAACCGAGGCATCTGGAGGAGTTGGAATAAGACGCCAGACTTTGTTCCTCTCGAATTCGTTCAGTTCATCTTGCATGGCTTGAACCCAATCGGAGTGATCAAGAGCAGTATTAACTGTCTTTGGTTCAACTTTTGATACGAATGAGTTAAACATGCAGAATTCGACTTTTGAAAACAAGGAGGTCTGTTTTGCCTTGAGTTGCGATCGAGTCAGAACTTTTTCAGATACATCACCAACAACTTGAGAGATAGGATGATCTCTGGTCCATTTGGTGAGAGGAGGATAGTTTGGATCAAACGTTGGATCCAATTCAGCATTTATCATTTCTTCTGGTTCGGACTGGCTTTCATAGTCGTAAGACATATCAGCTTGCTCCCCCTCGATAGATGAGCTTTCAGGAATGCTTTGAGCTTCAGAGGTTTCTTGTGGTGTGGAGCTTTCGGGCGTTGATGCACCTTCGGATGGTGTGGCACTTTCGGCTGGTGAAGTGCTTTCAGGAGCAGTTGGAGACCTTGGCTCCCCCTCAACATGTGAGGTCGGCTGAGTTGACGATGGTTGATCCTCCCCCTCGACTGAAGCATTGTGTGGTGGAGAATCGTCAGAACCTGATCCCCCTTCATTCATTCTTCTTGCAGCATCTTCGACAATTTGCTTCATATGATCTACCTTGTTGTCTGCTGCGCCAGCTTCTGAGAGAGTGGCTTTCTCTGGTTCATCAAAGAGCTCCATGAACTTATCGAATAGATTGGCGATCAAGACTGTGACTTGGCCAGTTTGAGGTAAGATTTCCTCAGCTGTGTCTTCATTGGCCTTTAGCTTTTTGACATAGCTATCATCAAAAGTCACGTAGTAAGTCTCTTCGATTTTCCTCGAACGCTTGTTTAATACCCTGTACGCTTTAGAAGTGAGAGAATAGCCCAGAAATATTCCTTCGTCGGCTTTTACATCGAACTTGTTGCGGTGTTCTTTGGAATTGAAGATAAAACACCGTGAACCGAACACATGGAAAAACTTCACATTGGGCTTCCTGTTGTTGAGAATGTCATAAGGAGTGAGCGTGAATCGCTTGTTGAGATATGACCTGTTCTGTGTAAAACAAGCAGCAGAAATAGCATCAGCCCAAAAATAAAGAGGTAAGGAAGCGAAACTTAGCATAGTTCGGGCTGCTTCACACAAAGATCGGTTTCGTCTTTCGACAATCCCGTTTTGTTGAGGTGTGTAGGGAGCTGAGAAGTTGTGACTAATTCCTTTTTCTGCCAGGATTTCTTCGAATTCTTTATTTTTGAACTCCAACCCATTGTCGCTCCTGATGTTGCGAACGACCTTCTTCAGCTGTACTTCAATCTGCTTGATGAACACTTTTAGCTTGTGAGTCGCTTCAGATTTAAGCTTCAGAAAGAACACCCATGTAAAACGCGAAAAGTCATCAACAATAACAAGAATATACTTGCTACCACCGATGCTTTCGATAGATGAAGGACCACATAAATCAATATGAAGTAATTCAAGTGGTTCAACAACTTTAGTGTTTATTATTGATGGATGACTTTGACGACTCTGCTTCCCCATTTCGCATGCAGCACACAAGTGATCTCTATCGAACTTGAGCAGTGGAAGACCTCGAACATGACCTCCAGTGACAAGTTTGTTGATGTCCTTAAAGTTAAGATGAGAGAGCCTTCGGTGCCACAACCAGCTTTCGTCAGATTGTGCTTTTGATAACAGGCAGATAGCTGGGTTTCCTTTGATGGGTTTGAGGTTTAGAGGAAACATTTCACCTTTACGCTCCGATTTGAGAATAACTCTTTTCGTCTTCTTCTCAATTATTTCAGAGCCCTCATCATCGAATGAGACTTTGAGACCGGTACCTCCAACAAGCTGAGATACACTGATGAGGTTGTGTTGTAATCCTTCCACGTATGCCACCTTCCTTATCGTGAAATCACCGTTAGTAATCATTCCATAGCCTTTTATGGTGCCGAAGGAGTTGTTCCCAAACTTCACGTTTCCACCATTTGAAAGAGACCTATATTCCCTTAGCTCTTCCTTCCTTCCTGTCATGTGACGCGAGCAGCCACTATCAATGTACCATTCTTCGTCAAACTGCTCGTCATTGATAACCTGCAAAAATTAAGCAGATTTAGGAACCCAAAGTTTCTTGGGTCCACGTGAGGCTTTCACAGGAACAGGAATAGTAAGAGAGATGTCAACAAGGTATGTTCTTTTAATTAGTGTTGTTTCATCTTTCTTTTTGATGGTAAAAACTTTAATTTTATTGAGATTTATTACTGTTGGTTTGGACTCTGGTTTAACTGATGAAACCTTTGATTTTCCTATCGGTTCAGTTGATGATTGAGGTTTTTGAGAGTCAACAGAATGGGATTTTGAATGAGGTGGAGAAGAGTTAGAAGAGTTTGAAGAATTAGAATGAGAGAGCTTAGATTGAGATGACTTCTTGGCTGGAGACTCCAGGTGACCCTTTTGCTTTTGATCATCAGTGGGAGCGACCTTAGAGTTTTGATCTCTTTTGATTTCCGAACCGAACCTTTGCTTTCGGTTGTTGTAGTTCTCTGAACCGAACTTCTGCTGTCGGTTGGAATCATTTTCTGAACCGAACCTTTGCTTTTGGTTGATGTTTTTCTCCGAACTGAACCTTTGCTTTCGGTTGTTGTTGTTCTCTTGTGTTTCAACAGGACTCTTCTCTGACTTTAAGTTCCTATCTTGGTGTGAGAAATAGGCATTCTGAGATTGCCAAAACTGTTTTCTTTCAGAGAGATTCTTCCTGTATCTCTGACTCCTTTGCCGTTTTTGATTTCTCATCTGCTTCGGTTGATGATGGATGTTAGCTTTCTGTTTCGGTTTTTCTATGGCTGGTTCACTCTGAACAGAGGAAGTTTCACTTGAAGATGTGACTTCTTTTGTTGGAATTCCTTTTTCTTGAGGAATGTCTTTCGTACCGCTAGTGCTTGGCACATCGAAGTTATCAGGTTTATTCAAGGGTTCTGGTACGTATCTCCCTTTGCTTTTCCATGAGGTCCTTTCAGACAAACCTACTGTTTCATCAGCATTATCGATTGGAGCTGACCAGAAGAACTCATCGCAGCCATCAGCATTGTCTTCGTTTACAATAGCTGTGAGTTCAGCAGTCTGATGTTCGGTTACGCCTGTGACCTTGTATACCTGATTTGGAGTGGTTCTAACCTTTTGATATACTACGGCCTTCTCTGCAAGAATCGGGGACTTTTGTTGGGACAAACGAGCGAACTCCACTGAATTTTCTGAAATTAGATTCTTGTGGTTTTCAGGTTCGCTTTTTACAAATTCTGAACAGTCAACCGTGTCCTCTACAGAAATTTCACTCATATTATCGTCCTCATTAAGCTCAGATGCATTTTCAACATCAATTTTATTTTCTGAGCTCAAGTTGGCGTTTAAAGAGTCAAATTTTTGTATGGTTTCGGTTCTCAGTTTCAGTCTATCATTTTCATCCAAAAGGTTTTTAAGCATGTCCTTATGGTCCTTGGATTTAATGAAAGATTCTATTTTGTCCAGTCCATACATATAGGTCGGATTAACGTCCTCAGATGAAATAACACTCTCACAATTATACGCTTCAGCATCAATTTCATCCTCCTTAAACTCAAGGAAGGGTAAAATCATGCGATGAATCTTTTGTCCTATTTCACAGTCCAAATGAAGCTGAGGGGTGTAAAAAGAAAAGAAATAAAACAAATCTTTTTAGGAATAAATGTGATGTCAATAATGACACGAAACAAATGATCCCGGGCACGAATCTCTTCCTTCAAAGTCTAGAGAGACCTTAAAGTGGTAGTGTGGTTTCCCGTTGAATAACGATCAAACACTTATTAAGAAGTGTTGAAAGGCTTCTTTTAATTAGGCTCCTTAGGGTGGATTTAGCTTTGATTCAACAGTTCTAATCTTGAAATAAGATAGAAAGTGAACAAAGTACTTGTGAGACCGGTGTAGTCTGTTGAACAAGTAGCCATGAAATAATTTTAAAGTAGTTGGTAAAAATAAAATCTCAAAAAAAATAAAACTGGATCCCAAGGGAAGAAATGTTATGGTGTTTAACAATTTCATAGGAATTACACAAAAGAAAAACTTGAGATTTCATGAGGATACGTTCGTCAATTCATTAGTGAAAACTTGAGCAAATTAATTGTTCACCGTCAATTCAGATTTGGTATTGAATTTTGGGTTTCACTCAGCTCGTAGTGGCACGAAACTAAGATCATAAACACAGTGTTTGAGTAACCATAAACCTCAGTGGTAATTTCTGAGAGTCTCAAGGGTTACATTGATGAAACGAATTTAATGGAGAAATGTAGTGGAGACAGTGTAAGAAAGAAAAGTACCTCTGCTATAAAAGTAGGACCAAGCAGAAAACTCTTATCTCATGTGAGAAGAGAGTGAGGTAGCTCTTGATTAGAATAAATGTGATAGCCTAATTGGGAAGAAAAGGTTTGTGTATACCAAGTCATTAAGGCTATTATTCAGAATCTGATGAGGCTTTGGGCACATACAGCAGCATGCTTCTAGGGACACTTAACGAACCCATCAAAAATTTCCCCATAAACGAACGAACACACATAGAAAAATTAAAGACAAAAAGCAAATGAAGAACAAAATATTTTTGGAGTTTTGATATGTATATAAAAAAAACATAAGAAAAATAAGACTAAGAAAGAAAATAAAAGATAAAAAAAAACTTTGAAAAAGAAAGGAACTTTGGAACCGAACCCGAGCGTTCGGTTGAGAAAAATTTTGGAAAACCGAACCCGAGCGATCGGTTGGATTCGGTTTTGAAAAATTTTGAAAAACCGAACCCGAGCGTTCGGTTGGTTTCGGTTTTGAAAAATTTTGAAAAACCGAACCCGAGCGTTCGGTTGGTTTCGGTTTTGAAAAATTTTGAAAAACCGAACCCGAACCTTCGGTTGGTTTTGGTTTTGAAAAATTTTGAAAAACCGAACCCGAACCTTCGGTAGGTTTCGGTTTTGAAAATTTTTGGAAAACCAAGGAATTTAGACTATCAAAAAGGAAATACTTTTGACAATAAGATAAACAACTTTGTACATGAAATTTACAACCAAGAAAACTACCTTTGGATTGATGGGCGAGTACAGATGATTCAACCGAACCCGAACGTTCGGTTTATTTCGCTTCTTACGTTTGAGATCGAGAGGTAGTTTGTGGTACTGATTCTGATTCCATCATACCTAGCCCTTGTAGAATTTTGTTGAATGATGCTTCAGGAAGAGCTTTGGTAAAGACATCAGCCAGTTGATCAGTGGTTCTAACAAAGTGTACTTCAACATTTCCATCTTCCACATGATCTTTGATGAAGTGATACCTCAGTGCTATGTGTTTGGTTTTGGAGTGTTGCACTGGGTTATGACAGATCCTAATTGCACTTTCAGAGTCACAATATAGTGGGATCTTTTTCATATTGAGTCCATAGTCTCGAAGTTGACTCTGGATCCAAATCACTTGAGAGGTGCAGGATGCAGTTGCAATATATTCTGCTTCAGCTGTAGACAAAGACACGCATATTTGTTTCTTTGACTGCCAGCTAACCAACTTCCCGTCAAGGAATTGGCAGCCACCAGTGGTGCTTTTTCGGTCGAGTCCACAACCTCCAAGGTCTGCATCTGAGTAGGCTTGAACGAAGAAGCCTGAGTTGGAAGGATACCATAGACCTAAAGAGGTAGTTCGCTTGAGATATCGTAGAATGTTCTTCACTGCAAGCATGTGAGGTTCGCGTGGATTTGCCTGAAATCGAGCACAGTAACAAACAGAAAACATTATGTCAGGCCTGCTAGCAGTGAGATACATTAGTGAGCCTATCATCTGTCGATAAAGCGTAATATCAACAGCTGGTTTGTCCAGGGATGGGGTGAGCTTGGTGCCGAACGCCATTGGAACTTTGACTTTGGAATCTCCCATCATGCCAAACTTTGCTAGGAGAGTTTTCGTGTAAGCTTCCTGATTAATAAAGATGCCTTCGAGTCCCTGTATAATATTTAAACCAAGGAAAAAGTTAATAGGACCCATTGAGCTCATTTCAAATTTAGTCTCCATCAGCTTTCTGAATTCAGCTGTTAGGCTAGGATTCGTTGAGCCAAAGATGATGTCATCGACATAAATTTGAACGATCATAAGGTGGTTACCTTCCTTCTTGCGAAAGAAGGTTGGGTCAACCGAACCTTGCTTGAATTTGGACATCTTTAAAAATTTAGTCAACCTTTCATACCAGGCTCTCGGAGCTTGTTTCAGTCCATACACGGCTTTATCCAGAATGTAGCAATGATTTGGATACTTTTCATTTACGAAGCCAGGAGGTTGCTCCGCATACACAGTTTCTTCGAGTTCACCATTGAGGAATGCACACTTGACGTCCATTTGGTAAACCTCAAAGTTTTTGTGGGCAGCATAGGCTAGAAATATTCTTACAGATTCCAGTCTAGCTACAGGAGCGAAAGTCTCTTCATAGTCAATGCCTTCCTCCTGACAGTATCCTTTCACTACCAGACGTGCTTTGTTCCTTATAACGTTTCCTTCCTTGTCCATTTTGTTCCTAAAGACCCATTTAAGACCAACAACCGAGGCATCTGGAGGAGTTGGAATAAGACGCCAGACTTTGTTCCTCTCGAATTCGTTCAGTTCATCTTGCATGGCTTGAACCCAATCGGAGTGATCAAGAGCAGTATTAACTGTCTTTGGTTCAACTTTTGATACGAATGAGTTAAACATGCAGAATTCGACTTTTGAAAACAAGGAGGTCTGTTTTGCCTTGAGTTGCGATCGAGTCAGAACTTTTTCAGATACATCACCAACAACTTGAGAGATAGGATGATCTCTGGTCCATTTGGTGAGAGGAGGATAGTTTGGATCAAAGGTTGGATCCAATTCAGCATTTATCATTTCTTCTGGTTCGGACTGGCTTTCATAGTCGTAAGACATATCAGCTTGCTCCCCCTCGATAGATGAGCTTTCAGGAATGCTTTGAGCTTCAGAGGTTTCTTGTGGTGTGGAGCTTTCGGGCGTTGATGCACCTTCGGATGGTGTGGCACTTTCGGCTGGTGAAGTGCTTTCAGGAGCAGTTGGAGACCTTGGCTCCCCCTCAACATGTGAGGTCGGCTGAGTTGACGATGGTTGATCCTCCCCCTCGACTGAAGCATTGTGTGGTGGAGAATCGTCAGAACCTGATCCCCTTTCATTCATTCTTCTTGCAGCATCTTCGACAATTTGCTTCATATGATCTACCTTGTTGTCTGCTGCGCCAGCTTCTGAGAGAGTGGCTTTCTCTGGTTCATCAAAGAGCTCCATGAACTTATCGAATAGATTGGCGATCAAGACTGTGACTTGGCCAGTTTGAGGTAAGATTTCCTCAGCTGTGTCTTCATTGGCCTTTAGCTTTTTGACATAGCTATCATCAAAAGTCACGTAGTAAGTCTCTTCGATTTTCCTCGAACGCTTGTTTAATACCCTGTACGCTTTAGAAGTGAGAGAATAGCCCAGAAATATTCCTTCGTCGGCTTTTACATCGAACTTGTTGCGGTGTTCTTTGGAATTGAAGATAAAACACCGTGAACCGAACACATGGAAAAACTTCACATTGGGCTTCCTGTTGTTGAGAATGTCATAAGGAGTGAGCGTGAATCGCTTGTTGAGATATGACCTGTTCTGTGTAAAACAAGCAGCAGAAATAGCATCAGCCCAAAAATAAAGAGGTAAGGAAGCGAAACTTAGCATAGTTCGGGCTGCTTCACACAAAGATCGGTTTCGTCTTTCGACAATCCCGTTTTGTTGAGGTGTGTAGGGAGCTGAGAAGTTGTGACTAATTCCTTTTTCTGCCAGGATTTCTTCGAATTCTTTATTTTTGAACTCCAACCCATTGTCGCTCCTGATGTTGCGAACGACCTTCTTCAGCTGTACTTCAATCTGCTTGATGAACACTTTTAGCTTGTGAGTCGCTTCAGATTTAAGCTTCAGAAAGAACACCCATGTAAAACGCGAAAAGTCATCAACAATAACAAGAATATACTTGCTACCACCGATGCTTTCGATAGATGAAGGACCACATAAATCAATATGAAGTAATTCAAGTGGTTCAACAACTTTAGTGTTTATTATTGATGGATGACTTTGACGACTCTGCTTCCCCATTTCGCATGCAGCACACAAGTGATCTCTATCGAACTTGAGCAGTGGAAGACCTCGAACATGACCTCCAGTGACAAGTTTGTTGATGTCCTTAAAGTTAAGATGAGAGAGCCTTCGGTGCCACAACCAGCTTTCGTCAGATTGTGCTTTTGATAACAGGCAGATAGCTGGGTTTCCTTTGATGGGTTTGAGGTTTAGAGGAAACATTTCACCTTTACGCTCCGATTTGAGAATAACTCTTTTCGTCTTCTTCTCAATTATTTCAGAGCCCTCATCATCGAATGAGACTTTGAGACCGGTACCTCCAACAAGCTGAGATACACTGATGAGGTTGTGTTGTAATCCTTCCACGTATGCCACCTTCCTTATCGTGAAATCACCGTTAGTAATCATTCCATAGCCTTTTATGGTGCCGAAGGAGTTGTTCCCAAACTTCACGTTTCCACCATTTGAAAGAGACCTATATTCCCTTAGCTCTTCCTTCCTTCCTGTCATGTGACGCGAGCAGCCACTATCAATGTACCATTCTTCGTCAAACTGCTCGTCATTGATAACCTGCAAAAATTAAGCAGATTTAGGAACCCAAAGTTTCTTGGGTCCACGTGAGGCTTTCACAGGAACAGGAATAGTAAGAGAGATGTCAACAAGGTATGTTCTTTTAATTAGTGTTGTTTCATCTTTCTTTTTGATGGTAAAAACTTTAATTTTATTGAGATTTATTACTGTTGGTTTGGACTCTGGTTTAACTGATGAAACCTTTGATTTTCCTATCGGTTCAGTTGATGATTGAGGTTTTTGAGAGTCAACAGAATGGGATTTTGAATGAGGTGGAGAAGAGTTAGAAGAGTTTGAAGAATTAGAATGAGAGAGCTTAGATTGAGATGACTTCTTGGCTGGAGACTCCAGGTGACCCTTTTGCTTTTGATCATCAGTGGGAGCGACCTTAGAGTTTTGATCTCTTTTGATTTCCGAACCGAACCTTTGCTTTCGGTTGTTGTAGTTCTCTGAACCGAACTTCTGCTGTCGGTTGGAATCATTTTCTGAACCGAACCTTTGCTTTTGGTTGATGTTTTTCTCCGAACTGAACCTTTGCTTTCGGTTGTTGTTGTTCTCTTGTGTTTCAACAGGACTCTTCTCTGACTTTAAGTTCCTATCTTGGTGTGAGAAATAGGCATTCTGAGATTGCCAAAACTGTTTTCTTTCAGAGAGATTCTTCCTGTATCTCTGACTCCTTTGCCGTTTTTGATTTCTCATCTGCTTCGGTTGATGATGGATGTTAGCTTTCTGTTTCGGTTTTTCTATGGCTGGTTCACTCTGAACAGAGGAAGTTTCACTTGAAGATGTGACTTCTTTTGTTGGAATTCCTTTTTCTTGAGGAATGTCTTTCGTACCGCTAGTGCTTGGCACATCGAAGTTATCAGGTTTATTCAAGGGTTCTGGTACGTATCTCCCTTTGCTTTTCCATGAGGTCCTTTCAGACAAACCTACTGTTTCATCAGCATTATCGATTGGAGCTGACCAGAAGAACTCATCGCAGCCATCAGCATTGTCTTCGTTTACAATAGCTGTGAGTTCAGCAGTCTGATGTTCGGTTACGCCTGTGACCTTGTATACCTGATTTGGAGTGGTTCTAACCTTTTGATATACTACGGCCTTCTCTGCAAGAATCGGGGACTTTTGTTGGGACAAACGAGCGAACTCCACTGAATTTTCTGAAATTAGATTCTTGTGGTTTTCAGGTTCGCTTTTTACAAATTCTGAACAGTCAACCGTGTCCTCTACAGAAATTTCACTCATATTATCGTCCTCATTAAGCTCAGATGCATTTTCAACATCAATTTTATTTTCTGAGCTCAAGTTGGCGTTTAAAGAGTCAAATTTTTGTATGGTTTCGGTTCTCAGTTTCAGTCTATCATTTTCATCCAAAAGGTTTTTAAGCATGTCCTTATGGTCATTGGATTTAATGAAAGATTCTATTTTGTCCAGTCCATACATATAGGTCGGATTAACGTCCTCAGATGAAATAACACTCTCACAATTATACGCTTCAGCATCAATTTCATCCTCCTTAAACTCAAGGAAGGGTAAAATCATGCGATGAATCTTTTGTCCTATTTCACAGTCCAAATGAAGCTGAGTAATATTAGAGTAAAGACGTTTAGCAATTAGACAAAAAAACATTTCGCTGTTTCAAAAGCTTTAAATTGTCTCTTTGTAAATAAATGTTTTCATCTTTTATTTTGATTAATTCCGACTCCTTCAGTTCGATCCACATGCGCCGTCCCTCACTCTTCGAAGACACACTGCTTAATTGGTCAGTTAGGTTAGAATTGGTGACTCGAGTTTGAGTTAAACTACTATCTAGATGAGAGATTCTTGAATTAACACTTTTTAGTTCTTTTTCATATGAGCTTTGTGGGACTTTAAATGAGACAAAGATGGATTGTACCTTCTTGATCAGTTCGTCAAGTTCGTTGAACTGCATGCTAAGCGGCTTAGCTGTAAAGCACATATCCTGTTGCTCCTTCGGTTCATTACTCCCACCATCAGTGTTGTATCCCCTCATCTGAGATACGTCGGATACCATCAAGCATCTTCCTCCACTGCTTTCTTCTTTAGCCATATAAGCCTTTCCATGAGAAGGCTTCCTCACTTCATCATCTTCAGAGTCGGTTGACCAAACCTGTACGCCACCGAACTCGTCATCAGCAACCGAACCCTGCACAATTAGAGCGTTCATAGAAGGGTTAGCAGTAGATTTCTTCTTCCTAATTTCATCCAGCTTTTTTTGCAACAAAGCTTCTTCATCCTTTTCCTCATCCTTTTCAGCCATCTTTTTGAGGACACAATCCTTTGCATAGTGGTTCTTTCCTCCACAATAGTAGCAGCTTACTCCGGAATCACCTTCAGCCTTCGGTTCCTTCTTTGATTCTTCAGCCTTCGGTTCATCTTTAACCTTTTCAGAACTGTAACTTCCCTACCAATTTCGGTTTTTGTTGGTGGGAAATCTCTTCTTGATGAAACTTTTGGGGTTCGACACCATCATAGCATAATCCTCAGAAGTGAGGTCATAATCCTCCAAGTTGAGGTCTTCGTCCTCCATCACAGCTTTACTTTTGGACAGGAGAGCCAACGAACCTAGGCTTGAAACCACATTCTTCTCCTGCAACACGATCTTCTCTTGAGATTTCAAGATGCCCACCAGTTTCGCCAAAGAGTAGGATTTAAATTGCTCGTGCGCTTTAACTGTGGACACAACTGCTCCTCCACTCGGATCTGAGACCGTTCAAAAATGTAACCTTCTGGTCAATAAGCTTCCTTTTGATGTCATGTTTGATCATCTTGCTAAGAAGATGATTGAAGCGATCGAACGTTTAGGTCACAGTTTCTTCGGCTCCTTGCTTGAATTCACCAAACTCAGACAAGAGTAAGGTTTGAATGGAGTGTTCAAGATCTTCATCTGTAGAGTACAATTCACGTAGCCTGTCCCATATCTCTTTTGTTGTCGTGCATGAACTCACCAGCCTGAAAGTATCAGATTGAAGAGCGAATCTGATCAACCTTAACGCTTTGATATTGCACTGAAATTTATCTTTTTCGTCTTGCGCAATATCTTTAACATCTTTCAGAAGATCATTATACTCCTTTTGAGTTTTAATAATCCTTGAAGTTGCTGAATGAGAAAAGGGTCCAGAGATGATTGCTTTCCAGATGAGGTATCCATTATCCTCAGATCCTATAACGTAATCTTCAAAGTGATGCGCCCAGACTTCATAATCATGGGTGTATAGGATGGGAATCTTCGTTGTTGATCCAATGATGTTCGAAATATTGATGGGATTCGATTGCGACTCGTCCATAATGATCGAATAACCTGTTCAAAGATCAGACTTGTAATAAATCAAATTAGGGCAAAACAATAAATATCGAGATACGTCAATAATGATATGACGGCTCAATAAATATCAGTAATTGCGGAATAACCCTAATAGAAACCTTTTTCACAGAAAAGAAGTGTATCGATTACACAGCCTCCTGCTCTGATACCAATTGATAAGTTAAAAACTAACTTGAAGATCGATTAGATCTATAAAACAGGTAAAGAAATAAACAAGTAAACGGCAAGAACACAATAATGGATCAAACGATGTCGAATGATTAATAAACAATCCTCAGAAGAGCTCGATAAAGAACTTCTACTGTAGAGGATTAGGGTTTACAAGAACGATAAAGAAATCTGCAAAGCTATCGTAATGCTATCAATCGTATTCTAGATCGTTAACCTAACATGCATGCAAGCACATTATTATATACTAAACCCTACAAGCTCACGGTTGGACAGGCCCAAACCGGAGTACAAAACTTGGACTATAAACTGAGCCCAATGACGCAATACAAAATAAAGCTACGCTACCCAACACGCATTCAGCCCTCCAGGACCAGTCATTTGACTGTGACACCAGGGTCATCGTGCGATGACTTGGTCAATTCCATTTCTGATCCCCAACAATAGGCGGTCGCACTCTTGATTCAATTCAAAGGCTATAACCCAAAAAAGAACCATGCATATAATTCAAACCAAGTGCTCCATTGTTGTCTTGTCCAGAAATGTTGCTAAAACTCTAGTTGGATGCATCCAAATACCAACCCTGCCAGCACGACATGCCAAAAATTAGATTCTATGCAGATCTAATGTCTCATATCGAAAACTGAACAACACTGCCCTAAATTCTGGAATCCCAATAACCAAGGACACCTTCCAAACTCGAGCCGAACTTGATGATAGGTTGAAGAATCCATTGAACCTCAAATGATACAGCTCAAATTTCCGAAGAGTCTTCACTTTGACGATGAATGAAATATTGCCCAATCTAGACTATAAATAACAATCCATAGAACGAGCTAACAAATCCCTCAACAACCGATACTCTACCTGAGCGATCCTAGCGCCTCCTCATCTCTTCATTGGCATCCCAAAAGGAACCAATGGCTACAACGACCTCCTTGACCAACTACTTCCTACTGCGAGACAACTCGTGTATTTCCTAAACACATACATCCGATAACTACTTGCTCTACATCCCATACTTGACCAAATCTTGAACAGAAACCCCGCATACCCACACCGTAGATCCATATGAACCATTCTTCCGACACCACAAACTCAAACAGATTGATAATCCTCCTAGCATAATACCTAGTTCTCCCTTACTTAGGGTTCGAACTACCACTCACTGGTGTTGCAACAAAACCATATATCGTACCGGCTCGACTCGGTACAAACCATCCCTAACTCTTGGAATGTATGACACATGCAAGATGATCTTCCAAATAAGGACCAAGCAAACCCAAAGAGATTCAAAATCTCAGATGAAGAACTCAGAAAATTCCAATCAAGCCACATTTAACATTAAGGGTTTCATGCAAATGCATAAGCAAAACACCAAATTACTATCCAAAAACATACACTCCTCGCCTGAAATCCCAACCGTCAATTCATTGTAATAGTCGTTCATAAATACCAAAAGGCATCATTCTCATAGTCGGGATACATTAGAGCAGTGTTCTAAAAGGCGCGCCATGGCGGGCGCCAAGGCGCGCCATGGCGTGAGGCGCGGCGTCGCCGTTACGAAAAGCTTCATAACGTTGCTGTTAGGCGTGGCGCGTGGCAAGGCGTGATATGGCGTGCCATGGCGCGTTATGGCGTGTTATGGCGCGTGTTTTTTTGTTTGAGACACGTTTTTTTGCTCTTTTTTATACCTTTTCTAATCGGACATACAAGTATTGTGTTTTTTATTAACTTTCTGTTATTAGTTGTTGATATAACACTTCTAAAAACTAGATATATTTGATATAAATTGATATTTATGCGGTAATATAATTATAAATTAATACAACATCGCCGCCTTACATCACGCCTTGAAAAACGCCATGGCTCACCATAACTCGTTAAGCTTGAGGCTTAGCCTTGCCACCACGCCACGCCTCACGCCTTTTAGAACCTTGCATTAGAGATAACAAAAGTTCTCGCTCTCGATTCGCCTGAAACCATCGGCTAGCTCCTGGCCTACCTATATTCCAAGAAGCAGACCCTTGGTCTCATCACGAGGCATCCATAACACAACAATCCTCATGCGTATTCCCACGCTGTCATACTGCCGCCAAACACCGCATCTAACTAGCCCCATGTTGGGCTTACATCCGACTCTATAAGTCACAAAGATGCTCACTCCTTCTCCGAACATGGAAAACTAGAAGAAAATAACCCTTTCCATAGATAGTGACATTCCAGTCCATCTGTCAATCACTCATCCTCCGGCCGAAATCCTCTATCCAATCACGACATCTACTTCCTTCTTGAGTCCCGCGACTCAATTGGAACTCCTTTGAGCAAGGCCCTCGGGACCTCAAATCAAATGAGTCACCTGGTCCGCACCATTTAAACCCAACAGACATGGCCAATAAAGCCCAAACAATCACTAGACTCATCCTCATCCTGAACAACCATAACCAGAAGATCGGCAGATACAACAATACTATCACGAATCATGGTATCAACCATGTCATCTACCCCCAACTAGACCCTTGTAATCCTCATGACTTCTCTCTATTCGAGTATGGATCCTGCGCTTTTAGTAGTACGGGCCCAATACTACATTCCACACCTTTCTATACTTTCCTCAAGATTCATCCCAAGTCATCTAAGTTACTTGCTCAATATAGTACTTCCAACACCCACTAAACAGCATAGCAACCACACTAAAGCACTTCCTAGATTCTCCTAGGATTCCCCACCTCCCTGCCATTAGCTGCTGAAGAACCCCTATTAATGTCAGCTAACCACTTCATGAATACAATTACATGCAACAAAACTTAAATAATCTTTCGACTAAAAGACTCAACCCTACAACGTTTAGAGTCAGACGAGAGTTGTGCAATTGGACCAAATCCTTCACTCTAGGATTATTTAACCTTCATAACATGTAACTTTAATGTATCATTTTATAGTTAACTCACATCAATAAGAGATCTACAAAGCACAGAGCAGGAAACATTCGAGCAGTGGATTCGACTGGCATTAAGACACAATAAAATCAGACAGGTCCTCATTCGAAATTCCCAACCTCTAGGCACAAGCATCTAGGATACACCTTTATCATGTCCTCACTCTCTCATGAGTGGCTAATCATTCCCCACGCTGACCTGCTATGAACTACACCCACTCATTAAACTTTTACCAACCCTACATCCACTTGTGAATTCTAATCATACATAACGTTGGATCCCATAGACAGTCGAATACTTGACTCAACCCCAAGTCATTTATCAGAAAAGAACATGAAATAAATCAAAATAAAATATTCTCATACTATAGAATCTTTGTTATGTACAACTATGAATGATGCACACACAAAACACCTATAATAATGATGTCAATTTCATCTAACATATAAGAAGTTCTCCTAGGCTATCAGACATGATACATCAAGCAATTCTATCAGGCAATTCCTGAAGACCCCTAGCCTATCACTAGCATGCAGTTCTATCATAATCATCATAAACAAGTACCTGTGTGGTAACTTGGGGTATACTTTCTTGCTACGGCTGATCATACACATCTCGTCCTTCGTGGTTACTTCTGAAAACAATTTGAATTTAATTTGAAAATTATTTGAAAACAATTTGAAAATAATTCGAAGCTTTCAAAGATCCTTAGTTTGATTCTAGATTCACCCGAATGTTCATCCAATTCTCTCAAACTCGGGCTCTGATTCCAGCTTGTAACATCCTAAAAATCAAAGTAAAATTTACATTTATCAAAAACTACCCCAAGACAATAACTGTTTACAAAAACATTGTTTCAAAAGTATAATTCATAAATCAGAGTATCCCAATATCCAATACCTTAAAATCCGAAGGATGTGCACGATCAAGCCTTCGCCTTGCCACGATCATTGGAAGTACCTGAAACAATAAACTAAACAGTAAGCACGAATCTTAGTGAGTTCCCCTAAAGTACCACCACACAAAAATATAACATATGCAATCATGCATGTTGGGTCCAATCAGTCATTAGACTGGAATACCCTTGGGTCCACAACCTCTCCGTTGGATTACTCTTGGCCCACAACCTCTCCGTTGGATTACTCTTGGCCCACAACCTCCCAGTTGGATTACCCCTGGACCACAACCTCCCGGTTGGATTGCCATACATACTACATATTGGGTCCATAACCTCTCGGTTGGATTACCCCTGGCCCATAACCTCCTGGTTGGATTGCCCCGGGTTTGTTGACTGGTAGCACAAAGTAGTACAGTATCAACCTAACCACACCATGTCAACATATACATCAAATAAACATATAAACAGTCAGAAGACAATAAGAAGATCTACAGATCACTAGCGCATAACATCATCCTATATACTAAGATACATATCTAACATACCATTACAACATATCAACATCCTATATACCAGGATACATATCTAACATATCCCCACAACAAATCAACATCCTATATATTAGGATATATGTCTAACTGATCAGTATAACATATCAACATCCTATATACCAGGATACATAACCAAGTGGGGCGACATTGGTGCCTTCGACCCGCAAGTACAGTAAGGAAACTGACCTCTCAGACCGAACATATAGTTGAACGGTCTCTGATCTGAATCTCAACTCTAGTCGTTACCTATTCATCAAATACTGAACAATCTCAAATATAACTCAAAATATCTAAAAACCCTTAGGTCAAACTTGGTCAAGATTCAACGGTCAAGAGTCAAAGTCAACTATAGCACGTCGCCATGCCATGACCATCCTTAGCCACGTCGTGGCCACTAAACGACAAAACAAATGGGCCTCGATCCAATCTCTACACCATGGTAACCCGAGTCCCACTTTGGGGACTGATCTGGGCAACTTAAACCATTAAGTCACTTTCATTTCCAACTTTAAGGGCTCCAAAATTAGATCTGGTCCTTTCAAAGGTCCAAGTGTTCCAAATTTATCCCTTTAGACACTCCAAGTGATAGAGATCTCACTCCAAGGTCTAAATAAGGAAAAAATATAACATGGATTATTCAATAAGCACTTATCCTAGAAAGTCTATTGACCAATAACTCCAAAAGGGTTTGTAGCATCATTTCCATCATAAAAATTCGTGCTTTTTAGGCATGCATGTCCAATGCATGCCTTGAACTCTCATTAGGTCAAAACAAGGGTAAAAATGCCAAGATTCCATGCATGACCTCCAAACTCAATTCTACTTTAGATTTAAAGAGCCAAATACTCCAAATGGCCTAAGGATTTATAAAGTTGCAAACATTATGAGATCCTACCCTCTAAAATCCACAAGATATGAAGAAAAAGGACCAAAATCCAAGATCTACCAACTTGGAAAGGAAAGTATTGAGTCTTTAACACTCACCCAAGTCTAGAAGATGTATATGTTTCTAACAAGGTGATAAACCACACCAGTGACTTCCTTCTCCTTCAAAGTATACCAAAAATGAACTTTCAAGAGTGATGGAGGCCAAGGTTTCAAGATGGGGAGGTGGAGGCTGAAGGAGATAACCTAGAGAGGGAGTTAAGGCGTTTATATATAAGGGAAACCCTAAAAATCCTAGATTTGAGTTTCAGCGGCTGTTACATCGTAGCCTTCTGATGCTACTGATGGGTTTGAGCCAAAAGAACATCCTATGTGCTCATGTAAACCCTAATGCTTGGATCTAGGTTTCTCTAATTGTACATGAATTCATCCAAGACTTTCAAACCCTAGATCTAATGAGTATAATTTGAAATTAATGTGACAAATTAGATCTAGATGATTACCTCTTGTTGCTTGCTTGAATCTTCTTGTCTTTGAAGCTTAGAGTCACAAGTGTCACTCCTCTAATGGCTTACAAACACTAATAGAAAAAAAATGATCTTGGAGAGAGGTTGCAAGAGGCAAAGTTTCGGCTATGATCTTTCTAGGGTTTCAAGTGACCGCAAATTGTAAGCCTTAGGGTCCTATTTATACTGGAGCTGCTAGGGTTTCAGCCTAAACCCTAATGGACAACTTAGGCCTTAAGCTATCCAAGGAAGATTCTGGAATAGGGCCTTGTGGCCAAAATTATGGATGAACACATCCTAATTTCGTCCATGCCTAGCCCAAGAGGTTCCTCAGCCCAATACTCAACCATCACACATTTGGCAGTTTAAGTCCATGTTATTAAATTAATGTCTTTTAGCCACAAAATTAATTCGTAATAATTCTTGACTAATATTAATTTAATTATATGATTTCTCCATTAATATATTATTCATATAACATATTAATAAATCATAAACAACCTCTTTCTTAATAAATCATCTTATCATGTTGCTTCGGTGAAGACAACCTAAAAGGACCAAGCACAACCGGGTCAAGTACTTGCCAAATATAGTTATGGGCTTAAACACTAATCCAACAGCTACGTTGTGACACCTACCAAGACACACGTTCATTAAATTTCATGCCACGCCGTGGGTACCATGCCCCATGTCATGGCTGAGCATTTCCTCCAAATCCTTATTATGATTTCTTAATTATTCTCCCAACCATCTTGGGTCACGGGTGTTACTGCTAAATCAATGATTGTTTCTGCTACCTTTAGCAAGTGTACCGATGCTAATAAAACCCAATACTATTGGTTTCGTCTGAGTATTAGTTGTTTTTTGGGCTTGTTCCATTATGGGGCCTAAGAATTTGGGTAGGACCATGAATCGATGGCATCCGGTAAGGCTCTCGACCCAAGTATAAATGATAAATACATGAATGGAAGTAGTTAGCCTAAGTCTGTAAGGGGGAAAAATGTGTTACTAGAGGGAGGAAAATGTCGTCTAGGTTGCGGCGAGGAATGACGACCATGATTATTTCCTCACCAATTATTGGGGGGGGGGGGGGGGGTGGGGGTCCCAATGAATATATCTGATCTCATGACATGTCAACAAGATATGTATGGTTAGACAGGGTAGCGAGAGTAGGGATGGGCATATATGGTCGATAGGTTTTATCCAATTTTGTGATGGGCTTCAATTTCTAATATACTTTAAGCAATAATGAATGTAGGAAGTGTTTTGGTGAATATATGATGCTACAATATCGTATCTGTCCACGAAACCCCGGACAAGTTGTAAGGCCGATTGTTGTTTGTTGACTTCGGTGTAGATGTTGCACGGTTCTTTGGATGTATCTCGAAGATATTGATAATATTCTAGAAAATAGGGCATTATTTCAAGTTTAAGGTTGTCGAACTTGTGTTCAGGAGCATAAGCATTAGTGCCTTTGTTGTTAAGGAAAATATTATTGACTTATACCCATGCCTTGTGCATGGGAAATGGATTCTTGTTCAAGGACCCGGACGAGTATGTCTTTAGATAAAAAGGGTTCCATAAATCTATTGCATGCAAAACATGTGTATCAATTTCTGCCCATAAATCATAGTTCTGGTTTTTGTGGAAGGAGTAGTGCTACCTAATAGCTTCATACATGAAGTTGGAATCTTTAACCCATGAAGATTATGATGGCAACCGGTTTTTAAGGACTTTCAACTTTTAGTTTTTAAGAATAAATTTGAATTAAACAAAAAACTTTGTTCAGGAATAGACGGCTATATTTTATTTTAAACAAAAAACTCATAATCCAGAAACTATTTCAATTAGTATTTTAGAGCTTTTCAATTTTTATGTTATTTTACAAATTTCAAAAGTTCAAAATATTTTTACCGAACATTATACAAATAAAAATTATAAATTCAACTACAAACAAATTTTACCAGACAAACCTATGAAGGTTGCCACTAGAAATGTACAAATGATATGATACGATTTGATTTTCAACAAAAAAAAAATGTATGTCCCTTTCTAGATTGGAGGACAATATAATCATTATGGTGTTTAGTTGGATAGAAAATAAAAAAAAATTTGGTGTTTGTAATTGGATTGATTTGTGTTGTCAAACTTTTAACATTTTGTAATTTTGTTTTCGTTTTTTCACCCTTCTTTTGCTTTTAAAGTAGTGATTTTATAATATCTCCGTTAGTTAAAAAAAAAAAAAAAAAAAAAAAAAAAAAAAAAAAAAAAACAAACTCCAAGCCATGGAAAGTGGGGTAAAAAGGCTCTAATTGATTATTTTCTTTTATTTATTTATTTATTTTAAAATAAAACATATTAAAAATAACACATCATTTAATGCTAGCACTCTTTCTTTTAACAACTTGGATGTTATTATATTCTCAATCATACTTGGCTTCAAAAATTATTATATGGTTTCGAAAAATCTTATGTGTGGTAGCATTCTAAGCATTCTAGACTCCTTTCAATCTTATACGTATCTTTCGATAAATTATCTACAAAATCTGTATTTATTCACAATCTTTGAATGCCAATGTGAAGTAGTTTTGTGTCATAAATCCACTTTTGGACTTTTAAAATTAAAGAAAATTCAACCTTACATCCATTTATTTTGCTTTGGTGTCAGTAAGCTAAAATACAAATATTTTAGTTATTTCAAATATCATGAGCATAATGTCAATATTATTAAATCAATGTAACGGCTTTGTCGGTTAATTATATTATAATTTATGATAAATCATTATTTTACGGATGATCACTAAAAAATTTAACAATTTAAATCAGAGTTATATAATATTCGCATCTCATATGCTACAAGTTTAATCACATATAGAATTATAAATAAATTAAATATTTTGAGCTTATTTGCTACGTAAACATGGCACAAAAAAGATATTAATGTAATTTTATACACCTTGTTTACGTGCTTACGTTCAGATAACATCTTGCATGTCTTGAAAAGAAATAATCTATAAATATTAAACAATATTAAATTAAAGGTAAAAAATTAGATGATTCAAATAATAACTTAATATTAATACGGATAACCAAAGAGTTTCTAGCCAAGTAATATTGTAGTCTAAACAGTTATCGCGATCAAAAATATAATAGCGGTCACCGACCGCTATTTGAAATCACGGTTCTCGCGGCGGTATAGTGATGATATAACATTTTTTATATTATTTAGAATTTATATAAATCAGAGTATTAATCAGTAAATCATACATCAAAATTCAACCCAATCCAGTTAATTAGTTAATCAGTAAATCATAATTCGCATATCATGTTTAGTTAATCATATTTCACATATCATAATTAGTTAATCATACTTTATAGACCGGTTACCAATGTCACATTAATCATATTTTAACATAATCAACAAGAAAACATATGTAATACTTACAATTTTATCATATTTTAACACAATTACAGTTAGCAAATAAAATGATTAAGTAATTTGATAGTTAATCATGATGTAATACTTCAAGTTTTCATCACAATTAGCAACACAACACATACATGGTTTCAATGGAAGTCATAACAGTAAAAAAATTACAATTTTATTCAATGGAATTATGCAAATTTTGGTTTGGACTAAGTAAAAACAATTTTGTTTAATGGAATGACATACAATTTTTTTTATATGTAAAATAGCCTAAAATTGGAATTTATTCAAATAGTGGTTATATCGCCGTTATAGCGGTGAACATAATCGCGGTAAATAGCGGTAAATTGCAACGCTAATAGCGTCACCGCTATTCTAAACTGCAATTTTAAAATAACGTTTATTTACCTCCGCTAACCGCTATAGCGCCGCTATTGACTACATAGATTGTAGTATCCGGTGCCGTAATATAGTCGTTTACAACATATTTTAACTGTTCCTTCGAGCAAGAAGCAGCAAAAGTAAGTAAAATTAGTACAGCTGCTTCTAATAAGAAATAAAATAAACAATAACAAAAGTAGTTTTTATTTAGTATACTGCTATTTTAAACAGGGCAATCTAGAAATCGTTGGAAATATTAAAAATAACATGCAAAGGAAACAAGAACATTAATGACAAATGATGATTGCTTCACGATAGAAAAGGAGTTCGAATAATAGATAAGATACTTTCTTCCGTGTGCCGCGAAATTCACCCAACTTTGACCGTCGACAACCCATCTCTCAATTTCCTTTCAAATTGTTTATGCAGCCACTTTCATAAATTCCTTTAGATTTTTTTTTTATTTTTAGTAAGACTAATAAACGACACGGACCCTAAATAATTATCAATTTAGTACGGAGCCGAGCAGTTTCAGCCATGGGTTGTTGGCAATACCTAGTAAAGGTGGTAAGGCCATTTAAGAGAAGTCATGTATAAATCGTTGGGAGCTTTCTTTTTCACTCTTCTTTTTTTTTTCTTTACGGTTTGAAAACGGGTCGAATTTTAAAAATGAAAAATTAATTTTTTTATCCACTATAAATACAACTATCTACCTCAAATTTAGGGTTGTTTGAGACTTTTTTTTTTCAAACGACGAAATAATATTAAAACTAGCAAGAAGCTAAAAAATAAATTTTTTTAGAACGGTGAAAGATTTTGTTAAAAAAAATAGCAAGAGGCTTCAAAAAAGAAAAATTACATCAAAATAAAAGTTAAAACCAGATTATGAAACCAAGAAGTTCATCTGATCCTAGAATTACTAGACCTATTAGAAATCCAAAAAAATGTCTTCTCCATAATAGCATCAAAGAGATCCGATTTCCTAGGAATAGTCGAGCCAAAAACAAAATTATTTCTAAAATTCCAAAGACACCAAAAAACCGAAATAATCACTGCGTCAAAAACTTTTCTTTGACCAACCCTCAAACTTGTAGAATCAGTCCACCTCATGATATTGTAATCTTATCCGGAACATCCCACCAAATAGCAATATTGTGACATCCCCAAAAATTTTGGCCAGAAAAGACCGATTTAATTTATGTTTTTAAAATAAAGTCAGAGTAATCTTCCAAAATGTGTTGCGGAATTTGTCCCCAAAACAAAATATGATAAAAATTTATCAAATCATTTCTTAAATAAATGTATTTTCATTATATAACAAAACCTCGAGATGTCATGTTCTGATACAGACCAAAAGCATAAACAGTACATTATAAGCCTTTCACCAGTTATTTACATCCACAGACCTATAATCTAAAATCACTCGTCGTCATCCAATTATGCTCTGGGTCCACTACCTTTAATACACAGAAAGCTGAGTGAGTCAGGTTTGGGAGCCTGGTGAGCATATAGGGTTTTCAACCCACAATAAATAAATTTATTAGTTTCATCAATCAACAATAAATTTATTAATTTCATCAACCAACAATAACCTTGATTATCCGTTCCCGTTATACTCACTTTACGTCCCTAAACACCTATCATAAGGGACCTAGCCTAAAGATTTTCATCGGGATGACAACACTGCTTTAGGGATTCCTCAACAATTTATGTCAAATAAGGCAACCATAAGGGGGATGGAGTATACCGGTGAACACTAAGTTCAAAAACACCTACAAGTTGCGAGCCTACTAGCGTTCCACTAGACTGTCTAGAAATGTATGTGGTCGACATCTATACTCCGCTAGATGACTATAACAACAACAACATCGAGATCTCTCATCATTTTATCACACATCAACTATTTCATTTACCCATGTTTTACCCAACATATTTGTAGATAAAAATACATATACAATTTAAAACTTGTATAAAACATCTATTCAACACCCATTTCAAATAAACAAACAATATATATACACATAGCACGTATTTTATAGAAAATATTTTATATCTATGTGTAAGATGAAAGTGACTACACACTCACTTGATAAGACAGTGATTGGACATCACTTCGTCCCTTAAAACAATCTTCTTTGATAAAACCGGGATGTTTTCTCAAAAACCGGGCTTCACGCGGCCAGAGTTTTGTCTCGAAAAATTCTTTTCTCGGGATCTTCGGGCTCTCCGGGGCTTGCTTACGATGCTAGGGTAGTACCCTAGGCTTTGGGGGGTTTAGAATAGGCTAAAAGGGAGTAGAAGGTGAAAGAGAATGAAATTTTGTAACATTAACTCGCCTGACTTCAGATCCTATTTATAGGGACCGAAGCTTCTCATTACACTAGGCGTAATTTTCTGGTACGCGGAGTGTACTGCCTCGCAAGGCTCTTCGCTGGGCGTACACCTTCATACGCTGGGCATAGGAGTGGATTACTTGGGACGTGTCAAGGCTACTAACATGTAGCAAAGCTAGTCCGAGTACGTTGGGCGTACTCGTTTGTACGCTGCGTGTACAAGATATGTGTCCTCTGATCGGGTTCCGACCTCCGGAGGTGTCAAAGCTACTAACTCGTAGCAAAACTAGTCCGAGTACGTTGGGCGTACTCGTTTGTACACAGGGCGTACTCCTTCGTGAGTTTATTTTTCAAACTTCAAAAATTCGTAAATTTCGCATACGAACTCCGTTTTTGACGTTCTTTATATCCACGCGTAGGTGAGACCGTGCTCTACAACTTTCGTGTAGACTCCGTCGGCTAATTTTGACTTTATTTTTAAAGTTATATTTTTAACAGGACGGGACATGAAAAGTCCGTTAAAAATTCATAACTTCTTCATCCGATGTCCGTTTTCGTCTGTCTTTTTACCGTTTAACCACTATCGACGAGATCTTCGTTTCTCGTTTAGGTTGTGTCGGCTAAAAAGTGGTCGATCTAAAATTCGAGTTTCGGGATGCATACGGTTATACCAAATCTTAGAAAATTATAATTTCCTCATACGAAGTCAGATTTGGACATTCTTTTTATGTACGCTCTCGGTTTAACGTGTACTACAACTTTCATTTAGATCGCTAAGGCTAAAAAGCACTTTATCGTAAATTCACTTTTTACGTCACACAATGTCGTGCCAATTCTGTTGCGAAACCTCGACAGATCATAATTTCTTCGTTATAACTCGGATTTCGGTATTCTTTATATATCCGGAATCCTTGTTTCAACCACTACAACTTCCTTCTTAGATATCGGGTTTATTTATTTTCGACACTTATTTTTATTCTTAGCTTATTAAATCATGATAATTAAGTATAAAACACATAATACTCAAATAATACATCCTATTATTTCAAAACAAATTACAAAGGTTGGCCTAGACTATTACATCATCTTTAATGCCTAGCCTAGAAACACGGACGTTACAATTCTCTCCCCCTTAGGATGATTTTGTCCCCGGAATCATACATCAACAAACAAATGCGGATAGCGACTCATCATGTCACTCTTCGTTTCCCAGGTGAGATTTGGCCCATTCGTATGTTTCAATCGCACAAGCACTAAATCGACCATCTTGCGTCGCAACTTCTTAGTATTACGATCAATAATTACCTCTGGTTCTTCTATTAACCTCTTGCTTTCATCCAACCTTAGTTCAGAAATTGGAATTATGTCGAGAACTTCTCCAGTGAACTTCCTCAAATAACACACGTAGAAAGTGTTATGAATACCATCTAGTTCTTCTAGTAGTTCTAGATTGTAAACTTGGTTCCCAATCCTCTGAAGAACTTTAAACAGTCCAATAAACCTTGGACTCAACTTTCCCCTTTTACCAAATCTTATAAGTCACTTCCATGGCGAGACTTTAAGTAAAACCGAATCTCCAACTTTGAATGTTATCGGTCGTCTTTTCTTGTCAGCATAGCTCTTTTGACGATCCTGAGCTGCTAACATCCTTTCCCTAATCACTTTCAGCTTTTCAACAGTTTGATCGACTATCTCGGGTCCTATAAACTGTTTTTCTCCAGCTTCAAGCCAACATGACAATGTTCGACACTTTTGTCCATACAAAGCGTGATAAGGTGCCATCTTGATGCTCGAGTGGAAACTATTATTGTAGGAAAATTCTACCAGAGGTAAATGTTCATCCCAGTTACCTTGGAATTCTAGGGTACATGCTCTTAGCATATCCTCCAATGTTTGAATCGTTCGTTCGCTCTGACCATCAGTTTGTCGATGGTAGGCTGTACTTAGACACAATTTCGTACCCAATTCCTCTTGTAGACTTCTCCAAAACCTCGACGTGAAACGACTATCACGATCTGATAAAATCGTTAAAGGAAGACCGTGAAGCCTCACTATTTCCTTCACATAAGCTTTTGCAAGTTTATCTATAGACCATTTTTCATTGGCTTTTTTGAAGTGTGCGCTTTTAGTAAACCGATCAATGACCACCCAAATCATGTTGTGACCGCTCTTCGTTTTGCGCAATTTAGTCACAAATTCCATGGTGACGTCTTTCCCATTTACCCATGGGGTACAGATAAAGGTTCTAAACTCCTATATGATTTTTGATGTTGTGACTTAACCCTAGCACATGTCACACACTCGGTCACATACTTTGCAACATCGAGCTTCATCGTTGGCCACCAGTAGTAGGGTTTCAGATCCCTATACATTTTCGTGCTGCCTGAATGAATCGGTACATGGTCTTGTGAGCTTCCTCCATCAGAATATCTCTTATTCCTCCTGTCTTAGGTACCCAAATCCTATCTTGGAATACCTTCAGTCCTTGACTGTTTATATCGAACACTAACGTTTTTCCCAAACGTTCTTCCTTTCGGCATTTTTCTCTAAAGATTCTTCTTGAGCTTTCTAGATACTTTCTACAATCGTTGAGACAACTTTGATTCTTAATGCTCTTGGCCTTTTCTTTTCAAGGCTCACTTTTCTGCTTAAAGCATCAGCTACAACATTTGCTTTACTAGGATGGTAAAGGATTTCACAATCTTAATCCTTAAGCAACTCTAGCCAGCGTCGTTGTCTCATATTCAATTCCTTGTGATTAAAGAGACACTAAAGACTCTTATGACCAGTGAAAAGTTTTCACTTTGTGCCATAAAGATAATGCCTCCATATCTTTAGGGCAAATACTACTGCTGCCAACTCCAAATCATGAGTGGGGTAGTTCTTTTCATGTTCTTTCAATTGTCTCGATGCATATGCTATCACTTTATCCCTTTGGGTCAGAACACAACCTAACCCAACTCCAGATGCATCGCTATAAATTGTGAAGTCTTCAACTCCTTCAGGTAAAGAAAGAATCGATGCTTCACACAATTTCTTCTTTAACTTCTCAAATGCTTCCTTATTCCTTATGCTTCTCACTCCAAGTATATGTAGCTCATTTATGGGTCAAAGCTGTTAATGGAGCAGCTATCGAAGAAAAGCCTTGGATAAATCTTCGGTAATATCCGGTTAATCCTAGAAAGCTTCGGATCTCCATGGGACTTTTCGGTTGTTCCCACTTCATTATAGCTTCAATCTTCGTTGGGTCAACCATGATCCCTTCTTGGTTAACCACATGGCCCAAAAATTGGACTTCTTGAATCCAAAAATCACATTTGGAGAACTTTGCATATAGCTTCTCCTTTTTTCAGAACTTCTAACACTTCTCACAGATGCTTGTCATGTTCCTGCTTGCTTTTTGAATAAATCAAAATACCTTCTATGAACACTATCACGGATTTAGCGAGGAATGGTTTACAAACCCTGTTCATGAAATCCATGAATGCTGTTGGAGCATTGATTAGTCCAAACGACATAACCAAGAACTCATAGTGTCCATATCTTGTTCTAAATGCAGTATTCTCAATATCCCACTCTCTCACCTTTAGCTGATGATATCCTGACCTAAGATCCATCTTTGAGAAGTTGCTCGAACCTTGCAGTTGATCAAACAAGTCATCAATCCTTGGCAACGGGTACTTGTTCTTTATTGTTGCCTTGTTCAACTCTCTGTAATCTATGCACATTCTCATGCTCCCATATTTCTTCTTTATAAATAACATCGGAGCTCCCCAAGGTGATGAACTAGGTCTAATGAAACCATTGTCCAACAACTCCTGAAGTTGCGTCATAAGCTCCTTCATCTCCGTCGGTGCTAATCGATATGGTGTTTTTTATATTGGTGTTGTTCCTGGTAACAAGTCTATTCTAAAGTCCACTTGTCTATCAGGGGGCAATCCAGGAAGATTTTCGAGGAAAACTTCTGGAAAATCACACACCACTGGTATACTTTGCATATCCTTTTTCTCCTTCTTAGCATCGATCACGAATGCCAAGTATAAGGTGCATCCTTTAGACAAACATTTTATGGCTTTCATTAGGGAAATGATTCCGGAATTTAATCTGCGCTTGTCTCCGTATACCATAACGGACTCTTTTCCAGGCGAGTTTACCCTCATTATCTTTTTCTTGCATAGTATCTTGGCATCATTAGCACTAAGCCAATTCATCCCTAGAATGATGCCAAAACCATTCAACTCAGTGGGTAACAACTCCTCGTGGAATTCGTTTTCGTTCGAGTCAATAATGATATTCTTAATATAATTGCTAAAAGGTATGAATTTGCCACTAGTAACTTCTAAAATTAGGGAATTATCAAGTTTTTCTTTAAGCAATGTTAGTCTTTCGCCAAATTTATGTGATATAAAGGAGTAATTCGCTCCGAAATCAAAAAATAAATTGGTAGGCAATCCATTTACAAGAAAGGTACCTGAAGCGACATCCGTTGCATCCTTTGCGGCTTCCAATGTCATCTGGAAAGATCTGACTTTTGGCTTTGGTGGGAAATTAGGCCTTGCTGCATCCTTTTTCTTTGCGCAATCCTTCAAAATGTTCCCTTCTTCGTGGCATCCATAGCACACCCTTTTGTTGGATGTGCACTCGTTGGCGTAGTGCCCTGTCTTTCCATATTTAAAACAAGTGACCTCCTCGCCACATTTCCCAACATGTTTCTTCTTATATTTATCACACCATTTTGCTTTGCCTCTTCTTCCTCTCGAATCAGACTTCGAGAATTTACTTTTATTGTTGGACCTCGAAGATCCATCAAACTTTCTTTTCCCACCAACCTCTACCCTCTCCTGAACCCCTTCCTTTAACTGGGTTTCCACATTTTTAGCTGTTCGGACTGCTATCTTAAGAGTAGCTGCCATCTTGACCGTTTGAACAAAGTCAGCTGGCAGTCCGTTTGCAAACCTCCCAATTTTTTCGAGTTCAGTTGGCACTACGTTTGGAAATAACTTCATCTTTTCGGTAAACGCAATAGTATAGTCGTCATTGCTCATTTTCCCTTTCTTCAAGTTCTGAAATTCATTGTTTCGATCTATCAGATCTATCTCTAAGCAGTACTGCAACTTTAACTGCTCCAAGAACATTTCCCAAGACATTTTCAGGGCTTCTCCATGTGGCATCGTGTCTGCCAATAACTTCCACCAACTTAAAACTCCGGTCTTCAGTTGTCTGACCGCAAAAAGAGTTTTCTGCTTGTCGCTACAGTTGCAACTTTCAAATACCATCTCCATTTTGGAGATCCAGTCCATAATCTCTACAGGTTTTAGGCTTCCGGCAAGACTTGGCAGTTTGCCTGTAACAACGTAAATTTTCAAAACGATTTTTTATTTTTCAAACAACATAATTATCTTTAAACATTCTCAAATTACATGATCAACACTTGTTATCAAATAAAACATATCCCAAGATCATAAATGAAATCCTCTGATTGTGTGTGTACGGATCACGCTGGCGCCTTCCCACGGTCGTCACTAGTACCTGAAACACATAACACAACAACTGTAAGCATAAATGCGTAGTGAGTTCCCCAAAATACTGCATACAACACATGTGCCACTCAAGGCTACAGTACGACCCTCCAGTCGATGTGTCTCAGTGGGACCCTCCAGTCCCGAAGCTCGTTGGACCCTCTAGTCCGGTCATAGCTCGTTGGGCCTTTCGGCCCAGTCTGTATCGTTGGACCCTCCGGTACGGTCTATATAATCATATAACATACATATATCACATAGCACATAATCTCATACATATCACATAAGACCCTCCAGTCAACACATAAATACCACTCTATGTAACGTATAGTGAGAAGACTCATCTTGAGTAACTCGGTAATCTCGAACTCTGTGAAATCGGGTCTAGCCTCCGCCTAATCATATGAAATAAACACTCTACATCAATACATTTCCCAAGGCTAGACCATTTCCTCTCTTATCACTCTCGGGAGGGTAATAGACCATTTTACCCTTCTCATGGCTCAAAGACCCTAGAGTTGACCAAACCCTAAAAGTCACGTTAACCAAACTCGCTGAGTGCACTTATGTGACTCGGCGAGTTCATGCATGTCCTCTTCATCCCTGTTCCTCCCTCAACTTTCTGAGTCACCCCTCAACTCACCGGGTCATCGCTGGAGTCAGACCTCATGGCAACCCGGTCCAACTCGTCGAGTCCATATATGAACTCGACGAGTTTCCTCCATGGACTTGCTCAAACAACCTCCTGAGGTCAAATCCGCTTAACCAATTCATAGATCTAACCTTTAAAAAATCGAAAGTCACGTAAAGGTGCAACCTTTACGTGCATGCAACTCATATCAAGCCCCAAATGGAGAAATAATGCTAGAAATGGCAACCTAGCCTCCAATTCCTTGTTTGCTTGCAAAAGCTGGAAGATAATGGCTCTAAGGACCTCTCATGGTCCAGATCTGATGTTATTCATACCAAGGGGACCTTATGCTCACTAGATCTCATAAAATCATGAGGAAAAACCCTAAAACTATGAATCCCACCATATGAACGTGAAATGGAAAGAATTTTACATCCAAAGACAATATCTCACGGTGATTAGCTTCAATCCAAGCTCCCTTCACGAACTAGATGGATCGTCTCTTCTTTCTCTAGCAAAACCACACAAAAGATGAAGAAATAGGCTCCTCTTGCCCTCAAACACGCTATCTCTGCTCTCTAGGGTTTCTCTGGAACAAGGTGGCCGCAAATGAAGGCCATATGGGTCCTTAAATAGGCTCCCAAGCCCGGGGATTAGGGTTTCACTTTACAGCGCGGACTCGCCGAGTCCACGAATCGACTCGTTGAGTCCGGTCATTAATCTAGCCAAGAACTCGCGGTCCTACTCGGCGAGTCTAAGCGTCAACTCGTCGAGTCCTTCCACAAAACTCAAAAATAAAATTTTAAAATAATATACCTAGGAATCCGGATGTTACAATTCTCCCCCACTAGAATCCGACATCGCCCTGGAAGTTTTGCTCTGCAAACAACTCTAGATGCTGCTCATGCATCTCCAACTCCGGCTCCCAAGTCAGCTCAGACCCTTTCCGATGTTGCCACTAAACCAGCACGAGGGACACCTCTTTGTTCCTCAGAACCTTGATCTTCCGATCCACAATCGCAACTGGCCTCTCAACATAATTCAGGCTGACATCCACCTGAATATCCTCTAATGGCACCACCGCCGATTCGTCGGCTATACACTTCCTTAGTTGAGACACATGGAAGGTATCATGAATCTGGCTCAGCTCCGCATGTAGCTCCAATCGATATGCCACTCTGCCCACCCTCACGATCACCCTGAACGGTCCGATGTATCGGGGCCCCAATTTGCCCCTCTTCCTGAATCGGATCACTCCTTTCCAAGGAGATACCTTCAGGAGCACAAAATCTCCAACCTGAAACTCGAGCTCTAATCGACGCCTATCCTGGTAACTCTCCTGGTGACTCTGGGCCGTCAACAATCTCTGTCTAACCTATTGTATCTGCTTGGTTGTCTGAAGCACTATCGCAGTGCTGCTCATCACTCGCTGCCTTACCTCTCCCCAACAAATAGGAGTCCGACACCTTCTCCCATACAACAACTCAAAGGGAGGCATACCGATGCTCGAATGGTGGCTGTTGTTATAGGAAAACTCAGCCAAGGGCAAATACGTGTCCCAACTTCCTCCGAAGTCCAACACACATGCTCGAAGCATGTCTTCGAGCGTCTGAATCGTCCGTTCACTCTGTTCGTCCGTCTGTGGGTGGTAAGCGGTACTGAAATGCAACCTAGTAACCAAATCCTCATGAAACTTCTTCCAAAACCTGGAAGTGAAAAACACATCCCGATCCGACACAATCGAGATTGGTACACCATGTCGCGATACCACCTCCCACACATACACCTCGGCCAACCTTTCCGCGGAAGAGCTCTTATCGATAGCAAATAAATGAGCGCTCTTCGTCAACCGATCAACGATCACCCAAATTGCGTCAACACCTCTCACGGTCCTCGGCAATTTGGTGATGAAATCCATAGAAATCTGCTCCCATTTCCATTGAGGAACCTCAAGTGGTTGCAACATGCCATGCGGACGCTGGTGCTCGACCTCAACCCTACAACAGGTCAAGCACCTCTCCACGAACCACGCCACATCCCTCTTCATACAGGGCCACCAGTACTCTCGCTTCAAGTCCAAATACATCTTGGTGGCCCCTGGATGAATCGAAAACCTCGATCTATGTGCCTCCTCCATCAGAATGGTACACACTCCACCTGCAAACGGTACCCAAATCCGACCCTGAAAGGTCAAAAGCCCTCGACTATCGGTGGTGAACTCAGACACCTGCCCGATCACCCACTCTCTCTTGCGGTTCTCTGGTAATACGGCCTCCACCTGGGCCTCCCGAATGGTGTCCAACACCGGCGTCATGACTGTCAGTCACATGCAGATATCTCGAATAGGGGTACTCTCTGCCCTACGACTCAGAGCATCAGCTACAACATTAGCTTTGCCCGGGTGGTACAGGATTTCATAATCGTAATCCTTTACCACGTCCAACCATCTTCGCTGACGCATGTTCAGGTTTGGCTGATCCATTAGATACTTTAATTTCTTGTGGTCCGTGTATATAGTACACCGAACCCCATACAAATAGTGACGCCAGATCTTGAGGGCGAATACCACAGCCCCTAGTTCCCGATCGTGAGTAGGATACCTCGTCTCATGAGGCTTCAACTGCCTTGACGCGTATGCTATCACATGCCCTCTCTGCATTAGCACCGCCCCCAGTCTCGATATCGATGCGTCACAATATACCACAAAGTCCTCCATTCCCTCCGGAAGGGCCAACACTGGGGCTTCTCACAATATCTGGCGAAGTTTCTCGATTGAGGCTTGCTGCTCTGGACCCTAACTAAAAATCACGCCCTTCCGGGTCAACCTGGTGATAGTACCCGTAATCTTGGAGAAATCTTTGATATATCTCCGATAATAGCCGGACAATCCCAGAAAGCTCCTGATCTCGGTCGGTGATCTCGGCACCTCCCATCTCATAACCGCCTCAATTTTGGCCAGATCGACCAATATCCCCTCCTGGTTAATGAGGTGTCCCAAGAACTGGACCTCTCATAACCAAAAATCACACTTGTCGAATTTGGCGTAAAGCCTCTTCGATCTCAATGCTCCGAGAATCTCCCTCAGATGCTCCTCGTGCTGCTCTCTAGATCTCGAATACACCAAAATATCCTCAATGAACACAATCACCGACCGATCCAGCATCGGCCTGCACACCCTGTTCATGAGATCCATGAACGCTGTCGGTGCATTGGTGAGCCCAAAAGGCATCACCACGAACTCGTAATGCCCATAATGAGTTATGAACGCCATCTTCTGGATATCTTCATCCCGAACCCTCATCTGATGATTTCCCGACCTCAAGTCCATCTTGGAGAACCAAGATGCTCCCTGCAACTGATCAAATAGATCATCAATCCTCAGTAACAGATATCAGTTCTTGACCGTTAACTTGTTCAACTCCTGGTAATCAATGCACATCCGGTGTGAACCATCCTTTTTCTTGACAAAAAGGATTGGTGCTCCCCAAGGTGAGCTACTCGGTCTAATAAACCCCTTTCCCAGCAGCTCCTGAAGCTGCGAGGATAACTCCTGCATCTCTGGCGGTGCAAGGCGATAGGGTGCCTTAGCAATAGGCGCCGCTCCAGGAACTAAATCGATGCGAAACTCCACTTGCCTCTCGGGAGGCACACCTGGTAGCTCCTCGGGGAAAACGTCAGGGAACTCTCGCACTATCGGTACCTCATCAACCAATTTCGGCCTCTCCACTGCCGCTCGTGTGTCCATCACGTAGGCCACAAACCCACTACAACCCTGCTGTAGACTCTGCCTCGCCCTAGCAGCTGAACAAAATGCTGACTCGAGACGGGTACCCTTTCCATACACCGTAAGCACTCCCCCACTAGGGTCTCGTATCGTCACCAACTATCACTCGCAGTCTATAACAGCCCCAAAATGGCTCAACCAATCCATGCCCACTATAACACAAATGTCCCCCATCGTAATCGGGACCAGATCAATCGGGAAATCGACACCGAAGATCTTGAGTACACATCCCCGAATCACCTCAGTAGCATAAACCGCTCGCTCGTCAGCTATGGAAACCCAAAGAGGTCGACTCAATGCCTCTCGACAAATACAGATATGGCAACAAAAAGCTAACGACACAAAAGATCGACTCGCACCCGAGTCAAATAGCACCAAGGCAGGTACAAAATTCACAAGAAAAGTACCTACGCATATCATAATATAAGCATAATATCTTAGACTCAAAATAAATAGAGGGGAGAATACATACCAGCCACAACGTCGGGTGATGCGCGGACCTCCTCCGCTGTCAACTGGAAGGCTCTCCCGCGAGCCTTCAGTGCCTCGACCTTCGCTGGCTGAACCTCGGTAGCTCTCGCAGCAGGCGCAGATCCCTACACTGATCCCTGATGTAGCTGCGGGCACTCGACCTTCCGATGGCTGGTCTGGTTGCAATGAAAGCAAACCGAGAATCCCTTGGGGCAATCCCTCGTGATATGCCCCTCCTTCCCATACTTGTAACATACTCCAACTCTGCACGTCCCCTAGTAACTCTTGCTGCACTTCCCACAAGTGCGGCCCTTCGTACCCCCAGATCTCGAATCAGCGGGCTTTGCCCGCTTGGCTGTCGGCTGAGACTGTGCCGGCCGCCGATCCTTTCCCTGAGACTCCGCCTCCTCCCTGGCCTGAGTCTCAAACTCGATCTCCCTCTTACAAGCATTTGCCCAGAGCTCGGCAAATGTCTGATAAGTCGAGTTCGCCAAAAACTCACGAATTTCTCTCCTCAGAACACTCCGATATCGGCTCATGCGTGCCTGCTCGGTAGACACCTGCTCAGGGCAAAACATCGCCCTCTCATGAAACTTCCGGGTAATCACTATAACTGAATCAGTACCCTGCTTGAGGGTCAAAAACTCCTGAGCCAATCATTCCCTTTCCACAGGGGGAACGTACTCATCACGAAACATGGTGGTGAACCTTTCCCAGGTCTTAGTAGTAAGCTCAGCTGGGGTGAAATCTACCGATACAAATTTCCACTAGTCCTTCGCCCCCAGGCGAAGCTGGTTCAGCGCGAACCGCACCCTCAAATGCTTTGGACACAAGCAAGTGTAGAAACATCCCTCAACATCCGCAATCCATCTCATCGTAGCGATCGGATCTTGTGTCCCATCAAACTCTGGTGGCTTCGTGTTGCTGAACTCCCGGTACAGCAACGAATCGCTCCCCTGCGGCCTGGCAGCAGCGACGGCTGCGGTGGCCGTAGCAACAACAACATCAGTAAGAGCGGCATACCGCTCATCAAAAGTCTCAATCAACGTGGTCTTGATAGACCCGAACATCTTTGGTATCTCAGCTCGTATGGCCGCTGCCACTTCCTCATGAATCTACCGACGGATCTCCTCGTCACTAACACTGCTGCTCCCAGGTGTATGTCGTGTCCCACCCATGGTGTCTCTGAAATACAACATAAAAACATCATAGACTCGTTCGAGCATACTCGCACTCGATAACGCGACCATACTCGTCCCCTAGTATCCTAAGGATTCTTACTTGGACTGCTCACTGATCCGGTGTCTATAGTAGTACGAGCCCTATACTACCTACCACACCGCATCAGTATTCACCCCAAGTCCTTCTCCTTGGATCCCATATCACAAGTACTCTACTCTCGCCATACATAGACTACCCTCCGGTAGACCTCTCATAAGCTCCTCGCTGCTACCTACTCACTCTCAAGGCATCTCATAGCAGCAGTAATCTCCTAGGCTAAGGCATCACAAATCAGGCCACTCTAGTCCAGTCAACACATAAATACCACTCTATGTAACGTATAGTGAGAAGACTCATCTCGAGTAACTCGGTAATCTCGAACTCTGTGAAATCGGGTCTAGCCTCCGCTTAATCATATGAAATAAACACTCTACATCAATACATTTCCCAAGGCTAGACCATTTCCTCTCTTATCACTCTCAGGAGGGTAAAATACCATTTTACCCTTCTCATGGCTCAAAGACCCTAGAGTTGACCAAACCCTAAAAGTCAACAAAAGTCAATGGTCAAACGTTGACCAGACTCGCCGAGTCTACTTATATGACTAGGTGAGTTCATGTATATCCTCTTCATCCCTGGTCCTCCCTTAACTTTCTGAGTCACCCCTCAACTCACCGGGTCATTACTGGAGTCAAACCTCAGGGCAACCCGGTCCAACTCGTCGAGTCCACATATGAACTCGACGAGTTTCATCCATGGACTTGCTCAAACAACCTCCTGAGGTCAGATCTGCTTAACCAATTCATAGATCTAACCTTTAAACACTCTAAAGTCACGTAAAGGTGCAACCTTTACGTGCAAGCAACTCATATCAAGCTCCAAATGGAGAAATAATGCTAGAAATGGCAACCTAGCCTCTAATTCCTTATTTTCTTGCAAAAAGCTGGAAGATAATGGCTCTAGGGACCTCTCATGGTCCAGATCTGATGTTATTCATACCAAGGGGACCTTATGCTCACTAGATCTCATAAAATCATGAGGAAAAACCCTAAAACTATGAATCCCACCATATGAACGTGAAATGGGAAGAATTTTACCTCCAAAGACAATATCTCACGATGATTAGCTTCAATCCAAGCTCCCTTCATGATCTAGATGGATCGTCTTTTCTTTCTCTAGCAAAACCACACAAAAGATGAAGAAATAGGCTCCTCTTGCCCTCAAACACGCTATCTCTGCTCTCTAGGGTTTCTCTGGAACAAGGTGGCCACAAATGAAGGCCATAAGGGTCCTTAAAAAAGCTCCCAAGCCCGGGGATTAGGGTTTCACTTTAAAGCGCGGACTCGCCGAGTCCACGAATCGACTCGTCGAGTCCGGTCATTAATCTAGCCAAGAACTCACGGTCCTACTCGGCGAGTCTAAGTGTCAACTCGCCGAGTCCTTCCACAAAACTCAAAAATAAATTTTTAAAATAATATACCTGGGAATCCGGATGTTACAATTCTCCCCCACTAGAATCGGATGCTGCTCATGCATCTCCAACTCGACGAGTCTAAGCGCCAACTCGCCCTCGAAGTCTTGCTCTGCAAACAAATCTGGATGCTGCTCATGCATCTCCAACTCTGGCTCCCAAGTCAGCTCAGACCCTCTCCGATGTTACCACTGAACTAGCACTAGGGGCACCTCTTTGTTCGTCAGAACCTTGATCTTCCGATCCACAATCGCAACTGGCCTCTCAACATAATTCAGGCTGGCATCCACCTGAATATCCTCTAATGGAACCACCGTCGATTCGTCGACTATACACTTCCTTAGTTGAGACACATGGAAGGTATCATGAATCTGGCTCAGCTCCGCATGTAGCTCCAATCGATATGCCACTCTGCCCACCCTCACGATCACCCTGAACGGTCCGATGTATCGGGGCCCCAATTTGCCCCTCTTCCTGAATCGGATCACTCCTTTCCAAGGAGATACCTTCAGGAGCACAAAATCTCCAACCTGAAACTCGAGCTCTAATCGACGCCTATCCTGGTAACTCTCCTGGTGACTCTGGGCCGTCAACAATCTCTGTCTAACCTATTGTATCTGCTTGGTTGTCTGAAGCACTATCGCAGTGCTGCTCATCACTCGCTGCCTTACCTCTCCCCAACAAATAGGAGTCCGACACCTTCTCCCATACAACAACTCAAAGGGAGGCATACCGATGCTCGAATGGTGGCTGTTGTTATAGGAAAACTCAGCCAAGGGCAAATACGTGTCCCAACTTCCTCCGAAGTCCAACACACATGCCCGAAGCATGTCTTCGAGCGTCTGAATCGTTCGTTCACTCTATCCGTCCGTCTGTGGGTGGTAAGCGGTACTGAAATGCAACCTAGTAACCAAATCCTCATGAAACTTCTTCCAAACCCTGGAAGTGAAAAGCACATCCCGATCCGACACAATCGAGATTGGTACACCATGCCGCAATACCACCTCCCTCACATACACCTCGGCCAACCTTTCCGTGGAAGAGCTCTTACTGATAGCAAGGAAATGAGCGCTCTTTGTCAACCGATCAACGATCACCCAAATTGCGTTAACACCTCTCACGGTCCTCGGCAATTTGGTGATGAAATCCATAGAAATCTGCTCCCATTTCCATTAGGGAACCTCAAGTGGTTGCAAATTCCCATGCGAACGCTGGTGCTCGGCCTTAACCCTACGACATGTCATGCACCTCTCCACGAACCACGACACATCCCTCTTCATACAGGGCCACCAGTACTCTCGCTTCAGGTCCAAATACATCTTGGTGGCCCCTGGATGAATCGAAAACCTCGATCTATGCGCTTCCTCCCTCAGAATGGTATGCGATCCACCAGAAAACGGTACCCAAATCCGACCCCTTAAAGGTCAAAAGCCCTCGACTATTGGTGGTGAACTCAGACACCTGCCCGATCACCCGCTCTCTCTTGCGGTTCTCTGGTAATACGACCTCCACTTGGGCCTCCCGAATGGTGTCCAACATCGGCGTCATGACTGTTAGTCGCATGCGGATATCTCGAATCGGGGTACGCTCTGCCCTACGGCTCAAAGCATTAGGTACAACATTAGCTTTGCCCGGGTAGTACAGGATTTCACAATAGTAATCCTTTACCACGTCCAACCATCTTCGCTGACGCATGTTCAGGTTTGGCTGATCCATCAGATACTTTAATTTCTCGTGGTCCGTGTATATGGTACACCGAACCCCATACAAATAGTGACGCTAGATCTTGAGGGCGAATACCACAGCCTTTAGTTCCAGATCGTGAGTAGGATACCTCGTCTCATGAGGCTTCAACTGCCTCGACGCGTATGCTATCACATGCCCTTTCTGCATTAGCACTGCCCCCAGTCTCGATATCGATGCATCACAATATACCACAGAGTCCTCCATTCCCTCTGGAAGGGCCAACACTGGGGCTTTGCACAATCTCTGGCGAAGTGTCTCGAATGAGGCCTGCTGCTCTGGACCCCAACTAAAAATCACGCCTTTCCGGGTCAACCTGGTGAGAGGAATCACAATCTTGGAGAAATCTATGATAAAAATGAAGGCCATAAGGGTCCTTAAATAGGCTCCCAAGCCTGGGGATTAGGGTTTCACTTTACAGCGCGGACTCGCCAAGTCCACTAATCGACTCGTCGAGTCCGGTCATTAATCTAGCCAAGAACTCGCGGTCCTACTTGGCGAGTCTAAGCGTCAACTCGCCGAGTCCTTCCACAAAACTCAAAAATAAATGTTTAAAATAATATACCTGGGAATCCGGATATTACATTGGCTCCCAAGAAATTCTTATACATACGCCCATCTCTGTTGATTTCCTTCTCCGAGTGATTTCTTTCTGCCACCCGCTTGACTAATAGTACGACTGTAATTTCCTTCCTCTGACTGCCTGTCATTTAGTTCAGGTTGTTCAACCGGCATTGAAGGTTCACTCCTGTTGTTCAACAATATTTGTCTCATTTCCTCCCTTTGTTTAACCATCATTGTCTAAATCATGGCTTGTACTCCATCCATTGTGATTGGTTCTGGTGCAGCTTCTGTTATAGGCACCTGTTCCATCACTTGGGGTTGAGGTTGTTGATTTCTATTTGCATTTTCAGGTCCACTTTGGGTTCTTTCCATTTTGATCTATACACCAAATTAGGCGAATTTAGATCTTTATTCACGATAGATTTTAAAATTCTCCTTATCACTCCGAAACATTACATGCTAGTTCTAATATCATAGCCGTACGCTTAGAATCCTGAACACATAAGGTTTCCAAATCCGATCGGCACCAAACCATAGATCCAAACAAATAACATCATATATGGCAAACATATAGCATTTAGCACATAAAAGCATTTTAGGCATCTTTCCTAAAATATACTAGTGCTCGTGTCTAAAATATGGTAGACACTCATCTCACGATCATCACTTAGCATTGTAACTTTTAGTCTAGAAATCCTACAAATTCCTAGTTCACTTAAACTAATGCTCTAATACCAACTGTGACATCCGTAAATTTTTCGGCCAGAAAAGACCGATTTAGTTTATGCTTTTAAAGTAAAGTCAAAGTAATCTTCCAAAAGCTGTTGTGGAATTTGTCCCCAAAACAAAATATGATAAAAATTTATCAAATCATTTCTTAAATAAATGTATTTTCATTATATAACAAAACCTCGGGATGTCATGTTCCGATACAGACCAAAAGCATAAACAGTACATTATAAGCCTTTCAACAGTTATTTACATCTACAGACCTATTATCCAAAAATCACTCGTCATCATCCAATTATGCTCTGCGTCCACTACCTGTAATACACAAAAAGTTGTGTAGGTCAGGCTTGGGAGCCTGGTGAGCATATAGGGTTTTCAATCCACAGTAAATAAATTTATTAATTTCATCAATCAACAATAAATTTATTAATTTCATCAACCAGCAATAACCTTGATTATCCGTTCCCATTATCCTCACTTTACGTCCCTAAACACCTATCATAAGGGACCTAGCCTAAAGATTTTCATCGGGGTGACAACACTGCTTTAGGGATTCCTCAGCAATTTATGTCAAATAAGGCAACCATGAGGGGGATGGAGTATACCGGTGAACACTAAGTTCAAAAACACCTACAAGTTGCGAGCCTACTAGCGTTCCACTAGACTGTCTAGAAATGTATGTGGTCGACATCTATACTCCGTTAGATGACTATAACAACAACAACATCGAGATCTCTCATCATTTTATCACACATCAACTATTTCATTTACCCATGTTTTACCCAACATATTTGTAGATAAAAATACATATACAATTTAAAACTTGTATAAAACATCTATTCAACACCCATCTCAAATAAACAAACAATATATATATACACATAACACGTATTTTATAGAAAATATTTCATATCTATGTGTAAGATGAAAGTGACTACACACTCACTTGATAAGACAGTGATTGGACATCACTTCGTCCCTTAAAACAATCTTCTTTGATAAAACCGGGATGTTTTCTCAAAAACCGGGCTTCACGCGGCCAGAGTTTTGTCTCGAAAAATTCTTTTCTCGGGATCTTCGGGCTCTCCGTGGCTTGCTTACGATGCTAGGATAGTACCCTAGGCTTTGGGGGGTTTAGAATAGGCTAAAAGGGAGTAGAAGGTGAAAGAGAATGAAATTATGTAACATTAACTCGCCTGACTTCAGATCCTATTTATAGGGACCGAAGCTTCTCATTACACTGGGCGTAATTTCCTGGTACGCGGGGTGTACTGCCTCTCAAGGCTCTTCGATGGGCGTACACCTTCGTACGCTGGGCATAGGAGTGGATTACTTGGGACGTGCCAAGGCTACTAACATGTAGCAAAGCTAGTCCGAGTATGTTGGGCGTACTCGTTTGTACGCTGCGTGTACAAGATATGTGTCCTCTGATCGGGTTCCGACCTCCGGAGGTGTCAAAGCTACTAACTCGTAGCGAAACTAGTCCGAGTACGTTGGGCGTACTCGTTTGTACGCGGGGCGTACTCCTTCGCAAGTTTATTTTTCAAACTTCAAAAAATTCATAAATTTCGCATACAAACTCCGTTTTTGACATTCTTTATATCCACGCGTAGGTGAGACCGTGCTCTACAACTTTCGGGTAGACTCCTTCGGCTAATTTTGACTTTATTTTTAAAGTTATATTTTTAATAGGCCGGGACATGAAATGTCCATTAAAAATTCATAATTTCTTCATCCGACGTCCGTTTTCGTCTGTCTTTTTACCGTTTAACCACTATCGACGAGATCTTCGTTTCTCGTTTAGGTTGTGTCGGCTAAAAAGTGCTCGATCTAAAATTCGAGTTTCGGGATGCATACGGCTATACCAAATCTTAGAAAATTCATAACTTCCTCATACGAAGTCAGACTTGGACATTCTTTTTATGTACGCTCTCGGTTTAACGTGTACTGCGACTTTCATTTAGATCGCTAATGCTAAAAAGCACTTTATCATAAATTCACTTTTTATGTCACACAACGTCGTGTTGGTTCTGTTGCGAAACTTCGACGTGTCATAACTTCTTCGTTATAACTCGGATTTCGGTATTCTTTATATCTCCGAAATCCTTGTTTCAACCACTAGAATGTTCTTCATCTATATCGGGTTTATTTATTTTCGATGCTTTTTTTATTCTTAACTTATTAAATCATAATAATTACGTATAAAACACACAATACTCAAATAATACATCTTATTATTTGCAAAACAAATTACAAAGGTTGGCCTAGAATATTACATCATCTTTAATGCCTAGCCTAGAAACACGGGCGTTCCTACGAGTATCACACTGAATATCAGTATCAGCAAGAGTAATATAATCAATAAAGGTATTGGCTGAGGAAACAGAGAACATATCCGACACATCGACAAGCCAATCCAATCTGTCAAATCTATCAAGGAGTCGAACATTCTGAACCACTTCTATAAACTCATCCCATTAACTCTGTTCAATACCACCCCTAGGTAACCGACGTAGATTACTCGGATCCCATCCTATAAGAAATCTCTCTTTCACATATTTGTCTCTATACACATCCAACACAAAGACTCTATGGAAAATCGTTGCAAGAGAAATATCATAAATCCACTTATCATGCCAAAAACTAGTAAAAGCACCATCTCCAGCTCTAGTCAGACAAAGGCTGAGGAGATCTATCCCCCTGTCCTGGAGATTAGCAATCATACGAATGAGACTATTCCACAATCCTGAATAAGAACGACGAGAAGACAAAGTAGTAAGACCACCATCCAAACCATACATCATAATAGTAGCTGGAATAGGATTATGAAGCCAAGAACGTCATTTTTTTTGTAAAAAACTTGGCTTTTGTACACCTACTATAAATCCAAAAAAAAGACTTATAAACAACATCATCAAAAATCATGTATTTCCTAGGGATAGCTGCTCCGAAAAGCGTTGGATTTCTAAAATTTCAAATGCACCAAAAGGAGGTCAAGATCACTGTATCAAAAGCTTTACGCTGACCGATTCTCAAAGAGGTAGAAGTTTCCCAATTGATAAGAGAGTCCATTATAATCTGAGAGGGAAGAGTAACTCCCCACCAAACCGCCATACATGAACATAAAGCAATCAATCCAATACACTCTACAAAAATATGATCAACAATCTCCACTCTAGAGGAACAAAGGGGACAAAGAATAGAATCCACCAAAATACCCCTATAAGATAAACGTTCGCTAGTAGGGATACTAGAAATTCTAACCCTCCAAATAATAATATTGATCTTAATTGGAATCCAATTGTTCGAACAAGTAGAAATACCCCCAGTGATAAGCGTAAAACCATCCAAATATCTCCAAGCTGAAGAAATAGAAAAGCTATCTGACAAATCAATAACCTAACCAAGTCTATCTGGAACCGGCTTGAGTTGGAAATCCTACAAAGGTAAAGTAAAATTATCCCATTGCTCCTGTTCCGCTCTACCTCTACGAATACGTCTAAGGGTATTAACCCTCAATCCCATAGACATCTTGTCACTAATAGAATCATGTCTATGCAAATACAGAGCATAAACTCTAGGAAAAGTGGCAGACAAAATCACATCATCCCTCCACACATCATGCCAAAAAGAATTAAGAGTGTCGTCTCCAACTCTAATGAGCAAAGAGATTGGAGGTCTATATCTTTCTGGTGCAACTGGGAGAACATACGAATAACCCCAACCTAAGGCCCTTGGCCAGTAATTGGATAGCTCGAGTTCCTACACGCACCATTCGACCCGTAAATAAATTTTTATCACTCTAACCCACAAAAGGTCAGGGTACTGATAAAATCTCCATCACCACTGAAAAAGCATAGCCCTATTGAAATAGAAATTACTACCAATCCCCAATCCTCCTTCATCCCTGGAAGCTATAACTTTATCCCATCTAACCCAATGCTTACAACGTTCATCCCCGTCTGCACCCTAAAAGAATCTCACCCTCATTCCCTCTAAAACCTTCAATATCGAAAGAGGAGTAAGAAAAATGAACATCAATTAGCTCCTAACGATCCCAACACAGACTTCACCAACGTAATCCGACCTCCAAATAAAAGACACATAGCCTTCCAATTTGAAATCTTAAACTGAAACCTATCAATCACATAAACCAAAGAAGAAGTTTGATTCATAGCCTAAACCACCAGAATACCAAGATGGGAAAACGGGAGAGTAGAAGTTGTATAACCAATCCTATTTGCCACAACAAGAACTTAGGATAGAAGGATTCCCACACAAATCAATTTACTTTTAGATAAATTGATTTTCAGCCGTGAAGCCAAATAAAAGCACCTGAGAATACGAATAAGACAATTCGCATTTTTAGGATCCCAAGAAGAGACCAACATAACATCATCAACATAAAGGATATGAGAATTATCAATTCCTGAAATAGAAATCCCTCTAAAAGCATTCCCCATTCGGGACCTCATCAAAGTAACATGTAAACCCTCCATAGCCAAAATAAAAAGAAAAGGGGACAACGGATCACCCTGTCTCAACCCACGATGAATTTGGAATTCATCTGTCTGGGAACCATTAACCAACATTGAAGCCCTAGCAGTGATCAAATAACTCCTTAATCCACGACACCACATAGAACCAAATCCCATAATTGATATGATTTCCAATAAGTAATCCCATGATAACAAATCATACGCTTTCTCGAAATCCACCTTAAGTAGCATCATAGGATTTCCAGAAGCCTTACTCCAAGCAACCATTTCATTTAGGAGAAATAGACCATCCAGAATCTGTCTACCTTTGATAAAGGCAGATTGCTCAAGGATGATAACACTATGAATAACATCCACAAGATGATTAGCTAAAATATTATCAATAATTTTGTATTGGAAACCAAAAAGACTAATGGGTCTATAATCTTTTGGAGTCTTCGGGTCTCCTATTTTTGGGATGATAGTGAAAAAAGAGGCATTACACCCCTTTGGAATAGAAGAATGATGGAAAAAATTATTAACAAATGCCTTAACATATGCTGCAACAAGATCCCAATATCTCTTCAAAAACCCAAAAGTAAAACCACCAGGTCCTGGAGCCTTAGTGTAATGTCCCAAAAACAATGACATAAAATTTTTTGTTTTTAGATTAATAAATCGTTAATACATATATTTCCTGTAAAACCAAGGTAACCAAAATTTATCAAGGCGTCATCAAATCAGAGTAATTCACATAATGCGGAAACATGTGGTGTGTGCATTGCAATCACCCGGAGCTCTTCCATTTGAAAACCAAAGTACCTGAAACATAAAATGAAAACCGTAAGCAAAAAGATTACTGGGCCCCCGCCCTTCATCAGGTCTCACCTGGTCTTGGGCCCAACCCGACAATGAGCCCCGCCCGACATCGATCCCCGCTCAAATTACAGATCTGTCATTCACCAGGCCCCACCTGACATTGGACCTCGCCTGATACACACATAATCATATAACCGTATAATCATATAAACGTATAACCTACTAAGAAATGCAATAATCACAAAGACTATAGAATACCATAATCGAGCTTCGCCCAGCATCGGGCCTCGCCCGTAAAGCATAAAAACAGATACTAGTAACTAGCATACAATATGCTCATCAGGTCCTGCCAGGCATCGGGCCTTACCCGGTAAGCATATCATCATACAAAACATGCAAGAATCACGCAAACATCTAGCATCCTAACATATAAATCATGGGCTGGTATTGGTGCCTTCGACCTACTAAACCTAGTGAGGAGACTCACCTCGCACTGCCGAAACACACAGACGATCCCAGACTGTTGGCTGACAAATTCCCCGAACTGTCAATATCAAAACAACACCCAATTATCAATTAGGTTCCAAACCATAACCATAAATTCATACTTAGGGTAAAAAGACCATTTTACCCCTAACCTATCTTGGTCCAAGACCAAAGCCCAACTCACAACTTGAAAGGCCCAGAAGCCAAATAACCAACCAAATCCCAATTATGGGCCAATTTTCCAAATTGGGCCGAAACCCCTTACATGGGCTTTACCCTAAACCCCAACCAAAATTTCTAGTCCAAGACACTTATACTCAGATGGCCCATTAAGAACTCAACACCCAAGCCCAAAAAGGAAGCCCAAAAGCTAAAACCCTCCTGACTAAGTACGCAGGGCGTACTCAGCTGTACGGTAAGCATACATGTAATTTGGATTGTACGCTACATATACAGACTTGTACGCCCAACATACTCATCAATTAAGCCAAAATGCCATTAAGCACTTAATACTCAAGAGCAGGAGTCCAAACCATAGATTTACTTCTCAAAGAACGTTTAGAACCACAAAGTCATTGACTTGATGACTTTGCATGCCCCAAAAGAACCCAATATCAAAATAAAGCATTATACTTTCTCCAAATGGACACCATCTCATGCATGAGGGATTCCAAACCCTAAAGGAGACAACTTTAAGCATCTAGAACCTCAGAAACACCAAGAGTAGCAACTCATAGCTCCTGGAGTGGTACCAAACCACTAGATCTCATTCTTGGGACCAAAATGAACCAAAAACTCATACAACTAGATCTAAGCCAACAATGAACACGATCAAAGCTTTTTACCTCAAACAAGCTGGAAATGAAGCACATAGTCCAGATCCATAAGATCATCCTTTATTCACAACCTTGCATCAAACTCCATCTTTTTGGCAACGACCCAAAAACACCAAAATGCACATCATAAGCTCAAAATTACCACGATGGAGGCTTAGAGACGATTTCTAGGGTTTTGGGAACTTGGAGGTTGATAAATGGACCAACCAAAAAGACTTAATGAGATTATATAGGGTACAACTCCAAGAATAAGGGTTTTCATTTATCCTTCGTACGCCCCACGTATTCCTCGTACGCCCAGCGTACGAGGTATCACAAACCCAATCTGACCCTCACAGTACGCTAAGTATACTCAACATTTGGCACAATGTAATTCTTTTCACATGAGTACGCCCCGCATACACCCTAGGTATGTCCCACATACTAGGGTTTCCCTACAAACCCTAACATATTCTGAAGACCATAACTTCTTCGTTGTAATTCCGATTTCGACGATCCTTATATTCATAAAAAGGTAACGAGAAGCTATATACGTCCATCAACTCGTAACTGCCTTACCAAATCCCGAATAAACATCTATTTTCCATAGAAGCCCGAGCTGATAAATTACCGAAATACCTTTTGGCTCCAAAACACAAACCGAAAACCCAAATCATCCAAATTAATTTATCTAACCCCAAATGAGTCCAAATCTCAATTCTTCTTGGGTCCTAAGCCCGCTAATACCCAATCCCTGATCACTATTCCAAAATAAGAAACAATTCGAAGCAGGGTGTTTCACTTAATAGAACCACAATAAAAAACTACCATTTTTATCTCCTCATAATTAAAAGGAGATTGCAAAAAAATCAACCTGCAATGGGGTTAATGTACTAAAAGACAAAAACAAAATTATGGCTATAATGGTTTCGCAAAGGTGGCTCTGCGGATCCATTGTACACCTCTACGGATCGCTATAATCCTCTGATGAATTGGCGAAAACGAGGTAAAATCGGTCAACCACCAATTCCTCAGAGATATTATAGATCCACAGAGGTGTACAATGGATCTGCAGAGCCACCTCTACGGAACCATTATATCCACAATATTTTTTTGTCGTTTAGTGTTGCCACGTCATTTCCTCAATACTATGCATCGTTCCATAGAAGATTAAATAGATCCTCAGAGTCCCATCTGCAGATCTCATGGTCATTTTCCGAAACTTAAAATTTCATGGTTATTTTCTTAAAACACCCCCTAACTTTTGGTTATTTCATGAATTTTCTCTATTGAATAATGGCAACTCGAATAATATATCTGTCTCCGACATTTTCACCGGGCTCACTATCGAAGTGGATACAAATTCCTAGATGCTTAGTATTGTTTTTATCTACTCTACATCCGCCTAGAAAAATCGAATATTGTTGTGCTTGCGGCGTTGCATATCACCATTCATGTTTTGGAAACCTGCATGTAGCATGTCATTGTCATGCAACTACTTCCTAAGTTTCTTTTTAAATTCTTTTGTTTTGATAATCTCTCTTTCATAAGTTTCTATTGTTTATGTTTACATCCCAACAAATCTCACTCACTGACCACTTACAGTGATAACATACTCAAACAAAGAAAATCAACCCTTAACTGAAAATGTAGATTTAAATAGATTAAAACATTAATTTTTCCAAAATTTCAAACTTTTTCGAAAAATTTGAACCATCTTTTGCAGAACAAGTGCTTCGAAAATAATTAATGAGTTTTGAAATTACAAAAAATAAGATTTTCAAAAATATTTTATGTCAGAAAATGGTTTTTTGAAAATCATACCACACTCACCGTACTATTACACTGTCACGTTATCGCCGCATCATTTTTCCTTTCATCCTTCAAAACCTGTGGGTGACATACCACAGTTTACTACACACACACCAACGGTCAAAAAGAAAGAAAAATATTGTTGTTAGGTCATCACACTATTTTTGGTTGCGGTAAGAAGGGATTCGAGTTGTGTTAGTCGCATACTGCGGCGCCAAATCAACAACCACAATGTGTGGTAGAGAGTGCACCGACCGGTCTAAGTGAGTTCGAAACTTTTATCACATGTTTAAAAATTTTGATAAAGGTATTTTCGAAATAACTTTACCTCATAAATTTTGGAAACATGCTAACATTACAACGCACAAATCTTACTTGGGAACTCTATTAAAAAATTACTCATTAATTGTGAAAAAAAAATTCAAATAACCTTTTTTTATCATAAAGCATTTTTTCGAAAATGAACATTTTCCAAATAACCATGGAATATTTATTTTCATATTTGATGATTATTATTGCCATATATTTTCCATTTTGTTGTAACGACGTTTTGTCTTAATAATATTAATAATAATTTATTAATAGCTTCTTGTTATAATTATAAAATTAATAAAAAAATAAAAAGTAGTAAACAGAAGTCATGTTACAACAATTTAAAATATAATATTGGTATTTTAAAAATAAATTTTAATCGTATTTTTTCTATTTTATGTTAGTTTATAACCCGTAAGAATCACGGTTATAAAATTAATTAAATTTTTATAATAAAAATTTTTAATTTTTAATCAATTATTTTAAATAAGTTATTTTAAATAAATTAATAATTAAGAGATATATCAAATTTTTAAAGTTATTATAATTTCAAATTTAACTTATAATTAGAAAATATAAATTTAAATTTTGAAATAAATTGTCCGACATATCATAATATTAATCAACACTTATATTAAAACGAGATTTGTAAAACTATGGATAAAACCGGGATACGAGTAAAACTTTCAATAAATTAACAAGCTTTCGTTAAAAATAATTGTATGTATATATATATATATATATATATATATATATATATATATATATATATATATATATATATATATATATATATATATAATAAAAGAATAGTTTTATTCTCCTTCATAATGTGTTATCTTATTAGGCCTCCTAATTAAGCATATTTTATTATCTTTTTGTCATGTGTCACTATATTATATCTCCTAATTAATGCATATAATTTGTAAACTTATTGATTATCCATTTCAAATTTCAAATTTTAGATTTTTTATTTTAATTATGTTAAAGTAATAACATTAGAATAAAAATTAAAATAAACTTAATACAAATTATAAAATGATATAATTTCACATATTTATTTAAATCAATGATTAAAATTTATATAACAAAAAAAAATCTCTTAATTAGTAATTTATATAAAATAATTGATTAATAATTTTTGGTTTTATTTTAAAATTTTAATTAGTTGTATAATGGTAGTTTACACGGGTTATAAACTAGTATATATATATATATATATATATATATATATATATATATATATATATATATATATATATATATATATATATATATATATATATATATATATATATATATCAATTAGACAAGACAATACCACTAACGATGGCTATTTCTTCTCTCTCCCTTATCCTTTTCTGCTTCATCTTCATATCATTCGCCATCTCCGACGCCGTTGTTCCCCCCGCCGACACTTTTCGGTATGTCAACCAAGGCGATTTTGGAGAACTCGATTCCGAATACGCCCCAACCTATCGTCCTCTTCCTCCATACACCTCCCCTTTCCAGCTCTGTTTCTACAATACCACCCCCGGCGTCTACACTCTTAGTCTCCGCATGGGAACCGGACGTGATGAAGCGGTCATGCCATGGGTGTGGGATGCCAACAGAGGCAACCCAGTTGGCGAAAACGCCACCTTCTCATTAGCCTCCGACGGAAACCTTGTACTCGCCGACGGAGATGGACGGATCGCATGGCAAACCAACACCGCCAACAAGGGTGTCGTCGGTTTTGCCATACTCTCCACCGGTAACATCGTGCTTCGTGACTCCAAGGGTGGTTTCGTCTGGCAAAGCTTTGATTCACCTACTGATACGCTTATGTTTGGTCAATCTCTCCGGATCGGAGGTCCAACGAAGCTCGTCAGCAGAGCTTCAACGACGAACAACGTAAACGGAGCGTATAGTTTCGTGATAGAGCCAAAAAGATTGGGTTTGTATTATAAGAACATGCTTTATTGGTCTTCCACGTTTCCATTGTTTCCGGAATTGAACCAACCAAATGTGACTATTGTTAATGCGACATTCGCCATCGTGGAAACCGAATACAATAACGACTTTAACGCAATTAGGTGTCATCTTTCAAACTCTAATGCTCAACCTTTTTTGGACATGGACATACTCCGATTCAATAACACGTTATCCTATATCCGATTAGGCATCGATGGGAACTTACGACTCTACTCTTATCGTCCTCCGAATATCCGTTTTAGCCAATGGCGTATCGTGTTCAGATTGTTCGATAATATGGAGACCACGAGGCGGGGTTTATATGAAGACGAGTGCCAACTGCCTGAACGCTGCGGCAAGTTTGGGCTGTGTGAGGACAGCCAGTGTGTTGGGTGTCCGTCGCCGGAGGGTGTTTTTGCGTGGAGCAAAAACTGCAATGTGAAGACGCCGTCTTGTAAAGCGGGTGGTTCTCGTTACTATCAGCTGAAAGGAGTCGACCATTTCACTTCTAAATACTCTCCGGGGACTGGGCCGGTGAAGCAGAAAGATTGCGAGAGTAAATGCACAAAGGACTGTAAGTGTATGGGGTATTTCTATCGCACTGATCTATCGAGGTGTTGGATCGCTAACGAGTTAAAAACTTTGACGAGGGTTGGGAACTCGACTCATTTGGCGTACATCAAAACACCCATCCAGTAGTTGGATAAGTCCACTAGGAAAGAGGGAATAAGGAAGATGAAAGATTTGAAGAAATAGCACTGTTTACTTGCTTTTCTATATTTTTACCTTCCATTGTCTGTTTGTATCGAAATCAAAGAGACTATGTGGTTGTATATTTTTTAAGATGTAAAACGCTTCGGTATGCATAACACATTTGCAGTAGAATAAATGTGTTTACAGTCTACAAGTGGACAAAATATTTACAGTTTAAATAAAGTTTTTTTAATAATTATAAAAAATAAAATTAAAAATTGTTTCAATAATTACAAGAACGTATAAACTGCAAAATATGATTATCTTGCGGATTACCATTTTTTTATAATTATTGAAAAAAATCTTTTAATTTTAATTTTGTTTACTTTATCTTTTTTATGTTGTATGTAGAACTTAAAAAACAATCAATCTTTTCTTGTAAATGCAAACAATTAGTCCCCTTGTAGACTACCAACACATTACCTATTGAAGGCATGTATTTTTTCTATATGATATTTTATTTTTTATTATGAAACATGAAATGCAAATTTAATTTGAAAATCAGTAAATCTATAAATAATTTAAAAAAAAAAAAAAAAACTAAAATTACGATACACAAAATTGTGTGTCGTCTTTATTTATGACATGACCTTTCTTGACAGGGACTTCCTAGATACGCATTGCGTGTCATAAACACGCGCTTCGTAAGGTTACGGCACGCAAATGCGTGTCGTCTTCCTTTATGACAGGGTCTTCCTTGATACGCATTGCGTATCATAACCGTGCGTCGTAAATGCGCGTCGTCTATAGATGACGCGCAAAAGTGCGTCGTCTATGGATGACGCGCAAAAGCGCGTCGTCTATGGATGACGCGCAAAAGCGCGTCGTCTCTCTTTATGACAGGGTCTTCCTTGACGCGCATTTGCGCGTCGTCTGAGCGTTTTACGACGCGCAATGAGCGTCGTAAAAGGCTGTTTTTTAGTGCGATAAAGGGTCGGCCTTGGTGCCGTAGACCCTGTCGATATAGTGAGGATAACCCACCTCGCGACTTTCGAAACTCTAAACTGAAGAAGCAGATGCCCGAACCACCGTCTCACCAAAGATCCTGAACTATCCAAAGTAGCAAAATACACATTAGACCAAGCACAATATCCTTCCAAGGGTAAATTGACCAATTTACCCTTAACTCAATTTGGTCCATGACTAAGGTCCATAATGAAAATATGAAAGGCCCAACACTAGGTAAGCTCTCAAGCCTATTAATGGTCCAAAGACCAAAAGTCTGAAGCGAAGCCCAATATTGGCCCAATTTACTAAATTGGGCCCACCTCACCAAATGGGCCTAGATCCAAGGTCCATAATAATTAGTGAGTCCAAATTACTCCATCCATAATGTCCAGTCACAGCCCAAGCCATATTAGCCCAATAACAACCCAATCTCTTAAGGCCCAAAATGAAAACTCAACAGAGGGAGTACGTTGGGCGTTCCCTTCTTGGTATGCTGGGTGTACAACAATGCTCGCGGATTGGAATCAGGACACAGACCCACTACGTTGGGCATACTCCCATTTAGGCAGGGCGTAACCTCGCTGAACTACAACTCCACATAAGATCTTAATGGCTTAAGCTCTTAAGCCCAAACTTCAGATCCATAGACAAAATATGCCTAGGATTCATAAAGTCTCAAACTTTATTACTTGGGACGTCCATAAACCTCTTAACCCAAGGTCTTAATCCATTAAGACCTACCTATATCACATATGAGACAACCAAAGCCCTTGGGACCTCATTTTTCTTACTCAAGACCTCTCCTAAGGTTTGAAAGGACAACTAATCTCGAACAACTCGAATCATGCATCAAGATGAGGTTTTTGGGACAAGAATGGTGTTAAAACTTCACAACACAAAGATCTATACAATAAGATTGTCAAGCCAGAGACTTTTTACCTCAAAAGGGCTCCAGAAGATGATGCCTCTCCAGATCTACGAGCTCCAGCCACCCCACTCCTTCTTTGACAACTTATGTTTTCTTCTTCTTGCTTTTCCTTTGCCAAAACAAGCTTTCCAAGGTAAACACACCCAACAATGGAGGTGGAACGGCTATCTAGGGTTTTCTGAGGGTAAGAGAGTGTTTATAGAGGCTAGGGTTGGAACCATAATGTTCCTTATATAGTGGTTGACCCTAAATTTAGGGTTTCTGGATGATAGACGTACGTTGGGCGTACATCCAGTACGTTGGGCGTACGTCGAGAGACCTCCGCGTTCATTTACTCCATTACGTTGGGCGTACCTAGCCAAACACGTGCATGAATGCTTGGCATGCATGGTGTAACGACCCGTTTCCGGTATGTTAATTCCTTGGTAATTGTTGTAAGTTTTGCAAGAGGAACTCGGCGAGTTCATAGCCTGACTCGCCGAGTAGGGTCGCGGCTGCGAGCACGCGTGAGCCGGGGACTCGGCGAGTCCATATCCTGGACTCGGCGAGTCCATCCGTCTGGGTGAAACCCTAAATCCCCGGGTTGCCCACTATTTAAACCACCTTATAACCCCATTCTCGCCTCCCTCACCCTGAGAACACAGTGAGAAAACCCTAATCCTCCCTTGAGAGCTTATAAGTGATTTGGTGCCATTTTGTGAAGGTGTGAAGAAGGAGAAGAAGAAAGAAGCTAGGAAACGAGTTGTAGTGCAAAGATCCAAGGGTAAATCTGAGTTTATTGAGGTATTTTCGGAGTTCCCTTCTTGTTATATGCTTTAAACTTCCATTAGAGCTCTTCTAAGAGCTATTTGATGTTTGTTCCAAGCCTTATGTTTGCATGAATGTCTTAATAAGTCGAAATACCTTTGGATCTGAATGTTGGGGTGTTGTAGAGCCCAGATCTACTGTCTTTTTGGAGTTACTTTGCATATTAATCATAGATCTACCCATTTTATGCATCTTTTAGCCTTATTTCCCTTATTCATGAGGTTGTGCACGTAAAGTTGGAAACTTTACGTGGTAAATCAGCTTATTGGACTCAGATCTATCAATTGTATGTGTTGGATTCAAACAAAATCGAGTAAAAATCAGTTGCATGGCGGCAACTCGGCGAGTCGGGAAGAACGACTCGGCGAGTTGGGCCGCGAGTTCCCGAGTCCTTCATTTTGATCAGTGTCGAGTGAATCCAGTGAGTTAGAGAGTGGACTCAGCGAGTTGAGGATAGACTCAGTGATGGAGGGACTCGGCGAGTTGTTCATACAACTCGGCGAGTCCAAGGCAATCTTCTTAGGATCATGAACAACTCGTCGAGTTTGTTCATACGGCTCGGCGAGTCGGATGAAGATTGTCTGAGTTCTTGGATCAAGAGGGTACTCGTCGAGTCGATGCCACACTCGACGAGTAGCAGCGTGTAGAACTGAGAAGTGAGAGTAGGACTCGGCGAGTTGGGTGGCCCAACTCGGCGAGTCAGCCCCAAAAGTAAGTTGACTTTGACCAAGGGTAAAAGAGTCATTTTACCCCAAGTGCAGTGTTTAGTATTTGATTGAGTGTGTTCATGGGCTTGTAGCCGAGGAGATTCAGGAGCAGCAGCCGGTAGCTTTCAGAGACACACACTCAGACGCCAGTTTACGAGGTGAGTTTCCTTCCAGTAGGGACGGGTCTAAGGCCACAATGCCGGCCCGTCCAGTTAGCAGTAGTTTCCGGACTTGATCCGATGCAGAAGTTAGTATGTTTGATGCCTTCGTGGCTCAGACAGGATTTGTGAGCTATGTTTTATGTGTTATGTATTATGTGTTCCGGGCTACGGCCCGATGTAGTATGCAGTATATGTGTTCATGCTAGTTGTTATGATATGCTATGCTAGGTTCAGTTCCGGACTTCGGTCCGATGCAGCCAGTTCCGGACTTCGGTCCGATGCAGTTAGTTCCGGACTTTGGTCCGATGCAGGGGACAAGGTCCCAGTCAGTTCCGGACTTCGGTCCGATGCAGTTAGTTCCGGACCTTGGTCCGATGCAGGGGACAAGGTCCCAGTCAGTTCCGGACTTCGGTCCGATGCAGTTTCCGGGCTTCGTCCCGATGCAGTGGGCAAGGCCCGATATGTGTTTATATGATATTGCTATTGTATGGTATGTGGTATTTTGGGGGAGCTCACTAAGCTTCGTGCTTACAGTTTCAGTTTTGGTTTCAGGTACTTCCGCAAGCAAAGGGAAGAGCTCGGGATGACGGCATCGCACACACCACCGCCTCAGCTTTAGCCTGGGATTGATTTAGTTGTTTGATTTGATGTAGTATGATACAGTTTTCCGCACAGTATTTTATTATGTTTTGGAATACATCACGCATGGTTTTATTATATGATGCTCTGATTACAGTTTTGATTATATTAAAAACAAAAATTTTTGGGTCATATTTTTGGGTCGTTTCACATGGGACCCCTTTGCTAAACTTCCCCCTTAGGGACCATTATTGTCAATATCTTCAATTTACAACATATCCTCCATCCTAAGTTCGTTCCCGACGAACTTTATATCCACATAAAGGGGCGCGAGAAGACCTACGCTTCTAGTGACACACCCCGACCCGAAAACCCATTTCGAATAAACCCAATACCCATAAAAAGACCGAAACGCCCTTACTCTTGATCTCGGGAACCCATAAATAGATATTTTAAGAACAGAGCGTTACAGATATTGATTGGGATGTTGTACAAGCATTTATGGTTTTTGTTAAGGTGTTTTATGAAGTGTGAAATCGGTTTGTGGGGTCTTTGTATGTAACTTTTAGTGCTTACTTTCATGATATGTGTTCATTGCATAGCCATATTCATGAATGCATTAAAAGTGATGGCGGGTGAGTTCAATGGCTATGAATATGAAAGCAAAGTATGATAAATATTGGGAAAATGCAGAAAAGATGAATTCTATATTGTATGTAGATGTTGTTTTTGATCCTCGATACAAATTAAAATATGTCAATTGGAGTTTGGAAGAAATATAACCTATCGGTGATATTGCATGTGACTTGAAAAAAAGTTAAAAGCCACTTTGAATCGACTTTATGTCTTTTATTTGGAAAAAGATCCTATGCATGCCAAAATTCTTCTTCAAACAAGAATCATAACAAAAGAAAAGTTAATGAGAATCTTAACATACAAGAGAAGCGTATGCTAAAATATAAGGAACATTTGGAAGATGAAAAAAATAGGAGAATTGAGTGAGCTTGAAAGATATTTGTCAGACAATCAAGAGCCAAGTTATGAGTCATTTGACTTGTTGGATTGGTGGAAGACAAATGAAGCAAAATATTGTATTTTGGGAAAAATTGCACGCGATGTCGTGGTTGTTGCAGTTTCTATAGTTGCTTCGGAATCCACATTTAGCACACGGGGTAGAGTTTTGGATTTATTTAGGAGTAGTCTTTCTCCTAAAAGAGTGCAAGCGCTTGTATGCACACAAAATTGGATTTGGGGTGTGTTTAACAAAACTGCAAAAGTTTGTTATGAAGATGTGTTGCAAGAAATTGAAGACCTTGAAGAAATTCAAAATAGTAAGATTTCAGATGTTAAAAAGTTTTATATCTCTTTGTTATTATTTTTTACAAAATATAACCTGTATTTCAGGTTTTGCAAGCAAACTTAGTATTTGCGCCGACAATATCGATTGAAAGATACTTTTCTTCTCATGGTCTTATATTGAACTTTTGGTGTGATGTTTTAATATTGAGTTTTTTGAACAATAAACACATATGAATTGGATGACATTTTGGAAGTGGATAACATTTTGGAAGTGAGCTTGCGGATAATGGAAAAATATTTGTGGTTTGTGTGTATCGGTCTGATGTTTGATGTAATGGAACAATATTTGTTATTTTTATTTACTGTTTTGGATGGTTTTTAGGTTGCATGAATAGATACAAATGCTTGACGTAATAGAAAGATTTTAAAAAGTTTTAACAACTTTAATATGTTGGTTTTTTAACAATTTTTTGCAGTTTTCTGGCAATTTTGATAGCTTTAATGTTGTTGTTTTTTTGGCAGATTTTTTGACAGTTGTAACAATATAGCAGTTTTTTTTAACAATTTAATGGACTCGACAAAAAATGAGCCTAAAAAGCCCAAACCGTGAAACTAAACCAGAACCAAACCGTTAGTAACAGTTTGATTTTGTTTGGTTTTAACTTTTAAACGGTTCCGCTGCGGTTTTTGATCGAAAAAAAAAAACTGTGAAGACCTCTAAGTAGAGGTTCGTTTTGTATCAATATTAATAATAATTTTTTAGTAGCTTCTTATTATCATTATAAAATTAATAGAAAAATAAAAAGAAATAAACACAAGTCATGATTACAATAATTTAAAATATATATTGTTATTTTAAAAATATATTTTAATTGCATTTGTTTATTTGATAATGATATCCATCCCTTTAATAATGTATACAACCGGGATACCAGTAACTTATGCACTTTCAATAAATTAACATGCTTTCGGAAAAAAAAATTGTAAATTTGTATTTGTATGTATATATACATGGATATTTCCAACAAAGCAACACCGCTAACCATGGCTTTTTCTGCACTCTCCCTTATCCTTTTCTGCTTCATCTTCATATCATTCGCCATCTCCGACGCCGTTGTTCCCCCCGCCGACACTTTTCGGTATATCAACCAAGGCGATTTTGGAGAACTCGATTCCGAATATGCCCCAACCTATCGTCCTCTTCCTCCATACACCTTCCCTTTCCAGCTGTGTTTCTACAACACCACCCCCGGCGTCTACACTCTCAGTCTCCGCATGGGAACCAGACGTGATGAAGCGGTCATGCCATGGGTGTGGGATGCCAACAGAGGCAACCCAGTTGGCGAAAACGCCACCTTCTCATTAGCCTCCGACGGAAACCTTGTACTCGCCGACGGAGATGGACGGATCGCATGGCAAACCAACACCGCCAACAAGGGTGTCGTCGGTTTTGCCATACTCTCCACCGGTAACATCGTGCTTCGTGACTCCAAGGGTGGTTTCGTCTGGCAAAGCTTTGATTCACCAACTGATACTCTCTTGTTTGGTCAATCTCTCCGGATCCGAGGTCCGACGAAACTCGTCAGCAGAGCTTCAACGACGAACAACGTTAACGGAGCGTATAGTTTCGTGATAGAGCCAAAAAGATTGGGTTTGTATTATAAGAACATGCTTTACTGGGCTTCCACGTTTCCGGCGTATCCGGAATTGAACCAACGAAATGTGACTATTGTTAATGCAACATTCGACATCGTGGAAACCGAATACAATAACGACTTTAACGCAATTAGGTGTCATCTTTCAAACTCTAATGCTCAACCTTATCTGGACATGGACATACTCCGATTCAATAACACCTTATCCTATATCCGATTAGGCATCGATGGGAACTTACGACTCTACTCTTATCGTCCTCCGAATATCCGTTTTAGCCAATGGAGTCTGGTGTTTAGATTGTTCGATAACAGGGAGACCACGAGGCAGGGTTTATATGAAGACGAGTGCCAACTGCCTGAACGCTGCGGCAAGTTTGGGCTGTGTGAGGACAGCCAGTGTGTTGGGTGTCCATCGCCGGAGGGTGTTTTTGCGTGGAGCAAAAACTGCAACGTGAAGACGCCGTCTTGTAAAGCGGGTGGTTCTCGTTACTACCAGCTCAAAGGGGTCGACCATTTCACCTCTAAATACTCTGCGGGGACTGGGCCGATGAAGCAGAAAGATTGCGAGAGTAAATGCACAAAGGACTGTAAGTGTATGGGGTATTTCTATCGCACTGATCTATCGAGGTGTTGGATCGCTAACGAGTTAAAAACTTTGACGAGGGTTGGGAACTCAACTCATTTGGCGTACATCAAAACACCCATCCAGTAGTTGGATAAGTCTACTAGGAAAGAGGGAATAAGGCAGATGAAAGATTTGAAGAAATAGCACTGTTTGCCTGCTTTTCTGTGTTTTTACCTTCCATTGTGTGTTTGTATCGAAATCAAACAGTGTATGTGGTATACTTTTTAAGATGTAAAACGCTTTGGTATGCGTAACACATTTGCAGAAGAATAATGTGTTTCCAGTCTACAAGAAAAAAGATCGATTATTTATTAAATTCTACAACGACATAAAAAAGGGTAGCTGCTATTTGTATACACCTCCTAGGGAATGAAAGACGAAATGACATCAATCATCGTGGTCTTTCCATAAATTTTATAGGGTAGGCTAAAAAAAACATCTCAGTTTCTTAATTAATTTTAAAAAAAATTTATTGTCGCCAGAACCAATGCTATAAGAAAAATTAAAAACCCGTCGCATGGTATAGATACATGTGGGATATTATTGGAAAATAGAGAACATAATTTTTGGAGTTTCGGTTTTTTGGGCTAAATTTAGGGTAGAGTGTTATAGATGATTCCTGATTGGCACATAGGAGCAGCCATTATGGATTAATAAGCAGAGGGATTGGTGTCACCGAAACCGTATTCCCTCACCCATCACATAAACGTCATGTCATTTTTTACCATTCAAATGTGGTTTCTTGCCACACCAAGGGTGTAATGGTACACTTTTCATTTCTTTTATTTTTTTGTTTTTCTAAGTATTTTAATTTAATAAAACTTACTTTTTTTAACTATTTTAATTTAATATAACTTCTATTTTAATAACAAAAACATAATTTTTCATTTCTTGAAAATTAAAAAAAACAGTACATTGCGTTACTAAAAAAAAACTCATACATATGACATTTAAATAATCCTAGAAACTTAAAAAACATAAATAAAATAACTAAAGCAAACTACATAAAGTCATTCTCCGAGATTTCGTCTTCGGGGTCATCCGGTGGATCCAAATTAAGGTTAATGTTTTGAACCCTATAAATGTGTTCCACCAAGTCATTGCGAAGATTGTAAAATGTTTCAGTGCAATGTATCTCTGCTCTCCTGTTTATATACTCTTCGCCACCAATTTCTATTGGCTATGTCTCTGGTATGGTTTCTTTTTCGTCAAACTCACATATCGCTCTTCCTTCGTCTTCAATAATCATGTTATGCAATATAATACATGTATATATGATTTTTTAAAGTTTTTCCTTGCCTAAATAAGTTGCTGGTTTTTTCAATATGAACCAGCGTTTCTTCAAAGCTCCAAAGGCACGCTCAACATCCTTCCTAGCTCTTTCTTGAGCTCTCTTAAATTTCTTTCGTCTAGAACCATGTGGAGCTGAAAACGATTTAACAAACGCAGCGTACTTAGGATAGATTCCATCGACCAGATAATAACCATACTTATATGGCGTTCCACGCGCTTGAAAAGAAGAATCTGGTGCAGATCTATCGTATATGTTGTTAAATATTGGTGAACGGTTAAGAACGTTGATGTCGTTAATCGAACCAAAAGAACCAAAAAAGCATGCCAAATCCATATATCTTGTGATGCAACTGCTTCAAGTATGACCGTTGGGTGACCATGATCACCTCGGGTAAATTGCCCATGATATGCTATAGGGCAATTTTCCCATGCCCAATGGAGACAATCTAAGCTTCCTAGCATTCCAGGAAACCCATGCACACTAGCATGATGAGCTTGCAATTACAGAATGTCATTACGTGTAGGCTTACGTAAATATTTTGGACCAGAAAACTGAATCACAGTTTTGTAGAAAAAATGGAGACTGTCTCGTGCTATCCTAGCAGACATCCTAAAACTTTCATCTAGCGCATCAGGCGGAATTCCATATGCTAACTGACGAAGTGTGCCCGTGTATTTTTGCAAGGGAGTGAAACCGAGTGTACCTCTAGCATCGTAGCGTTGTTGGAAAATACTGCACTCCCTCGTTACATCGTCAACTATACGTTCTAATAAACCTTTGAGCATTCTGAAGCGCCTACGAAAATAATACCCTTGGTAAGTGACATTCTCTGCAAAATATTCTTGCACCGGACATTGGTTGGCTTCTTCACGATTTCTGTAAATATATCTCCGTGTTCTCTGTTGAGAACTTGCAGCTGCGTTGTTAGATACAACGTTGTATGTTTGTTCCGTCATTTAAACACACGCAATAGCGGTATAAAAAATAGTCTGAAATTATTCAGAAGATGACATTTTTGAGAGAGTGGTGATTTAAATTTTTTTTTTTTTTTTTTTTTGAGAGAGAGAAGAGATTGTGTTGTGAAATAAATTAAGTTAATAGGTATATATATAGGAAAGAAAAAGCAAAAGAAAAAAAAAATTTAAATGCTCAACGTCAATCCTTCTCAACTTCCCTCAACCAATCAGAAGACACGGCCTTGGAAAACCGCACTATGGCCAAGACCGCACCAGACCGCGGTCTGAAGACGGTGTTTCAATACTACGTGGCACAAAGTGCGTCTGAAACCGTACACACACCGTGAAGCCTAAGTAAAGCAAACGGATTTTGACGGACACACGAAACCGCGATACTAGTAACTATTACCTTTTCAATAAATTAACATTCTTTCATAAAGAGAATATAAAAGTCTATATATATGCATATATATCCGACAAGGCAACACAGTAACCATGGTTTCTTCTCTCTCCCTTATCCTTTGCTGCTTCATCTTCATATCGTTATCCATCTCCAACGCGGTTGTTCCTCCCGCCGATACTTTTCGGTATGTCAACCAAGGCGATTTTGGAGAATTCGATTCCGAATACGCCCCAAACTATCGTCCTCTTCCTCCATTCACCTACCCTTTCCAGCTCTGTTTCTACAACACCACCCCCGGTGTCTACACTCTCAGTCTCCGCATGGGAACCAGACGTGATCAAGCAGTCATGCCATGGGTGTGGGATGCCAACAGAGGCAACCCAGTTGGCGAAAACGCCACCTTCTCATTAGCCTTCGACGGAAACCTTGTACTCGCCGACGGAGATGGACGGATCGCATGGCAAACCAACACCGCCAACAAGGGTGTCGTCGGTTTTGCCATACTCTCCGATGGTAACATCGTGCTTCGTGACTCCAAGGGTGGTTTCGTCTGGCAAAGCTTTGATTCACCGACTGATACACTCTTGTTTGGTCAATCTCTCCGGATCGGAGGTCCGACGAAGCTCGTCAGCAGAGCTTCAGCGACGAACAACGTTAACGGAGCGTATAGTTTCGTGATAGAGCCAAAAAGATTGGGTTTGTATTATAAGAACATGCTTTACTGGGCTTCCACGTTTCCCGAAGTGAACGACCGAAATGTGAATATTGTCAATGCAACATTGGAAATCCAGAGAACCGAATACGAAGAAAACTACTTTAATGCGCTAAAGTGTCGTCTTTCAAACTCTGAAGCTCAACCTAATTTGGACTTCGACATACTCCGATACAATAGCACGTTATCATATCTCCGATTAGGCATCGATGGGAACTTAAGACTCTACTCTTATCGTCAGAATGTCCGTTTCAGCTCATGGAGTCTGATGTTCACTTTGTTCACTAGAAGGGTGAGCGAGAGGGGAGAGATAGTTGAAGACGAGTGCCAACAGCCTGATCGCTGCGGCAAGTTTGGGCTGTGTGAGGACAGCCAGTGCGTTGGGTGTCCGTCGCCGGAGGGTGTTTTTGCCTGGAGCAAAACTTGCAACGTGAAGACGCCATCTTGTAAAGCGGGTGGTTCTCGTTACTACCAGCTCAAAGGGGTCGACCATTTCACTTCTAAATACTCTCCGGGGACTGGGCCGGTGAAGCAGAAAGATTGCGAGAGTAAATGCACAAAGGACTGTAAGTGTATGGGGTATTTCTATCGCACAGATCTATCGAGGTGTTGGATCGCTTACGAATTGAAAACTTTGACGAGGGTTGGGAACTCGACTCATTTGGCTTATATCAAAACACCTATTCGGTAGCTCTGGGGTGCACGAGAAACCGGGAACAAGGAAGGTGCACTGTATAGTTGCTTTTAGTAAATTCTGACCTTCCATTGTGTCTTTGTATCGAAATCAAATAATATTCTTGTTTTGATTTATAAAAAATTAGGTTATATGAGATAACCGTTATATATAAATAATATTTAAAATGATTAAAAAAATATTTTTATTAAATTCATCATTTACAAACAACTTATAAAATATAGCAGATGTGCAAGAAAAAGAAAAAAACTTTTTTGAAATAGTATGTAAGATGGTGCCGTAAATAATGCGAATTAATTTAATAGAAGGATTTGACTTATAATGGTAAGTTTATCATAAGATTTATGCTTAAAATTTGATTTTTTTTTTTTGAAATCTAGATGCAACCTTGGGAGGTTGTAATTAATTTACGACGGAATAACAAATCTATTTATATAAACAAAACATAAGCTTATTATTATTAATTTTATCTTTTTTTATCCACATTGTGTCAATAATAATAGTGTATAAAAAACGTATAATTGGGTTTAAAAAATTTCTTCTGTTTATTGTATTCGCCTGTTTATTGTATTCGCCGAATAAAATAAACAACATTATGGAACCAAAAGTCAATATTGAATTGCCCGTTAATTTGTAGGTGGAGTCGGTTCAAGGAAATGACATCCTACTTTCAATATTACAACTAAAAAAACAAATATCGATTTGAGTATTTACATTTATATTCTTGAAAGACACCCTTTATGTCATGTTATATATATATATATATATATATATATATATATATATATATATATATATATATATATATATATATATATATATATATATATATATTCTATTTTCTTTTAAAATTGTTAAATCAACGATATACGTTTTTTTTTTATTATCACAAATATGTTGAACACCAAAAATTTGTCATTTTAACCAACCAATAAGAGGGATGTACACTGACTAACTTGGAATATTTCATTTGAAATGACTTATTGATAGATATAGCAGAGAATGTTTTAAATGTTAACCGAACTATAAGGCCGGACGGAGTGGGATGAGGGGAAGGAGCGGGAACCGATCCCGCACTTGTGCACACCGCACCGTGGGTGCGGGAAAGGAACCGCGGGAAGACAGTGGGGGGAGAGAGTCCCGCTCTCTCTCTTCTAACCATTGGCCGACGATTTTTTTTTTCTTTTTTACTTAAACGGCTATATAGCCGTTACATATGTATATAATCATTTATTTTTTTCTTTTTTCCTTCTTTTTTCTTAATCTATAAATACTCAAACATTTTATCATTTTTTTAAACCATAATCTATATTTCTCTATATTTCTCTCTAAAAAATATTACTCAAAATGTCATCATCTTCATCATCCGATTCGACGGCAGTAGAGGAAGCTAAGTTTATCGGTTCCTTCATGGTGAAAACAATTGCATACTATCAAAACCAACTTGGTGAAACATCACGTGCACGACCTAACATAAGAAAGCCGCCATTACGTAGAAATCACGAAGCCGAACACGATCGCCTTATAGAAGATTATTTTGTAGATGACGCCGTCTACGCTGTAAAGTTTCGACGTCGGTTCCGGGTGAGGAATGAACTATTTTTACGTATTGTTGGCGATTTGGAAGGCCGTTTTCCATATTTCCAATGGAAAATAGATGCAAGGGGAAAAAAAGGTTTCTATCCCATTCAAAAATGCACGGCTTCAATTCGTCAGCTAGCATACGACATGGGCGCAGACAAATGGGACGATTATTTTAAGATGTTAGAGCGTACCGTGAGGGACTCTGTATACAAGTTCTGCAAAGCGATCTGTTTGGTTTACGGGCAACGATATTTGCGCAAACCAACTATCAACGATATCCACCAATTGTATACGGTGCATGAAGGCAAACATGGATTCCCTGGAATGCTAGGTAGTATCGATTGTATGCATTGGAGTTGGTCATTATGCCCCAATGCATGGCGTGATCAGTACATGAGAGGCGAACATAAAGAGCCGTCGATCATTCTAGAGGCTATCGCATGACATGATCTTTGGATATGACATGCGTTCTTTGGTCCAACTGGTGCAAACATTCTTTTTGAGATAAAGGAATGAGTGTTTTGGATGATTGTGACCTTTCCAGCCATGCAAAGGCTGAAAGTTGTGAACTTTATGGAGTAAGAGCCTTTAGGGAGTCCATATCTGAGATATGAGCTAAGGTCGTAACAGGTTATGACCAAGTGAGTGAATTAAGCAAAGCTGGGCATACGCACAACATAATTCCAATACGCCCCCGTGTATTGGGTTGGTGTGCCCGATCATATCTGGTGCATGCTCGTGTACGCTGAGCGTACAAAGGGAGGTACGCCCCGCGTAACTTGCCTGCGGGCTTTTGGGTTAAATTTCATATGGGCCATAAAGGGTTGGTCCTGAATCCTTGGATTGGTGCATAAGAGACTTTGAGCATAGAAATATTTTTATGCCTTAGGCCCTTGAGTAGGGCTTGTCCCTTGGACTTGAGAGTTGGGCCTCGGGAGAACCCATTTATTATTGGGCCTTGGTGGGCCCAATGGGTTTAGATCATTGTTGGGTTGGTTAGTGGACTACTTTTAGACCTAATGAATGAGAGTTTGGACTTAGTTCCTAATTGGGATAATTTTGGGTTTTGGCACAAAGTTAGTGGCCGGTGTGTAGCAGCAACGTTTAGGGGTTGTTCATCATCCGAGGTGAGTCTTCTCACTATACTTTACCTAGAGTGGTACTTATGTGTGAGCGGAGGGTCTTATGTGCTTAAATTGAGAATTATGTTATCCTGCCTTATGTGTTATGATGTGCATTATGTCTTTGTGAGTTATGCTATGTGGAGCTTTACAGACCGGACCAGAGGGTCCAACGAGTTGTGAGACCAGGAGGTCCTCATTTAGACCGGACCGGAGGATCCAACGAGCTGTGGGAATGGAGGGTCCCACTGATACACATTGACCGGAGGGTCTATAGAGATATAGCCTTGAGTGGCTAATTATTTGTGCGTGGTATTTTGGGAAACTTGCTAAGCTTTGTGCTTACCGTGTTATGTGATATGTGTTTCAGGTTTCCTCAGGATCGCGGGAAGGCACCGGCTGGATTGTACACACCAGAGAAGGAGTTATGTTTTGAGGATCCTAGATTATTAATCAAATAATGACAGAGTTGTATTTTATAAATTAAATAAAAGAGATTTTTATGATTTGTGTTATAAGAATTACGAGATATTAAATGAAAATTTGATTAATATACGGTGTTAAAATTTGCTATCAGAGTCTTGGTTTGAGGGATTCGGATGCACCTTCAGGTATATCTGGACTTAAACTGAGGATTTGAGAAAAAATTTCAAAAGAAATGATTTTGTCTAAAACGAGCAAGAGTTTCTAAGAGAAAAACGAGAAAGAGCAGTGTGTACAATCAGCCATAGCCCAAACGGTGATTTCCCTAAATACCCTTACTTATTTGTGTTATGAGTTATTATTGAGATATTATTTATGCATGTTAGAAGATAGGCTAGGTATTTCATATTTTAGGGCTAGAGTTGCCTGAATTGTGATGCCTTAGCCTAGGAATTTTGCTATCTGTGATGTGTTTTGGGTATGTGCGGAGTAAGAGTATCCAGCAGGAATATTGCAGAGATAGAGCTTCGAGTAGAGGATTAATCTAGGAGAGATACCTGGATGAGCATTAGAGGAGCCTAACGAGAGAGTAGTTGGATGCCTGCATGGGGTAGAGTTTTTGAGTTCGGTGAAACCTGTTGAGTGTGAGTAGAGCCAATGGAATTGTAACCTAGAGTGGTTGTATGTGTTGGTAGAGAATATTTGATGCTCGAATGCTGCTTTCTTCTTGCTTTGTGGAACTCAGGATGATGGGAGTCAGCTACTAAGTGAATATGACGATATTCAGGAGGTAGATAGCTGGCATTATTAGGGGTTCTTCAGCAGTTGATGGTAGAGAAGTGAGAGTGCCCAGGAAGAGCCTAGTGAGTGACCTTAGTCATACGAGTATGCTGATAGAGGAGATTATTCGCTGGGGAGCAACCAAGTATATCAGATTGGTGATCGGGAAGGTTGAGCAGCTAGTTAGGAAATCAGGGATGGTCTGTGTGGGAAGTATGGGTAGATGTGGTAGGTAGTATGGGCCGTACTACTAAAAGTATAGGACCTATACTCGATACAGGGAGAATTCCAGAGGTTCTAAGCAGCAGATTGAGAGGAGATCATAGGGTTCGAGTACCATGATTCATAGCAGATTGGGTGGGGGGTGATCACATGGTTCGAGTACCATAATTCGTGGCGATTAGTGCTTCTGGTTTTACCAGTTGGCCATGGTGGTTGAGTAGTTTAAGATAAGGTGATAGAGTGTGGGGACAGAGGGCCAGGTTAAGCAAGTCTTAATGGAGAATACCTTGAGAGAGAAATTGAGTTTGTTTCCGAGAGATTTTATTGGTGAGATGCCAGTTGGAGCCGCAATTCTCAGGGATGAGTCGAGATGATGTTTTTGGAGGAACAGGGTTTGAATCGAGCCATCGGCTAATGGATGAGATGTCACTTTCTATGGCAAGAGTTGCATTGTCTCCGTTTCCTAGGAGAAGTGAAGGAGATATCAAGTTTTCGTTTTCAGAGTTTGGAGGTAGACCCCGTGGGGTACCATTGGTGGCGACCATTTCATCAGAATATTTGAGCAGTTTGTCTGCTGCGAGGTATTTCTTGTACCATGGAATCACTAGTGGATGACGAGATGGAAGAGACTCGGGAAGGTGCTATCTGAGTATGGCATGCATTTAGAAGCAGTTTCAGGTAGTTAAGAGAAATATATCGGGGGCGGTGGCCCTCGTTGTTATATTGGGTATCGGTTGTGAGGGTGAGGTCTCGTGCATTAATGTTGATTTTCGTGTTAGGAGACTGGTCGAGAAGTCAAAGACAAGGGGTGTGATAGAGCATTATTTCCGGACCGAGGGTCAGAGATATTTCGGAACACTTGGGTATCCGGCGGTGTGTTAGTCTGAGGTTCAAGATGACTAGAGGCAGTCACGATTGGGAGATTTTGAGATCCTTGTTTGAGTTACGAGATTTGAAGTCGTTGGGTTTCCATCGGAAAGATCATTAAGCGTTTGCATGGTACGTTCCAAGAGTCGAGAGTGATGTTCCTGGTGATTGTTCGAACCCTGAGTGGGGGAGAACTGGGTATTCAATAAAGCAGATCAACAACTCATTCTGGTACTATTGGTTATCGAAATATATGGTGTGGACACATGCAACCTAGGATGATGTATGAGTATGTACTTAAGGAAGGATGAGTGAATCCACGGCAGGGGTCATTGGTCAGAGAACTTATTATGGCTAGAGGTTTTTCGGGTTGCAAATGATGAGTTCGAGGCGGATGAGTCGTTGAGTTCAGGAAAAAAAGCTGAGATTTGCGGGTATGGGTATAGATTGTGGTCTATACTCTGGAAGAAGGCAAGAGTGATTTTTAACCAATTTGAGAGTTGGTTGGAGTAGTTTCATATGAGTAGTGATCAGTAGAGGGAGGAGCTCGGATTTCGTCAACGTGTTCTAAGCCATTGTCGACGTCTCTGTGTTTCTAATTCAGAAATGGAATATTCTGAGGTGATAAGAAGTGCGAGAAGAAGATCGATTGCAAGATTTTGAAAGAGAAACGCGATATTTGAGTATGATGCCAAGATTATGGGGTCAGTGGTTAAGGAAAAACATCATGAGGTTCTTTGATGGTGTACCGAGGCAATCGAGTATGATGTACTAACTTTCAAGTCATGTTAGGACTCGAGTCGTGAGAAGGCGGGTGGAGTACCTTGTGATTTTATTCCAGTACGGAAACCATCAGTTAATTGTCGTTGGAGTGAGACTGTATAAGGGTGTATCTGTGTTGAGCCTAGTACCTTGTCTGTGAGAACTTGCATCGAAAGTGGTGATACATAAGCTGGGTGAGTGTAATCACTTATCTATATGGAATTGCAGAGCATGATTGGTGAACTCAGTGTGGTAATAACTTGCGAACGAGATCATGAGGGATAAGAGAGCAAGTGATCTGAGTGGGGAGTATTCACTTGGGATTATCAGGAGAAACCGTGGATTGAGCCCTTGGTGAGTCAGTGAGCGAGATAGCGTTATAGCACTACGGGGAGCCGTAGTATCCATGAGTCAGTGAAAGAGAGTGTTGTGTTACTATGAGGAGCCGTAGTATTCACGGGATAGTGGGAGAGGGCTGTAATACTACGGGGATCCGTGGTATTCACTAGTCAGTGAGAGAGTGTCGTGATACTGTGGGGAGCCGTAGTATTCATTGTTTAGAGAAAGAGTGTTGTGATGCCACGGGGAGCCGTAGCATTCGCGAGTCAGTGAGAGAGTGTCGCAAGCCTACGAGGGAGACTGTAGCGCTCAGTGGTCGATGAGGGTGAATACTTATCAATGGAGAGTTGTAGTATTCACTACCCAGAGTATGGCGCAGGGGAGTTCTTAGGCTTGGGTAGCCATGCTACCTGAGTCTTCGGGAGCCTGGTTGCCAAACCAGGAGCGAGACAGGGGTCTCCGTTTCAGTTGGAAATCATTGTATCTATAACACCCAAAGTTTTAAAGGCCAAGAAAGGAAAGAAAACCCTAATTTTTAGGGGCGACTCGGCGAGTCCGAGCGGGATCCGGGTCGAGGTATAAGTGACCAACTCAGCGAGTCGGCCAAGTGGACTCGGCGAGTCTGGTCTGTGCGAGGAAAACCCTAAATTCGGGACTTGGAGCCTATTCTCTCCCCTAGGGTTCCTTTGCTGCCTCTTTCACCCAGAACATTAAACCCTAGCCGCCATATCCTCTATTTGAGCCATTTGTTTCCTTGGAAGGTGCATTAAAGCTTGGAGAAGGAAGAAGGAACTTGGAGGAGCAAGAAGGGATTATAGATCTGGGATTGTGAGTTCATTCTGAGCATCTGGAGGTAATAAACTAGTTCCTGGACCCTTTTTGCACCAGATCTATGTGTGGTTGTTGGGGCTTTTTAGCCATAATGTTATTATTTTGAGTTAGAAACCAGATCTGAAGTTGCTACTTCAGATCTAAGCATATTATGGTCTTGAGAAGCATAAAGTAACAGCCCTTGAGTTGATTATGGAGCCTCCTTGCCTTAAACCCTAGTTGGTGGTGTATTTTGCCTAGATCTCCTTCTCTATACGTAAAGTTTGCAACTTTACGAGAGGAATAGGCTTGGGAAGGGTAGATCTACAGTTTGGAGTCCATGCATGACTCAAAAGTCCTCTGCATGTATGGAGATCTGAATGGACTCGGCGAGTCCTTTGAGTAGACTCGGCGAGTAGCATGAAGATTTGGAGGAACTCGACGAGTGGGATGAACAGTTGGTCGAGTCAGATGAAGTTGGGCAGGAACTCGGCGAGTTGGAAGAACAACTCGGCGAGTCTGTTGAAGGTTGTCCTGGACTCGGCAGGTATGTTCTTGGACTCGGCGAGTCAGGTCGCGAAACCCCAAACCCTTCAAGTTTAGACTCGAATCAGTGAGTCGATTAGAGACTCAGTGAGTTGGACAGGTCAGGACTCGGAAATCGGTAGACTCGGCGAGTCACGGACTGACTCGGCGAGTAGAGTCGCGAGTGGAAGGACTCTGAACTTATGAACTCGGCGAGTCAGTAGGGTGACTCAACGAGTAGGGTTGACCTGGAAGGTTGGCTTTGACCAGGACTTTGACTTTGACCAGAGTTGACTTGGTAGTCTTTCGGGGGTCAGTTTGACTCAGTGTTGCATTGTTATTGGTAGCTCAGGGAGCGAGTGGAGCAGGAGTTCAGAGAGTTGCCGGGCAGCAGCTAGGGGGTTCTTTAGCCAGATCATCCAGTGCATGTGAGTTTCCCTTTGTGTGAATGGGTCTACGGCCACAATGCCGGCCCATGTAGTTTTGAGTAGAAGACCCAGGGGTTAGCCCTGGGCACAGTATGCTAGTATGATATTCGGGACGAGGTCCAATGATAGAGGGTGCGTGCCCAAGGAGTGATTTATGTGATAGTTTATACTTGTTGTCTGCGTGATACTTGTATGTGCCTGGTAGGGAGGTGAGTGTGGGTGAGGTCCTGTGTCTCACCAATTGTAGAGTGTGGATGGTGTTCCACATCTAATTAGCAGCAGATCAGGGGCAAGGCCCAAGTTAGGGAAAGAGTGAGTGTGGGCTGGGCCCGTATCTCACTATCAGTAGGAGTGTGGATGGGGTTCCATGACTCATCAGTAGAGTTCGGTTGTTAGGACCGGAGGGTAGTGAGACGCCCCAGAAATGTCTGGCAGTATGTGATGATATGTTTATATGCTGGCAAGTTATGTTATATGTGATAGTGGTAGTAGGAAGGGAATAGTCCCCAAGTTCGGTCGTTAGGACCGAAGGGTAGATCGGACACCCCAGATATGTCTGATAATATGTTATGTTATGATATATGTGATAGTAGCAGTAGGGGGTGAAATAGTCCCCGAGGACCGGTTGTTAGGACCGATGGGTAGTCAGCACCCCAGAATGGCTTGACATGGGTAGTCAGCACCCCATAATGGCCTGACATGAGTAGTCAGCACCCCAGAATGGCTCGACATGGGTAGTCAGCACCCCAGAACGGCTTGACACGGGTTGGTCGGCACCCCAGAATGGCCGTACCGGGTAGGTCGGGCACCCCAGAATTGCCCGGCAGTGTGTATGATATGTGATTGTATGGTATGTGGTAGGGTGGGGAACTCACTAAGCGTCGTGCTTACGGTTTCCAATTTTGGTTTTAGGTACTTCCGATAGCGGATGATGGAGCTCAGGATGATCGCATGGCACACACCATAGATTTGCCAGCCTGGGAATGTTTACTCTGATAATGAACATGTGTTTTGAAAACTTATACTCAGATTATGTTTTGGAATGATGTCTTTGCTTAAAGTAATGTTTTATTAAAAGAAATTTTTGGTCTCAAATTTTGGGTCGTTACAAGTTGGTATCAGAGCCTTGGTTTGAGGGATTCGGGCATACTCTTGGGTGTGCCTGAACTCAAACTGAGGGATCGGATAAAAAGTTTTCAAAAATGAAAAGACAGCTTTGTAAAAAGAAAGTTTTTAGAATAAAACAGTTTTAGAAAAGCAAAAGGATTCAGAAAGAAAAGAGCTTTGAAAAGAAAAAAAGGGGTGTGGTGCACGCAATCAGCTGAGCTCAAGTAAGTACCCCAAAATACCCATACAAGTTTAGGTTATGATTATCAGTTAATAGAACAGCATGCTAGAATAGGACTAAGGATCTAGGGATGATGCCTTATGTGCCTGTTATTTGTGCTTTTGAGCTGCATGATAGTGCTGATTAGACAGTAGTAGGATAGCCTGTTTAGGTTATGCCTGATTTTATGAGTTTGTGTTGCATGCTAGTTCAGATTCTTGCTATGTGGATATGGTTGCTTGAGTATGTTATGGTTAGATTTTCCCTTGTCTGAATGCTGCTTGCTCTGTGCATTGTGGGATTCTGAGTGATGGGAGTTAGCCATTAGGTGGATACGACACGTCACATGTGATCAAGGTTGAATAATCTCAGATTGCTGGACTTGGTCCTATTGCGTAGCTCTCGTTTGAGTCCAACCGTTGTAGGGACGAGTCTTTTACTTGAAGGATTATCTAAGCCTCGTCGTATGTGATGGTATCCAGGTGATGGCTAATTGGCATCACAAGGAGACCTTCAGCAGCTGAGGACTGGTTTGAGTTGAGTTAGAGGTTTCCCTAGGGTAAGCCTAGGATGAGATAGTGCTGGGAGCAGTATTAGTGGATAAGGGACCTGGTGGAGTCAAAGCAATTCCTGAGGAAAGTACGGATAGATGTGGAAGGTAGTATGGGCCTGTACTACTGAAAGCAGAGGATCTGTACTCGATTCGGGGAAGGCCGAGACAAGACCGGGAACCGGTAGGGTGTGTTTGGTCTCGCAGCAGTGATGAGTATTCCAATAGTGGTGGTGTTGTATTTTCAGTATGGCGACGTTGCGAGAGAGACCAGCGGGCAGATCAGGCGCCAGAGAGGGATCGGGCTCGGGTTCAGGGGCTGAGCAACTCGAGGAGCGGATGAGAGAGTTGATATCAGCTGAGGTTGCGCGCATTATTCTAGCTCAGACTCCTGTGATCTTTGGCACGGTCAAGGAGGGTATGTTGGAGATTTTGGATGAGAGGCTGGGAGCCTTCAGTGCTGAGATGATGGCTTTGATGGGAGTGCGTACCTTGACATTTCGGGAGTTCGGCTTGCGGGGCACCAAATTATCATGGGGCTAGGGACCCCATCACTAGCAGCAGATGGTTGGCTGATGTTGCCAACGCATTCTGTACGAGCCGGTGCCCTGAGGGGGACGAGGTCAGACTCGCTTCCTGTCTTCTGAAGGACAGAGCGAGGGATTGGTGGGAGGAGATTGGTCATGCTTTGGGGGATGATTCCGCGTTGGACGCGATGACCTGGAGCGATTTTTCGGCCAGGTTCAGGGCGGAGTTTTCGCCGATTATTGAGGTGCAGCAGTTGGCACGGGAGTTTCAGGATTTAACGTAGACCACTGAGACTGTGGCGGAGATCACCGCCAAGTTCAGGGAGAGGGCTCTTCTTGTACCGCAGTATGTCGCAGATGAGGAGATGAAGAAGGCCCGATACCATGAGATGTTGATGGATGACATCAGGGAGTTCGTGAGCAGATCCAGTTGTAAGACGTTGGAAGATATGATTTCTCGGGCTAGAGAGAGGGAAATTGATTTGGAGCAGATCCGGAAGAGGAAGCCGGATGAGGTTCAGGTAGCTGCAGGTTCGGGTAAAAGGCCCAAGGGATCGGATTCGAGATCAAGGGATTATCAGGACCGCAGTCGGTGCGGGAAGTGTGGCAGGGCGCACGGGGGTGCGTGTAGGAGTGGTAGCGGTGGTGAGTCTGGCTGTTTCAAGTGCGGTCGGACTGGTCATTTCAGCAGGGATTGTACTGTTACCACCACGCAGTGATCAGACTTGTTATGTCTTCACTACAATCAGCGGGGCTACAAGAAGGCCCAGTGCCCCAATTTGTTTTCAGCAGGGTGGGTGATGGCACCTGCCCCTGCAACTTTGAGGATCACAGATGGCTGTCAGGGCCGTGCAGAGCGCCTGCGGTAGGAGGCAGAGCTCTTTAGATGACTACCTTAGAGGCACGATCAGCACCGGACGTTGCAGGTATGCGATTTCTGTTTTTAGTTCTTTTATTTGTGCACAATTATATTGTTATGGTTCTGCATCATTATCGGTATGAGTATTTTATTTTTGAGCGGTTGATTGTGATCAAGTTATATGCCATCTGCATACCTTGGATATCCGAATGGTAGTGAGGGGATGTGCCCTATTGGAGAAGGCTACATAGGATGCAGTAACTGTAGCATGCTTGGGAGAGACTTGGCATGTCTCGCTAGATCGGAGTTGTATAGTGCTAGAGATGGATTGGTTAGATCCCTAGCTATGGTAAGCTTGGGTTCCTCAGCAGATTGATTATGGAATGGTAGAAAGGATTGGGATTTCTTTTTGAGTATTGAGTAACAAGGGGTAAGCAGGATCGAAGTGGGGGAGAACCCTCCGAGGGTGCAAAGGTAGGAGCACACAGACCCAGGATGAGTGCGCGACCTCCGAGAAGGAAAGGAAGTAGTTCAACGTTTGATAGATTAAGGATTTCAGGGTTGGGAGTTTGAGAAACTCCCCATCAGGTAGTGCGTGTGATGGTAATGGTTAGTGCGTAGTTGGGAATTCAGGTTGTGGATCGCCTGTAGGACTCGAGGGAGTCGGAATGAGGATCTTGAGAGCTAATGGCACATGGGTGCCTTCGTGTTAGCAGTCAATGGTAGGAAGTGATGTAAGACTACGGGGCAGCCATAGCATTCACTAGCAGTTAGTGGTGGAAGTGTTGTAAGACTACAGGGCAGCCGTAGCATTCACTAGTAGTCAGCAATGGATGGTGATGTAAGACTATGGGTAAGCCATAGCATTCCTTAGTAGCTTCGTTAGCGGAGTTGGGGCGAGGCCCTTATTTCCTAGTGATCAGATAGGGATCAGGAATGGGTAGTGGATGAGAATGATAGGGAGTTGCCTGTATAGCCCTAGAGAGGTGAGACCTTGGGAGAGGCCGCTCCAGGATATAGTTGGGTGAGACCCGTGGGCGAGGCCTGTATGAGATTAGCAGTGTAGATGAGACCTGGGAGTAGGGTTGCTCAGTAGTATGGTTGGGTGAGACCCGTCGGCGAGGCCCGAGCGAGAGTGATTAGACTAGTGGGACTAGAAGGATAGAGGCGGGTGGGACCCGTGGGTGAGGCCCGTGAGTTTTAGCAGCACAGGTGGGACCTGGTAGGGACCTTAGTGTCAAGTTAGGGGATCGGGGATCCCAGGTTTGTAGTGCTTGAATGGCAGAATTGATTGAGCAGTTATGGGTGGTCGAAGTTTCTTTGGAAGTCGCTGGGAGCGACTAGTGGTGGTGTTGGGACTAGCTACCAGTGGGAGCCGGTAATCCAGACACTGATAGGTTGTTAGGGACCAGGGTGGTCTCAGTTCATCCAGAAGGCAGACAAGGAATAGCAGAATTTTCAGTCAGTGGTACTGCGGGTAAGCAGCGTATGGTGGAATTCAGTTAGTTGAATCGAGGGGTGATCAGCACCAAGTTTTGGTAGAGAGGAGTGTCAGTGGTTACTGAAGGCGATGACCCATACTGGGAATAGCAGGGGTGATGGAGTTGGTGAAGGATAAGGCCTTCACAGTGACAGAAGGAATAGTTAGAAATGGAGCATCGCCTTAGGAAGGCAAGGGAATTGCGTAATGAAAGAAGGGGTTAACCCCTATGAGTTCAAGTGTAGTACTCGGAGAATATCAGAAAGATTGTCGGTGGAGTAAACTTTGTTTCTAAGTTGTTCAGGGTCAGGTTTGGCCCGAGGTTTTATCTGCAAGGTTTATGTTAGTCAGAATGACCAGGTGGAAGACCAGCGAAGGTAGGCAGCTGGTGTTGGGATAATTGGTGGGTTTTGGAAGCCGATCGCAGGCAGTGGACCATGGCAAACTTTGAGGATGAAGTTTAGTTTAAGTGGGGGAGAGTTGTAACACCCAAAGTTTTGAAGGCCAAGAAAGGAAAGAAAAACCTAATTTTTAGGGGCGACTCGGCGAGTCCAAGGAGGAACTCAGCGAGTCGGCCAAGTGGACTCGGCGAGTCTGGTCTGTGCGAGGAAAACCCTAAATTCGGGACTTGGAGCCTATTTAAGCACCTTATTCTCTCCCCTAGGGTTCCTTTGCTGCCTCTTTCACCCAGAACATTAAACCCTAGCCGCCATATCCTCTATTTGAGCCATTTGTTGCCTTGGAAGGTGCATTAAAGCTTGGAGAAGGAAGAAGGAACTTGGAGGAGCAAGAAGGGATTATAGATCTGGGATTGTGAGTTCATTCTGAGCATCTGGAGGTAATAAACTAGTTCCTGGACCCTTTTTGCACCAGATCTATGTGTGGTTGTTGGGGCTTTTTAGCCATAATGTTATTATTTTGAGTTAGAAACCAGATCTGAAGTTGCTACTTCAGATCTAAGCATATTATGGTCTTGAGAAGCATAAAGTAACAGCCCTTGAGTTGATTATGGAGCCTCCTTGCCTTAAACCCTAGTTGGTGGTGTATTTTGCCTAGATCTCCTTCTCTATACGTAAAGTTTGCAACTTTACGAGAGGAATAGGCTTGGGAAGGGTAGATCTACAGTTTGGAGTCCATGCATGACTCAAAAGTCCTCTGCATGTATGGAGATCTGAATGGACTCGGCGAGTCCTTTGAGTAGACTCGGCGAGTAGCATGAAGATTTGGAGGAACTCGACGAGTGGGATGAACAGTTGGTCGAGTCAGATGAAGTTGGGCAGGAACTCGGCGAGTTGGAAGAACAACTCGGCGAGTCTGTTGAAGGTTGTCCTGGACTCGGCAGGTATGTTCTTGGACTCGGCGAGTCAGGTCGCGAAACCCCAAACCCTTCAAGTTTAGACTCGAATCAGTGAGTCGATTAGAGACTCAGTGAGTTGGACAGGTCAGGACTCAGAAATCGGTAGACTCGGCGAGTCACGGACTGACTCGGCGAGTAGAGTCGCGAGTGGAAGGACTCTGAACTTATGAACTCGGCGAGTCAGTAGGGTGACTCAACGAGTAGGGTTGACCTGGAAGGTTGGCTTTGACCAGGACTTTGACTTTGACCAGAGTTGACTTGGTAGTCTTTCGGGGGTCAGTTTGACTCAGTGTTGCATTGTTATTGGTAGCTCAGGGAGCGAGTGGAGCAGGAGTTCAGAGAGTTGCCGGGCAGCAGCTAGGGGGTTCTTTAGCCAGATCATCCAGTGCAGGTGAGTTTCCCTTTGTGTGAATGGGTCTACGGCCACAATGCCGGCCCATGTAGTTTTGAGTAGAAGACCCAGGGGTTAGCCCTGGGCACAGTATGCTAGTATGATATTCGGGACGAGGTCCAATGATAGAGGGTGCGTGCCCAAGGAGTGATTTATGTGATAGTTTATACTTGTTGTCTGCGTGATACTTGTATATGCCTGGTAGGGAGGTGAGTGTGGGTGAGGTCCTGTGTCTCACCAATTGCAGAGTGTGGATGGTGTTCCACATCTAATTAGCAGCAGATCAGGGGCAAGGCCCAAGTTAGGGAAAGAGTGAGTGTGGGCTGGGCCCGTATCTCACTATCAGTAGGAGTGTGGATGGGGTTCCATGACTCATCAGTAGAGTTCGGTTGTTAGGACCGGAGGGTAGTGAGACGCCCCAGAAATGTCTGGCAGTATGTGATGATATGTTTATATGCTGGCAAGTTATGTTATATGTGATAGTGGTAGTAGGAAGGGAATAGTCCCCAAGTTCGGTCGTTAGGACCGAAGGGTAGATCGGACACCCCAGATATGTCTGATAATATGTTATGTTATGATATATGTGATAGTAGCAGTAGGGGGTGAAATAGTCCCCGAGGACCGGTTGTTAGGACCGATGGGTAGTCAGCACCCCAGAATGGCTTGACATGGGTAGTCAGCACCCCATAATGGCCTGACATGGGTAGTCAGCACCCCAGAATGGCTCGACATGGGTAGTCAGCACCCCAGAACGGCTTGACACGGGTTGGTCGGCACCCCAGAATGGCCGTACCGGGTAGGTCGGGCACCCCAGAATTGCCCGGCAGTGTGTATGATATGTGATTGTATGGTATGTGGTAGGGTGGGGAACTCACTAAGCGTCGTGCTTACGGTTTCCAATTTTGGTTTTAGGTACTTCCGATAGCGGATGATGGAGCTCAGGATGATCGCATGGCACACACCATAGATTTGCCAGCCTGGGAATGTTTACTCTGGTAATGAACATGTGTTTTGAAAACTTATACTCAGATTATGTTTTGGAATGATGTCTTTGCTTAAAGTAATGTTTTATTAAAAGAAATTTTTGGTCGTTACAGTATCCCTGGGTCGGGGAGGATTAGCATAGTTGGAAGGAATCAGAGAGATGGTGTGGGGGTAATCTGCGAATTATGGGTCATGAGTGAGTACCGGATTTGAAATGAGAGGTTCCAATTCTGCTTTTGAATCAGACTCTCGAGCTCGAGTCTGTATCCATTTGTGTTTTGAATAAGTGAGGTGAGGTTTCGAATTAGTTTCGTTGGTATGAGAAGTACCGCGAGATGCAAGGAACCAGTGAGTGGTAGACGACAGCGGTCGGAGGTGAAGCGAACCCAGATGAGTTGTAGCATTCGCTTGGGGTGAAGCAAACCTCATGATTTGTGCATCACTATGAGCCGGATTGGTTATTGAGAGTTGAAAAACCGGTAGGTCATTTTTGGGGCATGTAGTGAATAACCTTGGAGCTTCCACTTGTTGGGTAAGAGACGACCTTATTGCTCAGTGTTAGATTGGACAATCGGGAGAAACTGGGGCTTATGTTTAAGAGATGTGAGGATCAGTCCTTAGTGGGTTATGACCTTCCCATTCTTTTGAGTTTGCCCGGGATAGGTTAGTGAATAAGTGTTAGTAGAGTGTTCTTCGAGCCTGTTAATCGATGAGTGATTAGCATGATATTTTTGGGAAGATGGTCTGGCAGGGAGACATACCACTAGAGTTTTCAGGTTCTAGAGAGTCAGGTCAAGAGTCGTAGCGACAGATGGGTCCGTCCTTCTTCGATTCGGGAATCCCTGTTGGGATCAGGTGACTTTGGAATAAATTGTTATACGAAATGAGGTCCTTTTTGGTGATGTTTCTCAGGTTATTAGTTTCGATCTATGTATTGATAAGTTGCGATTTTGAGGGTCAAATCTAATTCAAGTGGGGGAGAATTGTAACATCCTGTTTCGGATCATCTGAGATTAGGGTTTGTGGGCTGCAACACGGGATTGAGGAAGTCTCGGGGTTGCGACGAGTTGTCAGAAGTGTGGGGTGTCTGAAAACCTTTCAGTGAGTATGAGATTCTTCGGAATCGAAGTAATATCGAAGAAGATGTGGAAGTTTGAAGAATTGACAAGATAAGACCATAAGTTGAGAAATGTGGCAGCGGGGTATGTTGGGCGTACGAATGTGTACGCTTAGCGTACTCATGCGCGTGACTTTTAAGCGGAGCCACCTAGTACGTTGGGCGTACCAGAGGGTACGCTGGGCGTACTAAGTATAGAAGGAAAAACACTAATTAAGGAATGTCCCTATATAAGGAATGAGATGGCCCCATTCCTGGCCACCCTTCTCAGATAATAAACCCTCTAAAACCCTAATCCATCGTTTATGGCCGTGTGAGAGCATTTTGGAGCCTTGAGTGGTCTTGGTGTGTTCTTGGAGTAAAGAAGGAGCTTTGGAGAAGAAGGAGTGAGAAGTCCAGGCCTTGGATCTAAGCATATCTGAGTTAGAAGCTTCATATAGAGGTATAAAGCTTCAATATTTCTCACTCTTTTGTTTTGAGCATCATATTAGTGTATTTTAGGGTTTTGTCGCTAAAGGTGGAGACTTTATGAGATAGTGAACTCCAGAGGCTATGATAAACCCTTTTGAGTGTGATTAATAGTGTATGGTCATAAAAATCCAATCTTGGTCGTTGGAATCAAGCCATGCATGAGTTATGAGCTTTTTGAGATAAAGGAGTGAGTGTTTTGGATGATTGTGACCTTTCCAGCCATGCAAAGGCTGAAAGTTGTGAACTTTATGGAGTAAGAGACTTTAGGGAGTCCATATCTGAGATATGAGCTAAGGTCGTAATGGGTTAAGACTAGGTGAGTGAATTAAGCAAAGCTGGGCATACGCCCAACATAATTCCAGTACGCAGGGGCGTACTGGGCTGGTGTGCCCGATCATATCTGGTGCATGCTCGTGTACGCTGAGTGTACAAAGGGAGGTACGCCCCGCATAACTTGCCTGCGGGATTTTGGGTTAAATTTCATTTGGGCCTGAATCCTTGGATTGGTGCATAAGAGACTTTGAGCATAGAAATATTTTTATGCCTTGGGCCCTTGAGTAGGGCTTGTCCCTTGGACTTGAGAGTTGGGCCTCAGGAGAACCCATTTATTATTGGGCCTTGGTGGGCCCAATAGGTTTAGATCATTGTTGGGTTGGTTAGTGGACTACTTTTAGACCTAATGAGTGAGAGTTTGGACTTAGTTCCTAATTGGGATAATTTTGGGTGTTTGCATAGAGTTAGTGGCCGGTGCGTAGCAGCAACGTTTAGGGGTTGTTCATCATCCGAGGTGAGTCTTCTCACTATACTTTACCTAGAGTGGTACTTATGTGTGATCGGAGGGTCTTATGTGCTTACATTGAGAATTATGTTATCCTGCATTATGTGTTATGATGTGCATTATGTCTTTGTAATTTATGGTATGTTGAGTTTTACAGACCGGAAAAGAGGGTCAAACGAGTTGTGAGACCGGGAGGTCCTCACTTAGACTGGATCGGAGGGTCCAACGACCTGTGGGAATGGAGGGTCCCACTAAGACACATTGACTGGAGGGTCTATAGAGCTATAGCCTCGAGTGGCTAATTATTTGTGCGTGATATTTTGGGGAGCTCGCTAAGCTTTATGCTTACCGTGTTATGTGATATGTGTTTCCGGTTTCCTCAGGATCGCAGGAAGGTACCGACTGGATTGCACACACAAGAGAAGGAGTTATGTTTTGAGGATCCTGGATTAGTAATCAAATAATGACAGAGATGTGTTTTATAAATTAAATAAAAGAGATTTTTGTGATATGTGTTATGAGAATTACGAGATATTAAATGAAAATTTTATTTGAAAATCTATGGTGTTACATCAGCCTCTGTACTCGGCTTCTGAGTTTTACTCAGTTTGCCATTGCTCTGGATCGGCAAGTCACCTTTCTTGGAATTGTGCATGTTGAACCTCTTCAACACCTTGTCCCAGTAGGTACTTTTACTAAGTTCAATTAGTCTCTTTCTCCTGTCTCTTAATATGCTAATCCCAAGAATATAGGCAGCCTCTCCGAGGTCCTTCATACCGAAACACTCCCTGAGCCAGGACTTCACCTCCTGCAGGGTCGGGATGTCATTTCCTATGAGAAGTATGTCATCCACATACAACACCAGAAAGCTAACTAGACTCCCACTAGCTTTGACATACACACATGACTCATCCTCGCTTCTCGAAAATCCAAACTCTTTGACTGTCTCATCAAAACAAAGATTCCATCTGCGAGATGCTTGTTTCAATCCATAAATGGATTTCTCAAGCTTACTCACTCTATTATGGTACTCATCATCGACAAAACCCTCTGGGTGACTCATGTAAAAATCCTCAGCCAACTTCCCATTAAGGAAAGCGGTTTTGACATCCATTTTCCATATTTCATAGTCATGAAATGCAACAATGGCTAGCAGAACCCTAATAGACTTAATCATTGCTACTGGCGAGAAGGTCTCATCATAGTCAACTCCCGGAGTTTGAGTAAAACCCTTCGCAACCAATCTCACATTGTATGTGTGTACTTTCCCATCCATGTCGGTCTTCTTCTTGAATATCCATTTGCACCCGACTGTCTTACGACCCGATACATTGTCAACCAAGTTCCAAACTTGATTGTTATACATGGACTGAATCTTGCTGTCAATTGCCTCTTTGCAATTAGCAGACTCGGGGCCTGCCATGGCTTCCTTGTAGTTCTTGGGTTCATCAAAATTTACCAGTGTGCTATTACGGATAAATGTATCACCTTCTGTAGTAATATGGAAACCATAAAACTCAAGTGGAACTCTAACTCTACTAGAACGCCTCAGAGGTACAGACTCATCAATCGGCTCAACAGTAGCTCCCTCCTTAGTTTGATCGCTAGTGTTTGAGGTTCCTTTACCGCTTGACTCTCGAATTTATTCAAGGTCAATTTGCCTCCCACTGTCTTCTTGGCTTATGAGCCCTCTCTCACGAAAGACTCTTCTCCTCGCAACGAAGATGACATTGTTGCTCGGTCTGTTGAAGAGATAACCAAAGGATTTATGTGGGTAGCTGATGGAAATACACCGCTCATTATGAGGTTCGAGCTTTTCGTGAGTCTCGTGTCTCACGAAATCCTCGAAAACCCAAACCTTGATGTGTGCTAACGAGGGGGCTTTCCTTGTCCACATCTCGTGAGGTGTTTTGGCAACCTTTTTAGTTGGGACTCGATTAAGGATATAGGCGATAGTCTCTAAGGCATACCCCCAGAATGAGATTGGTAACGAAGATTGGCTCATCATGGAATGAACCATGACCAACAAGGTTCGGTTGCGCCTCTCAGCCACACCATTAAGTTGTGTTGTTCTAGGTGGCATCAACTGTGAAACAATTCCACACTCCTTAAGATAATCTAGGAACTCAATACTAAGATACTCACCACCCCGATCGGATTGGTGCATCTTTATGTTCCTGCCCTGCTGATTCTCCAGTTCTTGCTTAAACTCTTTGAATTTCTCAAAGGTTTCTGACTTATTCTAGATCAAGTAGATATAGCCATATTTGCTGTAATCATCAGTAAAAGTGACATAGAAGTGGTTAGCATCCCTTGTGGTGGTTCTGAAGGGCCAACATACATCATTGTGTATGAGATCCAACAAAACCTCACCCCTCTCACAAGTATCAGTGAAGGGTGATTTATTCATCTTTCCAAGCAAACAAGATTTACAAGTGTCATCCGACCTTAAGTCGAATGACTCCAAAAATCCAGCCTTCTAGAGTAGGCATATGCGCTTCTTGTTGACATGTCCAAGACGACAATGCCACAAGGATGCCTTATCCAAATCATTAGAAGAATTGATATGCAACATATTATTTTCTAAGTTGTCTATAACCATCACAGTTTCATATAGACCATTACAAGGTAATGCTCTAAAATAAAAAAAAAATACCATTATAATAAGCATTTATTGCACCAATTTCATTATCAAACGAAATGTGAAACCTTGTTTGTACAAACCATGAAAGGAAATAATATTTCTCGCCATATCAGACGAGTAGCAACAATTATTCAAATCTATTTCTAACCCATTACTAAGCAATAAAGAGTAAACTCCAATCTTGGTGACAGGTGAAACCTTCCTATACCCCATGATCAAGTTTATCTTCTCGTGCTCCAGATCCTTACTTCTTTTTAGGCCCTGCACATCAGAACAAATGTGAAATACACAACCTGTGTCAAGCGCCCAAGAGTTAGTATGTGATGAGTTTTTAGATAGAATAGTATAAATACCTTCATGGGTGGGTTTGACTTTCCTGTCCTTAACATCCTACAAGCTTCACTTCCAGTGCCTATTTTCATGGCAGTAGAAACACTCTGCTTCTTTGGGAATGGAAGAGGGAGTAGCAGGACTAGCCTTGGTCCCACTTGAAAAGGATCCATCAGTGGACTTTCCCTTGCGGCTCTTGGAGGGAGCCTTCCTCTTCTTCCCCTTGCATTGCCTAATTGCGAGCACAGGGGTAGTGGCAGTAGGAATAGTAACAAACGACTTACCTTTGAGACCTATTTCGTAGTCCTCAAAAGTCCTTGAAGTTTGTTAAGTGTGACCTCCTCCTTGTTCATATGATAGGTCATGCATAATTGATCATAACATGGAGGTAAGGACTGCAGTATGATATTAATAGCCATCTCCTTAGGGAAGTTCACATTCAACTTTAGCAATCGGTCCACAAACCTTTGCATTTTCTGCAAGTGGCCCGTGATGGCTTCACCATCCTTCATTCTGGTTATGGTCAAGGAAGAGATGACTTCATATCGCTCTTGACGAGCACTCTAATGGTATCTTTCCATCATATCTTGGTGCATCTCAAAAGGGTAGAAGTCATCTTAGGACTTTTGGAGTTCAGGAGACATGGTGGCAAGCATGATACAAGCTACCTTAGTGGCATCTTTTTCATGTGCCCTAAAATCAGCAATTTCCTGAGGAGTAGCAACAGACTCAATGATTTCCTTTAGCTCCTAGTCAAGGACATATTCCTTGTCCTCATAAAGAGTGACCATCCTTATGCTCCTAATCTAGTCATTGAAATTAGTTCCATCAAATATAACTCACCCATAGAGGTTCGTGAGAGAGGAGTCGGTAGGGTTTGAGCCAGAAGCAGCATTGTTGGAAGACATCTGAAGAGAAAGAAACACAAAGTTTAGATTAGATAAGGAATCCTTAATATAACACCCAAAATGAAATATTAAGGCTAGGACCCAACACAATATTTTACAATTTGGAAGAGGGATATCGTAATCCATCTTGCAAAATATTTGAAGGCAGGTAAATGATGATTTACCAATTTCCACCATGAAAAACGAAGATGTTATTATGTTTTAATTGGATTTGAAACTCCTAGATCATTTGAGATTCATTAAACAATTCAATGGCATGTTTAAATCTCGATTATGCCCTCCAGGTTTGTGACTAGAATATCGAGGATCAAAAACAAGGTGTGAATAACCATGCAAATGTACTTGGTACTCTTAATGTCAATTACCACATTAATCAATGTGCTGGTAAACTACACATGCTCCATTGACCTTATGATAAACATTAAGCTACGCTTTGCCACCCTTACTAGTCAAAGTTAATGTGTCGGTTAACCACACACGCTCCATCAACGACTTGGTAAGGTGCAAAATGTAATTTCATGGATTAGCATCAATTTCACATATTCCTAAAGTAACTAAGAATAGGAATTTATAAAAGGTTTAGTTACTTTATAATTATCAATATACTTTTAATGAGAATTAGAGTCTTTGTCCTACCTGTTTGGCTAACGACCCTCCACCAGTCGAGGAAATGGTGGGTAAGAGTGGACACCCATTAAGCTTCCATTTTATAGGCAACAACCTTATACCCCTTTTATAGAACAGGTTCGTGAATGATGCCTACTAACGGTAAGACTGACTTGTCTTATACATACATACAAAAATTCTATGGTTTGGCCCTAAAGTATTCCAAAGTGACTTTACAAATTCCAAAACTTGAGGGCATGCTTTGAAACTAGTCGAAACTTTTCAAGTTCATAACCTATGAGTGTTAATGAATTTTAAGGAAAAGACTTTTGGAATTCCATAACTTGAGGACAAGTTATGGAGTCCATTAAAAGGCATTTAGATCAACAATTAAACTAACATACAAGTGTCAAATAATATGATCTACCAAAAACTCATAAGCAAGGATAATCCAAATCACGAATTTTCAAGAATCATATAAACTAATATTGTAGTGGTGTTGATTATGATGGCATGCGGAATTAGAAAGATCTAGTGAATCATCATGTAAAATCAAGAACACAAGGAGTAAATAAATCTTTGTAAGCTCTTATTAGATCTAGAAAGAATATACAAATGGGTTTGTACAAAGTTTCTCTCTCTAGTCTAACACTCCAAATGGATTCACTTACATAATGGGAGTCACTCACTTCCTATTTATAGGAAAGACTCAACCCATTTACACATACAAAGAGGAAAGCCTAAAACACTACATCCAAGGGTGACTTTGCACCCTAACATTCTCCTCCTCAAAGTTAGGATTGGATGTCCGACTTCAATCTCCAACGAGCTAGCGCGATCAAGACCAAACTCCCCCTCAAAGTAACACCGGTCTTCAAATCCGCAAATGAATATTCGACAAACCCGAGAAGCTTCGAATACCCATCATTCTCCCCCTTTTTATAATCAAAAAATGATTATAAAACCCACTAAGGATGAGAAGCGCCCAAGGAATAGTCTTCATGATACTCCCCTTGATGTGTACCAAAAATGAATCACCAAAAATTTTGCACGGAAAAACAATCACGAAAAAGACACAAAAAATTTCCAATTTATGAAATTTTTTGACTTTTTGGGTGAAAGTTGCAAGATTTTTCAAAATTCGGGTAGAAGTTATCACTTTCTGAAACTTGCAGGGACACGTTGCGCCAAAAACAGCCAAATATGCGAAATTCTCCTCCATTTGCGAAACTGGGTAGAAAATGTGAATTCGCACAAACTGTAGGGACCAAAAATGAACATGCTTCAATTTCTCAGAAAATTAGTCCTTTTTCAAATTTGGGTATGAACTGCCCAACACTCGAAAGTTGCAGGAGCTAAATTCGAAAATTGTTCTTTTTCATTCCAAACGTACGAAACTTTGCGTACATACGAAGAGTTTAAAAAAAAAACTGTCAAACAGTCGAAATTATAAGGGTCATATTCGAAAATTTGCTTTTCTTCTTTCCAATTCATACGAAATCATACATTTCGTATGAAACTTACTACCCTTCGAATCTTATGCATCAATCTGAACACAATTAACTACCCTTCGTACGAAATCCTCTCTACACTTCGTATGAAATTTCATCTTCCCCAATCAAACGAAACTTTTTCCTTCTCTCTCCCCTTCGTACGAAACTACATCACCCCTTTTGTATAAAATCATCAACAAACTTTTTTTTTTTCAATTCACGAACCCAGTAAAGCTCCGTTCTTTGACCATCGTCTTTGGAACCCAAATCAAAACTTTTAGTTCCAAAATCATCGAACACAATCCTTCGTTTTTTCACTCATCGGCTACCCTTCGCTTTTTGCAATCCATCCATAGACCCTAATAAACCCATTCTGGTTAAACCATTCCATATACTCGACATTGATTCTCAAATCATCGATTTCAATAGCATCACAAAATCAAACCTTCGATTCTCAATGCCAAACACTTACAAGGAAACCTTCCCAGTCAAAAACTTCGAAATCATATTCAATAATCATCTATTACTGACTCATACTCAAAACACATCCTTCGTTTTTCCCAGTTGATTTTGACCCTAACATTAAAATCGTTTTCGATTCCACAACTGTCAATTTCAAGGCCATCGTCTTTTTCAAGAAATTCGACCAGTCACTTTGCATTCTTCGTTTTTTATTCAACATTGACATTAGTTAACAAGCATTCAAAATCGAAATCAATCCATCGATTCTACACACTTTGATTCGATCTCCAAGATCACAATACCAACATCGAATTTCTCACTCTGAATTTCTATCGAAAACAATGTGATTCAAATGAACACAACCTCAAGTCAAAATCAGATTCTGACTCCAATCATTCCAACCAATTGATCCAATTTCGTTTCTTTGATTTTGTTAACCATTTAGATTTCCTAATAACCTCTTGAATCAATAACAATATTATCATAGAAATCAAAATATGATTTCAATTTTGACTTTTCCTCGTGTTTGACTTTTTCAGATGTCGACAAACACCGAATTTATCTTCACAAAAACAATTCTGATTCCTTTTTTGAAGCAGTAAATCAAACATTCAACTTCTTGATTTGTTCATTCAATAACCCAATCGAACAAATAAGACTTGAACATCAATCGATATAATACTAAGTGAATTAATCAGACTTGGGCTCAAGTATTATATTAATGAACAATATTCGAAAACATTATGGGCTCAGTGAACAAATTTCAAGTTTGGGCTTCTAACTTGAATCGAATCAACGAATGGAGAATTTGATTGGACTAAAGTTGGATAAGATGAACAGTAAAAAAAGTGATTTTGATTTTGGTAATTGATCTTACAAAAATTATTGGATCAACAATGGGGTTGAAACAAATTTGATCCAATGAGACAAATCGATCAAAAATTAAAAACGTAAAATACGAATCGAAACCATGGATGTTTTGGAATCCATTTGAAAATTTGAGATACCTTTTTGACGAATCGAGATCCGTTTTTAACGAACGAATCAAATTTGGAAGATCTTGGTTCTTTTGTCGGAATGAGAAAATATCCAAATCGAACATTGTACCACCCACCATGCGAGATGTACAACTCGTTCTTCGTGTTCTTCATCAAACCAAGAACATCTTCAAAAGAACCACCAACACTTTTGGGTTTTGACTTCAAATTCAATGCAACATTTGGAGATTGTTGCTTTGGAACCCAAATTTGCTTCACGGATTTTGGCTTCACAACATTTGACGATTTTTGTGAGTAAACCTGCTTGTTCTTTCGATTCATCTTCTTCTTCTTTTTTTTTCTCATCTTTTTGCATCTTGAAGACTTGATTTCATGAACAAACTCACTTTCAACAACATGAACATTTTGAGTTTGAATCAAATCTTTTGGAGTTTAATACTTGTGATTTTCTTGGATCACCGGCTTCTAATAAGGAATCATTCCTTCAAACGAATCACAAAAACACAAAATATCATCAGTTTGAACTCCAATCGAGCAAAAAACTTTTTCATCATGAGAATCAACTTGAACTCCTTTTTCTTGAACATCAAGAACATCACATTGAACTCCATTGTCAAGAACTTCAAGAAATTTAAGAGCACGAAGATCATTTGGGTCTTCAATAAGAGAAACATATTTCTTATTGAACAAATCTCTTTCTTCTCCTTCATTTTGATTTCTACTACGAACTAATATGGACAAGGCAATTTTATTCAACCATGCAATCTTACAAAGTGGTTGAAATACCAAGCTTACATGATCATCCTTCAAACCTCCATAAGAAACCATATTACCCCATGAAATCAATTTGCTTAACACCAACCCATAAAATTGATCTTCATTGACTTTGTATTTCACATCTTTAACGATCACAATCCAAGAATCATATGGCAAACCTACCATGATCACAAAAACTTGAAGATTTCTAGAGAGAGAAAGTGATTTTGAATGGGTTTTCTAGAGAGAGAAAGTAAAAATCACTTGAATTCTAGTGAAGAAAATCGAATTATGAATAGAATCAAAGATGAATTCGATTTCTAGAATCCAAAAACTCTCTAAACCACGAAGATCCAAGATCATAAAATGAATCACCAAATCAAGAAAGCCACCATGGATCAATTCTTGATGAAATCAAGAACACCCGCTCTGATACCAATTGTAGTGACAAAGAGCATGGTTTGACATGCGGAATTAGAGTTTGCACAATTGAACATGGTGATTTGGGTGTTTAAGAGATATATTGAATGTGTATGGTGTTACAAAAAAGGACATAGATCTACATCTATATAATTAACACACACTTACACACTTACTTCTACATCTCTCAAGCACACATCTACAAGTGGACAAACCCACCTTATATAGATGTGTTTACATGTCTCTCTCTCACTCTCACTAACTCATAGGTCAAAAGGCTAATGCAACACATGCAAGTGGGTTTTACAAAAGTCAAACAATTACAAAGTCAATCATGAATAACTTTGCACCCCAACAGATTGGTACTAAATTTCTTAATGTCCATGTGATTATCAAATAGATGACAAGAGTGTTGAATACTACGATGCAACAGGTTATTTAACTACGAAATTTGACTCTTGTGATGCTTTAGTAAAAAGTGTTCCAGAATTTTAGTATTCTGAAGGCTATGAGATATTTATTTGTGGTTCAAGATAAGACAAACATGTTCATTTGCAATGTGACGGAGGAGATTTGTATCGAGATATATGAAGTATTTCAAGCAAACGCGAAAAACTACTGGATCTCGTTTAATCAATTATCCAAAACACAACACAAGATATGAGATATCTATTCGTGGTTCAAGAGACGACATGAGATCCTTCAATATTTGAGTTTGTGAAATCATCATAAAGACGTAATATATTGGCTGGTGAAAACAACTTAATCGATTTAAATGTATATACATTAGATACATTTGATTTGACCGGTTTTTTTAGCCTGTTATATATATATATATATATATATATATATATATATATATATATATATATATATATGAGATCCTTCAATATTTGAGTTTGTGAAATCATCATAAAGACGTAATATATTGACTGGTGAAAACAACTTAATCGATTTAAATGTATATACATTAGATACATTTGATTTGATCGGTTTTTTAGCCTATATATATATATATATATATATATATATATATATATATATATATATATATATATTGATTGGGTAGTTCTTTATATTTTTGGTTTGGACGGTTGTTTAGATTTCTATTTAAACGGTTGTTTGATCATTTTTGGTTAAAAAAATCCTCATATAACTATGTTTTTTACTTTGAACGTTATTATTAAGTGAAATATATATGGTTATTTTAAACTTTTTTAAGTTTGTGTCACAAAAAAATATAGGGTAAAAAAGTAGTATTTTTTAGTGATAGAAAATCAAATTTAAAGTGTGGTAAAATAGATAAAATTGAAAAATTGAAATTTTACAAAAAAAAAAAAAAGATTTTATATATGATAGAAATAAATATATTTATATAGTCAATGAAGTTTGTCTATTCATACAAAATTATTGTGGATGGAAAAAAAAAAATTATACGAATCAACTTGCTTATAATAAGTATCCTAGAAAAATAATTCTATGCGTGGTTATTAATGTTTACTTGTATAACAAACAAAATAAATTTGAAGTTGACACTAAAGAAAAGGATAAATTATCATTGAGATAAGATCTACATCTAGATTCTAGAGTAAAAAAGTGGACAAACAGACAAAAAGCTGACTTTTCTATCCTAAAATGGTTGTTATGAACTTTTTAGCACAACTAAAATGTACTAAACGAGATCTAGTGACTAGTGGTTCGTTTATGCGCATCTTTCTTCCGCGTACTTCACTTATAAACTATCCTCAAAATATGTATTTGCTCACAATCTTTGAATGTCAATGTCAAGTCGTTGCGTGTCATAAATCCAGTTTTAGGTTTTCAAGTTTCAACATAATAATAATAATAATAATATTCAAACATACATTCATTTATTCTTCTTTGGCGTCTAACGTGCTAAAATACAAATATTTTAGTTATTTTAAATATCATGAGCATAATGACAATATTATTAAATCAATGTGATGGCTTTGTTGGTTAATCATATTTAATATATATAATATTATAATTTATGACAAATCATTATATTTTACAGATGATTACTAAAAAATTTAACATTTTAAATCAGATCAGAGTTATCTAATATTTACATCTCTTATTCTTCAATTTTAATCACATATAGAATTTCAAAAATTAATATTTTGAGCTTGCTACGTAAAAATTATATAAAAATATATTATTATTATTATTTTTACCTTTTTAACGTGCTTACGATAAAATAACATCTTCCAAGTATTCAAAAAAAAACATTTATACATAAACAATATCATAGTAAAAGGTTAAAAATTAGATGGATCAAAGCTCCAACTAATAAATTAGAGTGGAGATTACAAAATTAAAATTCAAATACTAGATACAGACTAATAAATTAGAGTGGAGTTGCAAAAAACACAGGTAAAGATTTTTTTTGTTACCGTTAAAAGCTCCGACTAATGCCAATCAACCTGATGAACAGCGAAAACAATGAAACTTTTTAAACAACCCTGTATCGACAATTCCAAAAACCCTAATCAAAGCAAAGTTAAACAAACAGAATCAACTAATCAGAACAGAAACTTACCAAGGGAGATGCTGGCAGAGGGCGACGGTGGAGGTGGGTATCGTTGGCAGAAGGGCAGAACGGTAGGACGATGGTGTTAGAGGTGGGTGTCCCAGTAGAAAGATGCGGTGAATCATATGGAACAATGAAGAAATCGCCATTCTAATCGACCCTATTGAACGTTTCTATGATGTCGGAACAATTTCAGTCCTAATTCGAAGGCTGCAGATCGATGGATGATGACGGCGCAGAAGGAGAAGGAAGCAATCGGCAGCGCAATTGGATGAGGGGCGATTGGAAGTACCTTCTAGAGACAAAACGATTAGTCGGTGAAGCGGTAGAATGTGTAAACATGAAAAACTCGAAATTTAGGCCAGGAGCCGATGAACAGTAACCGGCTGGAGCCGATTACCGTACATAAGCTGTATTTGGAATTAATTATATGATACATACGTATAAAGATGAAGTATCTGGTTGTTTACAATTATAATGATTCCTTCGAGCAAGAAGCAGCAAAAGTAAGTAAAATGAGTATACCTAGTTCTGCTAATAAACAAAATTAAAAAGAAGAAGAAAGAAAACTGTTTTTTATTTACTATAATAATGTTATTTTGAACATTGCAAACTAAAAATCGTTGGAAATTTTAAAATAACATGCAAAGGAATCAAGAACATTAATTACAAATGATGATTACTTCACGACAGAAAAGGGGTTCGAAAATAATAGATAAGTGATACTTTCTTTAGTGTACCGCCAAATTCCAGCAACTTTAATTGACCATCGACAACCCATCTTTCCATTTCCTTTCAAATTGTTTATGTAGCCACCTTCACAAATTCCTTTAGATTTTAGTAAGACTGATAAATGATAGGCACCTAAATAATAATCAATTTAATAGTTGGGTCTTGATATGTGCTAAGGGCGTTCTGAGTCGAACGGTTTCGGCCACCAGCTTCTCTCTCTCTCTCTCTCTCTCTCTCTCTCTCTCTCCACCGCAACCTCCCCTATTCCACTGAAATTGTTTCGGTCGACGACAAAAACCTTCACACCGTTGTCCGGCGATTGTGTTCAAGGGAAATATGTTGCTCACCCATCCTTCTGATTATCTACTCCTTTTACCTCTAACATTCCAAATTTTTCAATAAAATTTTCATTTTAAAATTAAAAGAAACCATTATTTTCAACCTAAACCATATTCAATCAAGTATAAATACAAATATCCCCAAAATCAATATATCATAAAATCTCCCAAAACATATCATCGAAGGATGTGTACGATCATGCATTCGTCTTGTTATGATCATCCGAAGTACCTGAATCATAAAATTGAATCCGTAAGCCAAAGTTTAGTGAGTTTCACCAAAGTATCACATATCACAACTAAACAGATGTACAAAAATGCATGTTGGGTCCACAACCTCCCGGTTGGCTTACCCTGGCCTACAATCTTCCTGTTGGATTGCCCTACAAATAACATATTGGGTCCACAGCATCCCGGTTAGATTATCCTAGCCCATAACCTCACGTTTAGATTTCCCTGGCCTACAACCTCCCGGTAGGATTGCCCTGGCCCACAACCTCCTAGTTGGATTGCCACGAGTTTGTTGACTAACCGCACGAAGCAGTACAGTCACAACAGTGACAACTGTTTATTTTGGTCAAACAAAGTCAACCGAATCAACTCAACTCGTATTAGAATTTTAGGAGAAATGTGATATTCCCTAATGTTACTAATGTACTATTGACAAGTTATAATGCAAAGCACCCCTCTTGTTGCCAATTATTGAATATAAACCCTAATTAGGATTAGTAACTTAAAAATTCGATAATTCAATTATATATTATTTAGGTATAAATAGTATTCACAACACAAGGTAGTTGAGTTCGTTAACTTTTTGCTACATGACAAATTCATAACAAATGTTACATATACAAATTTTTGGTGAATTCGTCACTAAATGCGACAAATTATATACCCGGCTTAAACACTCAAACGTTAACGAAAAGAATTAGGAATTATCCTAACTTTCGTGTAATGTGTTATTATTTTTTATTATAATGATTTTTATAGTAATTTGAATTTAAATGATTCAAATTAAGTAAATATACATCATTTTCACCATATTTATGTTTAAAAACCACTAACTTTTATAAAAATTGCTCATTCTTTTAGAAAAATAAAAGAAACAATTTTTGTCTTATATGGTGATGACACCTTTTATAAAGAAATAATATTTTAATCAAGAAAGTCAAAGCCTACACCCTCCCCCCCACCCATCCCATCCCACCCCTCACCCTCCCACCCCCTCCTTTATTTTCGGACGAGCCCCCCCCCCCCCCCCCTTACACTCCATCTTCTTCATCTCATCTAAAGAACAAGCTTTTCCTCTCAAGATTGACCTCCATAAGTTGGTTATTGTAACGCCCGGTTCCCTGGTACACGTTTAATTAAATATTTATCTATTTTGAAAGAAGAACTCGAGGAGTTGGTAGCCCTGACTCATCGAGCAGCAGGCAGTTTGTACGCGGTGGTTTTAGTGAGCTACTCGACGATTCGTAGCCCTGACTCGAGGAGTAGGACAAGCTGGATGAAACCCTAATCTTTAGGGTTTGCACCCTATTTAAGCATCATATTTGGCCTCCATTCCAGCCTCCCTCACCTCCAAAGCACTAACTCTGAAACCCTAATCCTCCATAAGTGATCCTGAGCTATTCTTGCCTTTTTGAGTGTTATTTTGTGTCTTTTGAAGCTTGTGGAAGAAGTAGAAGATAGAAGACACAAGAGGGAAGGAGTAGATCCAGGAACTACACTCCATTTGCAACCTATTTTGGTAATCAAGTTTTCAACTTGATCATTCTTCTCTTAGATCTATTTGTTTCCATCTTATGAAAGTTTTGGTTCAAAAACCTTGGTCCTTGGAGTTTGGGACGTCCCAAGTGGCTCATATCTCAGATCTAGGCTCTAGGGAGGGTTCCATGGCATAAAGGTGCAAACTTTATGACCATGGAAGCCTCATACAAACATATGAGCAAGTTTATGGTCTTTTAGCCCTAAAAGACTATGCATGGAAGGAAAGCTCAGAATTTTATGGGTCCAACTGATGTTAAAACCCTAGATCTAGGTTTGTATGAATGGATTTGAGACTCTATGGAATTTTTGGGGTTTTATCTAAACCCTTTCAGAATAGGGCCTATTTATATGATATAATAGTAGCTGAGTGTGGGTCGGGCCCGAATCTCGTAGCAGTCTAGTGTGGGCGGGGCCCGATTCTCTTAGTATTATTTGAGCATAGATATGTGATTGTTTGGTAGATATACTTGTTGTCTGTGTGATACTTGTATGCATGTTAGTAGCAGAGTGTGGGCGGGGCCTGAATCTCCTGGACAACGAAGTGTGGGCGGGTCCTAAATCTCCTAGATAGCAAAGTGTGGTCAGGTAAGTTTTTTCGTACTAATCTACTGATTCTATACACATATATACTAGTTTTGGTACAATTACGCACATTAATATGTGTTAATATATCCATAGGATATTTTGATATTCAAGTGTTCTTCAAGTGTTCTTAGCTTGAAATCCTTCATCTTCACCTCTTTATCCACCAAGAAAGACACTCACGGTGAGTTCATATCCTTCATTTTCGTTTTTATCAAAGTTTTAGGGGGGAATCCAAGTAAACTTGTATAATAATACAAGTTGTTATGCATGCTTTATCTTCAAGTTGTGTAAAAGTATTATTTACATGAAATAAGGTTATTATCTAGTATTATGAGCATTTGTGTGTGGTATCTTGCTTAAAATGTAAATATATGAAAAATGAGTATAAACATGCTATATGTGATGGGTTTTGAGCATAACAACATCCTATGTGATCATGCAACCCTGATTGCTTTGGATCCAAGTTTGTCTCCAGTTATACATGCAAATAAAAATTCCAAAGCAATAACCCTAATACTGGCATACAATTTCCAAAATCAATATGAAACTAGGGTCAGAATATTACGTTGCTTGCTATCTAGTAATAACAAGAATTCCACGGATGATCTTGACTCTTGAAAGCTTATTGCCCCAAGTGTTGCACCTCTAATGGAGTCACAAACACCAAAAGCAAAGGATGAGTGAGAGAGGGGTAGAAAATTGGCTAGGGTTTCTCCTTGGGAAGTAGTGGCCAAATTTAGGAGGTCTAGGGGTCTTTATATAGTTGTGGCTGCTAGGGTTTTCAGGTGGAAACCTTAATCCTTGCTTAGGCTCCAAGCAGCCCGTGGACATCCCTTCTCGAAGGCCTTGGACGATTTCTATAGGGCCTCCCTACAAAAATTCATCCACCCCATTCCAAGGGAGTCCAGCAGCCCAGTTTGCAACTATTAATGATTTGCAAAACCAGCCCCCGTACTTTTAACCAGTTGCTTTAATCCCAAAATTAATATCAAATTAATTTCTGGTTAAATACTAATTAAATAATATTATTTCTAATTAATATTTTATTCTTATAATATATTAATAAATCATTAAATAACCTCTCTCTCTCCAAAAGTCATCCTGTCAAGTTGCTATGGTGAAGGCAACCCAAAAGGACCATGCTACTATCAAATCAAGTACATACCGATTATAGTTATGGGCTTAGACACCTAATCAAACAGTCTCCCACTTGGATAAGTCTAATAACTATAACTGCATGCATGACTTTAAAATCTGAATAGCAATTGTAGCTTTCAAAAGCCGTTGTCGAACTCTGACCTAGTCAATGACGCATCCTTTAGATAAGGGATCATATATCCTCTGTTCTGCAAGATATCATGTGGAAAAAGACATGGAACATAATCATTCTCAATGCCCAACAGATTGTTTCCCGATTTCTGATTTTTATGACATAGAACTTTATTGAACACATCAATTTAGTCCTGACTGGTCCCGACACATAAGTCAGGACCAGATAAACTTTATTGAACATTGAACACATCAATTTATGACTAGTTTTAGGTTTTCAAGTTTCAACATAATAATAATAATAATAATATTCAAACATACATTCATTTATTCTTCTTTGGCGTCTAACGTGCTAAAATACAAATATTTTAGTTATTTTAAATATCATGAGCATAATGACAATATTATTAAATCAATGTGATGGCTTTGTTGGTTAATCATATTTAATATATATAATATTATAATTTATGACAAATCATTATATTTTACAGATGATTACTAAAAAATTTAACATTTTAAATCAGATCAGAGTTATCTAATATTTACATCTCTTATTCTTCAATTTTAATCACATATAGAATTTCAAAAATTAATATTTTGAGCTTGCTACGTAAAAATTATATAAAAATATATTATTATTATTATTTTTACCTTTTTAACGTGCTTACGATAAAATAACATCTTCCAAGTATTCAAAAAAAAACATTTATACATAAACAATATCATAGTAAAAGGTTAAAAATTAGATGGATCAAAGCTCCAACTAATAAATTAGAGTGGAGATTACAAAATTAAAATTCAAATACTAGATACAGACTAATAAATTAGAGTGGAGTTGCAAAAAACACAGGTAAAGATTTTTTTTGTTACCGTTAAAAGCTCCGACTAATGCCAATCAACCTGATGAACAGCGAAAACAATGAAACTTTTTAAACAACCCTGTATCGACAATTCCAAAAACCCTAATCAAAGCAAAGTTAAACAAACAGAATCAACTAATCAGAACAGAAACTTACCAAGGGAGATGCTGGCAGAGGGCGACGGTGGAGGTGGGTATCGTTGGCAGAAGGGCAGAACGGTAGGACGATGGTGTTAGAGGTGGGTGTCCCAGTAGAAAGATGCGGTGAATCATATGGAACAATGAAGAAATCGCCATTCTAATCGACCCTATTGAACGTTTCTATGATGTCGGAACAATTTCAGTCCTAATTCGAAGGCTGCAGATCGATGGATGATGACGGCGCAGAAGGAGAAGGAAGCAATCGGCAGCGCAATTGGATGAGGGGCGATTGGAAGTACCTTCTAGAGACAAAACGATTAGTCGGTGAAGCGGTAGAATGTGTAAACATGAAAAACTCGAAATTTAGGCCAGGAGCCGATGAACAGTAACCGGCTGGAGCCGATTACCGTACATAAGCTGTATTTGGAATTAATTATATGATACATACGTATAAAGATGAAGTATCTGGTTGTTTACAATTATAATGATTCCTTCGAGCAAGAAGCAGCAAAAGTAAGTAAAATGAGTATACCTAGTTCTGCTAATAAACAAAATTAAAAAGAAGAAGAAAGAAAACTGTTTTTTATTTACTATAATAATGTTATTTTGAACATTGCAAACTAAAAATCGTTGGAAATTTTAAAATAACATGCAAAGGAATCAAGAACATTAATTACAAATGATGATTACTTCACGACAGAAAAGGGGTTCGAAAATAATAGATAAGTGATACTTTCTTTAGTGTACCGCCAAATTCCAGCAACTTTAATTGACCATCGACAACCCATCTTTCCATTTCCTTTCAAATTGTTTATGTAGCCACCTTCACAAATTCCTTTAGATTTTAGTAAGACTGATAAATGATAGGCACCTAAATAATAATCAATTTAATAGTTGGGTCTTGATATGTGCTAAGGGCGTTCTGAGTCGAACGGTTTCGGCCACCAGCTTCTCTCTCTCTCTCTCTCTCTCTCTCTCTCTCTCTCCACCGCAACCTCCCCTATTCCACTGAAATTGTTTCGGTCGACGACAAAAACCTTCACACCGTTGTCCGGCGATTGTGTTCAAGGGAAATATGTTGCTCACCCATCCTTCTGATTATCTACTCCTTTTACCTCTAACATTCCAAATTTTTCAATAAAATTTTCATTTTAAAATTAAAAGAAACCATTATTTTCAACCTAAACCATATTCAATCAAGTATAAATACAAATATCCCCAAAATCAATATATCATAAAATCTCCCAAAACATATCATCGAAGGATGTGTACGATCATGCATTCGTCTTGTTATGATCATCCGAAGTACCTGAATCATAAAATTGAATCCGTAAGCCAAAGTTTAGTGAGTTTCACCAAAGTATCACATATCACAACTAAACAGATGTACAAAAATGCATGTTGGGTCCACAACCTCCCGGTTGGCTTACCCTGGCCCACAATCTTCCTGTTGGATTGCCCTACAAATAACATATTGGGTCCACAACATCCCGGTTAGATTATCCTAGCCCATAACCTCACGTTTAGATTTCCCTGGCCTACAACCTCCCGGTAGGATTGCCCTGGCCCACAACCTCCTAGTTGGATTGCCACGAGTTTGTTGACTAACCGCACGAAGCAGTACAGTCACAACAGTGACAACTGTTTATTTTGGTCAAACAAAGTCAACCGAATCAACTCAACTCGTATTAGAATTTTAGGAGAAATGTGATATTCCCTAATGTTACTAATGTACTATTGACAAGTTATAATGCAAAGCACCCCTCTTGTTGCCAATTATTGAATATAAACCCTAATTAGGATTAGTAACTTAAAAATTCGATAATTCAATTATATATTATTTAGGTATAAATAGTATTCACAACACAAGGTAGTTGAGTTCGTTAACTTTTTGCTACATGACAAATTCATAACAAATGTTACATATACAAATTTTTGGTGAATTCGTCACTAAATGCGACAAATTATATACCCGGCTTAAACACTCAAACGTTAACGAAAAGAATTAGGAATTATCCTAACTTTCGTGTAATGTGTTATTATTTTTTATTATAATGATTTTTATAGTAATTTGAATTTAAATGATTCAAATTAAGTAAATATACATCATTTTCACCATATTTATGTTTAAAAACCACTAACTTTTATAAAAATTGCTCATTCTTTTAGAAAAATAAAAGAAACAATTTTTGTCTTATATGGTGATGACACCTTTTATAAAGAAATAATATTTTAATCAAGAAAGTCAAAGCCTACACCCTCCCCCCCACCCATCCCATCCCACCCCTCACCCTCCCACCCCCTCCTTTATTTTCGGACGAGCCCCCCCCCCCCCCCCCTTACACTCCATCTTCTTCATCTCATCTAAAGAACAAGCTTTTCCTCTCAAGATTGACCTCCATAAGTTGGTTATTGTAACGCCCGGTTCCCTGGTACACGTTTAATTAAGTATTTATCTATTTTGAAAGAAGAACTCGAGGAGTTGGTAGCCCTGACTCATCGAGCAGCAGGCAGTTTGTACGCGGTGGTTTTAGTGAGCTACTCGACGATTCGTAGCCCTGACTCGAGGAGTAGGACAAGCTGGATGAAACCCTAATCTTTAGGGTTTGCACCCTATTTAAGCATCATATTTGGCCTCCATTCCAGCCTCCCTCACCTCCAAAGCACTAACTCTGAAACCCTAATCCTCCATAAGTGATCCTGAGCTATTCTTGCCTTTTTGAGTGTTATTTTGTGTCTTTTGAAGCTTGTGGAAGAAGTAGAAGATAGAAGACACAAGAGGGAAGGAGTAGATCCAGGAACTACACTCCATTTGCAACCTATTTTGGTAATCAAGTTTTCAACTTGATCATTCTTCTCTTAGATCTATTTGTTTCCATCTTATGAAAGTTTTGGTTCAAAAACCTTGGTCCTTGGAGTTTGGGACGTCCCAAGTGGCTCATATCTCAGATCTAGGCTCTAGGGAGGGTTCCATGGCATAAAGGTGCAAACTTTATGACCATGGAAGCCTCATACAAACATATGAGCAAGTTTATGGTCTTTTAGCCCTAAAAGACTATGCATGGAAGGAAAGCTCAGAATTTTATGGGTCCAACTGATGTTAAAACCCTAGATCTAGGTTTGTATGAATGGATTTGAGACTCTATGGAATTTTTGGGGTTTTATCTAAACCCTTTCAGAATAGGGCCTATTTATATGATATAATAGTAGCTGAGTGTGGGTCGGGCCCGAATCTCGTAGCAGTCTAGTGTGGGCGGGGCCCGATTCTCTTAGTATTATTTGAGCATAGATATGTGATTGTTTGGTAGATATACTTGTTGTCTGTGTGATACTTGTATGCATGTTAGTAGCAGAGTGTGGGCGGGGCCTGAATCTCCTGGACAACGAAGTGTGGGCGGGTCCTAAATCTCCTAGATAGCAAAGTGTGGTCAGGTAAGTTTTTTCGTACTAATCTACTGATTCTATACACATATATACTAGTTTTGGTACAATTACGCACATTAATATGTGTTAATATATCCATAGGATATTTTGATATTCAAGTGTTCTTCAAGTGTTCTTAGCTTGAAATCCTTCATCTTCACCTCTTTATCCACCAAGAAAGACACTCACGGTGAGTTCATATCCTTCATTTTCGTTTTTATCAAAGTTTTAGGGGGGAATCCAAGTAAACTTGTATAATAATACAAGTTGTTATGCATGCTTTATCTTCAAGTTGTGTAAAAGTATTATTTACATGAAATAAGGTTATTATCTAGTATTATGAGCATTTGTGTGTGGTATCTTGCTTAAAATGTAAATATATGAAAAATGAGTATAAACATGCTATATGTGATGGGTTTTGAGCATAACAACATCCTATGTGATCATGCAACCCTGATTGCTTTGGATCCAAGTTTGTCTCCAGTTATACATGCAAATAAAAATTCCAAAGCAATAACCCTAATACTGGCATACAATTTCCAAAATCAATATGAAACTAGGGTCAGAATATTACGTTGCTTGCTATCTAGTAATAACAAGAATTCCACGGATGATCTTGACTCTTGAAAGCTTATTGCCCCAAGTGTTGCACCTCTAATGGAGTCACAAACACCAAAAGCAAAGGATGAGTGAGAGAGGGGTAGAAAATTGGCTAGGGTTTCTCCTTGGGAAGTAGTGGCCAAATTTAGGAGGTCTAGGGGTCTTTATATAGTTGTGGCTGCTAGGGTTTTCAGGTGGAAACCTTAATCCTTGCTTAGGCTCCAAGCAGCCCGTGGACATCCCTTCTCGAAGGCCTTGGACGATTTCTATAGGGCCTCCCTACAAAAATTCATCCACCCCATTCCAAGGGAGTCCAGCAGCCCAGTTTGCAACTATTAATGATTTGCAAAACCAGCCCCCGTACTTTTAACCAGTTGCTTTAATCCCAAAATTAATATCAAATTAATTTCTGGTTAAATACTAATTAAATAATATTATTTCTAATTAATATTTTATTCTTATAATATATTAATAAATCATTAAATAACCTCTCTCTCTCCAAAAGTCATCCTGTCAAGTTGCTATGGTGAAGGCAACCCAAAAGGACCATGCTACTATCAAATCAAGTACATACCGATTATAGTTATGGGCTTAGACACCTAATCAAACAGTCTCCCACTTGGATAAGTCTAATAACTATAACTGCATGCATGACTTTAAAATCTGAATAGCAATTGTAGCTTTCAAAAGCCGTTGTCGAACTCTGACCTAGTCAATGACGCATCCTTTAGATAAGGGATCATATATCCTCTGTTCTGCAAGATATCGTGTGGAAAAAGACATGGAACATAATCATTCTCAATGCCCAACAGATTGTTTCCCGATTTCTGATTTTTATGACATAGAACTTTATTGAACACATCAATTTAGTCCTGACTGGTCCCGACACATAAGTCAAAACAAATTCATCGAGAATGATGTGTTCAATAAAGTTCTATGTCATAAATTGGTTGTACATTGAACACATCAATTTATGACATAGAACTTTATTGAACACATCAATGCCCAAGATATCGATTTTACTCCTTGGGATAAAAGGAACATATAAACTTTGACTTATATGCTTGTACAATTTACTCATCGAATCATACACAACAATATGTTTTATAACATCAAGTTACTAATGCGCTTATGCATTATCAATGTACAACCAACTCGTAAACAACGACTCATATATCTTGGTTTAAAGATTATACAATATTATCGTTTCACAATCACTCATGATAAATTACATGAAGTGATTCAAATGAAGGTGGGTTTAATCCAATACTCAAATCATATTTCAGAAGTACTCATGAACATTGCAGCAAACCTTTGCTATGTCTAAGCACTTAGATAATCTACAACCCAATTCATGAGAGTCTTTATTCATTACATACTCCCAAACTATGATCGACTATGGATGTTTTGAACAATCCAATTATTCAGGAAGTATAACATGCAAAAGTGAAACACAAAATAAACAATTGACAAAAGATAGTAAACTTTACTCATAAATAAATGTTCCATTACTTAATCATCAAATGTCAATTACATTTATATTGTACAAGTTTCTAATGTAACACTCCAAATCAGTTATCACCTTGGACGCCCTTGAAAATTTTAAATGTTGCATAATTAGTCCCTTAAGTACGTTGGGTGTACTCATGGGTACGCTTAGCGTACTTTGCAAGAATGATCGTGGAGGGACAGCACCTACGTTGAGGGTACGTGGCGGATGTCCAAACCCTAATTTACGGACTTGAGACCTATATAAGCATCCTTATCTCATTTGAGCCTCACCCTAATTAGCCTCTTTCACCTTCAAATGTCTCTAAAAAACCTAATACCATTAGAGAGTGTGATTTGAGCTTAAGTAGTGCATTTGTGGCCATTTTAGTGTCCATTCAAGAAGAAGACGTTGTCAAACAAGCTTAGAGTGGCATTAGGCTTCAAGAATATGTATCTAGTTCACCTTGAGGAGCTTCTGGAGGTATAGAGCTTTGATCTTGCCTTCTTACTTTTAGATCTAGTTAGGGTTTTCTTTATGGTCCCTTTTGTTGGTTTTGGACCTTCTCTTGAGACTTGAGCAACTCCAGAGGTTGAAATGGTTAGATCTGAGCCTTGTGAGCATGCTAGATACATAAAGGTGCTAGCTTGGGGAGTATCTAGACTCCATGCAAGAGTTTGGAGCCTTATACGAAGTCCTAATGTGAAGAATGAAGTTTTTAAGTCCCATATAACATGCAAGGGAATAAAGTTGCCAACTTTATGCCCTAGGACATCTTAATGAGCTCAGATCTGGTTTTGGACGTTAAAACATCAAGTATTAAGCACTTAATGGAAGGAAGTGCTTAATCTGTTAGTACGATGGGCTTAAGTTAGCGTATACCACGCGTACTGCTCAAGGACTCAATACGCTACGCGTACCAGTGTGGTACACCAGTCGTACGCATAGCAGTTGGAATTGGATTTGTTTTGGGCCTTAGAGCTTTTGGGCCTCAATTCGTCATTGGGCATGGTCATGTTTTGGGGTTAGTAGGCCAATTTATCTGTTTTGGTCCATGGATGTTATGATTGGGCTTTATTGGGCCATGAGACCCATTAATGATTTTGGATATGGACTTTGGGCCCATTAACTAAGGAAGACCTTTTGGGACATTGTGAAAGGACTTGGAGTTTGCGGTTTTCAATTGGATTGTGTTTAGCCCTAACCTTGGGTAATGTTATTATTGTTTAGCAAAGGCGGTTATGGACTGTTAGGAGAGCAACTCTCAGATTTAGCCGACAGAGGTGAGTCTTCTCACCATACCAATGGGTCTAAGGCACCAAGGCCGGCCCATTTTATGTTATGTGGTATACTAGCTATAATAGAGATATGTGGTAAGATAGTTAGCTTTATGCTAAGTGGTATGCTAGTGATTATATGATATTTTCATGGAAGACCCCGGGAGGAGCCCGTGGTAATTGTATATAAGACCATGCGGGGGAGCTCATGGCATTCCTAGGTAAAGACCATGTGGGGGAGCCCATTGCATGATGGTATAAGACCCTGGGGGAGCCCACAACATCCTTATATGTTTATGTATGTGTTATGTAGTATGATAGCTACTTCTATGATATATGATATGCTAGTTGATTATGTATGTTATTGCATGGAAGACCCCAAGGTGAGCCCGTGGTAGTTGGATATAAGACCATGTGGGGGATCCCATGTCATTCCTAGGTAAAGACTATGGGGGGAGCCCATGGCATGATAGGTATAAGACCTTGGGGGAGCCCACAACATCCTTATATGTTAGTATATGTAGCCTTTATAGCTAATATGATATTTGTTATGTAGATTGTATGTGGGGTATGCTCTGGGGGACTCACTAAGCATTAGCTTATAGTTTATGGATTTGTTTTAGGTACACTAGAGCCCAATGGCAAGGGCAAGGCTTGATGGCGCGGCGTGCACTCTCTCACGTATTTTTACGAGACACTTTGATGTTTTGAAATAGAAGTTTTAATTGACTTGAGTTTTGAAAACAATTATATTTGGATTTCGTGGCTTATGGAGATGTGTTTGATTAATAAAAAATGAAAATTTTCTTTTGAAAATTTGGGTCGTTACAAGTTGGTATCAGAGCCTTGGTTTGTGAGATTCGGGCACACTCTCGGGTGTGTCAGGACTCAAAGTAAGGAAATGGGAAAAATGTTTTCAAAAATAAAATAAAAAGCTTTTAAAGAAAGGAAAAGATGAGAGTGCAATGCATGTGATCAACTGAGCCAAGTAAGTAGTTCCCTAATGTGTTAGCCATGTTATACTGATTTTTGATCTTTGATGATCGTATGGAACTTGCTATGTGTATGCTTTTTAAATTTTATACGGTTAGGAGCTTATAGCCTTAGAATGATTGATTTGGCCTTATTTCTTGTTCCTTGTCTGGTTGTGGTCCTAGGGTAGAATCTTTTATTTCGAAAGTCTATTTGATCCTTTTCTGTGTATAATTTGCATGCATAAACGCAACCGGATATAATTGGTATGGGTATAGCAAATCTTAGGACAACCTAGTATTTGAGATATGTAGTAGTCTGTGGGATGTGATTTATTTTGGGACAAAGTGAAGTTATCAGGTAGAGCATTGGGAAAGGTACATGTAGGTGTGGAAGGTAGTATTGGGCCCGTACTACTGAAAGCACATGACCTATACCCGAACCAATGTTAAATTTGACAACTCCAAGGAGGACCGATGTGGGAAGATCCCCTATATGGATATCCTAATCATTATGATTTATGACATTTCAATTCAGCATGGTGGTGACACAATTTGGAGCAAGAGGATCAGGACTGGGATCTGGATCCGGGACTGGATCAGGCGACACTACCGAGGTCATCGACGAGAGGCTGTGTGAGCTTATTGTAGTCGAGGTTAGGAGGGGCATCCTTGACGCTACCCCAGTTATCTTTGGGACAGTCAAGGAAGGTATGATGGATATTATGGAGGAGTCAGAGCTGAGATTGTTGTGGGCCAGGTTGGGGCTTGAACTCCCTCATTCCGGGAGTTCAACGCGTGCGGAGCGCCAGACTTTTTCGGGGTCAGGGACCCCATTGTTAGTCGACGAATGGGTGGCGGATATCGAGAAGGCCCAATGCACGAGTTCTTGCCCAGATGCGGCAAAGGTCGTTTTTGCTTCTTGTATGCTGAGAGACAGAGCCTGAGATTGGTGGGGCGAGGTTACTAGCCAGGTGGGAGCATCCGTGTGGCTGAGATGACAGGGGCTAAATTTGTTTGGCAATTTGACTTGGAGTTTGCACCAGCCATTAAGGTGTAGAGGATGGTGAGAGAGTTCCAGGAACTCCAGCAGACCACCGAGATTGTGGCGGAGATCACCGCCAAGTTTCAGGAGCGAGCATTGTTGATCTCACAATATGCTACCGATGAGGACATGCGGAGGACGAGATATCATTCCATGCTAAGGGATGATATTCGAGAGTTTGTGAGCTTTACAAGGTGCAAAACCCTGAATGAGATCGTGGAGAAGGCCCGTGAACGGGAGATGGAGTTGGACTTCCGCACCAAGTGGAAGCCGGAGCAGGCACATGCAGTGGTGGGTCAGGCTAAGAAGCCTAAGACCTCAGACACTCCCAGTAGGGGCCAGCAGGGTCGGGGCCGGTGTGCCAGGTGTGGTAAATCACACAGTAGGGCTTGTCAGACAACATGCTCTTGATGTTACTCTTGTGGCCAGCAGGGTCGTCTGAGTAGGGATTGCCCTAAGAAGGGCTTGATATATTTCCAATGCAACCAGACTGGCCATAAAAAGGCCGACTGTCCGAGGTTGCAGGGAGGGGGAGGAGCAGTGGCAGCTCCCGTGCCCGCCATGATGAGGATTACTGATGGCTGCCTTGCTAAGGCGGATGCTCCAGCGAAGAGCCATGCATTTCAGTTGACTACCGAAGTGGCTCGGGCAGCGCCTGACGTTGTGGCTGGTACGTGTTTATTCTACTATGCTCTAGTTTTATTTGTAGTGCTTATGTATACATTGTACTTGTATAGGGACCTTTTTGGTCAATGGTATGTCGGCGCATGTTTTGTGTGGTTTGGGTGCTACTCGATCGTTTGTGTCTCTTGCGCTCAGCAAGAAGTTCTGGGACGCACCGGGAACTTTGGATTCCCCGCTCGAGGTAGAGATTGCAGATGACCGCATTGTGAGTGTTGCAAGGGTGTATCGGGAGTGTGTCATGAATGTGCTTGGTGAGAGGTTTCGCGTTGATCTAGTCTTGATACCGTTGTGAGGGTTGAACGTGATTGTCGGGATGGATTGGTTGGGGGCCAATGGGGCCATGATTGATTGCGAGTGCCAGTTGGTGAGGGTTCGATCCCCAAGTGGGGGAGAACTAGTTATACATGGTGAGAGGGCCTCGCAGGGGCCAACTCTCTGTTCGGCTGCGAGGGCTAGGAGATTTTTGCAACAGGGATGTACGGGATTTCTGGCTTATATCTCAAATACGAGGGTTGAGGCCACGACGGAAGTGGGCAGTGTGCCGGTTGCACAGGAATTTCGGGATGTATTTCCCGAAGAGTTATTAGGAGTGCCTCCAGAGAGGCACCGCCCGAGATACAGGAGTTATCTACGCAGCTTCAGGAGCTGGAAGACCGAGGGTTAATCCATCCAATCAGTTCCCCGTGGGGTGTACTGATCCTATTCGTGAAAAAAGGATGTATCACACAGGATGTGCATTGATTACCAAGAGATGAACAAACTAACGGTGAAGAACCATTATCCGTTGTCGAGGATCGATGATTTGTTCGATCAGCTGCAGGGTGCGTCTTGGTTTTCCAAGATTGATCTTCGGTTGGGGTACCATCATATGAGGATTCGGGATAAGGATATATTGAAGACATCTTTCAGGACTCGGTATGGGCATTACGAGTTTGTGGCGATGCCGCTTGGGCTCACCAATGCCCCAGCAGCGTTCATGGATATCATCAACATGGTATGTAGATCGATGCTGGATCAGTCGGTGATCATTTTTATTGATGATATATTGGTCTATTCTAAGACCAGGGAGTAGCATTAGCAGCATCTGAGAGAGGTATTGAAGACCATGAGGGCGGAGAGGCTGCATGGCAAGTTCTCCAAGTGTTATTTTTGTCTACGAGAGGTACAATTTTTGTGGCACATCATCAACCAGGAGGGCATTTTGGTTGATCCATCCAAGGTTAAGGCAGTGATGCAGTGGGAAGTACCGAAGAATACATCTTAGATCTGTAGGTTCTTGGGTTTAGTGGGCTATTATCGGAGATTTATCCAGGATTTCTCCAAGATTGATGTGCCATTGACCCGCTTGACCAAGAAGAATGTGGAATTTCGGTAGGGCACAGATCAGCAGTTGTCTTTTGAGACCCTGAGACGGAGGTTATGCGAGGCTCTGATCCTAGTACTACCTAAGGGGTTAGACGATTTGGTGGCGTAATGTTACACATCGATTTCAGGGTTAGGCGCGGTACTGATGTAGAGGGCGCACATGATAGGTTACGCCTCGACTTAGTTGAAGCCTCATGAGGCGAATAACCCCACTCATGACTTGGAATTGGGGGCAGTGGTGTTCACCCTCAAGATATAGAAGAACTACTTGTATGGAGTATGGTGCACTATCTATACTGATCATAAGAGTTTGAAGTAGTTGATGGATCAACAAAACCTCAACATGCGACAGAGGAGGTGGTTGTACGTGCTGAAGGATTATGATTGTGAGATCCAATACCATCCTGGGAAGGCCAATGTAGTGGTTGATGCTTTGAGCCTCAAGACGGCAGGGCCCCTAATTGGGAACATTTGTATGAGGATGACGGTGATCTCTCTATTGCTGGATATGATCAAGGAGGCCCAGGTCGAGGGAGTGAAGAAAGTGAATTGGAATATTGAGAGGATTTGGGGATAGTATCCTTTGTTTGTTAAGGATAGTCGTGGCCTTTTGACACCGTATGGCTGGGTGTGGGTACCGGTGACTGGAGGAGTGAGATAGAGGATATTAAAGGAGGCACACAAGTCCAAGTTCTCTATACATCCAGGGGCTACGAAAATGCATAGAGACTTGAGACTGAGTTATTGGTGGCCTTGCATGAAGCGGGAGATCGCCTGGTTTGTGGAGCGGTGCTTGACCTGCATGAAGATCAAAGTTGAGCATCAGTGACCTTATGGAAAGGTTTAGTTGCTACCCACTCCCATGTGGAAATGGGAAGAGATCACTATGGACTTCATCACGAAATTACCGAGGACGGCAAGGGGTATGGACGCCATATGGGTGATCGTGGACAAATTGACGAAGAGTGCCAAATTCATTTCGATTTCTGAGAGTATATCCACTGAGAGATTGGCGGATTTTATGTACGGGGGGTGGTGGCGAGGAACGGGGTGCCCGTGTTGGTTGTCTCTGACAGGGATGTGTTGTTTTCATCTAGGTTTTGGAAGAAGTTCCATGAGGAACTCGACACCCAGCTGCATTTTAGTACGGCGTACCACCCCCAGACAGACGGTGAAAGTGAGAGGACGATCCAGACACTTGAGGATATGTTGCGAGCATATGTGTTGGATTTTGGAGGGAGTTGTGATACGTACCTCCCATCAGTAGAGTTTTCATACAATAACAGTTATCATGCCAGTATCGACTGAGCTCCATTTACGATGTTAAATGGTCTGAGGTGTAGGACCCCGGTTTGTTAGGACGAGGTTAGACATCGGGTCATGGGGAGCACTGAGGTAGTGCTCAAGACTACCGGGCTGATTCAGCATGTGCACGACTGGCTGCGGGTCGTGCAAAGCCTCTAGAAAAGTTATGCTGACCGACATCGATTGGATCTTGAGTTCTAGGTGGGGGACTTTGTGTTACGGAAAGTGTCGCCCTGGAAAGGGGTTATCAGGTTTCAAAAGAGGGGCAAGCTAGGATCTCAATATATAGGCCCGTTCAGTTTATGGCCCGGGTGAGCAAGGTGGCATATCGCTTGGAATTACTGAATGAGTTTAGCCAGGTTCACAACACCTTCCATGTGTTGCAGATTCGTAAGTGTGTCACTGACGAGTCCGCAGTCGTATCTCTGGACGACATTCATGTAGACGAGAGCCTAAACTACATTGAGAGGCATGTTATGATTCTGGATAGGAAGACCAAGGGTCTTCGAAACAAGGAAGTGAAACTTGTAAAGTTGCAATGGAAGCACCGAAGGGGCTCGGAATGGACATCCGAGCCGGAGGAGGAGATCTGGGAGCATTACCCAGATCTATTCACATCTACGGACTTCAAGGACGAAGTTTAGTTCAAGTGGGGGAGAGCTGTAACACTCCAAATCAGTTATCATCTTGGAAGCCCTTGAAAATTGTAAATGTTGCATAATCAGTCCCTTAAGTACACTGGGCGTACTCATGGGTACGCTTAGCGACTTTGCAAGAATGATCGCAGAGGGACAACACGTACGCTGGGCGTACGTTACGGTTGTCCAAACCCTAATTTCTGGACATAAGACCTATATAATCATCCTTATCTCCTTTAAGGCTCACCCTAATTATCCTCTTTCACATTTAAACGTCTCTAAAAATCCTAATAGCATTAGAGAGTGTTCTTTGAGCTTAAGGAGTGCATTTGTGGCCATTTTAGTGTCCATTCACGAAGAAGAAGTTGTCAAGCAAGCTTGGAGTGGCATTGGGCTTCAAGAATCTGTATCTAGTTCACCTTGAGGAGATTTTGGAGGTATAAAGCTTTGATCTTGCTTTCTTACTCTTTAGATCCAGTTAGGGTTTTCTTTATGGTCCCTTTTGTTGCTTATGGACATTCTCCTGAGAGTTTAGCAACTCCAGAGGTTGAAATGGTAAGACCTGAGCCTTGCGATCATGCTAGATGCATAAATGTGCTAGCTTGGGGAGTATCTAGACTCCATGCAAGAGTTTGGGGCCTTATATGAAATCCTAATGTGAAGAATGATGTTTTTAAGTCCCATAGAGCTTTCAAGGGCATAAAGTTGCCAACTTTATGCCCTAGGACGTCTTAATGAGCTCAGATCTGGTTTTGGATGTTAGAACATCGAGTATTAAGCACTTAATGGAAGGAAGTGCTTAATCTATTTGTACGTTGGGCGTAAGTTAGTGTACGACGCGCGTACTGCTCAAGGACGTAGTACGCTGCGCGTATCAGTGTGGTACGCCAAGCGTACGCACAACAGTTAGACTTGGATTTTTTTTGGCCTTTGAGCTTCTGGGCCTCAATTAGTCATTGGGCCTAGTCGTGTTTTGGGGTTAGTGGGCCAGTTTATCTGTTTTGGGCCATGGATGTTATGATTAGGCTTTATTGGGCTATAAGGTCCATTAATGATTTTGGATATGGGCTTTGTGCCCATTAACTAAGGAAGACCTTTGGGCCAATGTGAAAGGACTTGGAGTTTGGGTTTTTTAGTTGGAATGTGCTTAGCCCTAACCTTGGGTAATGTTATCATTGTTAAGCACAGGAGGTTATAGACTGTTAGGAGGGCAGCTGTAATATCCGGATTTCTAGGTATGGTCATTTGATTATTGATTTTGAGATATGAGGAGTGACTCGACGAGTTGATGCCCTATCTCGTCGAGTAGGATAGCAACTGATGACTCGGATTAATGAGAGGACTCGATGAGTCGGTGAGTGGACTCGACTAGTCTGTGCTATTGGCAGATACCCTAAATCCTTGGGCATGTGCCCAATTTAAGGGTCCTTATGGCCTTCATTTTCGACCACCCTTCCAGAGGAAAAAACCCTAGCAAACTTGACCATGTGAAGTGAGTGAGAGAGCCATCTTGATCTATTTGCTGCTAGTGAATGCTACAGCTACACAAGTAGACTTAAAACACTCTGGCGATACCTGGCTGCTAGTGAATGCTACAGCTACACCCGTAGACTTACAACACTCTGACACTATCTCATTTGCTGATTACTAATCCGAACACATCCGATGTCGAGCATACATGTGATCTAACATCCAAAATTGAACCCATGTCCTGATTGGAATCCCCAAACTGATTCCCTAAGGCTTGCTAGCAACATTCCGAGAATGCGATATCATGATTGGCAAGTTTTTCTGCACTTCCATCTCACACTATCCTCAAATCATACAACCGCTTGGGCTTTCTTCCTTCCTGAACAGGATGTGGAACTTATCCCAATTTCAAAACTGCTTCTGCTTCTAAATCCTCAATCGATTCTCCCCCACTTTGCTTCAACTAACGTCTTTCGACACACAATACTGGATGGATTCTCAATCCTTCTTACCATTCTATGCCCAATCTACTGGAAACCACGTTTACCATTGCTAGTGTTTCAATACTAGTCACTCCAAAAGGTCATGTTGGGTTTTGAGCATTCTAACACTCCTAAGTGTACATACAACCCTAAATACCTTGGATCTATGTTTTCTCTATTATACATGCAAATAAGAACTTCCAAGGTATTATCCTAATCTAGCATACAAAACAATAACTATAGCAAGATAGAATACATACCTCTTTGGTGTAGAAAGTCTTCATGAAGCTTGAGTGCCAAGTGCCCCAAGTGTGACACCTCAAATGGTTCACACAACACCAAATACACATGGATTAACTTGAGAGAATTCTACACTTCATGAAAATCGGCTAGCCCTCTCTAGAATAATACTAGTGCCGATTTTGCCAAGAATAATATCTTTATATAGTGTTACAATTAGGGCAAACCCTAATTGTCACGACTTTCCATTTCCTTGGATCCATGGGTTCAAATACACCATGGAGCATCCATGGAGCATCATATGGGTTTTGGCCCAACTAGATAATCCATGGAGCATTAGCCCACTATACAAGTATGGATGATTTACACAATCAACCCATATATTTAATTAGTCTTCTTTTGATCACTTAATTAATCCTAGATTATTTCTCGATCAATACTAATTAAAAAATCTTATTATTCTTATTATTAATATACTAGAACTTATAATATATTAATAATCATAAGTGTCTTATTTCTCTCTTTTAGTCTATCCAAGTGCATGATGCCATGCAACCCAAATGGACCATGCCGGGTCGGGTCAAGTCTTACCAATTATAGTTATGGACTTAGACATTAATCCAACAGTCTCCCACTTGGATAAGTCTAAAACTATTATTGCGTATGACTTCAGGAACCAACTGGCAATCGTAGCTCTCAAAAGCTTCCGTCGAACTCTGACCTTGTAGATGAACTCTGACCTTTGTCAATGACTTGTCCATTAGATAAGGGATCATATATTCCTCCATTCTAGATATCATATGGACTGAGACATGGATTATAATCATTCTCTCTGTCCATTTGTTGTTTCCCGATTTTCGATTCATGACGACTGACTAATTGAACAAATCAAATCAGTCCTGGCCCGGCCGAGCACTTCCATTTGTCATCATCAAATCATCGAGGGGCCCACAGATATCGCTTTTATCCCGAAGGTAAAAGGAACGGATAAACTTCGACTCATATGGCTTGTTCTACTACTTGTTGAATCATACACAAAGGCATGTTTTATAGCACCGAGTTACCAAATGCGTTTTCGTGCAATCAATGTACTATCAACTCATAGTAACAACTCATATCTCTAGGTTTGAAGAATATAAGATATTATCGTCTCATGATCACTCGTGATAGAATCCATGAAGTGATTCCAATGAGCGCGGGTTGAATCCAATACTCAGAACTTATGAGCACTCATGATTGTTGTAGCCTTGTCCAACACCTTAGACCTCTACAACCCATCATGACAGTCTTAATTCATATCTACTTCCAACATATGACCGACTGTGGATGGTTTGAATAACTTAGTCATTCCGGAAGAATAACCCAGTTTATTCGGGAAGTCAAAACATGCAAAATGAAACACAATAATAATTGAATCCAATATGGTATCAACCCTTTGAACATAAATAAAACACCTTTTATTTATCACCATATGATTACACATTATTCATTGTATACTGTTTCAGCTATCAACTTTATTCTTGAATTTAAAACAATAGTTGTCCCATGCTCCAAGCATGTACACTATGTTTTCTTAAACACTAGTCATGCCATACACCAAGTATGCATACTATGTTTGTCTATGATCTTTACTTTGTGAACTAGATCAATTGAACATTACTTCAATGATTCTCTTTTCACACTCCCAAATCCTTACCGCAATTGCAAGAATTCCAAATTCATGCCATTTACTGAAATCTGTTAGATTCTAAACTTATATGCATTGGTCCTCGTGTAATGATTATGCACAAAGTCATAAAGACTTGACAACAAACATTACAGAGCATTCCAAAGGAGATCAGTTCCTTGGAAACATCCTTCTTGCATTAAGTTTCCTTAATCTTACACAGATTGAAAAATCTTAACTTTGAAACATTTCCAGATTCCATTCTGACTTATCACTCTTGAACAAGAGTTGCCTCCTTACAGATTATGTCAATATGGTCCTTCCAGAATTATCACTATACTTCCAACTGTCCTTGAGCAACCAATCTTTGGTAAACCTTAGATTGTCCTCGACAATTGTTTAATCCTTTTAGTCATATCCAGTTCTATACCTTTTCCCTTCTTAATGCCCCAGGCATTTGGAAAATTTTAGAACGGATGAATATAGCACATGTAATCGATCCTATATCCGAAGCATATAGGACACGATTCATGATGTCTTACATAAAGACTAAACCAGTCTTTTGCTATAATATTTCCATTTCAATTTGCCAAGTTCTCATAATTCAGATTATGAAAAGGGATGCCGTAATCATAATCGAATTTTTAGAACGCAAATAATGGACCCATATACAGAATTTCCTTATGTTGAGCCATTCCAACATGAAATTCATATATATATATATATATATGTATATGTATATATATATATATATATATATATATATATATATATATATATATATATATATATATATATCCTTGACTAAATGATTAAAACCTCACGATCTAAGCTTATAGATTTGAGATGAAGTATAATTTCCTCTCCCTTAATTATAGCAAAAAAACTTTTTCCCAATTGAAACTTTTGTTTTCTATAATTAACATTGCTAACTTGCAATACTTATCATAATGATCATGCTCCCACTAACATGATGATTATTAGCATAACACTTATGCTCCCACTAGCTTTGACATGTACTCAGAAATCAGCTGGACTTCTAGAAATCAATTACTTCATTGACTTTCTTACCAAAGTTCAGATTTCTGATACTAGATTGTTTTGATAAAACTTTATCAAAAATCATACACCTTCCCTTAGATAGCACACTTGTGTGTCTAAACAGTTATGAAGAGGTATGCCGTAATCATAATGGTTAGACCTTTTTTCCACTTCTCACAAGTCCATATTAGTGTGCCGGTTAACCACACGCGCTCCACTAACGACTTTGAGAATGCAAATATCACAATTGCTATCTAGATAAAGTCTACTTAGTGAAAGTGTTTCCTCACCATCATTTTCATGAATCGGAGAGAAACCTTATGACACTTAGATTTAATGGTGTATGTGTTCTTATCCATGTGAATTGTCAAAACCATAGACACAAGACAAGGATGATGACAAATCCAAAACCATGTGGATTGAACTCAATCTTAATTTCTTGCCACCTGGCAGCTCAAGGGCCTGCCATTACTTCCAAGTTGTTGTGCAACCAATTGAGAACTCTAAGAACTCATATGCAAAACCAACTTTAACTGAAATGGACCCAGAACATGTCAACACAATAGGTTATAAACCGCAATTCGTGTGCTAGTGAAGAACTTCAGGTTCTATTCTTGATTAGGACTTGAGACTTTCAAGACTTTTAAGACTCCCAATGTCCTCTTGACCTATAAGACTTCCTTGTCAAATATCCAAGAGACAGTGCGGATTCTAATCAAGACAAACACTTCACACAATTGGCCTAAGTTGGTCTTTGTTTTATCCAAAACATCACAACTTACCAATTTCAAATGTACAAGAGTAGAAAACTTTTACTCTTACATTTGACAAGTGTTTTAAACCTTCTTTAAGACATGTCACTCAAATTACAATCTTGGAGTATGACTCTAAGACTTGTATTGGAACGAAGTATGACTCATCTTCTTGATTTAACCATTTCAACAATTCAAGATCCCTCTTCTTAGTCATAAGAGTGCACTAAGATTTCCTTAGAGAACTAATTGTGCTATGGTTTCTTAATCATTAAGATGATCACAAAACTGATACTAAAGTACTCTCCCATCTTTTCAGATTTGAGAAACTTTTATCCTTCTGCCTAAGTTGATTCTTCTTATTCGCTCTGCCATACATTGGGATCTTTTCCAATGTCTCAGAGTTACACTTAAGCTTGTAAGTATAATCATATTTACTAAGCTTTAGTAAACTATGACGAATAGTCTTATCAATCTTTTATGGTGGACTTGACCAGTGCACAAGACTATGTACTCGATCCCTTAGTCCATTACTTGACTCACACATCCATGTGATCGAGTAATTAGTCTTAATTTTCCAATACTTGAAAGTTCTCATTCATCATGCTATACAACTTGCATGATTCCAAGTTCCGGTCCAAATGAAACTTGGGTGATGAGAATCTTTCCTTATTTGGTAAATATAGACATTACCACAAATGAAAGAATCAACTTCATATTTCCACTCTTGCTATTAATGGAATCACATAAGCAACAATTTTTCCTCAAATGCCATTGTAAGGATATTTTAAAATAAATAAAATAAAAATTTTCTTTTATTTTAAACTTTGCGGAAAACTTATCCTTACAATCCATATGAAAACTTGTTGTTACCTATTCCTAAGCAATATCTCATAACTCCTAAGAGGTAGCTCAAGAATCCGATCTTCAAACTATGCGATAGAAATCCATCTACGCCATCAGATTCAGCATATTCTTTCTTTAAGTTTCCTCACTTTTCTTTGATTCTTAAAACATCACCATGTGACCCAGTCACATCATGTATCAAGAATCTCAGAATAGAAACTTAACATAGTTAGATAGTGGACTTTACCTGAAGTAGAGTCAAAATTATTGACTTTAACATCCTTAGGTAAATTTGGCAGCTTCGCAACCAATGCCCCTTCCTTTGGAAATATAAACATATGGACCCTTTGATAATGGTACACGAGACTATCACAGACTTAGCTTTTCTCTTTACCATTTGGTCAACCGAGTTGACTATGGCCGATCCCTTTCCACTGGGAAGAGAGAGCTTTACTAGATATCCAATGTCATCATTGTCAATGTCCATAAAGATTTAGGAAGTTGATCTTAGAAAATAGATAAGATCATTAAGGGTCTTGTCATAGTCTGTTTCATAGGTGTCCCAAAGGAACTCACTATGTGACTTAGAAAGTGATTGAACCACCAACTTTCTCAAGACTTTGACACCCAACTCTCCCGGCTTGTCAATATGTGACTACATCTCCAAGATGTGTTCACACCTAGACCTTGCCTTGCCAATAGGGCTTGAGTGACCTTAAACTTTTCAAGAACTTGTGGGTTGGGGAGAATAATTGGAGGAGGTGAAAGAAGTATGATATCCATGGGACATCATCTTCATTAGGAAACCTTGTTTCAAGAGATTTGGGAAGATCATAGGTGTCTATTACAGACATCTTTTGGGAGATATTCAAGATAGTTGATTTAAAGTCCTTAATATGACACCCAATATGAAATATTAAGGCTAGGACCCAACAAACTATTTTATAACTTAGAAGAGGTATGCCGTAATCCAAGCTATAAAATATTTGAAGGTAGGTGAATGACGATTCACCAATTTCCACCAAGATAAACGAAATGTATTATTAGGTTTTAATTGGTTTTGAAACTCCTAGATCTTTGAGATTCATTGAACTTTTCAAAGGCATGTTTCAATCTCGAGTGTGCCCTTCAGGTTTTGTGACTGGGATGCCGAGGATCACAAAACAAGGTGTGAAGTAACCATGCAAATTACTTGGTACCCTTAAGTGTTTACCCCTTAATCGATGTGCTGGTTAACCACACACGCTCCATCGATACTATGATAAATATTAAGTTACCCTTTGCCTACCTTGTTAAATACGCGTTAGTGTGCCGGTTAACCACACACGCTCCACTAACCGACTTAAACAAAGTGCAAAGTGTAATTTCATGGATTAGCACCTTATTCACATTTTTTTTCTAAGTAACTAAGATTGGGTATTATTAAGAGTTTAGTTACTTAGTATTTATCATTAATACTTTTAATGAAGGGAGAATTATAGTCCTGTCAAACCCGTTCGGCTAACGACCCTCCACCGGTCAAGCAAGCGGTGGGTGAGAGTGGACACCCATTAAGTTGCCATTTTATAGGCAACAACCTTATACCCACCTTATAGACCGGCTTCGTGAATGAGGCGTACTAGCGGTAAGACTGACTTTACTCTTATACATATATATATTATTAACTTATAATATTATAAAGTATAAGGGTTGAATTTTAACTTTTAAAATTCTAAGGGCTAACTTGGAATTAAAGTATTCATAAGGAAAACTTTTTCAAATTCCAAAACTTGAGGGCAAGTTTTGAAACTATTCAAAACTAATTAATTCCATAACTTATGTGTTTAAAGTAGTTTTAATCCAAAAACTCTTCAAGTTCCATAACTTGAGGACAAGTTATGGAAAGACTTTAAACTAATAAAAGAACTAACTTTTCTTTATTTTATAACTTATGGATTTAATTATGGTTACATATTTTTCTTTAATGAAGTGACTCTTGAACTTCCATAACTTGAGGACAAGTTATGGAGTCATAAAAAATTATTCAATGACACAAGACTCTTCATTTTGTAACCATTGCCAACTTTTATGAGTTTTATGAAACTTAAATGTGACTTTTCATATAACTTGAGGACAAGTTACAAAAACACATTTTAGAATCAACTCTTAGATTAATTTGGATTGAAAACACATAATCAATTAACTTTTCTGTTAATCTAAGCAACTCATAAGAACAAGATAATTCAAATCAAACTTTTTCATGTAATTAGCCTAATCACTAAACTAATTCAAAACATGAATCTATTGACAATTATCTTAGAAATTGGATTAGCATGAACATTACCACATTAAAAACAAGTTTATAAGTTCAAAAACAACTTAGGGTAATGTTCCTAGTCCATTTCTAGCCAAAAACGTCGAATATATGATGTCTGGGGCTCCTACTCGGCGAGTGCATGAACCTACTCGGCGAGTAGGATGATTTTACTCATGGACTCGGCGAGTCCAGTGCCCAGAAAGCCAGAAAATCGAGTTTTTCAGCATTTTTCAGCAATTTGCATCAAGTATAAGAGAAAGCAAGCCTAGGCTCTGATACCACTGTTGGGTTTTGAGCATTCTAACACTCCTAAGTGTACATGCAATCCTAAATACCTTGGATCTATGTTTTCTCTATTATACATGCAAATAAGAACTTCCAAGGTATTATCCTAATCTAGCATACAAAACAATAACTATAGCAAGATAGAATACATACCTCTTTGGTGTAGAAAGTCTTCATGAAGCTTGAGTGCCAAGTGCCCCAAGTGTGACACCTCAAATGGTTCACACAACACCAAATACACATGGATTAACTTGAGAGAATTCTACACTTCATGAAAATCGGCTAGCCCTCTCTAGAATAATACTAGTGCCGATTTTGCCAAGAATAATATATTTATATAGTGTTACAATTAGGGCAAACCCTAATTGTCATGACTTTCCATTTCCTTGGATCCATGGGTTCAAATACACCATGGAGCATCATATGGGTTTTGGCCCAACTAGATAATCTATGGAGCATTAGCCCACTATACAAGTATGGATGATTTACACAATCAACCCATATATTTAATTAGTCTTCTTTTGATCACTTAATTAATCCTAGATTAATTCTCGATCAATACTAATTAAATAATCTTATTATTCTTATTATTAATATACTAGAACTTATAATATATTAATAATCATACGTGTCTTATTTCTCTCTTTTAGTCTATCCAAGTGCATGATGCCATGCAACCCAAATGGACCATGCCGGGTCGGGTCAAGTCTTACCAATTATAGTTATGGACTTAGACATTAATCCAACAGGTCACACCACCTCTAAGAACCCAAATAAATCTCTGGTAATAACCCGCTAGACCCAAGAAGCTCTGAATCTCAATTGGAGACCTCGGAATCTCCCACTGCATCACGACCTCTATCTTTGCCGGCTCGACTAGAATATCCTTCTGATTGAAAAGGTGCCCAAGAAATTACATCCCGTGCAACCAAAACTCACAATTGAAGAACCTTGCGAAAATTCTCTCCCTCCTCAAAGTCTCCAGCACCTCCCTCAGGTGCTTCTTGTGCTGATCCTAAGTCTTGGAATAAACCAAGATAACATTGTACTTTCCTAATCCTGTAATTTGGGGAATACTCTATCACTATTCGCTAATGCTTCTCGACATGCAATTGGCATATGACATCTCTTGAAAATATATTCAAAACACGGATAGAGGATAACCCAGAGTCACACTTACTCAAACCCCTAGAACGAAAGACTCTATCGTGTAGTTTCCCGCATGAGCTATACTGAATCTAACCCTGCTGGACCCTCAGAAGCTGATCTGAAATCTACGGTCTCCTCCCGAGACCCCTCACTATAAGCAACTAATCTGGTTTCCCCTTCCCAACATGCTCCAAGTCAATATCTCGTCCTCGAGCTCTAAAAGTCTTATCATTCAGGGTCTCACACCTCGAGATACTCACGATCTCCCTGCTATCATTCTGCAGTATGCCCTGATACTTTATCTTCTTCCATTCTTCATCTGCTGCATACTACGGTACCAACTAAGCTCTCTCCCTAGACTTAGCAGTGGTCTCTGCCACAGTATCAGTAGTCTGGCGGAGATCTAACAACTCTTGCGCCAACTGCTGTGCCCCAATCTCCTGGGCACACTTTGCCTAGAGTCTGGTCTAAGAGTCATCCCATGACATAGCATCAACTGCATCATCACTCAACCTTCTACCAAACTCTTTCTATCGATCTCGTGCTCTGTCCCTCAGGAGACAGGAACTAAGTCGAATCTTGTCTCCTTTCAGGACGACGTCTGTTACGAAAAGTGTTGGCGACATCTGCCAACCATCTGCTGCTAACAATGGGGTCCCTAACCCCCATGACAATCTGAAGCTTCGTAAACTCTGAATTTCTGAAACATCAACGTACGGGTCCCTATCATGCATGCTATCTCAGTGCAGAATGCACCCGACCTCTCATCAAAAATCTCTTTAATGCACTCCTTGATCACACTGAGGATCACAGGAGTCATGTCAATGATACCGCGCGTAATCTCAGATGGAATGAACTTCCTCATCTGATCATCAACCTGCCCGGTTCTAGAGTCCGAGCATGATCCCTAATCGTCACCAGAACTACAATCTGGTCTACCACGTAGCGTCACTATACTCGGTAATATACCATCACTAACATCACAATACTCATCAAAACTCGATGGATCTTCATACACTACGTTCCCTGGTCTTATCTCAGACTTCCTACTGGAAGGAAACTCACCTCACACTACTGAAGTCCCATAGACATAACCCTACATTGCTGAAGTCCTGCAGACTTAACCCCATCTGTTGGATGATAGATTCTCGAACTGTCAACACCAAAATAACACCCAATTAATAATTAGGTTCCACTACATAACTATAAATACATACTTTGGATAATTACTACATTACCCCAAGCTTGGCTTACCCAAGCCCAAGGCCTAATCCATAGGCCCAAAGTCAACTAGGGATCAAAGCCCAACATATGGCCCAATTTTCCAAATTGGGCCCAAACCTCTACATGGGCTTCCCTTAAGGCCGAATTGTCCAATCCATTCCATTATGTCCCATTCTAATGGCCCAATATAATACAACCCTTTAGGCCCAAACTATGGCCCAATTTTCCAAATTGGGCCTAATCCTTCATATGGGCCTTACCTTAGGCCCAACTAATTACTCTAGTCCATTTGATTATTCTTGGATGGCCCATTAATAAACCAATTACCAAAACCCAATCAAAAGGCCCAACTCAAGGCCCAAGTGAAACTAGGGTTTCACATAAAATGGCGATTAGGGTTAAGTTTCATACTTAACCGATTAAGGGCTTAACTTACTAAGGACTTAATCCATTAAGTCCATTATTGCTTAGATTAAATTCTGCCAGTGATTATTATTTAATATTTCACTTATTAAATAATTCTCGTGTGTGTCCTGATAAATTCTCAAATATTAGGATTTTCTCAATTAGCCCATTAAGGACTTGATCCATTAACTCCATTACTCTACTAGATAAATGGCATGGAATAATTTGGGCTTTATTCACAATCTAATCCCAATGGCTCACAAGTGGGCCCAATAAGTCTAAGGCCCAATACTCATATTTAGGGGTTTCCACCCAAACATGGCCCAATAGACCCAAAACCAATCTCTAAGCCCATTAGGGTTTGCTAGCGGGGCACCACCCACTACCACCTCGGGTAGTGGTGGTCGATGGCGGCTCACGGCGGCGGCCACCACCTTACGGTGGTGGGTATTAATTATCTTTTTCATTACTCAATGCTAATTACATATACAATGCTCAAAACCAAAAATAGACACACACACTAACTAACATAATACACACACAGCCACCCTAGTGGCGGCCGACAGTGGCTTGTGGCGGCGATGAATTTTTCTGGCCAAATAAACACACACAACACCTACACACGTTTCTCATTTGCACTATGGACCCAACCACCCACCTGGTGGCTCACGGTGGTCCCGCAGTAGCAACAACACGGCGTCCATCAGCAGCAATAGTGGCACGGAGGTGACCATTGCTTTTGACAATTACCTATGTCGGTTCATGACTCCTCACAAGAAAATGCCCACGCTATCAACTCTTTACTCTGAAAACGAACCCAAACCCACTGGAGAAGATAGAGGTATGCCGACCCCGACGTCAGCCTCGTCTCCAGAAATCGCTGGCAGCAAACAACAGCAATGGACTCCGGCGTCTCTGAAAGTTAGTGTCGTGATAGCGACGTTCACCTGACACTACAGTAGTGACCACAACCTTGGTGATTCACACGGCGGCGAACGACTCACACGATGACGATGCAGTGGCTCTTCCTGGTCTTCGGTGAAACTCTCGATGACTCACGTCGTTGCCGGCAGTGGTGGTGAGCGGCGACCTCGATGCTCGGAGATGTGAGGGTAAGAGGGGTGGCGGCTGCATCATTTAGGGTTAGGTTTCGCATGGGTGGAGTAGGGTGACAGGTTTAATACCCGATTACATAACTTTGTGATCTATAAACATCTTTGGTCCCTCTAATCCGATTTCTTTTCAGTCTTGCTCCTTTATTTACACTTTAGACCCCAGCTCCTAAATTCTTTTCAATATAACCCCAAAATTTACTAAAAAGCCCCTCCTCCATAATTTATTCTCAATTTGAATCCAACACTTACACTTTTAGTCCATGACTCCATAAAATCTTTTCAATTTAGATCCATTAATTACCAAACGTACCCTTGCTTCTAAAATTCTTCTCAAAACAACTCTGTAACTTACTAAACAACCCTCCACTATTAGAATTCTTCACAAATTAATCTGGGAATTATATTTATTAATTTATTTAAATAAACGTGGCGTTACATATATATATATATATATATATATATATATATATATATATATATATATATATATATATATATATATATAAGAAACTGAGTGGGTCAGGCTTGGGAGCCTGGTGAGCACATAGGGTTTTCAACTCACAATAATTAAGTTTACTAATTTCATCAAATCATTCAACCTGAGTACCCATTCCCGTTATCCTCACCGTACCTCCCTAAAACATCTATTATACGGGACCTAGCCTAAGGATTTTCATCAAGGTGACAATATTACTTAGGGGATTCCTCAGGAATACATGTCAAATAAGGCAACCATGAGGGGGATGGAGTACATCTGATTAACACATAGTTCAAATAAACACCTGCAGGTTGCGAGCCTGGAGGCGTTCCACTAGACTGTCTAGAATAGTCTGTGGGTGTCATCTATACTCCGCTAGATGACTGGATCATCGTAAACATCGAGGTCTCTCATTATTTTATCACACATCAACTATTTCATCTACCCATGTTCTACCCAACATTTTCGTATTTATAAAATACATATACAGTTTAAATCATTTTAAACATGTATAAATGGTTTATCCATCATAAATATCAAGAACACATATAATATGCATACATAGCATGTAATTTATATTAAATGCTTCATATCTATGTGTAAGATGAAAGTAACTATGCACCCACTTGTTAAAGTGGAGAGTCCAACTTTGACAACACTTCGTTTCTTAATAATATAATTTCCTTCGACGAAACCTAGTATTATTTCCACTAGATTTTAATCTAATATTTATCGTGACTATTTACGAGCGATATTGTTTTATAAGTGTTAAACAATACTTTTCAACCACTCTGGGCCAGACATGAAACACCGGAGGGCAGGATCATTTTGGCATTATAGCACTTCTGAAATCCAACAACCCTATGCGGCCCTTCAAACCAGATTCCCCGTACCGGTAGTAGTTAAAAGATATTATAATAACACTTTATATATTATGTTTTATAATATATATATATATATATATATATATATATGTATATATATGTTTTTTATAAGTTCATAATAACGATAATAAATTTAAAACTAAGCTATACTTAAAGTAGGGTAAGCATAACTCACTTACCGGGAGGTTTGGCTAGAAAACAAGCTCTATGGGGGCAGAACTTCCGAGCCGAAAAGCACTTTTTCTCGAAGCCTTCTGGCACTCCTCTAGCACTTAGAAGTTACTAGTGGTTAGGGTAGGTTTAGAGAGAGGTTATAGAGAGAGAGAGAGAGAGAGAAAGAGAGAAGGGTGATGGTGTGAAGAATGAAGCAACCCTCACACCCTTTATATAGGGGTCTGGTCTTAGGTTACGCAGGGCGTACCTCAGATGTACGCTGCATGTATGAGATTACGCTGCACATATGAAGGGGGCATGTTTCAACCTTCGGATGGGGCGACATGATTGATCCGGAACCTAGTATGCGAGAATGCAGGGCGTAGGGCTTCTCTGTGCAGGGCGTTCATGTGTAATCTCGCATCAGCCAGTTCCGACTTCTAAATTCCGTAACTTTCGCATACGAACTATGTTTTCGATGTCCTTTATATCTATGCATAGGTGGAGACATACTCTACAATTTTTATTTAGACCCTGTTGGCTAATTTTGACTTTATTTTTAAAGTTATATTTTAACAGGTCTGGACATATAAAGTCCACTAAAAATTCATAACTTTGTCATCCGACATCCGTTTTTGTCTGTCTTTTTAGCGTTGAGCTCTTATTAACGAGATCTTCGATTCTCGTTTAGGTTGTGTCGGCTAAAAGTCGGTCGATCTAATATTCGAATTTCGGGCTACATACTGCTATGCGAAATCATAGACATCATAACTTTCTCATACGAAGTCAGATTTAGACGTTCTTTTTATGAATGCTCTCAGTTAAATGTATACTATGGAATTAGTTTAGAACGCTAAGGATAAAAAGTAATTTATCGTAAACTCACTTTTCACGTCACAACATGTCGAGCCGGTTTTTTCGCGAAACTTCGACATGTCATAAATTCTTCGTTATAACTTGGATTTTGGTGTTCTTTATATCTACGGAATCCTTGTCACAACCACTACGATTTTCTTCATAGATATTAGGTTTATGTATTATTTTATTTTTTTTGCTTATTTTCATTCTTAATTTATTATATCTTATAAATAAGTATAACGCACATAAAATCACATAATTCACATAATATTCAAGTAATCCCTCTTTATTACTTGAACACAAGTTACAATTGTTGACCCTAACTATTACATCATTACACTAATGCTTAGCCTAGAGACACGGACGTTACAACATATCACGTTCATATAGATACCTTTGAACTACAATGAGGCTTTGTTGGCGGTCCTCCATTTCGAGTAAAGTTGATCACAATTGCGGTACTGCTTTTTCATTTGATGACAAAGACTATCCAAACTCTATCTTTAACTGTTGTCGAATCTTGGTTAGCGCCTGTCACTGGATCCTTCGACACATCTAGTCATGTTTGCGTTAGTGCCCTCTCTTCATCATCCATCCACCCTTTGCATGGAGCCTTCATTTTTCCTTCATGTTTTCATGTTAGTTCGACTTCGGGTGCATGAAATGTCTCTTGAATAGGATCTTCAACAGGTCCTTCATCGGAAGAATCGGTTGAGTCATCAAATAGGCGGCGTTGTTGGCATTGAAAATTACTTTGGCGTTGTGATTGTGAAAAGAATTGAGTTTCTTGAACAGTCTCAAATGGATCAAGATCCAAATTTTGACGAGGTATTAGTCAGGATTGGTTTTGATAAATTTGCATGGGTTGAGAGGAGTACGGATTGAATGGAAACATTTGTGGAGCCTTAGTGGGAAAGTAGTAGTTAGCGGGTGAATGAATGGGTTGATCAAATGAAGGTCGATAATATGGTGGTGATGGAAGGTTTGGTAATTAAGGGTTTTGAGATGGAAAGTTTAGTGATGGAAGGTTTGAAGATTTTTGTTATTATTTCTTAGGGTTTTCTTTTGACTATACGAATATATTTTTGTTTGGTGAATTGAGAGTGTTTGTGAGAGAGATAATTTATAATAGTGGAATTGTAATTGAAAATTATGAATTTTTATAATAAGAAACATTTTTTTTTAATTATAACTAGACGAGTGACCTCGCATTGTGGGGCCAGATTTGTATTTTTTTTTTGGTCTAGTGGTTATAAATGCTTTGTATTCTACATTTTTGGAGAGATCATGTTGGTTGTAACATAAAAGTATTTATGATGATATATAGAAAACATAATAACAAAAAATTTGTAATTGCAGTTTACGCAAGCAAATGACAAATAGAAGTATGATGGTATATGTTAATACACAAAAAATTGAAAATACATTCTTCTTATTTTCAACAAAGTAAACATGACAATGGAATAGAATGGTTCATTCCATTCCACTGTTCATTGTAGCTTTTAAATCGTAGACCAGAACTGCCTTTGCCTACCTACACTAACTTCGTTGCCTTACGAAAAGCATAATAAATGCCTTAAACCTTGTTCCAAAAACCATAGGATTTGGAATATGATTGACACTTCAAGCTGCAAGAAGATTTCAATAAAAAAAATGTTATTTTGCAAAAAAAAAAAAATAGATGATCGTAAGAATCAAGTACGTTGCTATTATCAATAAAGTTTGAATTATCCAAAACTTCCTGTCACACCAGTATAATATCAACAATAAAAAACTTAATGCAATTTTATATATGTTAATTAAAATCATAATCATACCTTGCACTCCCCTTCTCTACTGATGATGCCCTTAAATGAATGCCAATTTAGATCCCTTAGATGGGTAAAGAGGTAATTGCCACTGTAACGACCCAAATTTCACGTCCAAAAATTTCGTTTTAAAAACATTATTTTAGAAAACATTAATAGTTAAAAACATTGTTTGATCAAACCATAACAAAACGTAAACCATGTCTAAAAGCCAAATCATACAACCATCAAAATATCAGAGTATAAATCCCAGAGAATCTCGTAAGTGCGGAAACCAGTGTGTGTGCATGATGTGCCGCTACCGCGCCGGCTCCTTCCCCTTTGACGAAGAGGTACCTGAAACCAAAACTGTAAACTGTAAGCACAAAGCTTAGTGAGTTCCCCCATCGCACCACATACCATACAAACAAATAACACACATACTGCCAGGCTATTCTGGGGTGCCTGACTACCCGGTACAGCCATTCTGGGGTGTCGACTACCCGTGTCAAGCCATTCTGGGGTGCTGACTACCCATGTCAAGCCATTCTGGGGTGCTGACTACCCGTGTCAAGCCATTCTGGGGTGCTGACTACCCGTGGTGCTGACTACCCGTGTCAAGGCATTCTGGGGTGCTGACTACCCATCGGTCCTAACAACCGATCCTCGGGACTAGTCCCCTCCTACTACCTCTATCGCATATAACATAACAGGCCAGTATGAAAACATATCATCACGTACTGTCAGACATTTCTGGGGTGTTTGACTACCCTCCGGTCCTAACAACCGAACTCTACTATTATCTCATATAACATATCATGCTAGCATATAACATATCAGATAGTAGCAACCTAGATGATATCACAAAGACAATCATCTAACATACGACTCCTACTGGTGGGCCGGCATTGTGGCCGTAGAACCACCGCTACTGGAAGGTAACTCACCTCGAAGTAGCTGCTGATCTGATCGGGAACTGACTGTCTACTGCTGCTGCCAGTGTTCTAAAAGGCGCGCCATGGCGTGAGGCGTGACTTCGCCGTTACGAAAAGCTTC